>NC_137799.1:87414876-88162121 GCF_963383645.1 Muscardinus avellanarius
GTATACTGATCTCATAAACTCGTACAGAAAGGGGTGTGTAGCAGGTAAATCTGAAGGGAAACATACCAAGACCTTGTGCATATATGTTTATAGGACTTTGAACCTCACTATGAGGCACCCATGATTTTTTTAAAAGTTGGATTTACTAGATTTCACTCTAACTTGGATTATTTTCCAAGTCCGTGAGACATCTCCAGTTTAACTGACTTGCAGAAGATTCCTTTTTTCCATCTCTCAGCTTATTAAACCTCACCAAGCAAGCAGCATCATTGATTAAAAATTTCACTGTTGAAAGAAGATCTCTGAGATAAAGGGATGGAAAATCCTCTAGGAGCTGCTTTCCTGGATGCATTCTGGGATAAGCAACCTGCATTTTCCCTGTGGTTCAGACACTTTAGAACATTCTATATGAGGCTCTGAAAAGTTGTGAAAGATATGGCTCCTGAAGTCTGCGTTCAGAGGTCCAGGTATAGGTTTCCACTTTCACACAACTTGTGAGACTGGAGGGAAACCAGTGCCTTTCATGCATGTCATAGAAGCTAGGGGTATGAGGACACCTTCAGAGCTTTGGGTCCCAGGTGTTCTTTCTCCTTTGAGATGCAGGTTTAAAGGCTTGCTGGGATGCCACTCTTGCTCCCAGTTCTGAATATGCCAGATGTGTTTCTTGTGTTCTCCAATCTCAGTGCATCCCTCTCTTGAAACTTTATAGCTTACTCCTCTAGCCCAAAGTATCAACCGGCTTCATCTCATCCACCAGTTGTCTGCATAAATACCTTTGAGTTCAAGTTGCTCTAGAACAGACCACACCACCCCAAAATGTGCCGCTTTAGCGAAAGGGCTATTTAGAGCTGAATAAATGACAACTGAGGAACCACAGACGCCAGGAAAAGCCTTCTTCACTTTTCCCATTAGACTAAAAGCAGAACATAAACTTCTACTTCTGAAGGTGTTTCCCTCTCCCACACCAGGAATAAAAAGATAACTGTTGAGACTTATCATAGAATTTTATCAGTTCGGGGATGGCACCATAAGAAACCTTACTAAAATAACTCTTACCTTCCATTAGTTTTCTCATGTATTTACCTTTCCATACTTTGCTATTCCTAAATGTCTAACTTTTTTTCCTTTATCATGGCATATCCCTATGAAAGTATTGCCCTTTGATAAGATGTTAAATGATAAAGCTCGAGTTATAATCACCCCTTTCAGTTACTCACCCTGAGTTTTTCCCACCTGTGCACATTACTGAATGTGTTAATAGACTGTCTTTATATGTTATAAATAGTGATGGTGACATCCATGCACATCGCAGTTGGTAAGTTTCCTCCTTGATCATGAAGTTTTCTCTTCCATCCTTCTAACTTTTACACACACACACACACACACACAGAGAGAGAGAGAGAGAGAGAGAGAGAGAGAGAGAGAGAGAGAGAGAGAGAGAGCTTTGTAATTGAATCCAGTTGCTCCCCACTATAGCTGGCCACTGAATTCAAGTAAGAAGCTTAAAAGTATAATTTCCTAGGTTCCATATTCTCTGATTCCCATCCATTCTGCATTCTTGGAACAAGGCCCAAGCATCTGAGAAACCATGAGGAGATTCTGCTATTCACCCACATTTCAAGTCCACTGATCTAGTCTCTAAGTGGATGCCAGGTCAGATTTGGGAGAAGGGACAGAGTCCCCCTGAAAGTGTCGCACACAGGGGAGGTATTTAGAATTGGAAAGGATTTTTGACACTTCTTCCATCTCCGCACAACAGCTGTCCATGCACGAGCTACAGATGTGTCATTGCTCAGAGTTAATGGCCCTGGCATCTGCAATCTGTTCCCATTACTGCCCAAATGGTTTCTGGAGATGTCAAGGGTCATGGCTACCTTGGGCCATAATTAAGACCCTATTTTCCAACACCTTTTCTCCATGTAATAAGTGAGAAAGTATATGTTGTATATGTTGAGGTCCATCCCTCAACTGAAAACCTCAAATCTAGAGTTGAAAAGGAAACAAAGAACTGGGAGAAACGGAAAGTTAGTGAAGAAAGTTTATAAGAGGGTTAAAGGACCTAAATCATGAAGGAAGCCAGGCGTGGTGGTGCATGCCTGTAATCCTTGGGAGGCTGAGACACAAGCATCACAAGTTCAAAGATAGCCTTAGTAAGTAGTGAGACTTTCAGCAACCTAGTAAGATCCTGTTTCAAAATAAAACAGATTGAGGGTATAACTTAGAGGTAGAATGCTGCTCGGTTCAATTCCCAGTAACACATACAAACACAAAAAGAAGGGAGAAACAAAAAGAGGAGAGGAGAGCTTACATTTTAAAGTCCAGTTTAATACTAAACATTTTCTAAACTGACAGAACACACAAAGGTTGGGGGTTTCAGAGCCCCTCCCGGTGTACCTCATTGGCTGGTTTGCCTCACAGACTTTCTTTGCGAGGAGGATAAACACTCCACAAGGTAAGAAATATTGTGACTTAAATTGCATTCATGAGATTCTCTGATTAAAAAAAAAATCAATTTGTCCGATCAATTTTTCTTAAACAAGTTCATCATACTCTACCGCAACGAGCCAATCAATAGGGAATGTTTTTCAGCCGCTTCCCAGCCTTCCCACTTCAGTAATTGCTAGAATTTCATATCGACAGCCCATAGGATGCTTTGAAGGCTGAATTGATCTGTGAGCCTGTGGTGCCACCAGCCAGGGACACAACAATAATGCCGTATCCCCCTGGGATGAGGGCCAAAATCAAACAGGAGGTAAGCCATTACTTTATGCATCTGACCCTGCAGGAGCCAGGCTCCAAGCCTCTATTGGAAATCTGGGGAAAAGAAAGAAGAAAAAGAACTAAGGAAGTAGGAAGAGGGAGAGAAGAAGGCAGTGGAGTTTGGGGAGAGAGGAAATGCTGAGAAATCTGCAGCTGATGGTAAATGGTTCCCATTGAAGAGGAAATGTCATGTGGCCTGGCAAAACTGCAGACGTGGGGCAGCTGCCGTCAGGAGAAAAATCAACTTGAAAGGACTCCAAAAGGGAAGCTAAATGATGCTCATCGGTATCATTTTGATTCTGAACCTTAGCTCATACTTCTTCTCTAACAGCGATGTGAATAATTACTTGTGCCTGGGGCTAAGGAGGAAGGGAGCCTCCTCTTGTGCAACCAAGGAAAGAGAGGTGAGGAGCTCAGGAAAAAACCCAGAAAACTCTTATCTTTTTCCAGGAGGTAAAATTATTCATCTTGTAATCATTTCTGGACAGCTGTACTGTGCATTTGTACAACCCACTAAGTCAGCAGGTTTCATAATAGGGATTATAATACACAAAGCATTAAGAGAAATCAAGGCTTGATTCACCATAGAGAAATGACCATAGGGAGCCGGGTCATACTGCCTTTTGCAGTACAAAGTCTAACTTTGGTAACGGGAAAATAAAATCTGACAGTCAGAATGCACTCTGGGACATTCAAGCGAGATGCACGGATTTGCCCATCACAGAGCCACTGCTAATCAATTAATCAGAGAATTGTTCATTAACTCTCCTACACACCACAGTTACATGGGCTTCTCATAAACCTGTAGGAAAGCAACATCTGTGGAAAGCAAATTTGCACAGGAGATGAAAATTGCCCACCACATGCTAGCCTGGTTAACCTTCAATTTTTATGTGGAAATTAGGTATGCCTTATTAAAACTCAAAAGCCAGAGTCTTACTGCTCTTGAATACAAGATATATGAGTAGCACACACATCATTCTGAATGGCAGGTTATAACTAGTAGTTGCTGGGTCTGACTCCACCAGAGGACCAACTGACATGTTGCATACCATCACGTATCACTTTTCTTCTTATACCAGGGATGAAATCCAGGGGCATTCTAACCCCAAGCTATATCCCCAACCCCATCTTTTATTCTTTATTTTGAAACAGGGTCTCACTGAGTTGTAAAGGGCCTCAGTAAATAGCTGAGGATGTCCACGAACCTCGATCCTCCTGTCTCAAATGCTGGGATTGCAAGTGTGGGCCACCACGCCCGGCTCAGCATCCCTTACTGCACACACACTAGACATTTTAAAGGACGTTGACCTCCTTGCTGACTTAGCATCATTCAGTTTCCATGAAAACCTTACCAAGTGAGCTCATGTGGGTATGTGCTCAGTATATTTCATAATCAGAGCCCAGCCTGGACCTCATGCAAATATAATTAATTTGTCCACTTTGAATAGATAGATGGCAGTGTCACCAATGTGATTTTTCTACCTAAGAAGTTAAACATGATGGAAACTAAATTACTAAAACAATGACTGTTTCATTAATAGGTTGGTTGATGACAGTGTGACTAGATAAACTCATTGGCAGAGTTAGATAATGTGCAGTGGGCAATATGCTTATTTGAGCAAATCTTCATTGAATTGTGGAAAATCACTCCCTCACTTCTAGAATCAACTGTGGCCCACTATAAGCAGCAATGTCATGGTAATACCAAACAGGCATCTGCGCTCCAGTGGGTGGTGTCAACCTGCCTGCCACCCAAAAGTCGCATACAAAGCATGGGGCTAATTTCTACATAGAACAAGACAGACCAGGCGCACTCCAGGTAAGCTTCTGTGCTGCTCCTGTCAAAACACCACTGGCGTGAGTGACAGACAAGACTGTCTCAGGAAATGCATCTCATACATACCCTTTCTATGAGCCAATTTATCCAGGTAACTGAGGAAGTATTCTAAAATCTATACCGCCATGATTTGCCTCCAGAATGCATGATTCCAAATATCTGAAGTAGGGTCCTGGTATGTGCACTTTTAAAGTTCTTTCAGTGTCTCTTATGGATAGCCTGGAGTAGGAATCAGTCAGTCACACAGGTTTCTTGGGGAGTTTACATCCTCACAATGAAAAGCATATATGGGCCACTGGCATCATTAGAAACGCAAACTCAGTGAGCCAGGAGGATCATGCAGGTTCAAAGCCAGACTCAGCTATTTAGGAGGCTCTCGGCAACTTAGTGAGACCCTGTATCCAAATAAAATATAAAAGAGGTGTTGGAGTATAGCCCAGAGGTAGAAGGCCCTGGGTTCCATACTCAGCACTACAAAAAGGAAAGAAAGAAAGAAAGAAAGAAAGAAAGAAAGAAAGAAAGAAAGAAAGAAAGAAAGAGAAGAAAGAATCCAAACTCAAGGCCAGACGTGTTGGCACAAGTTTGTAATCCCAGTACTTGGGAGGTGGAGACAAAAGAACCACAGGTTCACAGCCAGCCTTAGCTACTTAGTAAGGTCCTCCCTCTGCAACTTAGTAAGACCCTGTTTCAAAATAAAAAATGAAAAATAGGGCTGGGATGTAGCTGGGAGGTAGAATGCCCCTAGGTTCAATCCCCCATTCTTTAAATAAATAAATAAATAAATAAATAAATAAATAAATAAACGCAGACTCAAAGTCTCCACCCCAGACCTACAGAATCACAGTCAGCATTTGAAGATGTCCAGACAGTATGTATAAACACTGCAGCTGAAGAAGCACTACTCTAATTTGCTCGCATATCTACTAAGTCACTTACAGTTCTCAACCCAGCGTGCGCTGGATTGCCACTCTCTTGCTTCACGAGGCAAAGAAATGGCTTCACTAAATTATACCATCAATTTCTGTGAATCTTAGAAAGTTCATTTGTGTTTTGAGTAAGATGTTTGTTTAAGGCATCATGGGTTCTCCTGTCAGATGTCTTTTGCATTAAATACTTGTGGATGACAATTTTAAAATGTGGAAAAAAGACTCCAAGAAAGGAATGCATTGTCTCATGAGAAAATGCAGATAAGAAAAATTTGAAAAGCAAATAAAATAAATAAAAGTGATCTATGATTCCATCACAAAAAAGATGAAGATACTGTATACATTTTACTTTAGAACATATGCACATTCTATATATCATAAGATAATGTATACACATAGCATATATATCATCATAAACATTTCACCAAAAGAAAAATAGTCATTTTTCAGCATGGTTTTTAATATCATCATAAGATTTTGCTATATGAACACCTATCACTCTAAGTAATAGTGGGATGGTGTATAATTATACCAGTATTCCTAAATGTTTACTTACTAGTTGATTTTTGCTGTAATGAGTAATACTGTGGACAGACATTCAAAATAATGAATTTCAGCATTTGGATTTATGTATCCCTGAAAATACTTTTTAAATATCTTAAGTATCAACTGGCTCTCCTGAGGAAACAACATACTAATATTTTTTTTCAAATGAGAATTGTAGTGAGTTGAGTTTTCTTTCTTGTTTTTATTGTTAGAAAGCTCCAAATCAAATTTAATTCTGGATTATATTAATTATACTAACCTACATTTGAAATATGCTTGCATCTCCACTGATACCATTTCATGGATTTCAAAATATGAATCAAATAAAAAAATCAAACCTTTTAAAGAAGTGGGATACTTATTATTGTTATTGTTGTTGTTGTTGTTATTATTATTATTATTATTATTATTATTATTATTATTTGCAGTCCTGGGGATTGAGCCCTCAGGCATTCTACCTCTGAGCTCTAACCCCAGCCCTGTTTTTTTTTTCTTTATTTTGAAACAAGGTCTCACTGAGTTGCAGAAGGCCTCACAAAGTAGCTGAGACTCCCCATGAATCCACAATCTTCCTGTCTCAGCCTCCCAAGTACTGGTAAGACCAGTGTGCACCACCATGCCTAGCTTACTATTTTAAATAAATGCGTACAATGGTTGCAAAAATAAGATTTTAATGATGGTAGACTTCTTGGTAGTGCCTATCAATAAAATTATAGTTAACGTAGAAAGATAAAGCCCAGCAAAGATACTGTTATTTAAGTACCAAAAGAAATATATTTTACTATTCTATTATCAGAAATTTGTTCCTTTAGACCTTAAAAGATTTTCCTATTAAATACTAAAACCCATGTTCAATGAAAAACACGTTGAATGCATAGCATACAATTACTGCAAGAGGGAAAGAAGAAACTATATAAAGTTGATGAAAATGAGCTAAAGGAACAAAAGAAAAAAAAAATGACCACAGGAAGCCCTTACCCAGATTAGAGCTTCTACTCTGGCAGAACCTCGCAAAGTGGAATATAATGCAATGCCTTCCAAAACCAAGCTTTAGTTGACTGTAAATATAGACCACCGGGCAAGGAGTAGCTTTGTACTGCAAAGAGAAGTTTAGATCTGCCCAGATTTAAATTCATATGAGAGATGATACTGAGGGAAGGGAAGGAGAAAAGTGAGAATTACTTTATCCGTGCTCAGGATCCAAGATATGCATACAAGATACAGTCAGACAGAAATTTGTCTGCTCCATCTCAGAATGATGAAGAGGAAGAAATAAAGAAGAGTGGACCAGCAAGCTGTTCTCATAGCAACTCCCAGCAGTTCTTAGGAGACTTGACCTGAAGTCTTGTCTCACAATTAACTTACTTCATCCCTGAGGATAGAAATTGGATGAAGCCTGTTACTGCTATACATAGCATTCTCTGCCTTCTCTGGGCCTTCTTGCTTATAGCTAGTTAATGCTAGAAACACTTCTCATACTCTTCCAGAATGATAAAAGCAGATAACATGAAATCATAAAAATAAACTTGAGACAGACTATTTAATTTAAACATTGAAATGCAGACTGTCAAAGCCTCAAACCTCAGGTCATTTTAAAAATAAGTTCATGGACAGCAAGCCCTTTGTATACAGACAACTCTTTACCGAACCTATTCCTATTGAACTAGACATGGATTTTCTAATTATTATAGGTATATATAAAATGTCAATTATTTTTACATGCTGTCCATGTACTACTATTTATTCTAGACATGAGATTCTTCATCAGTAAAGTGATACTAGCCCCTGAAAAGAAAAATCAAATATTATAAGTGAAAATATTTTTCTTGTTATTCAATATAAAATACTTTTATTAGGCTGATTAGTAATAATATCAAAATGTAGCTTATAAGTAACTAGAGTAATTATTATTTTTATATGCCTGGCAAACTATTCTACCTTTTTTTTTTTTACAAATCTAATCACTCTTTTCTTACCTCAAAATATTACCCACAGGTAATATACCCATGTCTAGTCAAATAATACTTCTTTGAGTTAAGGGTAAATCAAATGACCCAGTGAGGCCAGACAACATTCCTTCATTGAATTGCCATATGCAATATAGGAAAAGAAGCTCTTCCCACTGCATTTGCTGAACTTGGCCATTTGGAGAAATTTTATTTGCAGAACAAAGTCAGGCAAAGATAGCAACAAGGGATGGATGGATGGATGGATGAATGGATAGATGGATTCCTCATGAACGGCCCAATAGTATGGCACCAGCCATTCCACAAGGTTTTCCTGTCTTCTATGACTAGCACACAAGAACATTTCCACAATTCTTCAAATACTTATAATATGTATAAGCATACCTGTGCCTCATTTAAAATGCCTTGAACATCTTACTTTCATGAAGTTCCTCTAGGATTTCTGTGGTAAGAGAAGTATGAATGAGTCTTGGCTTTCCAATGCCTTTGGTTCAGATCTGACTCAAGCCAGATGCTACCCAAAACCTAAAGTTAAGATGACATTTGGATGATTTTCTGTTTTGTATATAAAACAAAGTTATGGCTTGGGCACTGTGCCTCTGGGTGCATGCTCATGTAACAGGAAACCGATATTAAGCCTCTCAGCTAATAGGGAACAGGTTGAGTTTAGAAATAATTCTCCCATTTAACAAAGAGGATACATCCAATGGTGAGTGAAAGAGGGGGGAGCTATTCTTTATTTTGGATTCAAATAAAAGAAAACATAAGGGAGCATTTTCACCGGCAATAAGGAGTTCACATTTTAAGTAGCACTAAGGAGGAAGGGTAAAGTCACAAAAAATATAAAAAAAAAAATGCCACATGGAATAGCATGCCTACCATTACATTAAAGCTAGCGTTTTTTTTTTTCTTAATTAGCCAACAACATACCACAGAGAATGAGATTCAGATTGAATTGCTCTTTGTAACCCATGTTCTAAAAGACAATAGCTTTCCCAAAGCTAATGTGAAAACATGTGTCTCTTTCATACAACATCCATTTCCCAAGCCTGCTCCTTGAACCTCATGAAAAACTCTGTCTGCCACATGTCTGGCCTCACCTCGGCAGGCTGCATCATCAAGAAGGTTTCTTCCATTACAAGACTGTCTTTAAAATATGGTTTCGAAGTCCTCTGGGCTAATTAAGCACAGCTGGGTCTACATCAGTCCTGCTCCAGAGCGACGATTAAGCTGGCAAGAAGAAAATCAATCATCATTAATCACCAAATCCATCTAGTGACTTTCAAAGGTGCTAAATAGGTTGAGAGGGCAGTGGTGACGGTCTTCATCGAGCGACAAGTCGGCTAAGGTGGGAGAGAGCACGTGTTCCCCTCAGAGCACGTGACTTGGGGCGGAAGGCAGAAGATGGACCTGTGTCTCCCAAACTGGGAGATGTAGTTAGAGTAGAAATGAAATGCTCATAATTTCCCATACACTAAACTACTCCCAGTTCTGCTTCCACTCGGGATCAGAAAGTGAGGTGCATTTAACTCATGCCACCACTCGTCACTGCCCGAACGGTATCTCTGTGGAAGTTTAAGATTATCTCTTTTAGAGTGAATATATATATTCTCTTATAAAGCATGGTCATTGAGCACAGGCTTCCCACCTCCCCCCACCCCACTTTTATTGAACTGTTCCCTACAGCCCTTGGCCTTATCATGCACTGAGAGTTTACTGAAGCATGTGCTTTGTGTTTCACACAGAAACACCTTGTAAAACAGTCTGGTTTATGCCAATTCCATTTAATTGATCAAAAACACCTCTCCTTTCTAAGGAAAACAGTACAAAGGTCTCAGATCTCCATGTGGAGAACAATTAACACTGACATTAGGACTGCTTTTTATAAGGTTGCATTGGGTTACACATATTTTCCCCGTTTTTAATTGGCCTCTGTTTAGAAATAGCTCATGGTACTCGCAGTGAGAAGCACTTACCAAACAGAGGAGCCAGTCTCTTGCTTTGTCATGGGACATGAGTTTACAAGTCATTTTTCCTGTGCTATGTGGTGGAAAATATGAGCCAAGCAATGCAAGCTTGGTATTCTTTCTGGTGCAAAATGAGTGCAGGGGATACTGTAGAGAGCAATGAGCTCCCTTCGCTTCCTCACACTCCAGCTGAAGACCAGTGAGGGCGTGGGGAATTCATTTGCAGGCCAGTCTGAAAAACAAGAGGGACAATAACAGGAAAACAACCACAAGCAGGTGAGGCAATTTTCACTTTTGCCTCCTGAAATGCAAACATTTGTGTCCACACAAATGTCAACCCACCATGTGAATTATTCTGGCCTTGGGACATTCTGCCTAGGAGAAAGTAGATTCTAAATCTACCTCAGTCACCAGCCCTGTGCACTTTCCTCCTCCTCCTCCTCCTCCTCCTCCTCCTCCTCCTCCTCCTCCTCCTCCTCCTTCTCCTCCTCCTCCTCCTCCTTCTCCTTCTCCTCCTTTTCCTCCTCTTCCTCCTCCTCCTCCTTCTCCTCTTCCTCCTCCTCCTCTTTCTCCCTCTCCTCCTCTTTCTCTTCCTTTTCCTCCTTTAATTCTGGTGCATGATCATTATCTTCCATGAAATTTGGAATTATGTGAAGGAAAAATTGCTGCCTAATATCTTCCATCAGAATATTGGATGAAGTAAACGAAAGCTACTTCCCTGTAAGTCTCTCTTCACCTTATCCTAGAAATAACCATTAAAAAAAAAAAAAAACAGAAACAATCCAGGTGTGGTGGCACACACCTATAACCCTAGTACCTGGGAAACTGAGACAGGAGGATCACTGGTTCAAGGACAGCTTCAACAATGTAGCAAGATTCTCAGCAAGCTAGCAAGACCCTGTTTCAAAATAATAATTATAAAGGGAGTTGAAGTATATACAGAGGTGAAGTGTTTCTGGGTCCAAAAACCAGTACTGCAAAAAAGAAAGAAAATTAAAGCATAAACACAGTGGGAAAGAGGGTGGTAAGGAACAGGCTGAGCTAGAAGAGAAGCTAGGTCATACATAAAAGGAAAAACCTGGGCAAAATAACAAAAGGAGGCCAGATCATCTATAGTTTTTCCATTCTTCTGTACAAACCTCTCATCACTTGTAGCAATACTCTTATCTGTCTATCCACACAGTCTGGCACAGTGTCTCTAGCCCCTGATGCTGTCATCCAAGTCTGAATGTGATATCCTTGATTGACAACTCAACAGACCGAACTTTTATTGTCATCTAACCCCTCTGTGTATCCCCACAGCTTCCAGGATAGTGAGGACACAAGACACACTCAACATGTGCTTTTCAAGAAAACACAGAACTAAACAATGAGGGCTGGCGGAAGTCAGAGGCACTGGAGTGGATGGCCTGGGAGTAGATATCATGGCTCAGACTTTGGGAAGAAAGAAAGGACCTTCAGTTCCCACCAAGGCAATTACCTACTCACCAGCCCTAGAGGAAAGAAAGTAAAGCAACAAAAGCCAATTTTCCTAACAGTAGGTGGCTAATTCTGGGCCAAGACACACACACACACACACACACACACACACACACACACATACACACACACACACACACACATCATCCAATCCTTCCTTATCATGCTAGTACATTGTCTGAAGCCAAGTCACTGAAGGTTTTGAACACATTGAGTCTGCTAACATTTTAAGTTATCAATCATTTAACACCGCAATGTGGTATATGATGCCCTATAGTTTCTAGTCTGTTTCAATAAAAAGTATGAAAAGATAAATGCAGGGAGCATCACTCTAGTTGAAGTTATAGAGCAAAAGATTAGGACTCAGGTGGGAAAATTTGCCTTTCAGGCAAGTGGTCCAGGTGCAGTCTTCTAGGCTAGGAAATCTTTGGCTAACTAAAGCAGATACCCCAAAACTAGGAAGCTGATACTCAGCCACTGAAAACAGCTGTTTTAAGTCTCAAAAACAAGATGCTTGTGTTTCTGGCAATGTGAGTGACCCACATGTAGAGAGCCAGTGTATTAAAAACCAGCTTCACCCTCAAACCCACATTCTCCATCAGCAGGCTCTGCCAACAAGTTCAAGTCCCAGGGCCCAGGCCTGGTATAGTTTAAGCAGACCCTGAGCAGGAAAAAGTATTGGCAAGAGGCGATCAAAATCAAGAAAAAGTGATTGTGGATACTGGCCAGATTGGATTTCCTGAACAAAATGTCACCCAAATTCCAGAACTCAAGAGATGGAAAGCCCAGATGAAAAATATCCAGACATATACATATGTATGAAACACACACACACACACACACACACACACACACACACACACACGTGCACACTCAGAGAACAAAAATACTGCAGAGAGCAAAAATAAAGAGAACAGCCAGCACAAAATTGAAGAAGCCTGAGATAGTGCCCAAAGCCCTCCAGAGATAGGCCACATGTGGCAAGGCTCTGACCACTGACGAGTCCCAGCTGGTGGTGAAACATATTGGCCAGCAGGACTGAGGCATCAGATTCAGATATGATGTCAGAAACCTGCCATTCAGGATCTCCCTTGACAAGAGTGCTGTAGGGCGCTAACCTCTGATCTAGATGCCCAGATAAGCAGACAAGTGCAAGAGGTTTCAGAGCCCTTCATACCTCATTTGTCAATAAGGTTCATATGACAAGATACAAATGCCACCATGAGATACTGCCTCCCATGAGCAGAGTTTACAAAGCAACATAGGATACCCTGTTCTGCTAATCTGAAACCCAGCCACCCACTTGAGAATATAAAAGGGAAGAGAAGGCGGAGGGAGGGAGGGAGAGAGAGAGGAAGAGAGAGAGAGGAAGAGAGAGAGAGAGGAAGAGAGAGAGGAAGAGAGAGAGAGGAAGAGAGAGAGAGGAAGAAAGAGAGAGGGAGAAAGAGAGAGAGGGAGAGAGAGGAAGAAAGAGAGAGGAAGAGAGAGAGAGAGGAAGAGAGAGAGAGGAAGAAAGAGAGAGAGGGAGAGAGAGAGGAAGAGAGAGAGAGGAAGAGAGAGAGAGGAAGAGAGAGGGAGGAAGAGAGAGAGGAAGAGAGAGAGAGAGGAAGAGAGAGAGGAAGAGAGAGAGAGGAAGAGAGAGAGGAAGAAAGAGAGAGGGAGAAAGAGAGAGGAAGAGAGAGAGAGAGAGGAAGAGAGAGAGAGGAAGAAAGAGAGAGAGGGAGAGAGAGAGGAAGAGAGAGAAAGGAAGAGAGGGAGAGGAAGAGAGAGAGGAAGAGAGAGGAAGAGAGAGGAAGAGAGAGAGAGGGAGAGAGAGGAAGAGAGAGAGGAAGAGAGAGGGAGAGAGGGGGGGAATTGGTGAAGGATATTTTTTATTTTGGGCAGGGAGTCATGCTGTGCAGTAAATCCCATCATGAGAGGGATCTCACTGCAAAACTCAAGGCCTCATTCCAATTGCATTCTATGAGTCCTGAAGTTCTAGAAGCTGCAACATACACAGAATGAAATATGAACGCTTCCCCAGAAACTTGCAAAGCCACAGTATTGTCCCATCACACCACCTTTCCCTCAGGGGGAAAGATACAGAGTGCTGCCCTCAGTCCATATATCTAGTAAGAGAATTTGCAAGGATTCATTCAGACAGTTTTGAAATGATTTTCCTGACATCAGGAGACAAAAGGGGCAGGTGCCTGATGTGTGCTTAAGAAAGACAAGCATGTGCCTGGAGGACGTTGGCTCTCAGTGGCCTCACTGCCAAGCCCCTCAAGTAAGTAGCTTGACCCTCTACCTCCCCTTAGTAAAAAGAAAGACAACTCAGACTGCATACTGGAGCGGGACTCCAGTCCACAAAAGGAAGAATGAGGGATGGAAGGATGGACTGTTTTGGTAAAAGCCAGAAGTTCATTTGAGCATGTAATATACCTACGACTCCACCAACCACTGCAGCAAGAGAGATGGGGAGCAGTACAAAAGTGGGTCATACAAAAGAACAAATCTACACAAAAACTTAATGTCACTCGGTGATTACTCAGAATAAGGAGGCATCAGCCAAGATGAAAGAGATGTATGAAAAATAGGAGCAAAGAAACTCCAGGGTCCTTGTGCAGTTTCCCATAAAGTACTAGCTTGAGCCCTCTGCAGGCCACTAGCCAGGAAGAACTGTTCTAGACTTTACACACCCTCTCCCATTCCACCCACCTCCACACATCAGGTAAAACAGGAAGCAGAGCCGGCTAGCGGGGGAACCGTGAGCATTAAAAAAGAGCACGAGAAACCAAGGGGCTTCTATTCAGAACCGAAGGCCTGACTGGGGATGCAGAGATTTAAACCTGTATTGGTCTGCTGCTGCTGCTGCTGCTGCTGCTGCTGCTGCTGCTGCTGCTGCTGCTGCTGCTGCTGCTGCTGCTGTGTAACAAATCATGATCTTAGCAGTTTACAAATGCTTCTTATCTTCTGATGGTATGGTACCATCAGAAATCATGTATGGGTCAGTTAGGTTTTCTGTGTAGAGTCTCAAAAGGCTAAAATCAAGATATTGGCCAGCAAGAGTCTTACTTCAAGATTCTGGAAAGAATCCGTACTCAAGCTCATAAGGTTGTTGGCAGAATTTAGTTCCTTGGCTGTAGACCTGAGGTGTCCATTTCCCAGCTCAGCCAGCAGCCACTTTCAGTTTCTCATGGCTTTTATGTCCTTGCATGGGGTCCCATTTATCCTGAAAGCCAGTAAGCGCACACTGAATGTCTCTCAGGCTTAGAATCTCTTTGAATTCTCCTAAAGCTATCACTCACAAAATATTCTCTGCTTTTAAAAAGCTCAAGGAAGGAGACAGGCCCATTTGATTAACCTTTTTTCCCTATAAACAAACACAATCATGAATATGGTATCTCATTATATTTTCATATTTCACTGCACTCCAAGGCAAAGGAAGTGTACAACACTGAGGGTCACTGCGGATCACACATTCACAGAATTCTACCTTACCACAATACTGAGTCAGGTTAGAAGTATTAATTATTCCTCAGGTCTGACTATTGATAACACTACATCAATTTGTTTGGAACACCAAAGAATTGTGAAGCTGTGTTTTGAAGAATGACCAGAAAAGTCTGCTCTATCAGCCCCATTGATTTGATATTGTTTATTGTCAACATTAAAATATATATTTCCCATTAAAAAAGAAGATCCAGATTCTTAGCTTCTTCTTAAAAATCAGGTTTGGAATCACCAGGCCAGTACTCTGAGCAGAAAATCCTGTACATCTGTATCAGCTCTGACGTGGGCCTGAGTGCTTCTGCTCTCTCCAAGTGGTCCGAGGAAACTCGCTGGGCCCTGATGGCACCAGTGTTTGATGTTGCTCTAAAGCATTACACAAGTGTTGGCTGTTACTACCTGTAAAATGAGGTCATTGGAATGGATGATCTACTTCCGCTCCAAGAGGCTATATTCCAGTGCATAAGATGGACTCTTTACCCAAAAAGGTATAAAATAATCAGCTAAGACCCAGGGTGGTCCATGCCCCCAGCGTGTACTATGAAAGCCATAAAATGCTCTGAAAGTCAAGAATTTGCCCTGGGAATTGCAGAAAGACTTCAATAAACTGCAAATGTAGTTTTCCACTGGGCACCATTTAGGGACTGACTTCTTTAAAAGCAAATAGAATGTGAGATGGGGAGAGGACAAAGTCACCATCCAACATTGAGACATGGGGCAGGGCTCCAAGAAAGAAGGGGACTGCAGGGAGAATAAACATTGGCAGTCAGGGAGAGTCTCCCCAGAGGTTCATCCAGAGAAAGAGCCAAGAGTTTATAGTGCTTTTGGGGTTGTTTTATTTATTTTCCCCCCACAAGATATAAATCAGTCTATTTAGATAGGGATGGTCGGGAGAACACATTTTATTGCCGTGGCTAATTTCCCAAAGGAGAAGGACCCTTGTGTTTCATTTCGAACTTTTATTTACCCCTTTCAGTTTTGTGAAACCCCACAAGTTTATGAAAAGTCGTCCAAATGAGAATGCAGAACTTAGCAAACTATTCCCATCTTTAATTCACATAAAAGTGGAAACACATACTCCTGCTCATGCACACATAGTTCTAGAAACCCGGAAAAGTAATGAGTGCCAAGCACTTCTGGTACCCTAAGGATATAGATATATAAATATATATATATATATATATTTTTTTTTTTTTGGTAGCCTGAGGCTGCCAGAAACTTTGCCTGCTGAATGAATTATAGAACAGGAAGCAGATGGGCTGTGTATATGAAACAACCACTATCTGGCATGATGTGCTGTGCAATTTGGCTGCAAAGATTAAATTGAGCTATTGAATGTTTAATACACTATGCATAACAAATACAGCCAGAGCCACAAAACAGCATAAATTACAGAATTGGTATTCACAGGGCCTTTCCCAGGAATCAATACACTGCCACCGCTCATAAGAGTCTGTTGTTTAATACACATAAAGAAGAGAAGAATTCTTCTATTAAAATGAGTTATCTGGGCTATTTACCAAAGGCAGTGATTTAGCAGTGGTAAAGTCTATGTCGTGCTGTTGAATGCAGATGATAATACTTCTTGTCCTTGTCTGCCTGTTTCATTGCGCCTATCAGTTGCCGGGGCTGTGAGTCCCTTGGGTACATTAGCAGTCAGCCCAGGAAGTGTGTTTAAGTAATGGACATAATGTTCACATTTGCTAGACCAGCCTTCTCCCTAATCATGAATTATTCTTCCCCAAGGCTCAATTGGAACATTACTTTAGAAGCAGAAGATTTAATCCTTTTCAGCTGATTGGAGGGAATGATTACAGTATTATTTTCTTGTACAGGCTGTCTCCAGTGAAGGTGCCTTTTTCTGTCCCCATCTTTAATAGGCAGCAATCTTTATTTCCCTGGAGGAAAATGGCAATGAATTCAAAATGGGATAAATCTTCAGGAATGCAAGGTGCTGAGGCTGTAGATCACTGCTGGTTGGTTAATTAGTTTAGCTCGCCTTGTTCCATCTCCAAGACAGAATACCTTGTAACAAGGGGAAACAGTGGGCGATGGGTGGGTGGGAGAGTGGAGGAGCCAGCTGTAGGTGGATAAATAACCAGATGCCTTAAAGCAACAATGCCTGTGATCCCCACTTGCTTCGAGCAGTGAAATGAGTGACTAGAGGGCTTGTGTCTCTATCTCAGGAGCCTTTAAAGCAGAGTAAGGCAGAAGAGGGAGAAAGAGAGACTGAGTTATCACCCTAAAAGCATATTTGTATAGTGAGCTCACCCCAGACTAAGACCTGGGAGGAAGAAAAAAATTGTCTTTGGGCATTCTCAGCGACTGCTCTTTAAGCACCACTGCACAGAGAAGCAATAAATAACAGCTGACTCCATTGTTTCTTGCTTTTAGGGTTTTTTTAAAAAAAAAAAAATTCTTATGATTAATGTTTCCAGTAAGGGGAAAATGTGACTTAGAAATTAATTACCTTAGGTTGGAAGCGCTAAACCTTTGACATGCCCCCCACACACACACGTAAACACCAACACAGACTTCTGATGAAAAGGTTACAGGGGCGACATTTGACTATCTGAAATTCAGCCTCTATCACATCCCCACCGCCCTCCACACCTTTTTTCTGTTTTCTTTTTATTTAAATAACAAAGAAAGAAATGGATCAAACCCAAAGAGATCAAATGAATCATAAGGAAGTCCTTGGTGGCTAACACGTCTTACATCTGATTTAAAGCCAGAAGCACCCACATCTAGCTGCCTGTGATCTATTTAGAATAAAACGAGGTCACGCTGCCTTGGCCCTGATCATAAATATATTACGTTTAAGTGATGACTACCGCATTCGTGAGGAGCAGGCGATCAAGAGCGCCTGAGGCTGGCGCTTTTCAATCTCTCCTTAGCACCAAGTCAGAGACTTAAACACGCTAAGAAATAAATGCTACAGGAACCAGGTACAGAGGCGCAGGGATAACTTTGTTTTTCAAGCAGAACATTATGGAAGAGGAGAGGAGTTCCTCGGGGAGGGGGAGGAACCCTCCGAGTCAGCTTCACTCCGTTCTTCTTTGTCCCTCTCAGCCTATGATTCTAAGCTACCAAGGCAGGTTGGAAAGGCCCAGCTTCTTTAAACCAAAGGGCAAGATGGAGCAATGAGCTTGTCATCTGCAGACAGCTTGAATCCTTGAATTTTCCTCAAATGAAACACCAGCTCCCCACCAGCTTCGCAGCCTCCTGCTACGACCGGCACTCCAGAAAGGCTCTCTGGGCTGCCAAGGGTACAAGGAACTATTGAAAGAACACACTCTTTCTTCTGGAAGTCTGACCTGCTGACAGCCTCACCTCCTCCGTCTTCAAGAGACAAACTGCCTCCCCCTGACCTTGTTAAAGGCACCCCTGGATTTTGCTCATGGTTAGCCCCACACTTTTGGCTAGTTAACCCTAATCAAAATTAGGCCAACATTTACATGGCCCCTAAGTCTTGACAAAAAGAAGAGAGAGAGAGAGAGAGAGAGAGAGAGAGAGAGAGAGAGAGAGAGAGAGGAGAGGGAGAGGGAGAGGGAGAGGGAGAGGGAGAGGGAGAGGGAGAGGGAGAGGGAGAGGGAGAGGGAGAGGGAGAGGGAGAGGGAGAGGGAGAGGGAGAGGGAGAGGGAGAGGGAGAGGGCACTAGCAAAGCCAGGCTATATTATATTACACTTAAAATCTCAGTACTTGGGGAGCTGAGACAGGAGGATTATAGGTTCCAGATTGGCCTCAGCAACTAAGCAAGACCTTCAATAACTTAGCAAGACAAAAAATAAAATTTTCAAAACAAAATATAAATAAGTAAAAAGGTGTGGGGATAAAGCCTGGAGGTAGAAAGCCCCTGAGTTCAATCCCTAGTACCAAAAAAAAAAAAGAAAAAATAGAAAAAAAAAGTATCAGTAATTCCTCTCCTTCTGCCCTCTTTCATTTAATTAACAGATATTCATCAAGTGCTTTTTTTCCTCTCCCATTAGCTAAGTTCTCACCAAAATTATCCTTCCTGTCTCAGATCGTTTTCATTGTCTGAACCTCTTTTGTGTTTTGGTTTTGGTTTTTATTTTACCTTCATCAACTTCTAGCTCAGAAATAAGTATTTTCCCTCAATCCAACATGCACATAAAATATCATATATTTCTATTCTGCTATAGCAGGAAATAGGAGCCATTATCATACATACATAATAAAGGAAGGAGCCCCTGCTGACAGCACTTGGCTTTTCTTTCTCCTCCCTGAAGATAACAAAGTCCAGAGAAATGCCAAAACCACAGAAAGAAAGAGCTGGAGGGAAAACACAGTGAGGGCGGGCAGAATGTTGGAGTTGAATGAAGGAGGAAGTCCCAAGTCCCAGTGGCAACCATGATTGCTTGTTTGCTGCTGGTGGCGCCACTCAAAATCCTAAGGGTCTTGATTATCTTAATTTGAAAAATTAAGGGTTAGATTTAGGTCCCTGCCTGCTCTACATCTCTATGGTCCTAGCTGCCCTGAAAACATTAATTGGATTTTATGTCATTTGGTTTCATTTCCGGACATTTACAATTCTTGGAGTAACCAGTCACATGCACTGCCCAATTACTTCCCAAGTTCATCGAAATTTAATTTGTTGTGTGCACTGAGACACAGCCCAAGTTTGGCTAGGAAGTCAGCAAGCCACACCAGGGATTTACATGAGGCTCCCTGCCTACAAAATTTACCACCAGGGGATGTCTAACGATTTTTTTTTTTCCTATAAACATATAGCTTTTGCATCTACTGGAGTTGAAACAGATGAGCTTCCCCGAGACAGAATGTACCAGACAATACGCTTCTTTTCACATAATGAACTCGGAAAATTCTACTGTGAAATGAGGGTCTTGGAGTTATTAGGATGCTTCACAAATGAGAGCACTATCTCTTTCAGGACATCATGGTGCTATTTGTGTGTTAAAAATATCTGACCCTAGGTGGCTGCATTTATTTCTGCTGCAACTTGGAAAACACTAAGACCTTTGCATTTGCATTTAAATGTTGGTACCTTGATACCTATGTGCTCTTTACTCTCAATGTACTGTAAGGTTTTAGTGAGGATGGCATTTCAACATAAAATTGGCGTGATTTTATGTGGCAGGAAATATGATTAGAACTTGGAAGTTGCCGTTGTTCCATTACTGGACCCAAAGCATTCTCTTCTTCCTGTTCCAATTTTGAATTTTTATTTCTGTTTATTTTTATTGATGCATTGTAGTTATACATCTTAATGGAGTAGAAGATGGATGAGGCATACAGCCACACATCACTCATTTAGCCCTTTCCCACTTACCACCCCATGCCCTCCCCCCTCCCTTCCTTTTCATATTTGGCTTACTGATTGACATTGATATGTTCATGAATGTATATCATGTACATAAGGGAATTTTCTTCTTCCTCTTCCCATCCCCTTTATTAAGTCTCCTTCTTTGCTCCTGTA
This sequence comes from Muscardinus avellanarius, assembly GCF_963383645.1. Lineage (NCBI taxonomy): Eukaryota > Metazoa > Chordata > Mammalia > Rodentia > Gliridae > Muscardinus > Muscardinus avellanarius. The sequence goes on from NC_137799.1 coordinate 87,435,309, forward strand.
TGGTTTCTCCTCTTCCTCTGAAGTTCCTCCTATGTCCCGTTTTCTCCCTAGTTTTCACATATTAGGGAGAGTATCCGATTTTTTACTTTGTGTGACTGACTAATCTTACTTAGCATAATGTTCTCCAGTTCCATCCATTTCTATGCAAATTACATAATTTTGTTCTTTTTTATTGCTGAGTAAAATTCCATTGTGTACATATCCCATGTTTTGTAATCTCTTCATCTGTTGATGGACATCTTGGCTGGTTCTACAGTTTGGCAATTGTGAATTGTTCAATTATGAACATAGATGTGCATGCATTAGTTTGGTAGTTTCGTTTTCATTCTTTTGAGTAGATACCCAGAAGTGATATTGCTAGATCATAGGTAGGTTCATTCCCATTCTCCTGAGGATCCTCCACACTGTTTTCCAAAGTGGTTGCACTAATTTATAATCCCATCAACAATGTATTAGAGTTCCTACTTCTCCACCAGCCTCGCCAGTATTTGTTTTTGTTTATGTTTTTAATGATTGCCATTATAGCTGGAGTTAGGCGAAATCTCAGGGTAGTTTTGAAATGCATTTCTCTGATTGCTAACGATGTTGAAATTTTTTTTCATACATTTATTGGCCATTTGAATTTCTCCTTTTGTGAAGTGTCTAGTTCACTTGCCCATTTCTTTAGTCATACTTTCTATATCTGTACTATTCACTATGGTGGCCACTGACAACATGAGATGACAGGGTACCTGAAATGAAGGTCTCTTGAACTGCAATGTGCCCTACATGTAAACACACAGTGGCCTTTTGGCCCCATTGCAGCTGTTGCTCTCCATATCCAATATTTTCCCATGATGCTTTATGCATTTAGTACAATGTTGTTTGAATCTAAAAAACATTATTGAGGTCAGGCGTGGTGGCACACGCTTGTGACCCCAGCATTCACGGACAGCCTCAGCTACTTAGCAAAGCCCCTTGTAACTCAGTGAGACCCTGTTTCAAAAATATAGACACTAAAAATTAGGGTTGGGAGTGTAGCTCAGAGGTAGAATGCCCCTGGGTTCCATCCCCAGTACCACAAAAATAAATAAATAAATAAATAAATAAATAAATAAGAACCATTATTGAAGATTTCCAATCTACCATGCTCTGTACTTGATTGAAGGAATCATAAAATGATTCTTACTTTTAAGAACCTTACCTTTAGAGAAGGAAATAGATATGTATAAAAATCCACATGGATTAGAATCTACTTAGTATTCACTACTTCCCAAGGAGGATTCTGACTTTAGCTTAGGAGACATATCAAGGCTATATTCAATCTTCTTTGCAGAACCATAGGGTCTCAATTAAATCCTAAGCCTGGGTTTTATGTCCTGAGGCAGATCCAACTTTTGTGGGCCCTACAACATATAGAAGCCCTCTTTAGTTAAAAAAAATGCAAAGTGATAATTCTAAAATCAAGTAAGTACAATAAACAAAGTAGGAATCACTAACATTGAACCAAGGCAGAAAAGACTAATACCCTGAGTGAGTCAGTGCTATCTCCAGAAAATCTCTATGTAGGTCATGTGGGATGAGTAGGAATCTGGATAGGAAGTTGGCACAGATTTCTCTGACCAAAGTTCAAAGACGTCTTCAACAGGAGTATAGAAGGAGCCAATAATGACAAGAAACAGTCTAGAAATCAAAACAATAATAAATGCTAGTGAGGTTATAGAGAAACAGGGACTCTTAGGCACTGTTGGTGGGACTGTAAATTAGTACAGCCACTATGGATATCGATATGGAGGCTCCTCAAAAGACTAGGAATGGAACCACCATATGACCCAGGCATTTCACTCCTCAGTATTTTTCCAAAAGAACTTACATCAGAATACTGTAGTGATAGATGCATATCCATGTCCATAGAGGCCTTTAAAAGGAAAGAGCCACCACACTCTCCTGGGAGCTACTTCATTCAGCGATACCCCAAACTAACCCTGGCCCAACACCCAGAGGAACGACCACTCAGGCACCCTCACATAGCCAGTGTTCAAATTTCAAAACTGCCACCTGAGGGAATTTTCAAAGTTCCTGGGCAGAGATTCCCGTGCCCAGTGTATCATGGATACAAAAATGACCATTTTCTTTTTATCACCTAACTTGAATGGGAGCCATCCCACCAGTCTCTCCTCTTTATACACTCAGGGAGACTATCTCAGTATCTAATAAACATTCTCTACCCCTGGACTTCTAGTCACATGATATGACTTTATCTTTAGGTGACCTCAGTTGACCCCTAACTGGCAAAGCATAACTTAGAACTTAGAGTTATATATCATGGGAAGTACTCATGGACCACACACCCTCACTGGCCCCATAAACCAAGAGGTTCTCTGAAAAAAGTAAATAAATTGAAACTTGCTGAACACACTGCTGCAATAATGGTCATAGAAATGACGTGGAGCTTAATATCCACTCAAAATAAATCCATTGTAGGTCTCTATATCAGACAGTAAATGCCCCTGAGTCCTTCAGGCCAGGGAAGCAGATTAGACATGGGATCTTATTATATTTGCCCCCAATAGCACCATCCACCTTTCACCTCATAACCAAAACAAAATGAATGTTAATCCTTTAAACACAGGAATGTTCTGGAACAAGCATGGTTGGAGTGATTGCACCGAGTTAAAACCTAACTTTTTAGAGCATTGTATCTACTTCCATTGAGGTCCAAAGCAAGCCTGCAAACATCCTTAGGAAGAGTGAAGTCCATGCTTGGTAACTTGGGCCACAGCAGTCATCTAATTACAAGCTTTAAGATGTCTTTTAAGTGTCATGGACTGAATTGTGACCCTCATGCAAATTCACATATTTAAGCCCTAATGTCCAGTGTGACTATACTTGGAGACAGGACCTTTAAATAGATGATTTAGGTTAAGCGAGGATATAAGGATTGGACTTCAGTCCAGTAGAATTGTTGTTCTTACAAAAGAAAGACATCATGTTTTTCCTCTGTCACCAGGTGCAGAGGAAAGGCCATGAGAGGACCCAGCAAGAAGGGGCCATCTGCCAGCCAAGAAGGGAGGCCTCGGGAGAAACCACCCCACCAACACTTCTATCTTGAATTTGTAGTCTCAAGATATGAAAGGAAATAAATTTTTACTGTTTAAGTCACCCAGGCAGTGGTACTTTTGTTACAGCAGCCCTTGCAAACTAATACATAGAGCAAATAAGCAAAGACATATAATTGAAGTTAACTCAGTATGGTTTCCAGACTGAGAAAAGAAACTCTATTTATTTTTCATAAAAATATTGTGATTTGATGAGCAGGTGGCAGAAGAACTTTTGAAAGTCTTCTACCTTCCAGAAGGTGCTCAAAATGCCTTTATAAGGAAAATAAAAAAGATTAAACAAGATTCATTTTCAAAAGTTCAAATGTAATCAATATTTTATCCAATTGTTCTCATAATCTACTTACCCAATAAACATTTAAGAAATTAAAAAAAGAAAATGCCTTGTATATATTGATGCATTTGACCCTCAAGAACCTGGAGTAAGTTGTTGTTACTCTTGGTGTAGTAACATGCAGTCAGTGAGATCCAGGCAGGAAGACGTGAGGGAAACCAAAAGAGAAATGCAACTTTCTTCATGGGAGAGCACTTTTGTCACCGTAGTATGTGTAACCTGCTTTTCATTCTTTACGTCACGTGACTATACCTCCAATCCAATGGGGGTGAAAATGTGCTCTTTACAAAGCACCCCACCTCTGTGGAAAGGAGAGAGGAAGATTTTTCAGAGAAAACCCATTGCAACCCATCTTTCATCCTTAAGCCCTTGTATCACACCATTTTGTTTGACTTTTCAGGTCCTCGGATCCCTCAGTCCTGCTTGCATTTTGTGTGTTGTTTAGAACTTGAAGGTGAACTCTTTAGGTTGTAATCACCCCACAGAATGTGCAAATGCCCTAATAGGTTAACACTTCACTCTTCATGTTATGTGTTTCTATATGTGTTTTTCAGACCAGGCTGTTTCCAAAATAAATGCCACATGATTCTGCTGCTTTATTTTTACTAATTTATTGTCAGTCTGTTAGAGTTGCCAGATGATTAAGCAACAGAAGTTTTATCATTTCTTATGCATAAATCCAAAGGTTAGATTCTGAATTTTTAGAACTCAGAATTCTGAAAGAGAAACAATCTTATTCCTAAAGTGAATCCATTGTAGACCTATAAAGGACAGTAAGGACCACTGAGTCCTTCAAGCCCTGGAAGCAGATTAGGTCTGGGAATCTGATTACAGTTGCCCCTAATAGCACACTCTGCCTTTCATTTCATGGCCAAAGGTCACTTGAGGCTGCTCTAAAGAAATTCCATAGCAAGGCTTAGTGATGCAAGGCTGTAATCCCAGCACTTGGAAAGATGAGACAGGAGGATCACAGGTTAGAGGCAAGCCTCAGCCACTTTGCAAGGAGACCTTCAGCAAATTAGCTAGACCCTGTTGAAAAATAAAAATATAAAATGATGCAGATGTAGCTCAGAGGTAGAATGCTCCTGGATTCATTCCTCAGTATTTGAAAAAAAGTACAATAATCTGGGTACTTAAACAATAAATGTATATTTCTCATAGTTCAGGAGGACAGAGAATCTAAGATCAAAGCACCTATGGACCCAGTGTCTGCAGATGGTCCTGGTCCGTATTCATAGCTGGTTACTTTTTTTTATTTTATCATGTGAGAGAGAGAGAGAGAGAGAGAGAGAGAGAGAGAGAGAGAGAGAGAGAAAGGGAATGAATTGATTCTGTCTTCTTATGATGGCACTAATCTCATCATGGGGACTTTGTCATCGTAATTTAATAATTTCCCCCAACCCCCACACCCCAATACCATTACCTTGGGAGTTAGAGATTCACCAGATGTATTTGAGGAAGACACCAACACTTAGTCCATTGCAGATATCTTCCAGGATCAAATTTAAAAGTAAATACACAACCTCCAACACTTGAAAATCAAAAGTGACACACATTTGCCACACAGGCCTGAAAATTTTTACTGTCACCCACACTTGAACTGTAGAGTTGAAATCCCAGGCATAGAGGTCAAATGCATTCTGCTTTGCTGTAGACTGATTAGGTAAGCTTCCTTTTCTTCTCAATAGACTCACACTCTTTTTAACTATCATTAAATCTTGCTTTGGGAAATGCCAACCAAAGCAGAGAAAATAAGGTTAAAAATGGCCAGCCTCAGTTACTACTCAGTGAGGCCCTTTGCAACTCAGTGAGATTCTGTTTCAAAATAAAGAAAAAATAGGGCTGGGGGGATATCGCTCAGAGCTAGAATGCCCCTGGGTTCAGTTCCATCCCCAGTACCACAAAAAAATAAAAAATGAAAGAAAAAAAAAGCCAATACTAGAGATGTGTGAACATACAGAGAAGAAACAAAATAATGACAGGAAAACCCAGATGAACCGGAGGAGGCTTGCATTTTGAAGCTAGAAGGCAGACAACGACAGCACTCTGGGGACCTGGGATGGGGGCCACAGAGGCACAGACCTGGAAATGCTTCTTCAGACTGAAGGCTCAGAAATTAGATTTGGGGAATATCCTAGGCTGACATTCGTTTCTCAAAAACAAAAAAGTAGAATTCAAATTCATAAAAGACTGATCTTGGTAAACTCTCTCCTGTGGTGAAATTGATGTGAGAAGACAAATTCTAAGCAGGGGGTAGCTTGAAGGGCCAGAATGTTGCCCAGTTTGAGTTCGTTTTGGCATTGGAAGGTGCCTGGTACATCTAGGACACCCTGGGGCTCTCTCTCAGGTATCCTGGGATTCAGAGGGACCAAGTTCTCTTCCGGCTCTGTAGTTTCTCAGCAGCACCTCCAGGTTTACTAATGTAGCCATATTATTTGATCTGCTTCTCTGCTGTTAGAATTCACAGATGAGGACAGATTGGGGGAAAGGTTCCCATAACTGGCAACATTCTCAGAGCCAGAGTCCACATAATACCATAACTCAACTTCTTGAATAGAGAATGTTTTTTTTCTCTAGACTTGAATCAGTTTTGCCTATTTGTAATTTTGTTTACTATAATCTGATTCTTTTTTAAAAAAAATTATTTTAATATATCAGGCATGGTGGTGCATGCCTGTAATCCCAGTACTTGGGAGGTTGAGACAGGACAATCTCAGGTTTGAGGCCAGCCTCCACAATTTAGTGAGACCAACCGTGTTTCAGAATAAAGAATAAAATGAGCTAGAGATGTAACTCAAAGGTAAAATGTTTCTGAGATTCAATCCTGAGTACCCCCCCAAATAATCACTCTTGTTCTGACTCCCAAGTCTAAAGAACATTCCAGCCTCCAACCACTTCCCTCAACAACAAAAAACAAGAGAATAAACATACCAAACAGCAGTAGAGATGGCCTGTAAAAGTTCCACTAATGTTCTTTTAAAAAACTAAACAGTTATCCTACCGAGGAACAAACCCAATCTCATACTTTTTTTTTCATTCAACATGAAAGGCAGTAGGTGAATCAAAGACCCATGGTGAAAAGCACAACACAATAATGCAAAACACCAGTTATTATCCTTTGTTACATTGATTTCTCTCTTGGTATCAAAAGATCAAGCTATATCAAACATTAGAAAGTAATATTTAAGCAACACACCCTGCCCTTTTTGTTTTTATTTATCTGTTTTGTTTTGAAACATCTTGATAGGTTGCTGAGAGTTTTGCTACATTGCTGAGGCCATCCTGAAGTCTTTGGTCCTTCTGTCTTAGCCTCCCAGCTACTAGGATCGTAGGCATGTCCACCACAACATCCCACTGTAAGGTGGTTTTTAGAATTAGATGACTTACTGTAACTGTGTAGAAAACAAACAGTATCTACTATCATTTATTTTATTTTAGAGAAATTTTTTTTAGCATTTTCTTTTCCTTCCCCAAAACCACCCTATATCTTTTCAGTCACATGGAAACTATCTTCCTGACCCTCATCATTCACCTATAGCTAGCTGGCAGAAATCTATACATTTTTAACTTTTCTTGAAAGATGCTGGTTTCTTGTGCCTGAAAACAGGAAAAGTTGAAAAGAGAATTAATCAGGTGGGCCAAGATCTTAATGAGGGAATTGGAATCAATTAGTCTCCATCTTGGCCTGGACATGAAAGTAACGGCTAAAAACTAGATCTGAAAACTGAAAGCTTGCATACAATTTAGAGGTTGGTTTGGCCCCACTTCCTAATTCTAGTTCTATTCTATGATTGAACTTAATTTTTAACATTTGTTTACGGCAAACTCTACTTTTAATCAGAATCATAATTACCCCAAAGAGAAGAGGACCCTCGCACAACTTTAATTCCAAATTGCCTTCTTTCTTTAATGCGTCACTGAGGAACGTTAGAGGCTATGCCATCGCAACTAGTTTGCATGTATGCATGTTCTCTCATTTGCTTTACTTGTTTTTCTCTTTATTTTAAAATAATCTTCTAAGTTCAAGTTTTCACTCTAAAGGAACCAAAATTTTAAATCTTTTTTCCTTGGTACATTGTAATTGCACATCCTAAGTTCACAGGGACAGATACATACACAGCATTGGTTGTGATTCTCATTGGCTCCCCCCCTTTTCTCCCCTCCCCCAGCCCCTGCTATAGACATCGCTGCAAATAACTTCATGTATAAACAGAGGATTATTTGCATAGCTTCCATCATCAGATCATTGTGCTTCTTTCCAAAGTAAATACATCAGTAAGCCTTCAACAGAAAGAATAACAAATGAATGATAAAATCTACAAATAATAAACTGAATAAGCTGTCACTTCTTTGTATGTCAACATTTGACTTTATTTGGTACTTTCAAAATATGACCAATATTTTTGCTGGAAATAGATTCCCAGATTGTTTTTTCATAGAGCTTTTAAATATATATATATATATATCTGATTAATGTCAAGCATTTACTTTTTGCTATGAAAAGCCTGCCATCAGCAAAATTACTTAGAAAAGAATAACAACCTATTCTTTTTTCTGGTAGTCTTAAGCTTTTCAAATCTTGCTTTCAATTCCATGTAGCTTGTTAAATGTGAAGACCCATGTGTCTGTCTTTAATTCAGAAAAAAAATCTCAGCCATAATCACATCTACTAAATAATCCTTCCCCCTTTGCTCTATTCTCTTCTATAGCTCTTGAATTAATGGATTTTTAATTATTTTCACTATGCCTCTTAATTTCTCTCATCTCTTTATCTCTCTGAACTGTATTTTGGGTGATTCTATTAGACTTTGCAACCCCCTCAAAAATTTGCTTTTCTGAGAGTTCAAATTACTGATTTACCTATCACTTAAATTTTATGGTATTCTTACTCTAAGTCTTATACAAAAAAATCCTATTTTTAAGCCTAATTTTCTGAATATACCAGAAGGAAGAAAATGTGTATTCTTATGCAAATGTTCTTTTAGTGTTAGATGATTCTGGAAATATTCCTGATTTCTATTCTGCACAAATAGAATCTTACCACTTCAATATCATCGTGGTGACATATTGGACACCCTGGGTAAAATGAAGCCAGGAAACATCTCTAATATACATGCAGATATACATATTTCCAGTTAATTATCTACCTTATTTAAAGCATGCTTATTTTTGAAGTGTCAAAATGTACTAATCTACACTGCAATTGTTTGGAAAACCTCATGAACAAGTATATTGCAGCAAGGGAAGACATTTGATGCCAACCAAATTCTCTTTTTTCTGTCACTACAAACGGCTTTCCTGTTTTCAACAGTTTTTCAAAATCAAAGTCATATCTAAGCTGACAACTTCTTTGGCAAGTCTCAGCTAGATGTAATTTGAGACAGTCAAGGAAGAAAAGCCTAAACAGTAAGGTTTTTAATGGTGATGGTGACAGATCCTTAACTGCTGTCGTGCTGTGTCTGACACCAGAAGGCTTGGGAGGAAATTCATTACATAAATACATGCAGTTAAAGCTGCATACCTGCATTCAGAGTCTGCCCTATGTCAAGAAACTGTGTAAAACCTGAACATTTCGTGATTTTAAGCACTGAACAAAAACATACCTGAAAATCCCCCCAAGGAGTTTTTCTTAAACCTTTAGAATATTCTTTGGCTGTATTTGACATCCAATAGTCATTGAAAGGTCACAAGGAACGATCTACCCTGCTTAGCCTCATATTAGTTCTGTACAAAACTAAGGCTGTTTACTTTCTCAGGAAGAAAGAAGTTTTGTTTCGTACAGTTTTGTACTGGATGTTAAACCCAGAAACACTCTACCTCCAGGCTACACACCCTGTAGTCGATAGTTAAAAAAAAAAAAAAACAACAACTACACTCCCAGAGACTTGCTGAGGGTCTAAGTTATTGAGGCTAGCCTCAAACCTGTGATCTTCCTGTCTCAGACTCCCAAGTACTAGGATCACAGGTGTGCACCAACATAACCAGCTAAGAAGGAAGTTCTAGTGTAGCCTTTGAATCTCTGTTACTTACATTCATACACAAACACAAGCAAGATTTGCTTTAACCAGAATGAAAATTTATTTTTTACTATTATTATTTTAGGAAAGCCTCTAGATATCTTAATTCACAAACTTTTCTCTTTATTTCAGAATAATATGTTTCTTAAAATTAACATGAATTCTCATTGCATTTTGGTAGACACTGATGTGTTAGAATCTAAGAATTTCATTTAATATGTACAATTTATATCTATTTTTATATAAGTTACTCTGAATTTAGATCAATTACTCTGACTTTTTTTTAATATACTCATTTCTATATCTTTAATTACAATAGAATCTATGTGGACAGAATTCTAGCACTTAGTAATCACATTATTATATCACATTAAAATCACCTACATCATTCAAAGGACTTAGTAACAAGAGTAAAAAAAAAAAAAAAAAAAGGTGGCAAAAACCAAATAGGCAATCTATTGGTTTTTTTATTTTTAGAAAAAGGATAAATATCAGTAGCTTAATTGTAGCTTAATTTTGCTGGGGGTATAGCTCAAGTGGTAGTGGCTATTATAGAGTATATTGCAGATATTGAAGGAATAATAGATATCTTGTGCTTTCATATTTGGGGGGCAGGATTGTACTATAAGCAAATAATCAAATAACTACATAAATCATGTTGTTATCAAGCACGCATGAAGGTCTGGGCTCAATCCCTAACACTGAAAGAAAACAACAACCCAAATCACCTGCTCCTTCTGAAGTTGATATCTAACTCCAAAAGTGCTCATAATAATTCTGATTTAGGTACATAATAAACTTGAAGAGTTTCCTAAGGGGGGAGAAAAAAACCTAACTAAAGTAAATTATTTTTTGGCAGTTCATTGTAGTTCATTTACTATAATTTCCTCTTCTTAAATTCACAGGTTTGACTTTGGTTGTTAGAGAAAAATATCATTCAATGATTATTTCCAAGATCCACCATAAGCAAGACACTATTCAGGACTTCCACAGTAGGTACATGGACCGCTGCACCGGAGCCTTGCAGTGAAGTGCTGGGCTCAGTTCCAGATGCAGAGAGGGACTCAGGAGCAAGGAGTGGGCGGGGTCAGTGGATGGAAAATTACCAACAGGAAACATCAGACCTACCGGGGATTCTGGCTCAACTCACCTCACCTAATGGGATTCTTGCTGAAGACAGGCCAGTTGACAGGTGATGGAACCACACGGGGGGAGGGGGAGGGGAGAGATAATGGAGTCGAGGAACCCAATCAGATATTAATGATGATGAGATACCGAGGATGGAGGGTTCTGGCTAAACTGTCACTTAGGAGGGTTGTTTTGCTAAAAACTGGAATTTTTGCTGGGCGTGGTGGCGCGGGACACTTAAAGGTTCACCGTAGTATTTTCGGTACATGGCAAGAAAAGGATCCACCATGTGGTCATATAATAAATAACTAATAAGCAAGAGTGGTATTTTGTTAGGGCTTTCAAAGTTAACAAATTTTCTAGCCTCATAAAATACTGTTGACCCCATAGCCTTGTCTAAACTCTTCGTGTTCTCTGCCTTGTAATTTTCTGTTATCACTATATCTACTTGTAAATCTTTCGTTGTTATTGATTTTGCTACATTTAATATTGGAGAAAAAATATACAGCATCGTTTTACTGCTTAGAAAATTCTTCCCCCCAGAAAAATTAGGCAAGACAATAATAAATAAAAGGCATCCCAATTGAAAAAGAAAAAATATATCTTTGCCATAAAACCCTGTCAGCGATTAAATACATACTGTGTTCAGTACATTTTTTATTTTGCAGTGTGCTTAAAAGTACTTCTGGCATATCAATGAGTTTCACCAGTCCACTAGCATCTAAAGAGGCTCTGCTACAAACTGTAGCTGGAAGAATATCATATTCGTCCTCCTCCCTCTGACTGCTTTGTTCAGCACTATGACACCTCATTAACTATAATTTTCAAAAGTTTAGAATGGGGTTTTTCAGGTCCTTTGTGAGAGCAGAAGTTTTTTGCTAGCCAGCTTCTGGGAGGTGTGTGTGTGTGTGTGTGTGTGTGTGTGTGTGTGTGTGTGTACGTGCACATTACTAGGTATTGAACCCAGAGGCATTCTATCTCTGAACTGCACCCCCTAGCCCTGTTTCATTTGTTTATATTTTTAAAAAAGATCTCACTAAGTTGCTGAGGGCCTCACTAAATAGCTGAGGCTGGCTTCGAACCTGTGATCCACTTGTCTCAGCCTCCCAAGTACTGCGTTACAGGTGCATGCCACCACACCTGGCAAAAATTTGTTTTAAAATCCAAAGACCTGAACCACCTTCTCTGCATGTGCATGTGTTTCCTTCTTCCTTTCCCTTCTCGTCTCCTTCTCATCCAGTACCATCATAGTTACAAACATCAACATTCTTAGAATTTTCCCCACTTGTGATTTTGTTTAATATTCAAGAACTGCCAGCATACTGTGGCTATCATACAGTATACTGCAGATATTGAAGAAATAATAGATATCTTGTGCTTTCGTACTTAGGGGGGCAGGATTGTAATATAAGCAAATAATCAAATAACTACATAAATCATAAACACTAAATTAACTAATCATAAAAACTAAATTAACCAAAATAATAACTTCAGGCAGAACCTTTCTATTGTAAGCTTTATTTAAGAAAATAACAGTGTTTTCTCCTAAACAGGATGTAAAACTTGTTTTTAAGATTGCTCTTCCTTGGTCCTGACTGCCAGCAACTCAAATGTAACTGGTGTAGCAACACTTCCCAGGAATATGGCAGGTATATGTGTGATCTCAGAATACACAAGTGACAACCAGTAATGGTGAACTCATCACACTGTTTATACTTCTACGACTGGGACTTAAGGTAAGGCCAGTTGGTTTTCTTTAGTTAAGTAGTATCTTCCTACCTGTCTTCAAAACCATACCAAACAGAAAGGGTGTTCACGCTACAACTTTGTTTTTGTTCAGTAATACATTCAAGAAAGAATTTATTTCCAAGTGTAATTTCCAAGTTATATAAATGTTTTCTCTAAAATAAAATAGAGTTGTATTATATTTCATTCATACTATCCATCCTTATCTATCTTCTGCGTCAGGTTAGTCCAACAGATATATACTTATTTTATTCTTTAAAAAATAAAAAGCACTATGAAAAGTTGAATTTATAACTGTTTTATTTACTTTAAATACACAATATTAAACTTAGAAACCCTACAAAATATTTCTCCATAAACAAATAAACTAGAAATTGATAACAAAAACATAAATGTCTCCAAACATTTAGAAATTTAAAAAATACATCTAAAAGTCTATGAAGAAGTCTCAAAGTAAGTTAGAAAATATTGTAAATATAATGAAAATGCAACATTGTAAAATTTGTGGGATACTACTAGAGTCCTTCTTAGGAAGGAATTTATACAATATAAATTGCTACACACACACACACAAAGGAGGAAACTAGGAAACAAAGTTCAATCCTAAGGAAGCATAAGGAATAAATAATAAGGAACAGAGATCAATAAAATTGAAAACACAAAAACAATAGAGAAATTTGCGAAACTAAAGTTAGCCATTTAATAAAATTATTAAATTTAATAAGCTTCGTGCAAGATAGAAAAAAAAAGAAAGAAAAAGACACAAGTTGGCAATATCTGGAATATAAGAGAGGCTGTCACTATAAACCCTGCAGACATGAACAGGACAGTTAGTGAGAACTACAAATAAAGCCTTGCACATTAATTCTGACAACTGAATACAGTCAAGCATTAATTAATGACAAACATTCTGAGAAACGTGTTAGGTGATTTTGTTGTGCAAACATGATAGAGTATATGTATACAGACTAAGATGGCTATGACATCACTAAGCAATAAAATCTTATGGGACCACCAATGTATATGAAGTCTGTCACTGACCAAAACATCAGTGTATGGTGTATGACTGGAATAATAAATTTAGAAAATGAACCACTTTCTGGAAATCTACAAACTGCCAAAATTTGCACTAAAAATAAATAATCAGAATAGCATTTATATTAGAAGTGTTGTAACGAAAGGTCAGTAACTGCATAGCTTAAGCGGCAGAGATGTCCTGTCTCATGGTTTTAGAGGCTGAGCAGTCCAGGATCAGCAGTGGTAGGCCAGTAGGATCGGTTCCTTCTGTGGGTGGGGGGGTCCATGCCTCCCTCCAAGCTGCAGGTGGTGTGCTGGTCATTTTGGTGTTAGTTGTTTGTGGAAGCATCACTCCAATTTCTGCTTTCAATTTTGCATGGAGATCTATGTGCATGTCTGCATCCAAACTATCCCTTTTATAAAGACCCAGTCATATTTGGTTAGGGGTCCACACTACTCCAGTCTAACAACTTCTTTTTTTTGGTACATTGTAGTCACACATCTTAATGGGATACAAGATGGTGGAGACATACATATACATCACCCAATTAGCCCTTACCCAATCCCCGCCCCATTCTCTCCCCATCCCTCCTTTTCATGTTTAGCATGGTGATTAACATTGATATGTTTGTTGAAGTACATTAGTCTCTTTACTAACAACATCTACAAACAAGTTCTGAGATCCTGGAGTTTAGGACTTAAACATGAATTTTAAGAGGTATACAACTCAACCAATAACAGTTATATAACTATTGAAGGCATTGAATTAGTAGTTTCAAACATTCTGGAAAAGAAGTCCTCAGTCCCACATGGTTTCATTGGTGGATTCTATCAAACATTTAAAGAAGAAATAATACCAGTTCTGCACAAGATCTTCCTTAAACATACACACATGTTAGGAGGTAAGCATTACTCTGATACCCAAACCAGATAAAGTATAAGAAAGAAAATTCCAGATATTCACTCTCCTGAAAAATGTTTACCATAATATGAGCAAACTAAATGTGGCTATAGATAGATGGTGGTGGTGGTAGTGGTGATGATGATGATGATGATGATGATGATGATAGATGGATAGATAGATGGATAGATAGATGGATGGATGGATAGATAGATAGATAGATAGATAGATAGATAGATAGATAGATAGATGATAGAGAGATAGATAAGTGGAATGAACCAAGTAGGATTATGGCACAAGAAATTTATATTTGTTCTGTACTTCTCTTCTTTTTTTTTTTTTTTTTTCTTTTTTAAAATTTTTTTTATTGGTGCACTGTATTCATACATCATAGTGGGATACAAACTTTTGTAGACATACATGCACACATCGCCCAGTCAGCCCCCACCCGATCCCCACCCCATTCTCTCCCCATCCCTCCCTCCCATGCTTGGCTTAGTGGTTGACATCTAGTATTATAGCAATTTATCCAAAATTAAAAATGATAATCTCACATAACAGTTTCATTTGTCTGATACCAAGTGTTTGATGATTTAAAGATAGCATTTCAATATTTCTTTTTGCTTTCTTTCTTACTAGAGCATATTTTTTTCTGTTTTTTTAGGTGAAACTATCATATATTTATATATTTATTTTTCAGAAAAAAATCTATCCTAATATGGAATATGAATTCTAGATACCCAAAACGATCTTGAAAAAGAACAAAGCAAGCAGATATATATTTTCTGATTTCAAACCATATAAAGCTACAATAATTGAAACACTGTAGTACTGTTCTAAAGGCAGATATATAGACCATTGGAGTTAAATACAAGCCTAGAGCTAAATTCTTCCCTATATTGTCAAGTTATTTTTGACAAGGTTTCCACGAACATTTGGTGGTGGAAATAATAATCTTTTAACTAAATATTGTTGAAAAATAATAATTACATGGAAAAGAATAAAATTGGACCTTTACCTAATCCCATATACAAGTATTAACTCAAAATAGATAAAAGACCTAAATATAAATCTTAAGACTATAAACTTTTAGGAGAAAATCTGGGTCATAAAACCTCACAACATTGAAATTGGCAGTGATTTCTTGGATATGATTTCAATGGCACAGGCAACAGAAGAATATACAAACTCCCTAAAAAATAAAAGAAAATATTGTATATCCAAAGACAATGTAAACAGAGTTAACAGTTACTAATAGAATGGGATAAAATATTTCCAAATGCTATATCTGAAGGTATATTAATATTCCAACTAGAAATCCTAAAAATTAACAACAATAAAGGCAAACAATACAACTTAGAGATAGGTAAAAGACTAACATAAATAATGAATCTCCACAGATAACCAATCTTAGTTGTCTGTTGGATGGAAACTCTTGTTTCTCTGGTTCTGGTGAGTGTTACCTATTTCTTCTTTGTAGTTAATCTCTTTGAGTATTTTCTCTAGCGCTGGTTTTGAAGACATAAATTCCTTCAGTTTCTGTTTGTCATGGAAGCTTCTTATTTCTCCATCTAATTTGATAGAAAGTTTTGCTGGGTAGGAAATTTTTGGCTGGAAGTTGTTTTCTTTCAGAGTTTGGAATATGTTACTCCAAGCCCTTCTGGCTCTCATGACTTGGTTTGGGAAGTCTGGAGTGATTCTAATTGGCTTGCCTCTGAATGTCACTTGGCCCTTTGTTTTTGTTGCCTTTAAGATTCTCTGCTTGGCTTCCACATTGGTCATTTTGACAATTATATGGCGTGGGGATCCTCTTCTCCGATCCTGTCTAAAGGGAGTTCTATAAGTTTCCTGGATCTGTGTATCAACCTCTTGCTCTATATTTGGAAAATTTTCTGCTATTACTTCCTTGAAGAGATTGTTGATCCCTTTGGTATCACTTTCTTTTCCCTCCTCTATTCCAATTATTCTTAGGTTAGCTCTCTTAAGATGGGCCCATATTTCTTCAATGTCAGATTCCTGCTGTTGGATATCTTTTTCTAGATTAGAAACTATGCATTCATTTTTGGATTGCTCATCTTCTAAGAGCGAGATTCTGTTCTCCATGTGGTCTAATCGGTTGTTTGTGCTTTGAATTGAGGCCTTTACTTCATTAATTGCATCCTTTATTGTACTTCTCTTCTTGGCAATGTGAACTAAAACCCTTATATCCTCTGGGAAGTAACAAATATCTTTCTTCAGCTAATGAGATGACTCATGGGTAGGAATTCCTGGATAATCTCAGGATGGAGGCTGGTTGTCAGGGGAACTGTCTAGGTCAACATTCTCACTGCTGTAATCCAATAACTCTGACTACACACAATTTAGAGGAAGAAAAACTTATTGATCACAGTATTTGGAGATTCAGAGTTCAGTCCACGTGAGGCCGGGTCTGCAGAGCTAAGGGGATGGCAATGGTAAGTGGAGAGAGGGAGAGTGCAAGGGGTCTGCTCTCACATCAGGGATTCCTGAAGCAGAGAACAAGGCTGGGGATAGGACCTTATACAATCCCAAGGGGACACCCTAGGGACCCCTCCTTAGCAACCAAGCCCCACTTCCAGCATTGCTACCTTGTTTCCATGAGAGCTAGTGGGGCACTCTAAGCCCAAACCATTACAGAAACCAACCATAAAAATAAAGGCTTGGAACAGTGAATAGCTCCTAATTGCCCAGTTCTTCTTTGTATGAAGAACTCTCAAAACTCAACACTAAGAAGGCAATCCAACTTTAAAATGGGTGAAAAACTTGAACAGGCATTTCATCAAAAAAACATATGATGACAAATAATCCATAAAAAGATTTTTAATACCATTAGTCATTAGAAAAATGCTAAATGAAATCATGATGTGCTACTACTGAACACCTATTAAAATGGAAAGTTTTTAAAATACTGAGAATAACAATTCCTGGGAAAAAGTCAAATATCTGGAACTCTCACACATTGCTGGTGGAAATGCAAATTGATTCAGCACCCCTAGAAAATAGTTTGGCAGTGTTTTATGAAGTTAAACACATGCTTACCCTACAACCCTGCCATCCCACACTTGGGCATTTACCCAAGAGAGATTAAAACAAGTTCACACAAAAACCTGTACATGAATGTGTATAGTAGTTCTATTCATAATTGCCAACAACTGGAAACAACCCAGAAGTTCTCTAACATCTGAATAAATAAACAAGAAAACTATTGATTCATGCAACAACATGGATAAAATTCAAAGGCTTTATGAGAAAAAAGAAAGATCATAGCAAAAAAGACAGGCTCATAGGATATTCTAGTTCATTTACATGATATTTTTGAAGAGGTTCCATCTACACTGATGGAGAAGAAATCAGTGTTTTCCAAAGGATAGAGGTATAGGGAAGGGGGTACAGGAGCCTTTTGTGGGTTATAGAACTAGTCTATTTTTTTTTATATTTGTGGTCACATGAATTACATGCATTAAAACTCATAAACTATACATCAAAACTGATGTTTACTACATGTTAAGTTTTCAAAATAAAATTAAAGTAAAATGATACTAATTCAACTAATCTAAGCCAGGAAAAATATAGGAAGCTCTCCCAATCTGTTTTATGAAAACTGTAGCTTCTATTTCAAAACCTAGTAAAGATATCACAAGAAAAAAGCAAAACAGGAAGGGAAGGAGGGAAAGAGGAAAGGGAAGGGAGAGAAGAAAGGGGAAGAAAGGAAAAGAAAGGAAAGGAAAGGCTTTCTTCAGAATATAAGTACACAATTCCCAAGTAAAATATTATCAGAGGGAGCCTTATTTTAGAACAATTAAATAAACTGCACTGTCCAAGAAATGTTTACTTCAGTCACACTAAGTATATCATTATCAGATAATATATCAACAAAATCAATTGCATTGATTGTTAAAGTAGGAAAAGCAAATGATTATACCAAAGGTGCTAAAAACAGATTTTTAATACAAATACCATTCTTATTAAATATCCCAAGTAAAAATGGGAATTAAAAGATATCACTTCAGCCGAGCGTGGTGGTGCATGCTTGTAATCCCCGCGCTTGGGAGGCGGAGACAGGAGGATCGCGCAGGTTCGAAGCCAGTGGCCCTGGCTTAAGAGATCCTGTTTCCAGATAAAAAATATAAAATAGGTCTGGGAGTGTAGCCCGGAGGTAGAAGGGCTTCCAGGAACCCCAGTACCACACACACAAAAAAAGAGATCACTTCAAGGTAATAAAGATTACTACCAAAAATATATATAATATCACCATAGATTATATGTACATAATACATAAATATATCATGTGCGATTGTATAATTATACATATTTATGCAATATAAGCACACACATAGGAATACATAATTACATATATAAGCATATACCTTGGCAAGTTTTTTGGTATTTGATAAAATGATCTTAAAATTTTCTAGAAGAACTAAATCCCAGAGAACAGTCAAGTGTTTGTTTGTTTATTTATTTATTTATTTATTTATTTATTTATTGTGGTACTGGGGGTGGAACCCAGGATCTTTTCTACCTCTGGGCTGTACTCCCAGACCTATTTTATATTTTATTTGGAAACAGGATCTCACTAAGTTGCTGAGAGCCTCAATAAGTAGCTGAGGCTGGCTTCGAACTTGTATGATCCTCCTGTCTCAGCCTCCCAAGTGTGGGGATTACAAGGGTGCACCACCACGCCTGGCAACAGTCAAGTGTTTTAAATAGAAGAACAGCATGGATAGACATATTCTGTCTAGTATGAGATCATTTTATTAGCCCAATTGTAATTATCAAGTTGCTAGCCTACCTTTGAACAGAAGAGCACTGGTACAGGACAGAGTGTATAAAATTAGATGCCAACATATTTGAGAATTTAGTGGGAAAAGAGGACTGGTTTCCAAAATAGGGGATTGTTTAGAAAATATCAGTTTTATTAAAAACTCAAAGACAAAAAAAATAAAAATTACAACTCTACAAGAAAATAAGAAACACAGGCTGTACAATCTAAGTGCAGGAACCCCTTTTACTAAGATTGGATTCTAAGAAACTGTAAGAAAGAAAAATCATTTTGGCAACCCTTCCACAAAATATGAAGGAGAGAGCAGAAAAAATCTATTAATAAACAGTCAATGTGGGGAGAAAGCAGGTGCAGTGGAGGGGCAGTCTGGATGTTTGCATGTCTAATCTACAGTTTGTCTTCAAGTTTACATAAAGGAAAGCAACCAGGAGACATAAAGAGCAGGTGGGGAGCACAGGAGACTCAGAAAAGTAGAACCAGGAAATACATGGAAATAAATCAGGAGCTCAGGCAATGAAAGTAGCAGGGAGATGGTAGACAGGCAAAGTGAATACGCCCGGTAATACATATTGCTGCCAAGGACTTGGGGGACGTGCTTTCCCATGTGACCAGTGGGGATAGGAATGAATCACTAAAGCAGTTGGAAAATAACAAGCTGGCAACATTTTTATTTAAATTTAGAATCTTCATAATCTCCCACAGCATCAATTCACTGCTAGGGATATGTCCAATGTAAACAAAAGTACCTTAACCACGGAAGCGATGAGCAAAGGTGTTTATCACAACACGGCACTTGCGAAAACAGACAAGAGAGTGCATGGCTGTCCACAGAGTGTGTCCAGACAGCTGTGCATCTCAGCCGAGAAACTATTACACAACATTAAAAGTACCTGTGCATGTGGTATAATCCAATACTTGGAATATGAGACGGGAGGATTGCCGTTTACTCAAGGCCAGACTTAGCAACTGAGTGTGACCCTTAGCAATTTAACCAGAACCTGATTTAAAATAAGATAATTAAAAAAGGGCTCAGGATATAGAATGCCCCTGGGTTCAATCTTCAATTTATCCCCCCCCCCACCACCACCACCAAAATAACTCTGCTGACTTGGCCAAGGTTCTAAAATGTAAATGAGTGAATAAAAGACAAAAAAAAATTTTAGAAAATTCATTTATTACATTCTTCATAAAAGAAAAAAAATTATTGACCAAGAACTGTCTGCATGTGTGTGCATGTTATATTGTGCTACATAAGTGCATCTATATGTGGGGGTGGGTATTGTGTATTTCTCTATAATCATATAAGTATAGAGAAACACACAGGGGGTTACATATGAGGTTTCCAGCCTGAGTTTTTAGGGAATGAAGAGGGAGTTATAAGTCTGGGTAGGAGGAGAAAAGAAAAAAGAAGCCAAACCAAAAAAAGAAAGAAAGAAATTATTACAAAAAACTGCAGTATATATGCTAATGATGTCACATTTATGTATTTCTGCAAAATATCATATGTATATGAGTAGTAATAAAAATTCAATTGAAGAAAAAGAACCAAGTAAAAAGAGAAAACAGACGCATTTACCATAGGAAACCACCACGTACCTGGAGAAGGGGTATCCAGAAGCTCCATTAGACGTTTGTTGTTAGAAACTTGGATACAGTTTTCCCATTCAACACATGCAGAGATAAAGGTTCAAACACAATTCATTGTAAACCCCTAATATCCCTGTACCATAAGCGCTCAGCTTTCCTATCCTCACGTTTCCTACACAGATTCAACTAACCACAGATCAAGTAGTGGGAGACTGAGACAGGAGGATCACAGGTTCAAGACCAGCTTCAACAATTTAGCAAGATCCTCAACAACCTAGTGAGACACTGGTTCAAAAACAAAAAAATAAAAAGGGCTTGAGAACATGGCTTGAAAGCAGAACACCCCTGGATTCAATCCTCTCTCTCTCTCTCTCTCTCTCTCTCTCTCTCTCTCTCTCTCTCACACACACACACACACACACACACACACACACACACAACTCTATCTATACTGAACATCTATGTTTTTTTTTGGCATCATTCCCTATCATTCCCTAAACAATACGATAGCTATTAACATCGTATTTACATGGTATTAGGTATGCAAGTAACCTAGGGATGATGTGAACTCTAAAGGAGGTCCATGCATAGGTTAGATGCAAAGTTCAATGATTTCATATAAGACACTGAAATTTGTGATTTGGTAGCCACTGCGGGCGAGGGATGGACTGGCATCCGTTTCCCGTGGCTACTGAGAGCTGACTGTGTTAAGGTGAGTTCTGTAGAACTCGCCCAACAGGAACTCCTGTTCCATCCAGGCAAGCCAGGGCCAGCTTTCTCCAGCTGCACCAGTGACAGTGGCCACAGGTGTGCCCAAGCCAGACCTCCTGACACCAGGCAGCCTGGGCCTGATGGCAGCGCCGGACGCTTTGCATCTCCAGGGAGGATGCTTCACACTGTTCTGCGTCAGCTTTGCCTCCTGGAGTCCTGGTATCCTGGCCAGGACTCTTCTCAGTTCCGACCTATTGACGGTGACGCCCCAGACCACAGGTGATGGTGGAGGGGGCTGGGAGGGAGAGGTCAGAGTTGGGGCAGCGGTAATCACGAGTTGAGCTGAGATGTGTAGGGAGAGGAACGGCCAGCGTCGGGGAATGACTACCTGACGGGTTTTGTAAGTCATGATCTCCACTCAGCAAGAGCACAGGCCTAAGCCTTCACTCCACACTTAACTTCTCACTTTCAAAAGGCCATCTTTAACCAGGCTCTGGGAAATAAGAAGGATGGAAGAATAAGCAAAACAATTTTGTAAAGTTGGAATATCAATTTTCAGTCTCTTCTGTGACCTGGGTCAAAGGTTTAACAGTTTTCTTTGGAAGTCCTTTTAGTTTTCAGTAACTTATTGGATCTTTGGTCATCCGGTCAGGTTAAAATATTTTCCTCTGTCAGTGGAACCACAGTGTATAATTACAGCTTGCCACAAGCTGCCCGACTACCCAGTGCTTATTTGATTGTGTTATAAAAAGCGAGAGACAGTGTCTGTGGTCTGATTTCTACCCTCATCCACAAGCCTGGAAAGCCTCCAAGCACAACGGAGAGCTGAGCTGCACCAAATCACTTTTTTTTTTTATTTTAAACACACGCATTCCATCTTTTGCCGTGCACCTCTCCCCTCTCTGTCTGACCAGAAGTCTCCCATATGCACCCATGTCCTATGAGAAAACTCTGACTTAAGGGGCTTTCAAGAAGGTTCACACTCAACATAGTTTCCGCAGCAAATCCGCTCCCAGAATTTAATTGCTAAGCTCTCTATCTAAGTCCACAGCTGACACACATTAGGAGCCTCGCTCCTGGCAGTGCAGAGGATCCTGTGGCCTCAGCAGATAGGCATACCACCTTCTGTGACACGGAGCCCCTGGCCAGAGCTCCTCTGTATCAAGGGGTTTAGAGGTAGGCTCTAGATTCCGTGTTGACAGCGAGGCTTGCGGCAGCCAGGAGCCTGGTCTAAAAGCGGGGGGACTTGAGTCCAAGCCCAGGGTTATTTCCAGCCTCACAGCACTCGTCTGGCCAGTGTGAGACATTTTCAGTTGTTTCTGATTCTGTCCAAGCAGTGGATGAGTCCCATAGCTACAGCCACGGGGACCTGTTCGTGTTCCTCCTTGACACAAGTTAATCAGGACAGTGACAGCCCAAGAGGCCAAGAGAGAAAAAGACTCAAATGTCCACTTGCCAAAGGGGAAAATGGAGAAAAGAATATTAAGTGCCCACGTTTGTGGTTGTCAGCCCCACTGAGTCGACAGAGAAAGGCAGGTGGCTTGGGGCTACGGCTTCGTATTTTTTTAAGCTGGTTGAGATTGTTTGGCTTAAGTATTCAAAAGAAAAATTTGGCTACTCTCCCTCTGAAAAGAAACTCTATCAGCTCAACCAATTGATTTGGCTGTCAAATTGAAAATGTTATGGCCAGTCTGCTGGTGGAGAGTTTATGCTGGTAAATTCAGAGGAGCAGAAATAAACATCATGACAAACGTCAGCCCGGTACACGTTGTCAAAGATCATCAACTTTAATATTTCTAAGACATTTCCTCTATCCTGAGTCCTGTTCCTTCCTCGCTAACTGATGGCTGTAAAGCCTGCTTATTATGGAAATTGTCATTTCCTTGATATGCTGGTATTATTTAGGCTTTAAATTTGGTAATTAGCCCCCACTGAGAGAACAATTAAAAATAGAAAATGCACTAATCTCCAGAGAAGTGTAAGTTACACATTTCAAGCAACTGTAATACTCTGATTTGGGAAATTATCAAGTGTTGCTCTCTAAATATATTTAGGAACCACAAGGGTTTTTCAGTGGGTCAGGACAGTTTCCTATTTAAACACTGATTTAGAAACCTTGCCAAGTAAACCAGGAAATCAAGAGAGCAAAATTATGCAGCACATAAAGAAAGCAGCTGCATTCTCCAACCCCAGTAATTTAACCAGTCATTTCTTTACACAAAAATGAAGTGGGGTGGGGGGAGCAGGGAGAGGCAAATCTGGCAGTACTAAATTTATTTCATTATACTGGCCACCCAAAATATCAGTCATCAAACATATTTGATAGAAAACACTTGCCAATTGTGTTGGTATCCTTAAAAGTGAAACCTTCAATAGGGTACAGGAATTTAATATCAAATTACATTTGAAGGGCCATTTCAGTAATTAAGTGAGAAAATGATTCTAGCAGATGCCTTTCAGCTTAAAAGCATACCCCAGGCAAAATTCCTCAGCATTGGGAAAGATCAACCGTGTCGAAAGTGCAGAAATCTCACCCATGCACACACAAAGGTAAGCACAGAGAATGCCCACCTGGAACAGTGAAAAGTAGCATTTAAGAGATATACATCACAGGTACAGAAGAAGGAAGCGGAGTAAGTCTTGATCCGACATGCACACGATGAGGCAGAGGGGGAGAAATCCTCACCTAAAGATTTGCTTTACGGCTTTCATTCTGTTGTGGGCTTAGATGATCCATGTTTAAATTGCAACTTTTATGAGTGAAATCATTGTGGATAATCAGTTTCCTGGTTGTGCGTAAATGGGAATAATGGACTAAATGCTCTCCCCAGACAGAAAGTGTATTTGGAATCATCATATTCCTCTCTGATATCTATTGTCCCTTCCTCCAAATGTCTGTAGATGAAGAAATTATGGATACACATAGCAATATTAAATATTGGTTCCTTAATAAACTTTTGAATATCAGTAGTCAGGAATTAGAACTTCTGAAGTTATCACTATATAAGTGGCTACCTTTTTTTACCTACAATCTGAAAGAGACCTATACTACACACAATCCGACCAGGCCTCAGAGGAAGGATCGTCAAGCCTAGCAGAGGCAGAAAGAACAACACTCAGTATCTAAACCAAACTGAAGGCCTCACAATTTAATTTGAATGATCTTTTAGGACTTTATAGAATATCACATCTTCTCGATTCTTTGCTCATCTCTTTTGTTTCCGGGGGAGAGTACTGCGGTGGCTTTCACTTTAGAGGTTCTTCTAAATGAAAATCAAGAGATCACATAATTTCAGGTACACTGAATGAACCTTATATTCATGACCTAGCACAGCCAAAATTACAAAGTACCTAAAAGCCAGGTATGGTGGTGAAATCCTATAATCCCAGTACCTGGGAGGCTAAGACAAGAAAATCATAGATGAAAGGCCAGCCTCAGTAAATTGGCAAAGAACTTCAGCAATTCAGTGAGACCCTATTTCAAAATAAGAAATAAAAAGGAGGCTGGGCATAGTGGCGCACGCTTGTAATCCCAGCATTCGGGAGGCTGAAACAGGAGGATCGTGGTTCACAGACAGCCTCAGCTACTTAGCGAGGCCCTTTGCAACTCAGTGAGACCCTGTTTCAAAGTAAATAATAAAATATAGGGCTCGGAGTATAGCTCAGAGGTAGAATGCCCCTGGGTTCCAACCCCAGTAGTACTGCAAAAGTAAGAAAAAAAGAAGGGAGAGAGGGAGGGAGGGAGGGAAGAAGGAAGGAAGGAAGGAAGGAAGGAAGGAAGGAAGGAAGGAAGAAAGGATGGAAGAAAACTAAGATTGAGAGTGTAGCTCGGAAGTAGAATGCCCCTGGGTTCCATCCCCAGTACTACAAAAAATTAAAAAGTAAAAAGTAAAGAAATTTTAAAAATAAAAAAGGGCTAGCATGTAGCTCAGAGGTACAAGGCCCCTGTGTTCAATCCCTAGCACCATAAACAAGAGCACAACAAAGCACCTCAGACTGGATAATAGAAGAATAAACAAGCCTCCTCACTGTTCTCAAGGCTAGAAGTCAAGGTCAAGGTGCCCACAGGACCTGTTTCTATGGCGGCATCTCTCTTGGCTTCTCCTGATGTCTTCACATAGGATTCACTCTGCATCTGTCCACGTCCTGATCTTTTCTTCTAAGGCAGAGAGGAGTCATGTCGAATTAAAGCCTCATTTTCCCTTAGTTACCACTTTAAAGGTTCTGTCTGCCCATCTACTCATTTTCTGAAGTACCAGGGATTAGACATTTAATCCTAATCTGGCAAAATGAATCACATATCAAAATCTAAGTACACGTTGCCTGCAAAAACTCATCTGATGGGCAAAGATATTCACAGGCTAAAGGTGAAAGGATGGGAAAAGATAGTTCTTACAAACTGAGATCAAAAGCAAGCAGGAGTGGTCACTTTTTGCAGACCAACAGCTGGCTCCTTAGAGAGTCACCTGGCCAGGGACATCAGCATTGGACTCCATGAGCATAAAAAATAAGCATTTATTGACATAAGCCACTGAGATGAAGTTGTTCTTTATAGCAGCTCGTGCAAAGTTAACAGGCATATATCCTGTTAACACTATTGGGATGGATTTCCTAATACTGTAATTGGAGACTTTTACGTTACTTCTCCTTTCTCTCTTTAGATGTACCAAGAAAATTTTTCTCAAAAGCTAGAGAGGATAATAAATTCTTAATTACAATGCATTCATCATATTGCAGAGGACTTAAGAAGCTTAGTCTTTGAAGTCAGACCGAAGTGGATTTGAATCATGTGCTTGAAATGTGACCTTGGGTGGGTCATTTCTACTTTCTCTTGAAACTCTAGTCTTTTTTTTTTTTTTTTTTTTTTTTTGCGGGTCTGGGGATGGAACTCAGGGACATTCGACCTCCGAGCTACACCTCCTGCCCTATTTTTTATTCTTTATTTTGAAACGGTCTCACTGAGTTGAGAGGGCCTCACTAAGTAGCTGAAGCTGTCTGCGAACCGCCATCCTCTGGTCTCAGCCTCCCGAATGCTGGGATTACAAGCGTGTGCCACCATGCCCGGCTCTAGTTTTCTTCTATACAAAACAGGTACTGTCTTTTCAACTTTAAACAGGTATTTCAGGAATAATTTAAAGAGAAAAATAGGTCACATTTGTAGCATTGTGCCTTCTTCATAGTAGCTACTAACATCATCATTAGAACTGTTATTTAAAAGCAATATATCTTAATTAGAACCAAATATACAATCTTTGCTTGATGACTCTGCCCTCAGCCCGTCCCAATCCCTGGCCACATTTTGTCTTTTACTCACTTCCCACCCCATCTGTGATTATATCAAGTCTACAAAAAAAAAAAAATGCATATAGTACATCTGGAGAGAGTGGAGGTAAAACCACGTTGAGAGCCAACACCAATGTGAAACCCCACCACCTGCGATCGCTGGGCTCCAAAGCCCCGCCTCACGATTCAGATCCAGCCAGGGAGTGCCAGCCAGATCCAGCTGTGGCTCCTGCACTCCCACTCAAGAGAAAGTTTCCTTTAGCCCAGAGTGGTGCTGCACACTCGTCATCCCAGTACTTGGGAGGCTGAGACAAGGAGAATCACAGTTCCACATTCAGACTCTGCAACTTAGCAAGACCCTCTACAACCTAGTGAGAGAGACCCCGTTTCAAAATAAAAAGTAAAATAGGGCTGGGGGTCTGGTTCAGAGGTAAAATGCTCCTGTTTCAATCCCCATACCCCCACACACACACACACACGGAAGAGCAAATTTCTGCTCTTTGAAACCTAAAGCCGAGATTACTATAATTTATTTCCACTATCATACCATATTTTATTATTATTTTGTTTTCACTCCAAAGTAGAGGATACTCTAGATGTATAAACACCACAGCAAACAGGCAAAAGTGACACCTACTCTATCTTGTTTGAGAACATGTGAACACATTTGAACCTTGTTTCACTGAATCAACACCACTGACGGGCTGAAGACAGTGTGTAGTGTTCCCGTGTGCAGAGACAGGCTCATTCTACCACTTATTTCTCCTAAGGAATGAATCCCTAGGAATTTTGTGCATGTAATGCAAATCAGTAGTCTCTTGTTAGCAATATTTCACTTGTGTTATAAAATAATACAAACATCTTCACAAGGCAAAATTTCAGATATTTCTTCAAATCAAAATTTTAAATTAATTGTTTAAAATTAGAAATTATAAAATCAATGTAAATAAAAAAAATGTATGCTGAGTGCAAGAGGCCTAAGAAATAAAGAATTTAAAATCTATAAATAAATTTGAATAAATATCTTTCTGGTTCTAACCTGACTCAACAACTTGCTAATGTTTTGATGAAAGCAAATGTTTTTACTCCCCGCTAAGATCTCTTACAAATTCAGAAGCCTTGCTCAAAGGCAGACCTTGGTTTTACGCAGGTGCCTGGCACCATGGAACGTGTGGCTACAGCTGACAGATTAGGCTTTTATCTACTGGGGAAACTTATGCCGGGTGCATACAAATTTATACACTGAATTATAATGTCTTTTGCCTGAAGCAGTTTGAAGTTGTTGCGTTTAATCGCCTCTGATGCCATACTTTGATATCTTGATTAATAAATCCTGGGGGATAAAGCTCTGTAAGAAAGTCGATTTCATTGTCAAAGACACTGGGAGACTCTGTCTCCACAGCACTGCTGTGCACTGGTTAGGAGGAAATCACTGGAGGTCGTTCAGAAACAATCCTCTAATCATGGAGGATTATGAGGGAGGAGAGGTCACTGTCAGGGCCTCCTGCCATTGGATGAGATCCAACCAAAACATTAAATGACCCCCCTCCTAGTGTACTTATGCTGAGACACTGAATATGAAGGCCAGCCCCTGAGGGAAAGAAGAAACAAAAGAAATCATCCTAGACTTCTCTCTTTTAATTTTTTATTGGTGTATTGTAGTCATACATCTTCTCTCTCAGGCTCCATCTCTGATCCACACTGAAGTTCCCTAGATCCTCCTGTAAGAGATGTCTCAGATGTGTCCTTCCGCTCTGTGCTACCCGCCCTCATTTGAGCCGTGACCTTTCCTCGCCGCAGCCTGCTGAGGGGTCACTTTCCTCAGCTTCCATCCCCTCTCAAGCCACCACATGGCCTTTCTGTTCTATGAGCACAATGACAGAGCAGGCTCTGTACACTGTCCTACACTACAGAGTTCCTCTTCCATGAAGCCCCTGAAATCACACGCACATTTTGATATATATGTCATTTTCTTCTGAATAGAGATTCCAAAATTGCCATTGGGTTGTCAAAGGGGCTCTTCACCTGAAGACTTAAAAGCTACCAGTCCACATCCAGTCTAAACCCTAGCTTTCCATGCAGCATTGCCCATGAGCTGGCCACCTTCCCAGAGACAGCGCCTGCCGCCCCAATGCAGGTGCTAACCCTAGACAATGACCCTATCCCCAGGACCTGGACTTGAGTAGTTCCTTCTCCACACAATGTCCATTTAGCAAATTCCTACTGTTATATCGTCGTCACGTTCTCTGAAAAAAAAATTCTTGACACTTTCGATGGGATGAAGGAATTCCTCTTTTGTGTTCGAGAGTTCAGTTCACATTTCTACTGAAGCATCGGTGCATATTCTGAGTGTCTGTTACATGGGAGTTTCCACCACAGAGTGCTCTTCTAGAGGGCAGTCAGTAATCCTGCCCTAACCATCCCTGTGTTAGACAGTATGCCTTCCTGTTAAAGTGGACCGCAAGGAAGTCCAGCTCCCTCCATTTACTGTAAAATCGAATGCGTCATTAATTATGGCCCATGCACCTACACATGCATGGTCATACACAGAGTGTTTTGCATAGACTATAAGGGGCTCTATGCTCCATTTGTATAGATTCAAGAATTCTAGGTTAAAAGCCCTTATCTGTGACAATAAAGTTGCTGTCATCAGAAGGAGGCATAGAATGCATTTGTTTTCTTTAGCCTTGGCATTTTAATTCCAGATACAGAACTAAAACCTTTCCTTAAAAAGAGCAGAAATTAGCCAGGCGTGGTGGTGCACATTTGTAATCCCAGCATCTGGAAGGCTGAGACAGGAAGATCCGGGTTCTCAGACAGCCTCGGCTACTTAGTGAAGCCCTCTGCAACTTAGTGAGACCCTGTTTCAAAATAAAGAATAAGAAACAGTGATAGGGGTATAGCTCGGCGGTAAAATGCCCCTGAGTTCCATCCTCACTACTGCAAAAAAAAAAACAGCAGAAATTTTGAAATCAGATAAAACTGATTTTAAAATTCAACAGAGTCATCTTGAAACTCTGTGACCCTAGACCAGTTATTAATTAAGATCCTAGAGCTTACTTTTGCTCTACCATGGCTAATGAAAGCTGCCTGACAGAATTACACAAAGATTGAAGGCCTTGCTGAGTAAAGGCCTGGAGCCCAGCTGGGGCTCTATGGATGCTAGTGCCTTCCTCCCGCCCACTTCACTCTGAGCTCTGGTGAACTACGCAAACCCGCTTAACGCAGAACTTACTTCTCTCTCTGTCCAGTCTGCCCCAGTGCAATGCTGTGGATATGGTTTGTACTCTCCAAAACTGATGCTGACATTTAAGAGGAGATTAAGGCTCTGCCCTGAGAAATATATGGATTCATTCATATGATCAATGGTTTAATGGGTAATGTTTATCTCAAGAGCGGATCTGATCAAAGCTAGTTTGGATAGGTCTCTGCTACCATCCCTGCCTATCACCATGTGAGGCCCTGTGCTACCTGAGGATTCTGCCAACAAAAAGGCCATAATCAAAATTGGGAGACAACATCCACTCCTTTGCTTTATATCCTTTCCATTTTGTGGTAATGTGTTATAGCAACAGAAAATGACTCAGATGCCCAGGTTACTATTCCTTTGGGTGCCGTTGAATAGCTTCATTTCATTTCCTCTGTCTTCACATGATATTTTCCCCCGTGTCTCTGTCTTCATATGGCCATCGTCTTATAAGGGAACTGTACCAGATAGGGGCCCTACTTTACTGCAGCATAATCTCATCTTAACTACTAATTATATCTACAATGTCTCTATTTCCAAATAAGATCATATTCTAAGGTACAGGGATTGGGACTTCAACACAAACACACACACACACACACACACACACACACACACACACACACACACACACACACCCCACATTTTTTGAGGGGCTATAGTGGTAAGAATAATTCAACTCCTAGCATATATGTAACTACAGTTCCAGAAGGAGTGGTGGGACAGTATGAAATAGGAAAGAAAAACTGGAAAAGATCCTTCCAAAATGGAAGTAAAATATGATGTCCTGATTTAGGCAAATCCAAACAATAAATACAAAGAAAGTCACTTGGTAGCAGGTCATATTAGAACTTACGTAAATCAAAGGAAAAATCATAAAAGTACATGGAAAAAGAGAAAAAAAGACATGTTAGTTTCCAGGGAAAAGAACAGAAAATAGAGCTGACATTTTAACAAAAATAGAAGGCAGTAGGATAATATCTATAAGGTGCTGAAAGAAAAATAAACTACTAACATAAAAATCTACATCTGGCAAAAAAAATATCAAAAATAAAGTAATTTAGACATGGTGACACATGCCTACACTTGGGAGGCTGAGATAGGAGGGTTTCAGGGTGGAGGCCAGTCTCAGCAATGCAGTGAGACCCTCAGCAACCCAGCAAGACCCTGTTTCAAAACAAAAAGGAAAGCGGGATGACAATGTACCTTGGAGGCAGAATGCCCCTAATACCAAATCCCTAAAATCTCTAATACCAAAAAAAGAAAAAAATACAAAAGAGTAAAACAATGAACACATGAAGGCTCGCAAAATATGGAAGACCACCAGGAAAGGTCAATAGTGGGAAAATATTAAAAATCCAATATTTGTATTTTAAAGCTATATTTGCTACTTAATTTTTTTATTGGTGCAATGTATTCATACATCATAGTGGTACAAAGAAAATACTTTTGGAGACATACATGCACACATCGCCCAGTCAGCCCCTACCCGATCCCCACCCCGTTCCCTCCCCATCCCTCCTTCCCATGCTTGGCTTAGTGGTTGACGTCTAGTTTTATAGCAATTTATCCAATATTAACGACGATAATCTCACAAAACAGTTTCATTTGTCTGCTACCAAGCTTTTGATGACTAAAAGATAACAGTTCAATATTTCTTTTTGCTTTCTTTCTTACCAGAGAATATTTTTTTCTTTTCTTTTTTTTTTAGGTGAAGCTATCATACATTTATTTATTTTATTTCAGAAAAAAATCTATCCTGATATGGAATATGGACTCTAGATACCAAAAACAATCTCGAAGAAGAACAAAGCTAGAAGATGTATATTTTCTGATTTCAAACCATATAAAGCTACAATAATTGAAACAGTGTAGTACTGTTCTAAAGGCAGATATATAAACCATTAGAGCTAAATAAAATCTTAGAGCTAAATTCTTCCATATATTGTCAAGTTATTTTTGACAAGATTTCCACGAACATTTGGTGGAGGAAATAATAATCTTTTAACTAAATATTGTTGAAAAATAATACTTACATGGAAAAGAATAAAATTAGACCCTTACCTAAGACATATACAAATATTAACTCAAAATAGATAAAAGACCTAAATATAAATCTTAAGACTATAAACTTTTAGAAGAAAATCTGGGTCATAAAACTCACAACATTGAAATTGGCAGTGATTTCTTGGATATGATTTCAATGGCACAGGCAACAGAAGAGTATACAAACTCCCTAACAAATAAAAAAATATTGTATATCCAAAGACAATGTAAACAGAGTTAAAAGTTACTGATAGAATGGGATAAAATATTTCCAAATGCTATATCTGAAGGTATATTAATATTCCAACTAGAAATTCTAAAAATTAGCAACAATAAAAGCAAACAATACAATTTAGAGATAGGTAAAAGATTAACATAAATAATGAATCTCCACAGATAACCAATCTTAGTTGTCTGTTGGATGGAAAATCTTGTTTCTCTGGTTCTGGTGTGTGTTACCTATTTCTTCTTTGTCATTAATCTCTTTGATTATTTTCTCTAGCGCTGGTTTTGAAGACATAAATTCCTTCAGTTTCTATTTGTCGTGGAAGCTTCTTATTTCCCCATCTAATTTGATAGAAAGTTTTGCTGGGTAGAAAATTTTTGGCTGGAAGTTGTTTTCTTTCAGAGTTTGGAATATGTTACTCCAAGCCCTTCTGGCTCTCATGACTTGGTCTGGGAAGTCTGGAGTGATTCTAATTGGTTTGCCTCTGAATGTCACCTGGCCCTTTGTTTTTGTTACCTTTAAGATTCTCTGCTTGGCTTCCACATTGGTCATTTTGACAATTATGTGGCATGGGGATCCTCTTCTCTGATCCTAACGGGAGTTCTATAACTTTCCTGGACCTGTGTATCAACCTCTTGCTCTATGCTTGGAAAATTTTCTGCTATTAATTCCTTGAAGAGATTGTTGATCCCCTTGATTTCACCTTCTTTTCCCTCCTCTATTCCAATTTTTCTTAGGTTAGCTCTCTTAAAATGGGCCCATATTTCTTCAATGTCAGATTCCTGCTGTCGGATATTTTTTTCTAGATTAGAAACTATGCGTTCATTTTTGGATTACTCATCTTCTAAGAGCGAGATTCTATTCTCCATGTGGTCTAATTGGTTGTTTGTGCTTTGAATTGTGGCCTTTACTTCATTAATTGCATCCTTTATCTCTTTTTGGCTCTCTCTGAATTCTTTTCGAAACACCTCTATTATTTCTACAGTTATTTTCCTGATTTGATCTTCTATAAATCTCTGAATTTCTGTTTTATCAGGTTCTGATGTTGTGGGGTTGTTGGCATCATTGCTCCATTGTTATTCCTCTTTCCCATGATTTCGGAAGTTTGTGCCTTCTCTGGGTTCTTCCCTAGGTCACTACGACTTCACTTAAGGTGCTCTGGATCTCGAGTTTGTGGTATCTCAGTCCCCACTACTCCTTTACTGGGTTGTATCGCAGAGTCTCAGACCCTGGGAGTCAAAATGGAAAATATTGTTTCTCTGGTTCTGGTGTGTGTTACCTATTTCTTCTTTGTCATTAATCTCTTTGATTATTTTCTCTAGCGCTGGTTTTGAAGACATAAATTCCTTCAGTGCCAGGTTGGGCATTCTCCTATGGTGTAATATCTCTGCCACCACCACTCCCCCACTGGGTCAAGTCCCTGGGAGTACAGTACTGGGATTTCTCCTCTAGGGGCCGCAATTTGACTCACTGTTGAGTGCGCACATGGAGCTGTAGTGGACTCGGTGAATTTGCTGCTGCTGCCGCCGGTAGCAATATGGCTCCGCTGCTGCGCCCTCGGCCGTGAGGCTGGTGTATTTCTTTTCTGTTTTTGAACTCCACTCTGAGTCTCTGCAGGGTGCGCTGAGCCCAGCTCCTGGGAGCTTTAGACGCTTCCTGCGCCAAAAAATCTGCCGAATTCTGCCCGGCCTTTCCGTAGCGGCTCACCTCAGCTCGCTGTCCGCCGCTCCTCTCTGGAGCTTGGTGGGCTGTTGAGTGCGTTGGTCTGGTGCCGTCCGGTGAACTCGCCGCTGCCGCCAGCAGTAAGGCGCTGCTGCCACGTTCTCAGGCGTGAGGCCGGCGTATCTCCTCTCTGGTTTCTGAGATCCGTTATGAGTTCCCTTCCTCTCTGGAGCCTGGTGCTGCAAGGCAAAATGGCGCCCGCCACTTCACGCCGCGGCTCCAGCTACAGCACTGCAGTCTGGTTTCTGGTGTCTCGTTTTTCCAGCCCTCTTTTTCTCTGTCCCTTAAAATTACATTTTTTGTTTCTCTGCTGATGGTGTTTTCTGGCTATGAAAGGCGCTGATTTTGTGGTAAGAGATTGGTTGTTAGTGGGGTTCGTAATCCCCGTTTTACTCCGTCGCCATCTTCCCAGAAGTCCTATTTGCTACTTAAAACAAGACCATTTTATTTAAAGAGCTATAACATATAAGAGTAAAATAAATGACATAATACAAATGAGGCAGAAACAGACCTATACAGTGATATGTTTCTCACAGAGCTATATCTGTGAAGTGAAAAAGTACTCAATGCAGATGATAAGAAAGAAGATGCATGTTGCAATCTCTGATTAGTCTCTACAGAAAAAAATTTGAATGTGTAAGTCATAACCCCATTGAAGGCATAATAAAATAAAACAATAATAAAAGGGGGGAAAGGCTCAGGTTTCAAATAAAAAAACAAAGAGTAAGACAGGAAATATATAAAAACCAAGCATATACAGAACAAGACGTATAACCAAATATAAAGAGAGCAATAACGATAAAAGGGTTAATTCAAAAATAAGATACAGGTGGGCGTGGTGGCGCACGCTTGTAATCCCAGCATTTGGGAGGCTGAGACTGGAGGATCTTGGTTCGAGGCCAGCCTTACCTACTACTTAGTGAGGCCCTCTGCAACTCAGTGAGGCCCTGTTTCAAAATAAAGAATAAAAAATAGAGCTCGGGGTATAGCTCGAAGGTCAAATGTCCTTGGGTTCCATCCCTAGTACTGAAAAAATAAAACAGAAAAATGATGGGGAGAGAAGTGGGAATCTTTGACCTCAGAGATTCTTGGATGAATGTGAGAATAGTTTTTTAAAAAATAAGTAGGGAAGCCGGGCGTGGTGGCGCACGCTTGTAATCCCTGTGCTTGGGAGCCAGCCTCACTGGCTTAAGAGACCCTATTTCCAAATTAAAAAAAAAAAAAATAGGTTTGGGAGTGTAGCCTGGAGGTAGAAGGGCTTCCAGGAACCCCAGTACCACCAAAATAAATAAATAAATAAATAAATAAATAAATAAATAAATAAGGAAGAGGTGCACAGAGTCTAAGGTAGAAATGGGATTGCTGGACTTGGGGGAGGAGGGACTTGCCAAAAAACATAACACAAGCGAGGCCTGAGGGGAGTCCACGGTGATACGTTTCTAACATTTTTGTGTGTATGAAATGAAAAAGTACTCACTCAAAGTAGTCTATGAAAACAAAAGATGCAGATTGCAGCCTCTGGATTAGTCTCTTAAATGAAAATGTTCTTGAGGTGTTTTAACTTCTCAGTTCAGTCCAACATGAAAAGCAAGATCCAGGAGCTAAACTACTAGCCCTGTTCCTAGAGTTTGCACCATCTTAGAACCAAATGGGATGAGCTCTTTAGAAAATGTCTGCTCACTCGGGCGTGGTGGCGCACGCTTATAATCCCCGCGCTTGGGAAGCAGAGACAGGAGGATCGCGCAGGTTCGAAGCCAGCCACGGTGGCTTAAGAGACCCTGTTTCAAAATTAAAATATAAAATAGGTCTGGGAGTGTAGCCCGGATGTAGCAAGGTTTCCAGGAACCCCAGTACCACCAAAAAAAGAAAAAAAGAAAAAAAAGAAAAAAGAAAATGTCTGCTCATAAGCATTTTCAGATACTAACTTAATTCATTTGAAGGCTGTGAAATTGCTGTTTCTGTAGTTCATAAGTGGCTGAATAAAAGCATTCATACATTCAGACGTATATATTTGTCTGTGTATGCTATAACACAAAAATGTATTATAACAACTTTAGAGTTTTCACCCATCCAAATATACTCAATGTTTCCACAACACTTTTGAAGGATAAACATGTTGTGAAATTTTTGTCCAAACCCCTCTCTCCTGCTAGATAATTATAAAAGTGGTAGTATATACTATTATCATTCTATAAACATTAGTTTTACAAGTGACAGTCAGTGGAGCCCTCTACAGATGTACGCCCTGTGAAATGATCATTCCCTGAAAAGACATTCTTAGGTGGGTTTCAGGTCAGTGGAGTCTTTTTTTATTGGTGGGGCAGGAGGTACTAAGGATTGAACCTAGAGGCATTCTAACTTTGAGCTATATCACCAATCTTTTTTATGTTTTTTGTTTTGAAACAGGATCTCACAAGTGTGTTGAGAGTCTCATTTAAATGTGAAGGCTGGTCTTGAACCTGCAATCTAACTGTCTCAGCCTCCCAAGTACTGGAATTATAGTGTACCATCATACCCGGCTTTCAGCTGAGCCTTTAAACAGATTAAAGTAAGTTTCCGTTATTTACCTTTGTCCTTAAATTCTCCATAACCATTCCATGGTCTGTTCTCTGCCAGTTCTGCTTTATTTTCTTCTTCTCCCAATCTCCTCCCCTGTTGCTATTAGATAGTGGTTATAACCACTACAGATTCACACTGGTATTCAGTCTCAGACTTCAGCATCTTGATGACCAGTAGCTCTACTCATTAATCCATTTCAGCAATGGTCTTCCTGCAAAATAGGGTTTTGTCCTCCGTTGGCTCAGAGACAGGCCTTTAACTGGCAAGCCCTACCTAATTAACAAAGTGGAAAGATGATTTTATAATATATCTCATCATTTTTTCTCCTTCAAAATGCCCCAGAGAAAATAAATCAGGATGGCTGAAACATAATGATTAAACTTTCGATCTTAAAAAAATGTTGATTATGTTTAAAACATTTTACTAAAATACTGAGCTTTAAGCCAAGTGTGGTGGCACATGCTTGTAATCTCAGCATCTGAGAGGCTGAGACAGGAGGATCACAGTTGGAGGTCAGCCTCAGCTACTTAGTGAGGCCCTTTGCAACTCAGTGAGACCCTGTTTCAACATAAAGAATAGAAAATAGGGCTGGGAGTATAGCTCAGAGGTAGGATGCCCCTGGTTTCCATCCCCAGTACCACACACACACAAAAATGAGCTTTATGTTAAAAGGGTTCTTAAGATATGCCCAAATTCAAAATAGTAGGAAATTATGCTTATATCTGCTCATTAAATAAAATGGCATATGAGAAGATATTCCAGAATTTTTTTTTTTTTATATTTTAGCAAGGCAAGGATGGAATGTACTTCATTGCCTGCCAAAGTTCTCCCACTGGCTTCTAGGGTCAAATCTGAACCAGTAAGGCGGAAGACTCACTAAGACATAAACCTCCCATAATATTTCATCCATTATGATAACTAGGATCTATGTGAGGGTAAAAGGTGACTCACTCAGGAAATATAGATTCCCTGATGAGATTTTAAAGGCAATCACCAATAAAAGGAAGGAAATCACTGAAGCATCTACATTCTCCAGAGACTCCCTGATTCTTACCGCATACCTCTAGAACCTTCGAGTTCTACACGAATAGTTCTACAACCATGGGAAGCACTCTTTTTACTTAGATGAGTTCATTAAAGGAGAGAAACTGAATTGATAAAGAATTATCTCTTTGCAAGATTGTGAATAAATATGAAAAATCAAGTAAAGAAAAATTATATAAGCTGGGACCGGTGGTGCACACCTGTAATCCTAGTACTTGGAGGCTGAGACGGGAGGATGACCGGTTCTACATCAGCCTCAGCAACTCAGTGAGATCCCCAACAATTTAGCAAGGCCCTGTTTCAAAATAAAAAATCAAACGGGCTGGGAGTGTTTATCCAAGATGGAATGCCCATGGTTCAATTTCCAGTACCAAAAAGAAAAAGAAATCCCCGCGCTTGGGAGGCAGAGACAGGAGGATCGCGCAGGTCCGAAGCCAGTAGTGCTGGCTTAAGAGACCCTGTTTCCAAAAATAAAATAGTATAAAATAGGTCTGGGTGTGTAGCCCAGAGGTAGAAGGGCTTCCAGGAACCCCAGTACCACCAAAAAAAAAAAGAAAGAAAGAAAAAAAAAGAAAAAGAAAAAATATATATATAAATCATGTATTTAAATTTTTTGTTATTGAAAGGGTTGAAAAGTTTTATATTCTTAAATTTACATTAGCATTTAAACTAGCATAATTAAGCATTTAAAATTCACATGCCTTTTCCTTTTATTTTTATGTGGATCATATTGAAAATGGCATACCTTCCTTTTCTTAAATAATTTTGTTTCTGAAGACATTTTCTCTAAAAGTGAAATCCAGACCAGACACAGTGAGTCATATGTGGAGTAAATATGAAAAACTACTGAGTTAGAGAAGGGGGTCCTTGGCATGGGTTTCAGGTCTAAATCTTAATCACCTTACGCCTTTTGATTATTTTCTCCTTTGTTCCTACTTATTATTCTCACCCAGTCCGACATATCGCACTTTACAATTAAACCGTTATGAGCTAGCATATCTGACTAGCAGTGATGAGACAAACAGAAAAGAGACATGACACTGAAGAAACCTGATTAGTGCCCTTTTTTACAAAGTTCATTTAAAATCTTTTCATTTTGTAAGTTAAAGTACTTGAGAGGTATTTTTAAAAATCTGTCCGATTTTGAGTAAATATGATAGATACTACTCTTTCACCCTTTGGTCTCTCTCCTCACCTGTGTATGCCTGTTAGTCACGGAGAAGATATCTGTGCACACCAGAAAGGCAGAGTGCTCAGGGAGCAAGATCTACTGCACAACTGCTGGATTCAGATTCTAGCTTACTGAGAATTATCCTGTGTGACCTAGCAAGTCATTCAACCACTCTGTGTTCCGGTTGCCTCATCTATAAGTGATGAACGTAATA
This sequence comes from Muscardinus avellanarius, assembly GCF_963383645.1. Classification (NCBI taxonomy): domain Eukaryota; kingdom Metazoa; phylum Chordata; class Mammalia; order Rodentia; family Gliridae; genus Muscardinus; species Muscardinus avellanarius. The sequence goes on from NC_137799.1 coordinate 87,474,161, forward strand.
GTAGCTACTATAATGAGTTCCTCTTTGGATGACAAGAGTTGATAGGCAAGAGACTTCGATTATTAAAGCTCACACAATAAAGTACTGTTTGTGCTAGCTGTTGTTAATTTCATTGTATCAACATTGAGGTAAAATGTTATAACATCAATAAACATTAATTGTTAAATAACTGTAATATAAATTAGACACTTTGGGCTTGTAAGAAATTGGACTCCCTTAGCATACATATATGTCAAATATATGTATTCTAAGATTGCTCCATTCAGGAAGTTTTCACCAACATGAATGTAAGCAAAACTGAAGCCTAAAGAATTATGAAAAACAGGTATCACTTTAATGTGCATATTAAGCCCATTTTCCTACTTTTATCATGCTCCGTATTATTCTTTATTTTCATACATTTAAAAATACTCTAATAGAATTTTCACTCAGTCTGAACCAATATGCTTGCATTTATGTGTATACATCATTTATGAACAGAAACTACTGCAAAAGGAAAAGTGTAATATCTGGCAAATAAACTGTAGCATACTTACTCTTTTTTGTGTGTCAGGTCTCTACTGCCACAATAATATTGCATGTCTAGGAAGCAAAAAACCTCAAAGCACACAAAAATAAATATTCCTTTATGCCCTTGACTCTTAATTCGCTGAGTATTCTCGATTTTCAGTACTCAGCTAAGCTATGCGAGGCTCGTTTGTAGTCAGTGGTTTGGGGTTGATGAGACAGCTTCGTTGAATATGGTCAGGTCCTCTTACCTGTCTGGGGCCCCAATTGAGGCAACTGGCTGACTCAGTTCCATCCCAACTCAGTTCATGATCCACCATCCAAGCCCAGGAATATTTTCATGATGAAGGAGGCAGAAGAGCAAGAGACAGGAAGTCCAGACATGCAAATTCCCCATCTACCAAGGAACGTCACGAACTAACCCTAGAGTCAGAATAGGACGAACCACAGAGACACAAGGTAAACAGCATGATACAGGGAGGCCATTAGCTGGGGCCACTGAAGCACTCAATCTGCCACCCTCTCACAAACTTAGCACCTCCCTTTCTTGTTTACATTATCTCCACTGTCTCAATCACTAGGGTTTTAAATTTGACAAATGTTTCTTTGTGTGTGGGGGGGTACTGGAGATGGAACCAGGGGCATTCTACCTCCAAGTGACACCCCCAGCCCTATTTTCTATTCTTTGTTTTGAAACAGGGCCTCACTAAGTAGCAGGTTGGCCTCGAACCAAAATCTTTCTGTCTCAGCCTCCAAATGTTAGGATTACAAGCTTGCACCACCACACCCAGCAAATATTTATTTCTTGAAACATATATTTGTGTCATTAAGTCATATTTATCTATTTCTGAATACTTTAAATTCTAGTGTCTGTCAATGACTAAAAGATTTATATTTTCTACATCTCATTCAATCCTATGTAAAATAGATTACCTCTGATTAAATGTGCTACTTTCCAAATCTTAAATTGTCTTCCCCCTAATGTTTGAAAGCATTTTCTAATTTAGTAGTGGGCTTATCTGCCATTTGCATCTTGAAAACTTCACTAAGTTTCATTAGTTTATAATCCCTTGAAAGAAAACCAGAAACATCTTATTTTTACCTACTCTGTTACTAGATTAAGCATTAAAGCTTTTGAGGTATGATTTTCACATAGATAGAAAAAAAACTTGTATTTTTTCTGTGTATTCTTCTTGGGAAATATTCATCAAATACCTAACATGGCCAAATTCCATATTAGATATACTAAAAACAAAAATTTATCTAAGGCAAGCCCCGCTCTGATTTCTACATTCAGAGAGGCTTTCCAAAATGATTCCAAATGATAAGTAGAGAGACAATATTTAAATTGTGTTTAGTATAATATTTTCAAGCCTTTAATTATTGCCATATTTTCATGTGGATAATTTTCTGATCTCAAAAATTTCTTCCCAAGCCCAACACAAGCACTCACTCAAAACACAAAGTAAGCCAGGCATGGTGGCACATGCTTGTAATCCCAGTACTTGGGAGGCTAAGAGAGAAGGGTCACATGTTCACAGGCAGTCTCGGCTACTTAGTGAGACCCTTTGCAGCTCAGTGAGAACCTATTTCAAAACAAAGAATAAAAAATAGGGCTGGGGGGGGGGTAGCTTGGAGGTAGAATGCCCTGGGTTCAATCCCCAGTACCACCATAAAACAAAAAAATAAATAAATAAATAAAATAAAATACAAAGTACACTGGAAGGATATTTAAACAATGCAAATTACCTGTATCAGGCCTAAGTATGCTTATTGCAGTATGGCCTTATTACTCCTTTGCTTCATGCCCAACACAGACTGAAATCATGTACACAACTATTTACTTACTTACGAGTTTTTTAAAGTTAGACACGATCATTCATACTCTCTCCAAAATTTCAGCCTCTGTATTTCTAGTTCATATTAGGCTATTCATCTTAACTGGAAGGTCCCCATAGTTCTCTGAAGCAGTGCCTCTCAGACTTTAATATGCATCCATCACTTGTGGATACATTTTACAGATGCCTCTTCTGACTCATCCAGTCTGTCATGAGACCAGAAATTCTGCATTTCTAGCCAGGCATCACAGTCCTGAGAGGCTGAGACAGGTTTGAGTCAGCCTCAGCAATTTAGTAAGACCCTCAGCAACTTAGGGAGACCCTGTTTCCAAAAAAATTAAAGGGCTGGGGGATAGCTTGTAAATAGAATGTCCCTAGTGCCAATCTCCAGGGGGAAAAAAATCTGTATTTCTGATACATACTCTCCCAGGTAATATCAATATCATAGTTCCATAAATACTACTTTAAGTAGCGAGTACTGTTCATAAAGGCTTATTTCCATACGTAGAAATTCACTCCCAATGTTATCCAATCACCCTTCTTTCCCTCTCAAACCCTTTTCCCAAACCATTAGAAATTTCTTAAGTAAAATCTACAGATTCTATTTTAAACCCGCACTGAACACAACCTTAACCTTCTTAGAAAACACTTAAAACAAATCTAGCACATCTCAGGTAGCAGTAAATGTTAGCTGCTACTATTGTTTATTACCTGAAACATCAGCGTTCCCTAAGGACACTGCTCCCCAGTAGAGATGTTTACGTCTACACATTTTCTTTGACCACAACATCATTAGTAGCTGTGTTTTGCTCCCCATTCACACTTCCAAATCATTTCTCTTTCGTCTCCATCTAAACAAAACCATCAGGTACAGGAGCACATACCTGTAATCCCAGTTACTTGGGAGGGCTGAAGCAGGAGATTTGTAAATTCAAAGCCAGACTGGGCATTTTAGCAAGACTTTGTCTCATAATAATATCACAAAGAAAAAATAATATCAAAAACAAAATCCCAGCTCTTTGGGGCCTATGCCATCTAGTTCTACTATGCACTGCACCATGTTGACTTTGATTTTGACCAAGGTCTTGTCATTCCGCTGACTGCCAACCACTACACTTGTTATCGTTCTCAGTTATCTGACCTCAATTTCCTGAAATCTTTACCAAAAGCACTATCAGTTGGGCGTGATGGTACATGCCTGTAATCCCAGTACTTGGGAGGCTGAGACAGGAGAATCACAGGTTTGAGGATAGACCAGAAATTAAGAGGCCTTCAGCAACTTAGCAGGATCCCATTTCAAAATAAAAAGGGCCAGGAATACAGTTAGAGGTATGTATGGTCCTGGCCTCAGTCCTCAGACCCTTTTGACCTTCACTCTTCTTTAGGCACCCATTCGTGAACAAACCCAGAATTTGTCATTATCCCCTTCAAAATGTGCATGCCCAGTACCAACTATGTCAACCATAATCAGGACTTCTACCTCACCTTCTAAAGAAACCCCTAACTAATACTTTTCAACTCTAGTACATTGAAATTATATTTTTTTGAAATTTTAGTAGTTATAAAATTTTATATCCAGCTGGGCGTGGTGGCGCACGTTTGTAATCCCCGCGCTTGGGAGGCAGAGACAGGAGGATCGCGCAGGTTTGAAGCCAGCCACGAGCACTGGCTTAGGAGACCCTGTTTCTAAATAAAAATGTAAAAATAGGTCTGGGAGTGTAGCCCGGAAGTAGAAGGGCTTCCAGGAACCCCAGTACCACCAAAAAAAAAAAAAATTATATCCATTGTAACATTTTACAAATAATAAAATTACGCATTATATGTGTATATTTATAACATAAATTATATGTACTTAACTATGTATATACATATATAATAAAATTCAAAACTTTTTACTTTTGCTTCAAATAATTCAATTTAGATACATTTGTGTCTCATAGTGTAATCAATGACACAGCATCCCTCATAATTTAAAAATAAATGTAATCTACTTGAGGTTGAAACTTGAGGTCCATAGATGGGAGCCACAATATTGTTGGTAAAAATGTTGTATCTTCAATTATGCACACTTTTTTGTTTAGGACAATTGATCACAGATTTTATCAGACGCTCAGTGTGGTCAGGAATGTTCAACAGATTTAAGAACTAGTGACCTGGTCTCCCTTTTTAGGAATGAAGGAAGAATGGCTTCAGGGAAACTGTTTGGACACACCACTCAAGCTATAAAAGCTTTCTGTTCAGGATAGGGAAGGAGGAGATTGCTTTGAAAACTAATGTTTTTCTAAATTTTTTTTCAGCCCTATATTTCACAGTTCACAGTCCCAGTTGAATGCAATTCTGGGTGCTATCAAAGTTCCTGCCTGGGTAAATACCTGGGGCCTGAAAGAAATAAGAAAACTATAGAGTCCTTTACATGTAAATTTTCATTTGTCATCATCTCCATTATTGCAGAAATAAAAGGAAGCACACAGATTCTCTATGAAGACTGAGTATGCATGCCTTGCTTTTTAGCTTCTTTTTGAAATGGAATGAATATTTATTCCAGATACCAGGAGTAAATGAAGTGCACAGGAAATGCAACACATTTTTTTATTTTTTATACTTTTATGGGTGCATTATGGCCTCACAACATCGTAGTTTATAGTGATAGTGACATGCATACACACGGCACCTGGGGGGCTCTCCTTGGCTCCTCCCCACTGCCCCCTCCCCCATACAGATTATTGAGATCAATCAGCTTTGGTATCCTCACACATGCATACAATGTCAATGGAAATGATTCCTTCATCGATTCTCCTGCTTCCACTCCACTTCTCCTAGATCGCCTCCCTGGCTCCCGTGGAGTTTCTCCTCCATTATCTGAAGTCCTTCTGATATCCCCATTGCTCCCTCGCTTCCCCATATGAGAGAGAACATATGACCCTCCACTCTCTGTGGCTGGCTAACCTCACTTAATATTTTCCAGGTCTATCCATTTTCCTGCAAATGACATAATTTTGTTCCTCCATATTGCGGAGTAGATTCAACACATTCTTTAACAATTCAAACACACACACAATTTAAGTTGCCAATTTTACATCATAATTCAAAATTGTGATTATTTTATGAGCACGTTTAAAAAAATTTCTAATGAAATATGAGTCTTATTTTTTGTCAGTCTTGATACAAATACTGTGAAAGTTTAAGTTCCATGTGTACTGACCACAAAAAATTTGATAGCTGCTGTATGATAAGCTGCTCTTAAAATCACTTCCAACTGAATATACTTTTCTATGAGAAATAGAGTAATATCTAATACTGGATGATCGTTGATTTTGTTGTTGTTGTTTTTCTCTAGTGAGAGTATAAGATTTTGAATAAAAAGTCGCAGCCGGGCGTGGTGGCGCATGCTTGTCGTCCCAGCATTTGGGAGACAGGAGAATCGAGACTCAGCCATTAATGAGACCCTTTGCAACTCAGTGAGACCCTGTTTCAAAATAAAGAATAAAAAATTGGGTGGGATTGTAGTTCGGAGGTAGAAGGCCCCTGGGTTCCATCCCCATTATCTCAAAAAATAAAAAAATAGTGACAACTATTAAAGTACTTCTAGCCAAACTACATGGAGTTCATTCCATCCTGGAGGAATTCTGAACCTTATGTTAAGAGGAAATTATCTTTTAAGCGGAGATTGCTTCAGAAAACAAATGTGATTATAGAATCTGATAATGAAAGTTTATCTTTTATAACTAGTTGGCAGATTATTTATATTTAATACCTCAGACATTTTTTTTTGCCTTCAGGAGAAATTGGACTAATATGCTTTGCTCAAATGTACTTTTCTCTAATCTTAGGATGAAAACTAAAATATGTTGACTGTCAAATGTGAGACAACACTGCCAATCCAAACCGATCACAAAATACCACAGTGTTGGTTACTTGATGTTGTGATAATATTCTTCAAAGTAAATATACATTAGGGCAAATTACAGAGTGATATGAATGATGCTTATATTAAGTACAAAATATTAAAAACATTTTTTAATTTCTCCGAACAACTACAAAGGTTGTTGTAGAACAGACTAAGTTTAAAAGTTAAAGGGCATGAGTTCCACTTTTGTTAGTAATATGAACTTGTGATTTATTTTGAACTAAGACCTAGAAGAAACGATAAATTCCTAGAAACACCCAACTTATTGAGACTGATTAAAGCTGTTTGGGAGACTAAGGTAGGAGGATTTCAGGTTCAAGGACAGCCTCATCAAGTAGTTGACACTCACCAACCTAGCAATATCCAGTTTCAAAATAAAAATAGAAGCAGGGCATGGTGGCGCTCGCTTGTAATACCAGTATTTGAGAGGCTGAGACAGGAGGATCCTGGTTTGCAGACAGCCTCAGCTACTTAGTGAGGCCCTTTGAAACTCAGTGAGACCCTGTTTCAAAATAATAAATAAAAAATAGGCTGGGCGTGGTGGCGCACGCTTGTAATCCCCGCGCTTGGGAGGCAGAGACAGGAGGATCGCGCAGGTTCGGAGCCAGCCGCGCACGCTGGCTTAGGAGACCCTGTTTCCAAATAAAAATGTAAAAATAGGTCTGGGAGTGTAGCCCGGAGGTAGAAGGGCTTCCAGGAACCCCAGTACCACCAAAAAATAAATAAATAAATAAAAATAAAATAAAATAAAAATAAAAATAAAAAATAAAAATAAAAAATAAATAAAAAATAGGGCTGGGGGTTTGGCTCAGAGATAGAATGCTCCTGGATTCCATTCCCAGTACTGAACAAAATACAGAGAAATAAAAATAAAAAATAAAAATAGAAAATAGAGTGGTGTATCCCAGAAGATGATGATTTCACTCCCCAGTAAAACACACACACACACACACACACACACACACACACACAAACTGAATGATGAAAAAATAGAAAATCTGAAAAGATCCATCACTAGATTTTTTTTTTTTTTTTTTTGGTGATACTGGGGTTCCTGGAAACATTTCTACCTCCAGGCTATACTCTCAGACCAATATATATATATATATATGAAACAGGGTCTCTTAAGCCAGGAAGGCTGGCTTCTAACCTGCGTGATCCTCATGTCTCCACCTCCCAAGCATGGGGATTACAAGTGTGCACCACCACGCCAGGCCCATCACTAGATTTATAACAATCAAAAAATTTTTTTTAATTTTTTATTGCTGCATTATATTCATACATCATATTGGGGTAAAAAATTTGTGTGTAAGCTGGGCGTGGTGGTGCATGCTTGTAATCCCTGCACTTGGGAGGTGGAAACAGGAGGATCCCGCTGGTTCAAAGCCAGCCACTCTGGCTTAAGAGACCTTGTTTCCAAAAATAAAATGGGTCTGGGAGTGTACCCCAGAGGTAGAAGGGCTTCCAGGAACCCCAGTACCACCAAAAAAAAAAAAAAATTGTGTGAACATTCATGTACACATCACCCATTTAGCCCCTACCCAATTCCCACCCCATTCCCTCCCCATCCCTCCTTCCCTTGCTTGGCTTAGTGGTTGACTTAGATATGTTTAAATACATTGTGTGTTTTACAGAATTTCCTTCTTTCCCACTTCCATCCCCTCCTTTAGGTTGTCTTGTTTGCTCCTCTATAGGATTTCCTTTTTCATCTAGAGTCCCTCCTATGATCCATTTCTCCTTAGCTTTCACATATTAGGGAAAGCATCTGATTTCTTCTTTTTTGTGACTGACTAATCTCACTTAGCATAATATCCTCCAGTTCTATCCATTTACCTGAAAATGATATAATTGAGGTTTTTTTTAATGGCTAAGTAAAATTTCATTGTGTACATATCCCACAGTTTTGTAATCCATTCATCTGTTGATGGACATCTTGACTGGTTCCATAGTTTGGCTATGGTGAACTGTGCAGCTATGAACATAGAAACACATGCATTAGTTTGGTAGTTTGGTTTCCTTTCTTTTGGGTAGATACAAAGAAGTGGTATTGCTGGATCAAATGGTAGATTTGTTCCCATTCTTCTAAGAATTCTCTATACTGTTTTCCAAAGTGTTTGCACTAATTTGCAATCCCACAAACAATGTATTAGTTTCAGTGGGAACTTTACATCCTCACCAGCATTTGTTGTTGTTTGTGTTTTGAATGATTGCCATTCTAGTTGGAGTTAGGTGAAATCTCACAGTAGTTTTGATTTGCATCTCTCTGATTGCCAGTGATGTTGAGCATTTTTTCATGCATTTATTGGCCATTTGAATTTCTTCTTTCATGAAGTGTCTATTTAGTTTGCTTGCCCATTTTGTTATTGGATGCTTTGATTTTTTTTAGTGTTGAGTTTCTTGAGTTCTCTGTATATTCTAGATATTAGTCCTCTATTGGAGGGATAGGTGGCAAAAATCTTCTCCCATTCTGTTAGCTCTCGATTGATGTTCTTGATAGTTTCCTTTCTGTACAGAAGCTCTTCAGTTTCATGCAATCCCACATATTGAGTCGCCTTCTAGTTTCTTGTGCCTTTGGGGTCTTGTTAAGAAAGTTTTTAATCTATGCCTATCTGTTGCAGTGTTGGATCTATGCCCTCTTCAAGGAGCTTCAAGGTCTCTGGTCTAATTTCCAAGTCTTTGATCCATCTTGAATTGACTCTTGTGCAGAGTGAGAAAGTGGAATTTATCTCCATTTTTCTGCATATGGCTAACCAGTTTTGCCAACATCATTTGTTGAAAAGACTATCTTTTTTCTAATGTATTTTTGGTCCCTTTGTCAAAATCAATTGGCTGTAAGTGTGCGGATTTGTTTCTGAGTTTTCTATTCTGGTTCATTGGTCTATGTATCTGTTTTTGTGCCAGTACCATACTGTTTATATTACTATGGCTTTGTAGTATACTTTAAAGTCAGGTATTGTGATTCCTCCTGCATGGTTTTTGTTCCTGAGAACTACTTTGGCTATTCTGGGTTTTTTGTTGTTCCAAATGAATTTAAGGACTGACTTTTCTATGTCTGTGCAGAATGATATTGGTAATTTAATGGGCATTGCGTTGAATCTGTAGATCACTTTTGGAAGTATGGCTATTTTGATGATATTTATTCTGCCTATCCATGAACATAGAATATCTTTCCATCCTCTAAGATCTTTTTTTTTGGGGGTGCATTGTAATTATACATCACATTGGAATACAAGACTCGAGAGGATATAAAAGCACACATCATCCAATTATCCCTCATCCAATCCCCATCCCATTCCCTCCCCCTCCCTCAATCCCATGCTTGATTGGTGATTATCTTTGATACACTTGTTTACGTACCTCCTGAGTTTTAAAGAGGTTCCATCCTCCCCCATTCCATACCCTCTGATTGGTCACCTTAATTGCTTCTCTATAAGGCCCTTTCTGCAACTCGACCTCCTCTTTTTACCCCTTTCACCCTAGTTATTGCTAATTAGGAGAAGCATCTGGTTTTTATTTTCTGTGATATTTCTCTGTGCATGTCGCATTGCAAGTTCCGATCCGACTCTTGACATCCCCAGTAGTGGCCTGGCAACCTGGAGGTCTCTGATCCCAACCTCACTGGCTCCAGCACTAGCCTTGCCTCATGGGAGGCCCCGATTCTGGCCTCACTAGCCCCCGCTCCAGTATAACCACGCAGCTGGATCCAATCCTGGCCTCAGAGGCCCCAGCATGGGCCCTGCCTCAAGGCAGGCTCCAATCCCAGCCTCGCTGGCCCCAGCACCATCCTTACTCCTCTGTGGCCTCCAATCCAGGCCTCAGAGGCCCCAGCACCGGCTTTGCCTCATGGCAGGCTCTGATCCCAGCCTCGCTGGCCCTGGCACCGGCCTAACCCATCAGCAGGCTCCTATCCCAGCCTCGGAGGCCCCAGCACCAGCCTTGCCTCATGGCAGGTTCTGATCCTGGCCTTGCAGATCCCGGCACCAGCCTAACCCCTCGGCAGGCTCCGATCCCGGCCTCGGAGGCCCTAGCACCAGCCTTGCCTCATGAGAGGTCCGATCCCAGCTTTGCTAGCCCCAGCACTGGCCTAACCCCTTGGCAGGCTCTAATTCCAGCCTCGGAGGCCTCAGTAGCAGCCTTGCCTCATGGCAGGCTCCAATCCCAATCTCACTGGCCCAGGCACCAGCCTAACCCCTTGGTAGGCTCCTATCCTGGACTCAGAGGCCTCAGTAGCAGCCTTGCCTCATGGCAGGCTCTGATCCCAGCCTTACTGGCCCCGGCACTGGCCTTGCCTCACAGCAGGTTCCAATCCCAGCCTCGCTGTCCCCGGCACCGGCCTAATCCCTCGGCAGTCTCCGATCTCAGCCTCGGAGGCCCCAGCACCGGCCTTGCCTCACAGCAAGCTCTGATCCTGGCCTCACTGCCCCCAGCACAGGCCCTGCCTCACAGCACTGGCCCTGCCTCACAGCAGGCTCCAACTTTGCTGTCCCTGTCACTGGCCTCACCCCTCGGCAGGCTCTGATATGAGCACCCTCTTCACCCAGCAGGTTGTCCCATGTTTCCAAAGGTGTGTGGTGGTAGCATTCTGCCTCTGGGGTTATTTCTTCAAAAGTTCCAGATGTAATGCATCAGATCTCTGCCTCCCCTGAGTACTGGCCACTGCCTCCACCATTTCAAATCTTTCCCAAGCTCTTTTTCCACTCTGCATGTTGTCCAGTGTTCCTAAGCATGCGTGATGGTAGCATTCGACGTTTGGGGTAATTTCTCCAGAAGATAAGGTTGGTAGGATCAGATTTCTGCCTCTCCCAAATACAAGTCTCCACCACCATCGCAGCAACTGCTTCCAACACCGCCTTCCTCCTAGGTCTCCGCTAAACTCTCTCCTTAAAAGTGATGTCCAGGATTCTTAAGGATGTTGAGAAGAAGCAGTCCTCCTTCACAGGGAATTTTTCCAAAAGTTCCAGTTCAGTTGGACAAGTTTTGTGTGCATCTCACAGTATCCTGGCAGCTGCTGCGGCCACCTTGAGCCCTCTCCGATATTTTTCTTTTCTTTTTTTTTTTTAGCTCTTTTTTTTTTTAGTACTGAGGGTGGAACCCAGGGGCATTCTATCTCTGAACACCTCTAGCCCTATTTTTTATTCTTTATTTTGAGACAGGGTCTCACTGAGTTGCAAAGGCCCTCATTAAGTAGTAGCTGAAGCTGTCTGTGACCAACAATCCTTCCTGTCTCAGCCTCCTGTATTTTTGGATAACAAGCATGTGCCACCACACCCAGCTTTGAATTATTAGCTCTTCTATAAAGGTTTTATAAAATTCACTTTGGAAACCATCTGTTTCTGGGCTTTTCTTTGATGGTAAGCTCTTCATTGTCGTTTTAATCTCTTTGACTGCTATTGATGGGTTTAAATTTTCTATATCTTTTTGACTCAGCTTAGGCAGGTTCTATTTATCTAGAAAATTGTCAATTTCCTGCAGATTTTCCATTTTGTTGGAGTATAGTTTTTCAAAGTAGTTTCTGATAATCCTCAGGTTTTCTACACTGTCAGTAGTGATATCTCCTTTTTCATCTCTTATCTTTGTGAAGTTTGGGTTGATTTCTCTCTCTCTCTCTCTCTCTCTCTCTCTCTCTCTCTCTCTCTCTCTCTCCCTCCCTCCCTCCCTCTCTCTCTCTTTCTCTCTTTGGTTTGTTGTTGGTTTATCTATCTTGTTAATTTTTCCAAGAAACCAGATTTTGGTTTTGTTGATCTTCTGTATTTTTTATTTTCTGGTAAATCGGTCTAATGGTGTGAGAGGAGTGTTGAAGTCTCCCAGTATTAATGTATTGGAATTTATGTGTGTCTCAATGTCACAAAGAGTTTTTTTTTATGAAAGTACTTGCACCTATGTTTAGCGCATAAGTGTTGATTATCATTATTTTCTCTTGCCATATTGTTCCTTTTACCAGTAAAAAAAAAAAAATGACATTTTTGCCTCTTCTAATAAGCTTGGGCTTGAAGTCTAGTTTGTCTGATATCATAGTTGCTACTTCTGCTTGTCTTTGAGTTCCATTGGCATGGATTAACTTGTTCCAACCCTTTACCTAAAGTTTGTTAATATCTTTACTTGTAAGGTGTGTTTCTTGCAGGCAACAGATAGATGGATTCTAGTTTTTAATCTATTTTGCCACTTTATATCTTTTTATTGGGGAGTTGAGGCCATTTACATTCAGGGTGAATATTTAGAGATTATTTTTAATTTCTAACATGTTGAGATTTAACTTCTGTTTGAAATACTGTTTGTTGTCCTTTGCTTATTTGTTTGCTGGATGAAAATTCTTGTTTCTCTGGTTCTGGCGTGTATTACTTATTTCTTCTTTGCAGTTAATTTCTTTTATTATTTTCTTTAGTGCTGGTTTTAAAGACAAAAATTCCTCCAGCTTCTGTTTGTCATGGAAGATTTTTATTTCCCCATCTAATTTGAGTAATAGTTTTTCTGGGTAAGAAATTTTGGGCTGCAAGTTGTTTTCTTTCAGAGTTTGGAATATGTTACTCCAGGTCCTTCTGGATTTCATGACTTGGTTTGAGAAGTCTGGAGTGATTCTAATTGGTTTGCCCCTGAATGTCACTTGGTCTTTTGTTTTTGTTGCCTTTAAGATTCTCTCCTTGGCTTCTACTTTGGTCAATTTGACTATCATGTGGCGTGGGGAACCTTTTCTCTGATTTTGTCTAAAGGAGGTTCTATAAATTTCCTGTACCTGTGTATTGACCTCTTACTCTATGTTTGGAAAATTTTTCTGATATTACTTCTTTGAAAGTATTGTTGATCCCTTTGATTTAAACTTCTTTCCCTCCTCTATGCCAGTTATTCTTTGGTTAGCTCTTTTAAAATGGGTCCATGTTTCTTCAATGCCTAATTCATGCTGTCAAAATATTTTTTCTACATTATATACTATGCTTTCATTTTTGGAGTGATCATCTTCTAGGAGCGATATTCTATTCTCCATATGGTCTAATTGATTGTTTATAGTTTGAATTGATGCCTTTACTTCAATGATTGCATCCTTTATTTTTTTCAGTCTTTCTCTAAATTCTTTTTGGAAGTCCGGTATTGTTTCTATAGTTATACTCCTCATTTGACCTTCTGGAGATCTCTGCAATTCTGTGTTGTCAGGTTCTGTTACTGTGGTGTCGTGGGAGCTCATTGCTTCCTTGTTATACCTTCTTCTCATGATTTCAGAAGTTTGCATCTGTTGCTTTTGATAGATTGAAATCAGTCCCTAGATGTCACCTGGTATATCCGAAAGCAAGTTGTATTGTATTCAATAGTGAAGGTTGAGTGAGGAGGGAAGTGAAGTCATAAATGGAAGACTAGGGTAAAGCCTCAGATAGGATTAAATAGAATGAGAATATGAGTTTGGTAAGGTAGTATATACTAGAGATTAGAGATAATGAATAGGATAGAATCGATTTTAGTAACCAATGTAGAGTTTCTGGTATAGTCATATGATTTAATAAAAGACAATGAAGAGAAAAAAGAGAGAGAGGAAAAAAAAAGAAAAGGGATAGAAGAGGATAGATATGTACAAGGGAAGAAGCTTGGGAGAGGATTTGGGAAAAGGTAAAGAAACACCGGCATTCACACAGAAAAAAAAGAACAAAAAGCAAAACAACACCAACAACAAATTGATGCAATTCTAATGACTGTTCAGCAGACATGGCCTCTGCATTCTCTTTCTGTGCAGATATAATATGCAGCTTAAGAATGTACTGATAGGTTTAGTATAAATCACAAGTTCATTACAGTAGACACAAAGAGATGTTATTAAAAATAAACTGACAGATTTTCTTAAAATCAGGAGATAAAAGCTGGGTGTGGTGGCACATGCCAGTAATCTCAGTATTTGAGAGGCTTAGAAAGGAGGATTACAGGTTCGAGGCCAGCCTCAGCAATTTAGCAAGACCCTTCACAACTTAGTGAGACCCTGTTTCAAAATAAAAAATAGAAAGGACTGGAAGTGTGGTCCTAGAATAGAATGATATTCTCAGTCCTAATTTACTGTTTTGTTTTAAAATAGACTTCTAAACTGCTTAGAAGTTGTTGAGAGTGTCACTATATTGCAGAATCTGACCTCAAACCTTCAATCCTTCTGTCTCAGTCTCCCAAATTCTGGGATTACAGATGTGTGCCACCATACCCAGCTAAGATAGGTGTAAGCTTCTTGGGAGATCATTTTGCCACCTTGGCAAGAGACAAAAAAAAAAGGAAGAAAAAAAGAAAAAGAAAAAAATCTGTACTCTTCAGGAAAGGGAGTCTCAGACTGGCTCCCTGGCTCCTGTCACAATTGGGGAACATCCAGCTGTCTGAAAGGGCCCTTTGCTGCTCTGTCTCCTCTGGAGGGAAGCTCGTGTCCAGGTCACCTTTAGGCTAAGTGAGTGAATTCCCTAGTCCAAAACACAGGTCGCATGCACTCTCAGTATGAATGTACCTGTGGACATGGGAAGTTTAACACTGAGAATTCATTCAAAATCTGCGACACTGTTGCCTCGGTGGACATTGCTAGATCTTGAAAGAAGGGCCCTTGAGCATCTCCCAGGTGCCACCCCATGTGCTTTGTACCCCACTGTTAAAGAAACAGAGCTTCAGGGGGTCTTTCTTTTCTTATACATACTTTTCTTGGTGCATATTAGTCTCACATCGGAATGTAAATTATGTGATAGTAACATACACGCACACGGCACTTGGTGGGTTTTGTCCCGGCTCCCTCCCCACTCCCCCCTTCCCATACAGGATACTGAGATTGGCATTGGTATTCTCACATAGGTTCATATTGTCAATGGGAGTACTTCCTTCATGGGTCCTCCCTCTTCCCCCTCCCCTCCCCTACAGCATGTCCAGGCTCCACTGCAGTGTCTCCTCCGTTATTTGAAACTCCTCTAGTATCCTGATTACTCTCGAGCTTCCACATATCAGAGAAAACATATGACCCTTCACTTTTTGTGACTGGCTGATCTCATTTGCATTATGTTCTCCAGGTCCATCCAGTTTCCTGAAAACGACATAATTTTTTCTTGATTGCTGAGTAGAATTCCATTGTGTGTATAACCCACACTTTTTTTTTTTTTTGGCAATACTGAAGATTGAACCCAGAGGCTATTACCTCTGAGCTACATCCCCAGCCCGATTTTATTCTTTATTTTGAAACAGGGTCTGACTAAGTTGCTGAGGGCCTCACTAAGTAGCTGAGGCTGGCCGCAGACCCAGATCTTCCTGTCTTAGCCTTCCAAGTACTGGAATTACAAGCGTGCGCTACCACATCCAGCTATCCCACACTTTTTAATCTACTCATCTGTTGATGAACACCTAGGTTGATTCCATAATATGTTTTTTCTGAATTGCATGGATAAGCATTTATTACTGCAATTCTCTGATCTCGGTTCCTTTGGAAAGATACCCAGGAGTGGTACAGCTGGATCAAAGGGTGAGCTGGAGCTTCAACTGGAGTCCTCTTTTCCAGTGGGCAGCACCTTGTCTACCCTTAGGGAGGGCTGTGTCTGTGCAAAAGGCAAGTCCTTCCCTTTGCCCTTTGTAGGTCAGTAGCAGAGGGCTTAGCGTGGATGGGCCACTTTCAGGAACAGGACTTCTTTCTGAGTATCTGCTCCCTCCATAGGACACTCACCAGCCATCCACAGACTATTGTTCCATACAATTCAGCCCACTCCACCATAAGGAATGGATATTAGACACCCCACAGCCGTGGAAATAACATGAGGCTAATAACAGCAGGAAGAAACCAGTAGGAAGCCATAGACTAAGGACCATCTCTTGGATAAGTATTGGCATCCCTGGAGAATCTGTTCACATACTTCTTTCATATTGGTAAAGCCAAGGTCTGATCTTGGGAGTTAGTATCTGTTTTGTTCAAACAAACTCTTCCATTAATAAAGACTGCTATCTAGAATGTCAACTAAATGTCAGATATCTTACATTGTTTTTATTTAAACCTCAAAATAATTACATGAAGTAGAATATTTTTTAGTTTTTATTTTACAAAATGAGGAAACTGAGTCTGTGGTTGATTAAAAGTGGCTACAAATTCTTTACCAGGCTTTTACCAACAAGTGGGATGTTCTCCTTCCCTTCAAACTGAGCTTTCTTGTGGCTGATGTGGAGAGGAGACTATGTGTCTAGACCCAATGTTTAAAAGGCGTGCTTGCTGTGTGTGTGTGTGTGTGAGTGTGTGTGTGTGTGTGTGTGTGTGTGTGTGTGTAGTACTGGGGATGAAACCCAGAGTTTTTCTACCTCCAGGCTACACTCCCAGACCTATTTTTCTATTTTATTTGGAAACAGGGTCTCACTAAGTTGCTGAGTGACTCACTAAGTTGCTGAGAGGCTCACTAAGTTGCTGAGACTGGCTTGAACCTGCGAGATCCCCCTGTCTCAGCCTCCCAAGCACAGGGATTACAAGCGTGCGCCACCACGCCCGGCTGCCTGCTTGCTTTTGCTTTTATTCCAGCGACTGCATAAGAAGTTTAAGTGCCAGGAGATGGTTATGCTTTTTATAATTTTATTTTTTTTAATTTGAAGCAGGATCTTGCTAAGTTGTGAAGGTTCACCGAGTTTCTGAGGGTAGCCTTGAACCTGAGATCCTACTGTCTCAGCCTCCCAAGTATTGAGATTACAGGCATGCACCACTATGCCTGGGCTTGCCATGCAGAGAGGTTGCATGGGGAGGGGGAGCAGGAGAAAGAGACAAACAGACTTATCTGGCCAACACTAGTTTTTCTAGTCCTCACAGCCTATTCTAGTCCTGTTCCATGTTGTTAGGAGAAGAACCAAACCAAACCAAACCACCCCACAGAAAAACATCTGTGAGCCAAGATGCGGGCCCCAAACACGGGAGCGGACTTGGGTCACCTTGCATTTTCAGACCTTCATAGACACTGTGGAGCAGCGACCATCTGTCCCTGCTGAGCGCTCCCTGATTCCCCACCCACAAATCCGTGGCCATGGTCAAGTGGTTGTCGTTTCAAACCACACGGTATTGAGGTGGTTTGTTACGCAGCGATAAGCAACTTCAACCATGTCTCATTAAGCAATTTTGCCTGATGACAGAGCAGAGTCTGGCTTCCAACCCACAGCTGTCTGATTACAGAGCCAGCCGCCTTCTACTCTGGGTGGTTTCTTCTTTAGGGACTTCCAGATTGGCGTTCAGTTTTTCACTGGGTCTTCTGCTGAATTCCTCTTAATTTAAATCCCTCCCTCTTAGGTCCACATCCGAAATGTGTAAAAGTATGACTATGGCATGTTTACCCTGGACAATCAATCATTGGTGGGAGGAGGGAGAGAAAACAGGGCTGGAGGGGAGAGGACCCCCAAGTACAGTTTAAATGTATACCATTTATTTTCAATAAAAATATGTATAACAAAATAAAAATAATAACAAAATAAATCCCTCCCTCTTAGTTTAAATCCATTACATCTAGGAAGGGGAAAGAAGGTTTTGTGCTCCTTCAAAATAATAATAAGAGGTTTAATAACAGGTAAGAAGTTCCGAAGTTAATTCTGCGTCAAGATGCTGTTAATTTATTTCCCTTAGACCTTAAGATGCAACTTGGTAGGAAAATTCAAAAGAACAGCCCTAGTCAGACCCTCATCCCTGCTTACTCCCATGTTTCAGTTGTGAAAGTGTGACCATATTTTCCCTGAATCTTGATTTTTAAAAAGATGTTTTAAAATGAAGCACAATGAAAGTATCTGGCCAGAAGAAGGACACAAAAGATCTGTTCGAAACAACTGCATCCTCCCCTATTACAAATTATCGTGAAATAGGAGCCCATGAAGTCACTTGTGGGAAATGGTAAGAAGTCAGCTTATAGGATGACTGGGGATGTTTTCGCAGAAGAGACCCTGCATTGCTGTGGGAGCAAGCATACTACGTGAAGATAGCCCTGTGAATCACTGTTTATCAAATTCCAAAGCAAACACTCAAGTGAACTCCACATAAAAGACCAGACCACAACCTAGAGATTCCCCATGGCACTGGTGAGTTTGCAGAAAAGCCTGTGGTTTGTGAGCCTGGGTCTGTTGAATGTCCACATTGTTCAGCCATGCGTCTCTTCCTGGTGACAGTTGTGTGCAGCGAACACAGAGGCTTCTCTCTGAAGGAATATTGGGTTATTTTCTCACATCTCTTATCAACAGGCACGATGGGAAGAACACAAGTTAGTTATGACAGACAACGTCCCTATCTACAGCAGTCTGTTACTAACTTCTAATTTGGGGAATATTGGGCAAGGAAAATATCAATATTGGGATTCAGGAAAATATTGAGTGTATACTGAAAAAGGACCCAGCTTGTATATAAGTATTGTAGATTAGATTATTGGTCAGCAAATATTCTCTCTCTCTCTCTCCCTCCCTCCCATTATCTCAGTGGGAGGAGTATCTTTCCCCTCCCTGTGATATGGATATGGCATTGTGATTTGCTTTTGCTAAAGGAACATGTAAAAAAAAGTGAGAGTTCTGATCCTAGGCCTTAAGATCCTTTGAATTGGGCATGGTGCTACATGCCTGTAATCCTAGCATTAGGAAGTCAAGACAGGATTCTAGGCTTGAAGCCAACCTTATTGATCTGGTGAGACCCTGTCTCCAAGTAAATAATAAAAAGGGCTGGAGTATAGCTTGGAGGGAAAATGCTCCTGGGTTTAAGTGCTACTACTGATAAATAATGAATAAATTAATTAATTTAATTTAATAGAATAAAAAGAGGCCAGATATGCTGGTGCACACCTGTATTCCCAGTACTTAAGAGGCTGAGATAGAAGGAATCAAAAGTTCAAAACCAGCCTTAGCAACTTAGTGAGACCCTCAGTAACTTAGTGAGGTACTGTTTCAAACTAAAAAATAAAGGGCTAAAGGCATAGTGCGGGGGTTAAATGCCCCTTTCAATCCCAAGCACCACAAAAAGGAAAATAAAAAATAATAATAATAAAGATACTTTGCATGTATCTACATGAACCTGTAGAAGCCTCTGATTCCTTCCTTTGATACAGTCTTCTGTTTCCCCAGCCAAGAGCTCAGAATATACATGTGTGGAATAGAATAGTTCCAGGTGATTTCCAGCCTGCAGCAAAGTTCTTATGATGTAGTCACAGGAATTCTAGGTTGGTTTGTTACTCAGCAATATTGTGATAATTGCTGATTAATACAACAAATGTGTTTTGAATTTTGCACAACAATCCTATTCCTCTGAGCTTGTACTTATAAACTGGGGTAAAAATTTAGTAGAAATTTGAAAGTACGAGAAAACCATTAAAATAAGGCCCCTGGAATGGAAAGTTTGTGATTAAAAGGACGATTGTAGGCTGGGGCCAGGACAGGGGACTCCCTATTTTATTCTTTTATTTTTGAAACAGGTCTCATGAAATTGCGGAGGCAGGCCTCCTTCTGTCATCCTCCTGTCTCAGCCTTGTAAGTACTGAGATTACAGGAGTGCGCTTGCCTGCCTGGCTCTGGACGTTCTCTTACTAGGATTTTCACCTCATCTTTGACTTGAGCACATACCTGAATGCGAGCAGCTGAGGGCGTGTCCCGTAGCAGAGCCCAGTGAGAGGGAAAGGCTAAGAGGATGGAGTTGCTGCTGCCATATGAAGCTGGAGGCAACCGATCCAGAATACCTTCTGGGAAGGAAGGGACCAAGTTTCCCCTGGAGGTTGGGTTCACCTGCCTGAGCAGGCTCTGTGTGGCTGACTCTCTCTGCAGGCTTGAACCCTCAGCATAAATTATTTTCTGCGATGCTGACATTTTTCCCGGACCACAAGAAGCCTCTGGAGGGAGAGTTTGCCTGGGCAGACAGTCAACTGCAACCACATAACAACTCTGCACCCCTTAGATAATATTTTCTGGAGGGAATTGGCAAACATCTCTGCCTTCTAGTCTGGGCACATTGGCATCCTGGGAAACACATCCAACATGCAGTCACGGACCAAAAGTGCCTCTTTACAACCTTCCTGGCTGCTGCTGGTCTCCCTGCTTTAGCCGAGTACCAGTGATGGAATACCAAGCAAGTATTCCTTGGTGAGGATGAGTTAAAATGTGCAAAAACAGATCCCACCACTATTTACTGACTACCATGTCGGAGGAAGATATTGTTAAGTCCACGTGTGCCTCTTGCAATAACACCAATGAGGTAAGTGTTATCAAAGCCATTTCGCAGAGGAAGAGACCTACGCACACAGAATTCCTCGACGTACTTTTTGTGGTACAGCTAACCTTTCTGAAGCTTTTGGCTTCAAAGGTGGCATGTGTTGAGGGGTGGAGGTTGACTCTGTTAGGAGTAAGTTGGTGAAACACTGTGAGGGCAGGTCAGGCTGCCTCATGGCCTGAGGACTAGACAACTTTGGAGCCCTCGCCAGGAAGATAAAGAAAAATCTGGAGCCTTCTCCCTTAGCATGAGGCTTCCTGCAGGGCCTCGAATTAGCCTGGATGGTCACAGCCGGCAGAAAGAAGGCAGGTCAGCTGTAGCCCGCAAGCCCTGGCCTGTGGTCTCTGTTTGCCACTGAGAAGATTCCTGATTTCTGGCCCACAGTGACTTTCATTTGATGCCAAGAACCCATAATCCTGCAGACATCAATCAAGCCCTGTGGGTACTTTTTGTTTTTATTGTTGTTGTTATTTTTTCAGAGGAGAAAAGGAGGAAGAAGTGGACTGGGGCTGAGAAGACCTGGGTGTTTTTTTGTTTGTTTGATTGTTTTGTTTTTTTTTGTTTTGTTTTGTTTTGTTTTGTTTTGTTTTTTTCACTAGGGATTAAACTCAGGGACATTTAACTCTGAGCTACACTCACAGCCCTATTTTTATTTTTTATTTTGAAACAGGGTCTCACTAAATTACAGAAGGCCTCACTACATAGCTGAGGCTGGCTGTGAACCTGTGATCCTCCCGTTTCTGCCTCCCAAAAATGGGATTATAAGTGTGTGCCACCATGCCCAGCTGGGTATTGTTTTTTTTAAATTTATTTAATTTTTTTTTTTTTTTTGGTACTAGGGATTGAACCCAGGAGCATTCGACCTCCGAGCAATACCCCCAGCTTCTCGCTAAGTTACTAAACTTCTCACCAAGTTGCTGAGTCTGGCCTCAACCCCGTGATTCTCCTGTTTCAGCCTCTCACGTACTGAGATTACAGGTGTGCACCACCACAGCTGGCTAAAACCTGGGTGCTAGTGTCCACTCCACTGTGTGACTGTGGGCATGTGACGTAGTATTTTCCAACTCCCTTCCTTTCTGGAACATGATGTCTTTTTTCTTCTTTTTAGCACCAAAATTCTTTAAGAATTAAGACCTGACATAGAATTCTAATATATCGTATAGATTAAACTCTCTTGAATCAAGCAAGGATTAGATTAGGCCTGCTGTGGCCTGAATATTTTTTTTCCTACTGTGATTCCTATGTTAAGACTGAGTCCACAAAGTAATGGTATCAGGAGGTGAGGGTTTGAAGAGTGATTAGATTATGAGGGTGAAGTCATCATGCATGAGGTTAATGCCCAGGTAAAAGAGGCCTCGGACAGCTGCCTCGCCCCTCTTATGTTCTGAAGACACAAGAGCAAGGTAGCATGTATGAACCAGGAAGCAGCTCATCACACACGGAATTTGCTGGGGCCTAGGTCTTGGGCTGCCCAACCTTGAGACATATAAAATATGATTTTTAAATTTAGTTTATAAGCCACCTAGTCCATTTTGTTATGAAAGTCTTAATGGAGTGAGACAGACCCAAGTTCATGCCCTTCTGAAAGCATGTATGAGTCACATCTGAAAAGCCAGGGGATTTAGAGACCGGATTCAAAAGTACTGTTTTTGACGATGCCTAGAGTCTTTTCCAGAATTAGTAGCACAGGATTACAGGACGAGGTGGTCTAAATTTCCTTCAAACTGTCCTCCAAGTACTAGCTTCTTGGCTATTCCTCAGTCTTGCAGCCTCATAGATCCATCCTTCATTAGTGTTTGTAATTTCTTCCAATCGTTAAATGAACTGGATCAAACCACTACCCCTGAGTTTACCATCCAGCCTCTCCCCATCACAGGGTTCTGGAGGGTGTCCTTAGCATCCCGTCATGTGTTAAGCTTGGTTTGTGCTTCTACTGAACACAGGTCTCTTCTTCTGTACTTGTCTCTTTCTTCTGCCCACACCAGCCCGATGGGAACAGAAGCTGACTTGCCTTTGTTTCTTCTCCAGGAACCAGTGCTAATTAATGATCTGGCAGTAATGGAAATTTGGGGATCGTGCCATTTAATAGCACATCATTACTTCAAAACTGAATTTTAGCCCTTTATTTCTGTTCTAAATAGTCCTATAGCCATAGCTAGCCCTGAAAATTTCTTTGTGGACTTTTTTTCTTGGAAAGACTTTCCTCAAATGTGATGTTCGCCTCACTCTCCACACTTCTTTATGTCTTCTCTCCTTTCTTCAGAGCCACTCACTTCTCGGTTCCCTGTGATCACCCAAAGTATACTTATTTTTAAATATATAAAGGCATTTATGCCTTTTTCTTCTAGACTATTACAGATCTCCTACCTAAATGGCTCATCAAAGCATTTTGCTTAACAAAAGACAATTTTGTTCTTAGAAAAAGAAATTCTGCCAAGATCCTAGATGTGGTGGCACACAACTGTACTCCCAGCACTTAGGTTGCTGAGACAGAAAAAACAGGTTTTAGGCCAGCATCAGCAATTTAGTGAGGCCCTTATCAACCTAGCAAGACCCTGTTTCAAAATAAAATAGGGCCAGGTGTGTGGCTCAGCGGTAGAATGACCTGGGGTACAAATCCCAGTACCCCAAAAACAAAACAAAACAAAATACCCAAAATAAACAAATAATCATCCTCCTTCCTTTCCAACTCATGGTTATAAAATTCCACAAGGCATTTGTGTTAAGAGGTAGAAAGCTGAAGCGAGCAAAATCATTATATCACTGGCCTAGGATGGTAAGGTACTAGGACTGAAATTTAAATCTCATGATCTGCTTGGCATTGCCAAGCCTAGCTCTACCTCTTTGTAGAGTCAGCAGGACAACTCATGGCAAATTCTGTTTCATATAACTTCCTGGTACCACCTGCAGATGGGCCATTTTGAAGAAAATTCAAGACATTGAATTAATCTATTCGTAATATTTTAGTATCTATTTCTAAAGGTAAAGAGTCTCTTATGACAACAAAATCATGTTACCAATATCTTATCTAAAAGAGTACTAATAACTCCTTAATATCATCAAATAGCTAGTCAGTAGTCAAATTTCCAAAATTTGTCTAAAATATCTTTTAAACAATGGCTAAAGTCAAAATTCCAATAAAGTTTGCACATTACAATTGATGAATATGTCCCTTTCTTGTAATTTATGTGCTTCTCTCCTTCTTCCACTTACTTTCCTTTGCAGTGTATTTGTTGGAAAACCTGTTCTGTAGAGTTTTTCACATTCTTGATTTTGCATGTCTATTAGAAATTTAAAGTTAGACCCACAGGCTTCTCTTGTCTGGTAGGAAGTGTTTGTCCGGTCTCTCTCCTTTAGTGATATGAGGGGTCAGTCATGATCATTTCCTGCATTCATTATTTTATTTGGACTTGAAAAGTGATAGTAACATAACTTGATAACTTTTTTAACTTTTAAACCGAAGTGCTTCTATAAAAGAAATTTTTCATAAATGGCTTGGTTATTCTCAGTATAATTGGTATAGAAAAGACAAGATCAATGCTTGTTGATCCCCCACACTTTTGGTGGTACTGGAGATGTAATCGAAGGACATTTATCTCTGAGATATACCCCCAGATCTATTATATTCTTTTTTATTTGAAAATAGTGTCTCACTAAGTTTCAGATGCCCCATTAAGTTGCTGAGCTGACTTTGAACCTGTGATCCTCCTGTCTTAGCCTCCCAAGTAATAGGATTATAAGCATGCACCACCATACCCGGCTTCTTCAATCAAATGGAGTTTCTTAATTAAAATGTACCTCTTTTCTACTAAAATACTATAGAAATCTCTTTTTATTGCACCAGATACCTAGAAATAACTTGCTGGACCCACCAGAAAATATTTGGCAAAAAAAAACATTGGAAATTCAAGTAAATTATGAAAGAATTACTGTTAGCTAAGAGCCTTCAATTTTCTTTCTTTCTTTCTCTTTCTCTTTCTCTTTCTTTCTTTCTTTCTTTCTTTCTTTCTTTCTTTCTTTCTTTCCTTCTTTCTTTCTTTATTTATTTGTTTGCAGTATTGAGGATGGAACCCAGGAACATTCTACCTCTTGGCTCTAACCCCAGCCCTATTTTATTTTTTATTTGGAAACAGGGTCTCACTAAATTGCTGAGAACCTCACTAAGTGGTTGAGGCTAGTTTCAAACCTGTGATCCTACTCCCACACCCTGGGATTACCAGCATGTGCAGCCATGCCTGACTACATGCAGTCATTTTCATAGACGGAGTGCGACTTGCTTCGGAGGTGGTCATGAACTGGGTAAATTAGATATGGCAGTCTTCCATGTTAAGATCTCAGATTTTAATGGTCAAATAGTTAATGGTCAGGATATACCTCTCACTGTGGCTGAACTTCGAAATCAGACAGATAATTTTTAAAGAGTTATCGGTTGTTTAAATCTTCTGGTTCTTCAAAACACTTGGCATGCCTCTCACAGGAGCTGATGCCTGCATGTCACACAGCCCGATGGTCTCTTCGCTGCTGCTGTGCATGTCGGTGTTGCACTGATGGGGATGGAACTGACCTCTTTGATAAACCCTGTGAGTCTGCAGATGGCCAGCTAAATGTCCACAGTAGTCAAACTGTGACTGGCACTAGGTTACCTTGGACAGTCATCAGACATGTGGACTTCCTGGGTACTGTTGATACAGGGTTGATGTGATAGGTGGGTGTTTGGCAAGAACTCTTTTGGGGGGCCTCTGTCACCAGGCCCGAGTGTCAGACAGGCATCAGCAGGCTGTGGAGGTGGCAGGACCCTTGGCCCTGGCTTCCTCCTCTTTAAGATCATAGCGTTCTGGTATTTACTGTGCTCTCTGATTTTGCACAGTTTTATCATTAGTAGACAGAAGTTTTATCATTCTTAGGAGAAAGTAAGCTATATTCTGCAGAGGGCGATGTTTTATTTTATTGAATTTTTTTAAAATTTTAAACTCTTCTAGTAATCAAACTCTTGTATGTGGCTCTGGAATGAACTATAAACTTTTTATTCACCCCTTTGATGAACCTGATGTTTGATTTTCTGCTCTCATTGAAATATAATCCAATCATTCATGTTCCCTGTTGGCATTAATTCTCCTGGTGGTTGAATTTTACCATAGAGACAATGTCAGTTTTATTTCCATAACTGTTTTTATCTAAATAGTTCATGCTTTGTTATTGTGCCACTATTGTCTGTCTTAGATTTTTCTCTTGGCTCCTGGGAAACTGGGAAAAATCAAATTTTGATGCTTTCTTTATACTCAGTTTTTATTTATTTTTTATTCAGTTTTCAGAAGGTTGAATTGATTTTTCAATACTCTTTGAAGGTAGCCAGTGAGCTATTATAGCATCATAACGTCCAAATGTATAAAGATAAGTCATTGCAGTTAATATTAATGCTTAAAGTTTTCTTTGAGGCAGAGTACTTTTCAAGTTGGCTCCTTTGCCCTTTATATAATTATGATGGTTTAAAATTGTTTTCTTCCTTTCTAGTTTGGCAAAAGTTTGCAGATTCATCTGGTGCATTTCATGCAATCGGCCTAAAATGAATCACCACGTCTTCCTGGGTTCTTTTGGTGGCAAAGGAATTTTGCCACCAAAATACAAAATGTATTTTGTATTGTAGAAACCACAATCCGAGTTCTAGAGTGCTCATTGTTACTACAATGCTGATTATTTTTAGACTTTTTTGTTGGACAGACCTAGAAAATATATTTGTGCATTTTCAAATAAAAATTATATCCTGAATGTATACTGAATTTTCTTATTATTTGGATTTACAAATATTTATTGCCACGCTTTGCTAAAAATCTTATGCCATAATGACAGTAAAATAGTTGCTTAGTTTTATCTTATAAATAACATTTTCAGGATATTAATGTTCATTTTATTCCTAATAGTGTGATATGTCTTAGTCTATTTGGGCTGTTATAATAAAATATCATGAACTGGGTAGCTTATAAACAGCAGAAATTTATTTCTCACAGGTTTGGCGGCTGAAAATCCAAGAGCAAGGTGCTGGCAGATTCACTGTCTGGTGAGGGCCCTCTCTCTGGCTCCAGGCTGGGGTCTGCTGTCTGTGTCCCTGCCTGGTGGGAGTAGAGCAGCTCTCTGAAGCCTCTTGAATTTCTTCATCAGGGCACTAATTCCATCCCATGGGAGAACTTCAGCCTCATGACTCTAATCATTCCTCAGAGTTCCAACCTCTCAGTACCACTGAGCAGGGATTGAGTTTTAAATTAATTTGGGGGGATACAAATGTTCAGGTGATAGGATTATAAAAAATAGTTTGTAATTTATTTTCTGTTCTTTTTGTCTGCGGAGTATATTCATTCAGGAATACGCAGTGTAATTGTTACACTTTAAAATAACTTAATTTTTATCATTATTGCCACTAGTTTACTACAAATTTTGGGTTCATTTACTTAACTTTTATTTAGATTGTTAAATGTATTTTGTAATTATTAAAATGTATTTTGTAATCCATAAAATTCAAAGAGTTCCACAGGCAAAAAAGTTTTTTCTATCTCTTTCATCCTGCTCATGTCCCAACCTTCACAATTTTAAGATATAAGTGGATATATGAGTGATGTGTTTGTGTTTACCTGTATTCTATTTTTCTTAGGTAATTGGCATCATTGCATATATCCTTTTTTATTTTGCTTTTTCACTGACGGTGACTTTGGAGACATCTCCACAGTGGTATAGAAAGATGTTCTTCAGTTACCTTTATAGCTGCACAGTATTCAATGTTACTGCATAGCATGGATGCACCTGTACTTATTCGACCAGTTCCCTAATACATATTTAGATTTTTTGAGTTTTTGTTATTACACATTGTGCTGCTATAGCCTTGTACACATTATTTTTTTTGTATTTTTCTGACTAATAATAATGAAGCTAGTGTATTTTTCAGATATAGTCCCAAGAAGTAGATTTTCTTGGTCAAAGGGTACACATATTAGTAAGCTTGCTAGACATTTTCAATTATTCTCCAACGGGGTTGTGAGGTTTTGTATATATACCAGTATCAGTATTAAATAGTATTGGTGTAATTTTAATTTGGATATAATAGAAATTTGGAAAGCCACCAAATGTCAATTTTCTGTACTTAAACCATTCTTTTTTTTTTTTGTGGTACTGAAGAATGAGACCCAGGGGCATCCTATCTCTGAGCTACACCCCCAGCCCTAGTTTTTAATTTTTATTTTGAAACAAGGTCTCACTAAGTGGCGGAGGACATCACTAAGTAGCTGAGGCTGCCCTCGAACATATCCTCCTCCTGCCTCAGCCTCCCAAGTACTGGTATTATAAGCATGCACTACCCCTATTTGGCTTGAGCCATTCTTATTTTATTTATTTATTTATTGTGGAACTTGGAATTGAACCCAGGGGTATTCTCTCTCCAAGTTACACCCCAGCTCTATTATATATTTAATTTTGAAACAGGCTCTCACTGAGATGCAGAGGCTGTCCTAGAGCTTGCAATATTCCTGTCTCAGCCTCTTTAGTACTGGGATTCCAGTTGTGTGCCACCATACATGGTGAGCCATTGTTATTTATATAAGGAGAACTCACCAGATTTCCTATCCTGACTGTCTTTCCCCTGCTTGTCTCTTCTTACATAGGCATGTCACAGAGGTCTTTCTACTCATGTAAATATTTAATTTTTATTGTGAATTGATGTTTTTATAGCTAGCCCATCTTTTTTGTGCAAATTTGATTTTGTTATATTTTTATGATAAAATTTTGATTGATTTGAGATGAGGATATTTAATATATCTATGTATTGATCCCTCTGTCCATCAGTCTCCCCACTGTCAAAATAAATGTGATGGCTTATAGAAAAAAGTGTAAATAAAATAAAATTTTAAGAAGGGAAACAGCAGCTTAACCACTTAAAAATGTAAGGAGATAGGAAAATGGGTAGAGAAATAAATAATAAAATTTTGACTTAAAAGCTACAAATATTAAGCTCTCAGTTTTCTAGCTCCTCATCCCAGAAGAAAAGTTGATAGATTATCTAATTCTCAATGTATAATAGAAACAATTATGTCTGCTCATTAGGAAAGAATGCAGGATTCTCTTTGTTATGAAATACAAGTCTAGTTGGAGATTCTGTTTGTCAACATTGGCTATTCAATCTATATATCCACATATTTATATATATTATTGTATGCACATTTATTTTTGGTATATTTATCTATTGGAATTTTAAATAATTGGATGGCTACCAAAAAAAAAAAAGGCATTGAGAAATATAAGCCAAGATTGTCAGAAAGAAAGGAAGGAGAGAGAGGACATTTGGTCCCATATGACATTTCCACTAGAGGTGTTTGCTGATTTGGAAGTAACAGTGGAGAGTCTGAGAAGATGAGAAGAGATTTTGGCATTCTCATGAGGCTGGAATGAAATAATTGGAGAAAAGCATCTGCCAAGGAGAAAAGGTTAGTCATCTCAGGCTTTCATTTGAGTTCCTGAAGGTCTAAATCTTAAAAATAAAGGACTGTCTATAGGCTATCTACCATGGGGATGGCCTTCCAGCTTGGGCCATCTCTATGGTTCCTTAGGAGAATCTGCTCCATTTCCTGGCAAAAGCACAGAATGCATTTTTAATGCTTATTGCTATTCAAAGTCTCTTACAATTAAAACATTAAAAACACCTACAAATGAGCCGGAAAAAAATACTGACAATCTGGCGGTAAATTGGGCAAAATTACTTAACAAATGTTTCACAGAAGTGAATTATCAAATACCCCAGATATGTCTGAAAAGATTCACAATTTAATTCTAACTTGTCATAGACGTGCCACTTAAAATCACAATGATGTAATACTACATACCTAATGGAATGTCTAAAATTAAAATGTTGGAAAACACCTAAAGTTGGTAAGAGTGTGAAGCAACTGGAACTCTCTTACAATGGTTGGGGTATAAATTGGTCCAATCTCATTGGAATACTATTTGGCAATTTTTGCTTGGTGTGAACAAAAATTGTTCACATGTCCTATGACCCAATGATTCACTGCCAGGTATATATATGCCCAAGAGAAGTATTCACTTCTGGGAAGTGAATTCTTCTGGGACTTCTGGGAAGATGGCGACGGAGAAAAGTGGGGCTTATGAGTCCCGCTAACAATCTATCTCTTTTTATCACAAAATCAGCACCTTTCATAGCAAAAAAACACCATCCGCAGAGAAACAAAAACTGTAAATACAAGAGACAGAGAAAAAGAGGGCTGGAAAAATGAGACACCAGGAAGAAACCAGCACGCAGGGCTGCAGCCGGAGCCACAGCGCAGAGCCACACAGATGCCATCTTCCCTCGCAGCACCAGGCTCCAGAGAGGAGGGGGACTCAGAACGGAGCTCAGAAGCAGAGAGGAGATACACTGGCCTCACAGCTGAGGACACAGCAGCAGCACCTTACTGCCGGTGGCAGCAGCGAGTTCACCGGACAGCTCCAGACCAATGCATTCAACAAGCCACCAGGCTCCAGAGAGGAGGGGTGGACAGCAAGCTGAAGTGAGCAGCTGCGGAACAGCCGGGGAGAGCTTGGCAGTTTTTTTTTGGTTCAGGGAGCGTCTAAAGCTCCCGGGGCTGGGCTCAGCACACCCTGCAGGGACTCAGAGAGGAGCTCAAAACCAGAGAAGAAATACGCCAGCCTCACAGCCAAGGGTGTAACAACGGAACCATATTGCCAGCGGTGGCAGCAGTGAATTCACTGAGTCCACTACAGCTCCATCAGCGCACTTAACAAACGTGAGTCAAATTTAGGCCCCTAGAGAAATCCCAGTACTGCACTCCCAGGGACTTGTGCAGATAGTCTCCCTGATACAGAGATTTTTGCAGTCCAAGCCAGTGGGGGAGTGGCAGTGACAGAGATATCACACGATAGTCATAACTACCCGCAGGAGAACACCCAACCTGGCACCCCCCCATGGTCTAAAGCAGCCTCGATTGACTCCCTGGGTCTGAGACTTTGCGATACAACCCAGCAAAGGAGTAGTGGTGACTGAGATACCACAGACTCGAGATCCAGAACACCCTAAGTGAAGTCGTAGTGACCCAGGGAAGAACCCAGAGAAGGCACAAACTTCTGAAATTATGGGAAAGAGGAATAACAATGGAGCAAAAAATGCCCACAACACCACAACATCAGAACCTGATAACACAGAAATTCAGAGATCTCTAGAAGATCAAATCAGTAAAATAACTTTATTTTATTTATTTATTTTTTTATTTTTATATTATTTATTTTTTATTTTATTATTTTATTTATTATTTTATTTTATTTATTTATTTTATTTACTTTTTCATTTTTTATTTTTTATTTTTTTATTTTATTTTATTTTTTATTTTATTTATTTATTTTATTTTTTATTTGTTTATTTTTTTATTTTATTTTATTTATTTATTTATTTTGATTTATTTTATTTTACTGAAAAAATATGGGCCCATTTTAAGAGAGCTAACCAAAGAATAATTGGAAATATAGAGCAAGAGGTCGATACACAGGTCCAGGAAACTTATAGAACTCCCTTTAGACAGGATCAGAGAAGAGGATCCCCACGCCACATAATTGTCAAAATGACCAATGTGGAAGCCAAGCAGAGAATCTTAAAGGCAACAAAAACAAAGGGCCAATTGACATTCAGAGGCAAACCAATTAGAATCACTCCAGACTTCCCAAACCAAGTCATGAGAGCCAGAAGGGCTTGGAGTAACATATTCCAAACTCTGAAAGAAAACAACTTCCAGCCAAAAATTTCCTACCCATCAAAACTTTCTATCAAATTAGATGGGGAAATAAGAAGCTTCCATGACAAACAGAAACTGAAGCAATTTATGTCTTCAAAACCAGCACTAGATAAAATACTCAAGGAGATTAACTGCAAAGAAGAAATAGGTAATACACACCAGAACCAAAGAAACAAGAATTCCCATCCAGCAGACAACTAAGCAAAGAAGAATAAACAGTATATCAAACAGAAATAAAATCTTAACATGTTAGGAATTAAAAATAATCTCTCTATAATCACACTGAATGCAAATGGCCTCAACTCCCCAATAAAAAGACACAAAGTGGCAAAATGGATTAAAAACCAGAATCCATCCATCTGCAAGAAACACACCTTACAAGTAAAGATAAGAAAAAACTCAGGGTAAAGGGCTGGAGCAAGGTAATCCATGCTAATAGAACTCGAAGACAAGCAGGAATAGCAACTATGATATCAGACAAGTTAGACTTCAAAACCAAACTTATTAGAAGAGACAAAGAAGGTCATATTTTACTGGTAAAAGGAATAATCCAGCAAGAGGAAATAACAATAATCAACATCTATGCCCTAAACATAGGTACAACTACTTTCATAAATCAAATTATTTGTGACATGAAGTCACACATAAATCCCAACAAAATAATAATGGGAGACTTCAACACACCTCTCATGACACTAGAACGATCTTCCAGAAAAAGGGTCAGTAAGATGCCTCAGAACTAAAGAACACCATTAATCAATTGGACCAGTTGGACACATATAGAATATTTCACCCAACTACAGCAGAGTTCACATTTTTCTCAGCTGCTCACAGAACCGTCTCCAAAATAGATCACATCCTGGGACACAAAATGAGCACTAGCAAATTTAAAAAATGTTACATACTTCCCTGTGTCATTTCAGACCATAATGGAATGAAACTAGACATCAACTACAAAAAGACCCGGAGAAACAACATAAATATGTGATAACTGAACACCACACTTCTGAATGAAAAATGGGTCATAGAAGACATAAGAGGTGAAATCAAGAAATTTGTAGAAACAAATGAAAATAAAGAAACAACATATCAAAACCTCTGGGACACTTTGAAGGCAGTATTAAGAGGAAAATTTATAGCACTGAGTGCTCACATAAGAAAAAAAGAAAATCTTCAAATAAATAACCTAATGACACACCTCAAAGCCCTTGAAAAGCAGGAAAAATTGAACCTCAAAGCCAGCAGAAGACGGGAAATTATTAAAATTAGAGCAGAAATTAACGAAATAGAGAATAAAAAAACAATGCCGGGCGTGGTGGTGCATGCTTGTAATCCCCGCGCTTGGGAGGCAGAGACAGGAGGATTGTGCAGGTTCGAAGCCAGCCTTAGCTGGCTTAAGAGACCCTGTTTCCAAATTTTAAAAAATGTAAAAATAGGTCTGGGAGTGTAGCCCGGAGGTAGAAGGGCTTCCAGGAACCCCAGTATCACCAGAGAGTGAGAGAGAGAGAGAGAGAGAGAGAGAGAGAGAGAGAGAGAGAGAGAGAGAGAGAGAGAGAATAAAAAACAATACAGAAAATCAACAAAACCAAAATCTTGTTTCTTGAAAAAATTAACAAGATAGATAAA
The DNA here is from genome assembly GCF_963383645.1 of Muscardinus avellanarius. Lineage (NCBI taxonomy): Eukaryota > Metazoa > Chordata > Mammalia > Rodentia > Gliridae > Muscardinus > Muscardinus avellanarius. Next base: position 87,506,996 of record NC_137799.1, read on the forward strand.
CCACTAGCCAACCTAACTAAAAAAAGAGAGAATCAACCCAAATTATGAAGATAAGGGATGAAAAAGGAGAAATTACTACTGACAGTGTAGAAATCCAGAGGATTATCAGAAACTACTTTGAAAAACTATACTCCAACAAAATGGAAAATCTGGAGGAAATCAACAACTTCCTAGATAAATACAGCCTTCCTAAACTGAGTCAAGAAGATATAGAACACTAAAACCAACCAATAACAATCAAAGAGATTGAAACAGCAATAAAGAGCTTACCATCAAAGAAAAGCCCAGGACAAGATGGTTTCCCAAGTGAATTCTATAAAACCTTTATAGAAGAGCTAACCCAATACTACTCAAACTATTTTGCAAAATAGAAAAAACCGGGACTCTCCCAAATACATTCTATGAAGCCAAAATCACACTAATACCCAAACCAAATAAAGAAAGTTCAAGGAAGGAAAACAACAGGCCTACATCTCTGATGAACTTGGACACAAATCTATTAAACAAAATACTAGCAACACACATTCAAAACCACATCAAGAAAATCATACACGATGACGAGGTAGGGTTCATCCCAGGGATGCAAGGCTGGTACAATATACGAAAATCAATCCATGTAATTCATCATATAAACAGAATCAAAGACAAAAATCACATGATCATCTCAATAGATGCTGAAAAAGCATGTGATAAAATTCAACATCCATTTATGATTTAAAAAAAAAAACACTGCAGAGAACTGGAATAGAAGGGACATATCTCAACATTATTAAGGCAATCTAAAATAAGCCTACTGCCAACATCATTTTTTTTTTATTGGTGCATTATATTCATACAACTTATTGGGGTAAAAAACTTGTGTGTATAAACATGTACTCATCGCTGATTTAACCCCTACCCAAATACCACCCCATTCCCTCCCCGTCCCTCCCTTCCTTGCTTGGCTTAGTGATTGACTTTGATATGTTTAAGTACATTGTGTGCTTTAGAGATTTTTCTCTTCCCCCTCCTTTCTCTTCCTTTAGGTTATCTTGTTTGCTCCTCTTTTCTCCCTAACTCTCACATATTAGGGAAAGCATCTGATTTCTTATTTTTTGTGACTGACTAATCTCACTTAGCATAATGTCCTCCAGTTCCATCCATTTCCCTGGAAATGACGTAATTGAGTTTTTTTTTGATGGCTGAGTAAAATTCCATTGTGTACATATCCCACAGTTTGGTAATCCATTCATCTGTTGATGGACATCTTGGCTGGTTCCATAGTTTGGCTATGGTGAATTATGCAGCTATGAACATAGATACACATGCATTAGTTTGGTAGTTTGGTTTCTTTTCTTTTGGGTAGATACCCAACAGTGGTATTGCTGGATCAAATGGTAGGTGTGTTCCCATTCTTCTGAGGATTCTCCATACTGTTTTCCAAAGTGGTTGCACTAATTTGCAATCCCACCAACAATGTCTTAGAGTTCCCACTTCTCCACATCCTCGCCAGCATCTGTTGTTGTTTGTGTTTTGAAAGATTGCCATTCTAGTTGGAGTTAGGTGAAATCTCAGGGTAGTTTTGATTTGCATCTCTCTGATTGCCAGTGATGTTGAGCATTTTTTCCATGCATTTATTGGCCATTTGAATTTCTTCTTTTGTGAAGTGTCTATTTAGTTCATTTGCCCATTTTGTTATTGGATGCTTTGTTTTCTTAGTGTTGAGTTTCTTGAGTTCTCTGTATATTCTAGATATTAGTCCTCTATCAGAGGGATAGGTGACAAAAATCTTCTCCCATTCTGTTGGCTCTTGATTGAGGTTCTTGATAGTTTCCTTTGCTGAACAGAAGCTCTTCAGTTTCATGCAATCCCATGTATTGATTCTCCTTTTAATTTGTTGTGCCTTTGGGGTCTTATTGAGGAAATGTTTGTCTGTGCCTATGTGTTGTAGTGTTGGACCTATGCCCTCTTCAAGGAGCTTCAAAGTCTCTGGTTTAATTTCCAAGTCTTTGATCCATCGTGAGTTGACTTTTGTACAGGGTGAAAAAGTGGGATTAACATCCAATTTTTTGCATATGGTTAACCAGTTTTGCCAACACCATTTGTTGAAGAGGCTATCTTTTTTCCAGTGTATGTTTTTGGCCCCTTTGTAAAAAATCAGTTGGCTGAAAGTGTGTGGGCTTGTTTCTGGGTCTTCTATTCTGCTCCATTGGTCTATATATCTGTTCTTTTGCCAGTACCATGCTGTTTTTATTACAATGGCTTTGTAGTATAGTTTAAAGTCAGGTATTGTGATTCCTCCTGCGTGGTTTTTGTTACTGAGAACTACCTTGGCTATTCTGGGCTTTTTGTTATTCCAGATAAATTTAAGGACTGATTTTTCTATGTCTCTGAGGAATGATCTTGGTAGTTTAATGGGCATTGCATTAAATCTGTATATCACTTTTGGAAGGATGGCCATTTTAATTATATTTATTCTGCCAATCCATGAACATGGAAGATCTTTCCATCTTCTAAGATCTTCTTCGATTTCTTTTTTCAGTGTTTTATAATTTTCTTTGTAGAGATCTTTTACCTCCTTGGTCAAATTTATTCCTAGGTATTTAATTTTTTTGTGGGAGATCCTGAGTGGAAGTGTTTTCAGAATTTCTTTTTCAGTGGATTTATGGTTGGTGTACAGGAAAGCTTCTGATTTTTTAAGATTGATTTTGTATCCAGATACTTTGCTGAATTTGTTGATCAGTTCTATAAGCCTTTTGGTTGAGTTTGTTGGGTTTTCTAAATATAGTATCATGTCATCAGCAAATAGTGAAAGCTTAAGTTCTTCTTTTCCTATTTGTACTCCTTTGATTTCCTTTTCTTGCCTTATTGCTCTGGCTAGAGTCTCTAGTACTATATTGAAGAGAAGTGGTGATAGTGGACATCCTTGTCTCGTTCCAGTTTTTAGGGGGAATTCTTGAAGTTTTTCCCCATTTAATATGATGCTGGCAGTGGGCTTGTTGTAGATTGCCTTAATAATGTTGAGATATGTTCCTTCTATTCCAATTCTCTGCAGTGTTTTTATCATAAATGGATGTTGAATTTTATCAAATGCTTTTTCAGCATCTATTGAGATGATCATGTGGTTTTTGTCTTTGATTCTGTTTATATGATGAATTACATGGATTGATTTTCGTATATTGAACCAGCCTTGCATCCCTGGGATGAACCCTACCTGGTCGTGATGAATGATTTTCTTGATGTGGTTTTGAATACGTGTTGCTAGTATTTTGTTTAATAGTTTTGCATCCAAGTTCATCAGAGATATAGGTCTGTAGTTTTCCTTCCTTGAACTGTCTTTATTCGGTTTGGGTATTAGTGTGATTTTGGCTTCATAGAATATATTTGGGAGAGTCCCGGTTTTTTCTATTTCCCGAAATAGTTTGAGTAGTATTGGGATTAGCTCTTCTATAAAGGTTTTATAGAATTCACTTGAAAAACCATCTGGTCCTGGGCTTTTCTTTGATGGTAAGCTATTTATTGCTGTTTCAATCTCTTTGATTGTTATTGGTTGGTTTAAGTGTTCTATATCTTCTTGACTCAGTTTAGGAAGGTTGTATTTATCTAGGAAGTTGTCGATTTCCTCCAGATTTTCCATTTTGTTGGAGTATAGTTTTTCAAAGTAGTTTCTGATAATCCTCTGGATTTCTATACTGTCAGTAGTAATGTCTCCTTTTTCATCCCTTATCCTCATAATTTGGGTTGATTCTCTCTTTTTTTTAGTTAGGTTGACCAGTGGTTTATCAATCTTGTTAATCTTTTCAAGAAACCAGCTTTTGGTTTTGTTGATTTTCTGTATTGTTTTTTTATTCTCTATTTCATTAATTTCTGCTCTAATTTTAATAATTTCCCGTCTTCTGATGGCTTTGGGGTTCAATTTTTCCTGCTTTTCAAGGGCTTTGAGGTGTGTCATTAGGTTATTTATTTGAAGATTTTCTTTTTTTCTTATGTGAGCACTCAGTGCTATAAATTTTCCTCTTAATACTGCCTTCAAAGTGTCCCAGAGGTTTTGATATGTTGTTTCTTTATTTTCATTTGTTTCTACAAATTTCTTGATTTCACCTCTTATGTCTTCTATGACCCATTTTTCATTCAGAAGTGTGGTGTTCAGTTATCACATATTTATGTTGTTTCTCCGGGTCTTTTTGTAGTTGATGTCTAGTTTCATTCCATTATGGTCTGAAATGACACAGGGAAGTATGTAACATTTTTTAAATTTGCTAGTGCTCATTTTGTGTCCCAGGATGTGATCTATTTTGGAGAAGGTTCCATGAGCAGCTGAGAAAAATGTGAACTCTGCTGTAGTTGGGTGAAATATTCTATATGTGTCCAACAGGTCCATTTGGTTAATGGTGTTCTTTAGTTCTGAGACATCTTTACTGACCCTTTGTCTGGAAGATCGGTCTAGTATTGTGAGAGGTGTGTTGAAGTCTCCCAGTATTATTGTGTTGGGATTTATGTGTGACTTCATGTCACAAAGAGTTTGATTTATGAAAGTAGCTGCTCCTATGTTTGGGGCATAGATGTTGATTATTGTTATTTCCTCTTGCTGGACTATTCCTTTTACCAGTAAAATGTGACCTTCTTTGTCTCTTCTAATAAGTTTGGGTTTGAAGTCTAACTTGTCTGATATCATAGTTGCTACTCCTGCTTGTCTTCAAGTACCATTAGCATGGATAACCTTGCTCCAGCCCTTTACCTTGAGTTTGTTCCTATCTTTACTTGTAAGGTGTGTTTCTTGTAAGCAGTAGATGGATGGATTCTGGCTTTTAATCCATTTTGCCACTTTATGTCTTTTTATTGGGGAGTTGAGGCTGTTTACATTCAGTGTGATTATAGAGAGATAATTTTTAATTCCCAACATGTTAAGATTTTATTTCTGTTTGAGATACTGTTTATTCTTCTTTGCTTAGTTGTCTGCTGGATGGGAATTCTTGTTTCTTTGGTTCTGGCGTGTATTACCCATTTCCTCTTTGCAGTTAATCTCCTTGAGTACTTTCTCTAGCGCTGGTTTTGAAGACATAAATTGCTTCAGTTTCTGTTTGTCATGGAAGCTTCTTATTTCCCCATCTAATTTGATAGAAAGTTTTGATGGGTAGGAAATTTTTGGCTGGAAGTTGTTTTCTTTCAGAGTTTGGAATATGTTACTCCATGCCCTTCTGGCTTTCATAACTTGGTTTGGGAAGTCTGGAGTGATTCTAATTGGTTTGCCTCTGTATGTCACGTGGCCTTTTGTTTTTGTTGCCTTTAAGATTCTCTCCTTGGCTTCCACATTAGTCATTTTGACAATTATGTGGCGTGGGGATCCTCTTCTCCGATCCTGTCTAAAGGGAGTTCTATAAGTTTCCTGGACCTGTGTATCAACCTCTTGCTCTATGTTTGGAAATTTTTCTGCTATTACTTCCTTGAAGAGATTGTTGATCCCTTTGGTTTCACCTTCTTTTCCCTCCTCTATTCCAATTATTCTTAGGTTATCTCTCTTGAAATGGGCCCATATTTCTTCAATGTCAGATTCCTGCTGTCGGGTTTTTTTTTCTAAATTAGAAACTATGCGTTCATTTTTGGAATGGTCATCTTCAAGAAGCGAGATTCTATTCTCCATGTGGTCTAATCTGTTGTTTATACTTTGAATTGAAGCCTTCACATCATTAATTGCATCCTTTATCTCTTTTTGACTCTCTCTAAATTCTTTTCGAAAGTCCTCTATTATTTCTAGAGTTATTTTCCTGATTTGATCTTCTAGAGATCTTTGGATTTCTGTGTTATCAGATTCTGATGTTGTGGGGTTGTGGGCATTCACTGCTCCATTGTTATTTCTCTTTCCCATGATTTTGGAAGTTTGTGCCTTCTCTGGGTTCTTCCCTGAGTCACTACGAGTTCACTTAAGATGCTCTGGATCTCTAGTCTATGGTATGTCAGTCACCACTACTCCTTTACTGTGTTGTATCACAAAGTCTCAGACCCAGGGAGTCAATCAAGGCTGCTTAGACCGTGGGGGGTGCCAAGTTGGGCGTTCTCCAGTGGGGAGTTGTGACTATGGTATGATATCTCTGCCACTGCCACTCCCCCACTGGGCTGCACTGCTAAAATCTCCGACCCAGGGAGACTATCTGCGCAAGTCCCTGGGAGTGCAGTACTGGGATTTCTCCCCTTGGGGCCGCAATTTGACTCACGTTTGTTGAGTGTGCTGATGGAGCTGTAGTGAACTCGGTGGATTCGCTGCTGCCGCCACTGGCAATATGGCACCACTGCCACACCCTCGGCCGTGATGTGGCCTATTTCTTCTCTGGTTTTGAGCTCCGCTGAGTCCCTGCCAGGTGTGCTGTGCCCGGCCCTTGGGAGCTTTAGACGCTCCTTGCACCGGAGAAACTGCTGACTGCCGCCCAGCTGTTCAGCAGCGGCTTACCTTGGCTTGCTGTCCACCCCTCCTCTCAGGCGTCTGGTGGCTGGTTGTGTGGGTTGGTCTAGGGCCGTCTGGTGAATTCACCGGTGCCGCCAGCAGTAAGACGCTGCTTCTGCATCCTAGGCCGCGAGGCCAGAGTACCTCCTCTCTGGATTTGAGCTCTGTTTTGAGTCTCCCTCCTCTCTGGAGCCTGGTGCTGCTAGGGGAGATGTAAGCCGCGCCGCTCCGTCCGCTCTGCGCTGTGGCTCAGGCTGCTCCGCACCACGGGTCTGGCCGCTCTGGCCTCTCTGGCTGCTCTGCACCGCGGATCCGGCTGCTCCGCACCGCGGGTCTGGCCACTCCGGCCGCTCCAGCGGTTCCGCGAAGCGGCTCTGGCTGCTCCGGATGTTCTGGCCACTCCTCTCCGCCTGTTCTGGCCGCTCCTCTCTGGCTGGTCTGGTCGCTTCACTCGGCTGCTCCGGCCACCCCGCTTTGCGCCGCGGCTCTGACTTCTCTGCGCTGCGGCTCTGGCCGCTCCGGCTCCTCTGGCCGCTCCGTGCCGCAGCGGGCGCGGCCCTTCGGGCTGGTTTTTTTATGGTGTCTTGTTTTTCCAGCCCTTTTTCTCTGTCCCTTGTATTTACCATTTTTATTTCTTTGCTGGTGGTGTTTTCTGGCTCTGAAAGGCGCTGGTTTTGTGGTAATAGAGTTCGATTGTTAGCGGGACTTGTAAGTGCCGCTTTCCTCGGTCGCCATCTTACCGCTAGACCCCAACATCATATTAAATGGGGAAAAACTTCAAGAATTCCCCCTAAAAACCAGAATGAGACAAGGATGTCCATTATCACCACTTCTCTTCAATATAGTACTAGAGACTCTAGCCAGAGCAATAAGGCAAGAAAAGGAAATCAAAGGAGTACAAATAGGGAAAGAAGAACTCAAACTTTCACCATTTGCAGATGACATGATACTATATTTAGAAAACCCAACAAACTCAAGCAAAGGCTTATAGAACTGATCAACAAATTCAGCAAAGTGTCTGGATACAAAATCAATCTTAAAAAATCAGAAGCTTTCCTGTATACCAACCATAAATCCACTGAAAAAGAAATTCAGAAGACACTTCCACTCAGGATCTCCCACAAAAAAATAAAATACTTAGGAATAAACTTGACCAAGGAGGTAAAAGATCTCTACAAAGAAAATTATAAAACACTGAAAAAAGAAATCGAAGAAGATCTTAGAAGATGGAAGGATCTTCCATGTTCATGGATTGCAGAATAAATATAATTAAAATGGCCATCCTTCCAAAAGTGATATACAGATTTAATGCAATGCCCATTAAACTACCAAGATCATTCCTCAGAGACATAGAAAAATCAGTCCTTAAATTTATCTGGAATAACAAAAAGCCCAGAATAGCTAAGGTAGTTGTCAGCAACAAAAATCATGAAGGAGGAATCACAATACCTGACTTTATACTACAGCTGGGCGTGGTGGCGCATGCTTGTAATCCCCGTGCTTGGGAGGCTGAGACAGGAGGATCACACAGGTTCAAAGCCAACCTCAGCTACTTAGTGAGGCTCTCAGAAACTTAGTGAGACCCTGTTTTGAAATACAAAATATATATAAAATGGGTCTGGGAGTATAGCCCAGAGGTAGAAAGCCCCTGGGTTCCACCCCCAGTACCACCAAAAAAAATAAATAAATTAAAATTAAAATTAAAAAGGACTAGGGGTATAGCTTGGAGGTAGAATGCCCCTGAGTTCAATCCCCAGTGCCAGAATAAATAAATAAATAAATTTTTAAAAAAAAATAAATAAATAACAAATAAACTATACTACAAAGCCATTGTAATAAAAAACAGCATGGAACTAGCAAAAAAACAGATACATAAACCAATGGAGCAGAATAGAAGACCCAGAAACAAGTCCACACACTTTCAGCCAATTGATTTTTGACAAAGTGACAAAAAACATACACTGGATAAAAGATAGCCTCTTCAACGAATAGTGTTGGCAAAACTGGTAACCATATGCAGAATATTGGAAATTAAACCCACTTTCTCATCCTGTACAAAAGTCAACTCAAGATAGATCAAAGACTTGGAAATCAAACCAGAGACCTTGAAGCTCCTTGAAGAGGGCATAAGTCCAACACTGCAACATATAGGCACAGATAAACACTTTCTCAACAAGACCCCAAAGGCACAACAAATTAAAAGGCAACTCAATACATGGGATTGCGTGAAACTGAAGAGCTTCTGTTCAGCAAAGGAAACTGTCAAGAACATCAATCGAGAGCCAGCAGAATGGGAGAAGATTTTTGCCACCTACACCACCGATAGAGGACTAATATCTAGAATATACAGAGAACTCAAGAAACTCAACACTAAGAAAACAAAGCATCCAGTAACAAAATGGGCAAGTGAACTAAATAGACACTTCATGAAAGAAGAAATTCAAATGGCCAATAAATGCATGAAAAAATGCTCAACATCATTGGCAATCAGAGAGATGTAAATCAAAACTACCCTGAGATTTCACCTAACTCCAACTAGAATGGCAATCATTCAAAACACAAACAACAACAGATGCTGGCAAGGATGTGGAGAAGTGTGAACTCTAATACATTGTTTGTGGGATTGCAAATTAGTGCAACCACTTTGGAAAACAGTATGGAGAATCCTCAGAAGAATGGGAACACACCTACCATTTGATCCAGCAATACCACTTTTGGGTATCTACCCAAAAGAAAAGAAACCAAACTACCAAACTAATGCATGTGTATCTATGTTCATAGCTGCACAATTCACCATAGCCAAACTATGGAACCAGCCAAGACGTCCATCAATAGATGAATGGATTACAAAACTGTGGGATATGTACACAATGGAATTTTACTCAGCCATCAAAAAAAACTCAATTACGTCATTTCCAGGGAAATGGATGGAACTGGAGGACATTATGCTAAGTGAGATTAGTATTAGTCACAAAAAATAAGAAATCAGATGCTTTCCCTAATATGTGAGAGTTAGTGAGAAATGGGTCATAGGAGGAACTCTAAATGAAAAAGGAAATCCTATAGAGAAGCTAACAAGGCAACCTAAAGGAGGAGAAAGGAGGGGGGAAGAGGAAAAATCTCTAAAACAACAATGTACTTAAACATATAGAAGCCAACCACTAAGTCAAGCGAGGGAAGGAGGGACGGGAAGGGAATGGGGTGGGAATTGGGTAGGGGTTAAATCAGTGATTTGTACATGTTTGTACACACAATTTTTTTTACCACAATATATTGTATGAATATAATGCACCAATAAAAATTTTAAAAACTGTTCAGAATGGTATTTGGAACAACCCCAAATAAGAAATGATCTGGTAAAATAGTAGAAAAGAAGAATTGAACTGTAGCTGTATGGTTAAATTGAACTGTATTTTATATTTGTAATAAAATAAAACAAAAAATGAGACTACCGCTCTGGTACACACAATGCAAATAGATGTGACAAGCATTATTTTGCATGAAAAAAAGACAGATATAAAAGTACACTGTGGTTCATTTATATAAACTTTAAAAATAGGCAAATCTGGGCTGGTGGTGTCGCAGATGATGCTGGGGTGGAGGGCACCTGAGGGCCGCGGGAAGCAGGGGGCCTCGCTGGTGCTGCTCACAGCCGCTTGGGACGCAGGCGGCCGTTTCCTAGGTGTGCCCACTGTTACACCGAGCTGGATACTTAGCAATGTTTGCACTTTTCTCCATGCATATTCTACTTCAACAAAAAGTCCATTTAAAAGAACATTATGATAATTTCTTTCATTGGACTCTGTTCTATTTCCAAATCATTATTTTTAAGTTTACAAAATACTAAATTCAACATCTTCCGGATAAAGCTTTGGTAACTGTCAAAGATAGACAATGGGAAAGATGTATATCCCAAAGACATACAATGGGAAAGTTCAGAGCCCGCCATAGAGAAACTCATAGCCAGAGAGACGGGAACCAACTTGAGATTAGAAAAGATGATGGGAAAATAGAAGAGGCATGGCGATTTATTACCCTTCACGCAAATATGAACTTTTACTTAACATCAGGCCAAAACCCATATTGTGTTTTTATTTTTTGTGGCACTGGGGATTGAACTCAGGGGCATTCTATCTTAGAGCTACACCCCCAGCCCTATTTTATTTTTTATCTGGAAACAGGGTCTCACTAAGTCGTGGAGGGCCTCACTGAGCTGCTGAGGGCTGGTGGAAAACCTGCAGTCCTCCTATCTCAGCCTCCTAAGTACTGGGATCACAAGTGTGTACCACCATGCCCGGATGTATTTTTAGGGCATAGAAAATAACAAATACACACTGCAGAAAATATTTCAACCTGTAAGAAAGATAGAAAAAATAACTACACATAATGAATAACTTTGCCCCCTAAAATAACCTTTGTAAACATACTGTTGAAAGACCTTACATTGTTAAGATATATTTGCAGAACTAGAATTCTTCTTATGAGTTTTTCTAAATTTCCTTTTACTTATGTATGATCACAGTGCTCTTAAGCAATATATTCTGCTTATCTACCTTATCTAAATGGAGAGCAGAGATAATCATTGTGAGGAGGATGCACTGAAGACCTGGCTACTGTAAACCCACAGAGAATGGAATGAGGGGCTATCTATATCTCTAATCAGGGGGTAGCTTCCCCTTAGAAAAAATCTTTTCCTCCATGTTTGTCTCATCATTGAGTGGTTTGGAGGCCAGTAATTGGGTAGTTAGGGAACTGTCTAAATCCCCCAGAGAGAGAGCTTCTTTTTACATTTCTGCATTATAGATGACAAGGCAGAGCTGGGCTGTATGAAGGAGAAATGGGCACTTTTGTTTCCCCACTGCCCCATAGGGACATGGTGCCCGCTCAGAGAGACATTGTCTTTGGCATCTCGTCTGCTTTGGAATCTTCTTCTCTGCTGGATCCGGTTTAAATGCGAGACACATGCCATGGTCTTTGCCTGCCAATCTGAGACGTGTCCAGAATTGTGGGGGAGGTTTAATTGCCCAAAGCCCAGTGACACTAAAGCCCGCACTGTTCAAATGCCCTTAGCACTTTCCTCTTCCTTGCCTCATCCAGGGCACAGGGAACTTGAGATCCTGCCTTGGCATCCGTCCTGTGCACAAACTCCCAGCACTGTGTGTACATTTAGCCCAGGCACGGAGGAGGGCCGAGAGGGCATCAGGCCTGTGTGCAGCTGGCCAGCAGGGAATTTTTTCAGGGTTTCTGCCTGACGTGGCTGAGTTTGAATGAAAAACACCCCTGTAAAGCACTTAAAAATTGTGGTAAAATATACAAATCATAAAATTTACCACTTCAACAATTTAATAGTGTGTAATTTCGTGACACTACGCACACTCGCAATGTTGTGCAGCTGTCTTCACTCCATTTAGTTCCAGAACACTTTTGTCTCCCAAGAAGGAGACCTCATACTCATCCTGTCACTTCCCATCTAGGTGTCGTCCTGACCCCCCACCCCAGCCCTGCAGCTGCCAACATCCTTTGTGTCTCCATGGGTTTGTTGACAACGGATATGTCATGTAAATAGAATCACATAATAAGTGGTGTTTTTTGTTTTGTTGGAGTACCTTCAACCCTTTTATTTATTTATTCTTAAAATTTTGAAACAGGGTTTCACTGTTTCCAAGGCTAACCTCAAACCTGTGACCCTTCTGTCTCAGCCGTCCAGCTATCGGGATTACAGGTATGCGCCACTGCACCCGGCCAGTATCTGGTTTCTCTTCATTACCGTATTTGTGGGGGCCATTCATGTTGTAGCACATTTCAGCACCTCGGGTCTTTGAAGGCTGAGTACTATTTCATCGCATGAATGGACCACATGTTGTATACCCATTTATCAACCAGTTGTTGGGCGTTTAGTTGTCCATGTTCCTTGGTTATTGTGGATAAGACTACTGTGAATATGCATGCACGAGAATTTGTTTGAACACTTGTCCTCTTTTCTTTTGAGGTATGTATCTAGGAATAGGATGGCCGAGCCTTTGATAATTCTTGTTAACTTTTTGAGGAACCATCAACTGCTTTTCACAGTTAGAAAATTATTTTAAGGATGGACATTTTTAATATGAGCATTCATTTCAGGGTAAATTAAGAAGTAATTGGAGAACTTTCCATTAATGGACACCTACGTAAGTGTGGTCTTCATAAGTTACAACCGAATAGGATTTGCTGGGATATAATGCTTCATTCTAAAGGTTAATACCGATAATACCATTTCTGACATTAAGGGAGGTGGAGGGGAAAGATACTTTGGCAATGTGGAGTGGGAAGAGGACTTGAGATACCTCACTTACATGGAATAAGGAGGTGATGTCATGGTTTATATAAAGAATGTCCCCTGAAAGAGCTCATATATTGGTGCTCAGAGTTGATATAATTAAGTAATGAGTATTGGAATATCTTCAGTGGATAAACCCATCGTATTGGGTTTATTGAGAGGAAACCCAGGCAGATGGACTGTGGTTGAGGAGGTGGGTCACTGGAGTGCGGCCTTGGGGGCTGTGCTTGAGTCCTTGAATCCCCTTGCTCATTCTCTTGATTCTGACCTCCATGATATGAGAACAGAGCACTTACTGTCTCCCTCTCCCCATCTCCTGCCACCGTGGCCTGAGCTTTGCAGAGGTCACCCCGCCTGCTATGGGCTGAGCCCCAGAAATCTCCATAACTGAACAGGTAAATCTTCCTTTAAACTGTTCATCAGTTGTTTGGATTACGGCAATCAGAATGCCGTGATGGGTGGTGTATCTTAGGATGGATTCTGGGGCACATTGTTGGATATGGTTGAGCATAAGCTGCCCTCATTCAGAAACGGATTGCTGGAGCCTGCAGATTTAGTCTAAAGGGACAGAGTGGGTTGATTGAAAACTGCTATAATCAGTTTAGTTCAAAACATAGGGATCCAGGGAGAGCAGTTGCTTGAAAATGCTTCCAGAAAAGCTGAGTGGAAATCAGCTGCTGTGAGTATACTGTATTATGCCTTCACTGTGCTATGGCTTTTTTACTTGTAGATTAACTGACCCAGCACACAAGCACGTGAATTGGCTGAGAGAATGACATGGTCATCATGGTCAAAAGATGAGAGAAAGACCTACCATCTTTTTATTTAGAAATTTGTGATTATTTGGCATTGCTGAATTCTGTGTTTTTGTTAGATTTGTGCATTTAATAATTTTATTTTAAGCACTTAACTAACATTTTCCAGTGATATTTTTCCTAGCCTAAAACTGATGATTCTTAAACTGTCTTGCACATTCTACCACTTACCAGAGCCTTTTAATATGAGGCTTTATTCTCAAGGAGGGAACTTTAAGAGTGTGATAAGCTGCAGCATCTTAATGCTTAAGAAGCAAAGTTGTGACCCTTGTTCCCATCTTGGAATTTATACGATGGAGATAACAAAGTATCTCATGGGGTTAATTTAAAGGTGGCTTAGCTAGTATTTGGTGAAGCTCCTGAGACATTACATATTTCTTTGTTGTAATATTCACAAAGAGAAAAAAAAATCTTAATACCGTCTCCTTCGAACACGTCAGAAATATTATTAAAAATATTTTGTATAATTTAGGATATCAGGCAGTTGTTGCTGACTTGATATCCTTGGTTAAGATAACAGGTGTGCTATGCTGACAGGATTGCCAAATTCACACACAGGCTGAGATATGAATGGTGGTACTAATTATACCTTGCAGAATGGGTACCCAATTAATGTAACAGAGAATTTCACTAAACCTAACTTCATATCAATGGCACTAAAAATAGCATAATCCCAGTGGTGACTGATCTGCTGACTTTATTTGCCTGTTCAGATATAAGAATTTATGATGTTATGTTCTCTGACTCTATCTGTTACTAAAATTAGAAAATAAAAATAAATAAAAATAAGAAAAAAATATTTCATATTGTGCATTCTAAAGCGTAGGTTTAGTTGCTTTATTTTATAGCTTTCAAAGAAGGAGCTATTTAGTTCAATTATGTAATGAATATACTAGTTCAGTGCCACAAATAAACAGAAGCTAAATAGCCTATTGTCTATTTTAATTTAGAAGTTTATCACTTGAGAAATGAGCAGGCTAAACTCTTAGAATATGAAATAGATACGTAACCTTCTGCTTTTAAGCAAACAGCCAATATACCTCTACCCACAAAAGCAAAGCACAAGTCACAAACCAAAATGTAAGTTCCAGGATTATGTTTTACAAATTTAAGAAATGTTTTACAAATTGTAAAGTTAGAAATTTAAGGAATGTGTACACATTTAATGGAAAAAAATCACTCATTCTTCTCTCATTAAATTAACTCAGATTATTTTAAGATAATGGTACATATTGCCGAGTATGGTGGTACACATTTGTAATCCCAGTACTTAGGAGGCTGAGACAGGAAGATTGTGAGTTCATGGACAGTCTCACCTACTTAGGCCCTCTACAATTTAGTGAGACTTTGTTTCAAAATAAAGAATAAAAAATGGGCCTGAGGGTGTAGTTTGGAGGTAGCATGCCACTGGGTTCAATCTCCAGTACTAAATAAATTAAAAAGATAATGGTACTTATTAATTGTGCAAATGGAACTAAGTATAATGTTTGTTATGCTTATACGTAGTAAACCATTATAAATCAAAATGGACTTAAATATTAGGTATTAAGAAAATCACTAGATTGATGAAATTCTATACTTATTTAAAAACTGAGAGCTGGGCATGGTGGCACACGCTTATAATCCAGCATTGGGGAGGCTGAGACAGGAGGATCATGGTTCACAGACAGCCTTAGCTACTTAGTGAGGCCCTCTGCAACTCAGTGAGACCCTGTTTCAAAATAAAGAATAAAAAATAGAGCTGGGGGTGTAGCTTGGAGGTAGAATGCTCCTGGGTTCCATCCCCAGTAGTGCAAAAAAAAAAAAAAAGACAACAATCTAAGTAGGTGAGGCTGTTTCTGAACTCGCAATCCTCCTGTCTCAGCCTCCTAAGTACTGGGATTACAAGCGTGCACCACCATACTCAGCAACGACAATCACCATGCAACTCTGAGCACTGTGTAGCTTTGGTATCGTGGACTCAATCTTCTTAGATCTTTAGTGGAGCCATTAAGAAATTGTCATTTATTTAGTTCACCAGATTTCATTCTACCTTCAATTGGCACAAACATGTCACTTCTATAATAATTCCTCCTCTGCTTTCTCTGCATTAGCCCATGAAAATTAAAACAATACCTCTTTGCCGGGCGTGGTGGCGCACGCTTGTAATACCTGCGCTTGGGAGTCAGAGACAGGAGGATCGCGCAGGTTCAAAGCCATCCGCGCTGGCTTAAGAGACCCTGTTTCCAAAATAAAAAGTATAGGAATAGGTCTGGGAGTGTAGCCCAGAAGTAGAAGGGCTTCCAGGAACCCCAGTGCCACCAAAAAAATAAAAATAAAATAAATTAAAACAATACCTCTTGTTGTCAGTGTAGACGAAAATGAAAGCATGGGTCCTAATGTAGAGCAAAAGCGCTCACCTATAAGGTGGTTATCCACCCAGCCCAAAGTATATTATGATCAGAAAATTTTAGATCATCGTCCAAATGATCTAAGTTTAAAAATTTTATTCTAAGGCATGTGACCAGATTTTCTTCCCAATCCTTAATTTTTCCCAGTGACTCGCTTTGTGCAGTTTTTATCCTTTTGGTTCGAGAAGTGATCTCTGCAACTTGACTTTGGCAGGGGACTTTTCTGATCTTCAGGGACCCCCGGGCCCTGCAGATTCTGAAGTTCTCCAGAAAGTGCATCTAGTCGTTTGGACTAAATTCCTTCACAGTTTCTGGCTTTTCTGACTCCTGTAGCCCCAAAGCACACATAGAATAGGTCTAATAAGAAATGACAAAAGAAAAGTCTCTACAACCACCCAGAATCTGCTCTGTTCATTGCAGTCTGTAGGGAGGCCCACGATGCTCTTGTATATGGAAAACATCAGCTTCCCCCCACACACGCTTTTCTTCTCTTTCTCTCTTTTCCACACTGACTACGACAACTTGACCGATCGCTCTAAAATGCATTTTGATACATTCGTTTTTTTCTCCATTGCCCAATGAAGATTTTATCTTCTTTTACCTTGCTTTCAAACCCTTCACAGTATCACCTCGACTTACCCTTAGCTCCCAGCACCCTCCCCTGGAGGGCTCCGCGGTCCAGCCGGTTGGACCACTGTGTGTTCCTTGTTATTCTGTCCTCTCTTGACATTCTGCCTTCTGGGAATGCCTCATCCCCATCTGTGCTTTCTGAAACCTGATTCGTGGCTTCCTGCCCAGCTCTAGGTCTCCTCCACTGTGGCAAAAATTATTCTGTGATCATGTCAGGGGAAGAGAGGCGCCTTCAGAATTTGAGGGTCCTTGTTCCTTCTCTCCAGTACCCTGCTACATGTGTGCACATTTCACCGATAATTCTTTGGAGAGTGTCAGATTCCTAGAGGCAGGGGCCAGGCCTCGTCCACATTTCTATTCCTCCACCATCTAGCTCAGTACTTTTGGCATAGAAAAAACAAAAACTATTTTTAACGCATAACTAGAAAACAGAACATCACAATTCTAGAAGAGGTGTGAGTAAATAGTTGAATACAATTGTAAATAACGAATGGTGTTTTATTTTTATTTATTGGTACCAGTGATTGAACTGAGGGGCATTCTATCTCTCAGCTACAGCACCAGTCCTTTTTGTTTTATTTTTTTATAATTTATATAAAGTTACCAATTTATTTTGCCAGTTTTTCATATGTCTTTGACTTTACTTATGGCATTTATTTTTTCATGTTTTTACCTTTGAATATTTTTTTATTTTTTATTGGTGCACTGTATTCATACATCATAATGGGATACAAACTTTTGTACACATACATGCACACATCACCCAGTCAGCCCCCACCCGATCCCCACCCCATTCTCTCCCCATCCCTCCTTCCCATGCTTGGCTTAGTGGTTGACATCTAGTATTATAGCAATTTATCCAAAATTAAAAATGATAATCTCACATAATAGTTTCATTTGTCTGATACCAAGCTTTTGATGACTTAAAGATAACATTTCAATATTTCTCTTTGCTTTCTTTCTTACCAGAGAATATTTTTTCTATTTTGTTTAGGTGAAACTATCACCTAAAAATATATTTATTTTTCAGAAAAAAATATATCCTAATATGGAATATGGATTCTAGATACCCAAAACGATCTTGAAAAAGAACAAAGCTAGAAGATATATATTTTCTGATTTCAAACCATATAAAGCTACAATAATTGAAACAGTGTAGTACTGTTCTAAAGGCAGATATATAAACCATTGGAGTTAAATACAAGCCTAGAGCTAAATTCTTCCCTATATTGTCAAGTTATTTTTGACAAGGTTTCCATGAACATTTGGTGGTGGAAATAATAATCTTTTAACTAAATATTGTTGAAAATAATAATTACATGGAAAAGAATAAAATTGGACCCTTACCTAATCCCATATACAAATATTAACTCAAAATAGATAAAAGACCTAAATATAAATCTTAAGACTATAAACTTTTAGAAGAAAATCTGGGTCATAAAACCTCACAACATTGAAATTGGCAGTGATTTCTTGGATATGATTTCAATGGCACAGGCAACAGAAGAGTATACAAACTCCCTAACAAATAAAAAAATTTGTATATCCAAAGACAATGTAAACAGAGTTAAAAGTTACTAATAGAATGGGATAAAATATTTCCAAATGCTATATCTGAAGGTATATTAATATTCCAACTAGAAATCCTAAAAATTAACAACAATAAAGGCAAACAATACCATTTAAAGATAGGTAAAAGACTAACATAAATAATGAATCTCCACAGATAACCAATCTTAGTTGTCTGTTGGATGGAAAATCTTGTTTCTCTGGTTCTGGTGTGTGTTACCTATTTCTTCTGTGTAGTTAATCTCTTTGAGTATTTTCTCTAGCGCTGGTTTTGAAGACATAAATTCCTTCAGTTTCTGTTTGTCATGGAAGCTTCTTATTTCCCCATCTAATTTGATAGAAAGTTTTGATAGGTAGGAAATTTTTGGCTGGAAGTTGTTTTCTTTCAGAGTTTGGAATATATTACTCCAAGCCCTTCTGGCTCTCATGACTTGGTTTGGGAAGTCTGGAGTGATTCTAATTGGCTTGCCTCTGAATGTCACTTGGCCCTTTGTTTTTGTTGCCTTTAAGATTCTCTGCTTGGCTTCCACATTGGTCATTTTGACAATTATGTGGCGTGAGGATCCTCTTCTCTGATCCTGTCTAAAGGGAGTTCTATAAGTTTCCTGGACCTGTGTATCAACCTCTTGCTCTATGTTTGGAAAATTTTCTGCTATTACTTCCTTGAAGAGATTGTTGATCCCTTTGGTTTCACTTTCTTTTCCCTCCTCTATTCCAATTATTCTTAGGTTAGCTCTCTTAAAATGGGCCCATATTTCTTCAATGTCAGATTCCTGCTGTTGGATATTTTCTTCTAGATTAGAAACTATGCGTTCATTTTTGGAATGTTCATCTTCTAAGAGTGAGATTCTGTTCTCCATGTGGTCTAATTGGTTGTTTGTGCTTTGAATTGAGGCCTTTACTTCATTAATTGCATCCTTTATCTCTTTTTGGCTCTCTCTGAGTTCTTTTCAAAGCACCTCTATTATTTCTACAGTTATTTTCCTGATTTGATCTTCTAGAAATCTCTGATTTTCTGTTTTATCGGGTTCTGATGTTTTGGGGTTGTGGGCATTCATTGCTCTAGTGTTATTCCTCTTTCCCATGATTTCGGAAGTTTGTGCCTTCTCTGGGTTCTTCCCTTGGGTCACTATGACTTCACTTAAGGTGCTCTGGATCTCAAGTCTGTAGTATCTCAGACCCTACTACTCCTTTACTGGGTTGTATCACAGAGTCGCCCACCCAGGGAGTCGATAGAGGCTGCATTAAACTATGGGGGGTGCCAGGTTGCACGTTCTCCTATGGTGTGATATCTCTGCCACCGCCACTCCCCCACTGGGTCAAGTACTGGGATTTCTCCTCTGTGGTCCACAATTTGACTCACTGTTCTTGAGTTCGCAGATGTAGCTGTACTGGACTCGGTGAATTCGCTGCTGCTGCCACCGGTGGCAATATGGCGACGCTGCTACGCCCTCGGCCGTGAGGCTGGCTTATTTCTTCTTGGCTTAGAGTTCCACTCTGAGTCCCTGCAGCGTGTGCTGAGCTCAGCCACTGGGAGCTTTAGATGCTCCCTGCGCTGAAAAATCCCGCCTGGCTGTTGCGCAGCGGCTCACCTCGGCTTGCTGTAGCTGTCCAGTGAACTCGCCGCTGCCGCTGGCAGTATGGCACTGCTGCCGCGTCCTCAGGCATGAGGCCGGTGTATCTCCTCTGTGGCTCTGAGCTCTGTTCTCAGTCCGCTTTCTCTCTGGAGCCTGGTGATTTTTTTGTTTCTCTGGTGATGGTGTTTTCTGGCTATGAAAGGTGCTGATTTTGTGGTAATGGAGATTGGTTGTTAGCGGGTCTCTTAAGCTCCGCTTTTCTCGGTCACCATCTTCCCGGAAGTCCTTTTTGTTTTATTTTGTATGTTTGAAAGAGGGTCTTGAGGCTGGTCTAAACCCTGCAATCCTTCTGTTTCAGTCTCCCAAGTCCTGGAGTTCTAGGCATGTACCACTGTGCCTGGAAGGGATGGTATTTTACCTTCAAAAATAGCAAATATACTTGAGAGGCTGAAACAAGAGGATCATGGGTTCCAGGAAAGCCTCAGCAAGGAATGAGACTCTGTTCAATGTAACAAGACCTTGTTTCAAAATAAAATAAGATAGGGCTGGGGGTGTTACTTGGAAGGAGAATGCTCCTGGATTCAATTCCCATCGCCACACATGTACACAAACAAAAGCAAATCATGCTGGGAATGGTGGTGCATACCTGTAATCCCAGTTACTTGGGAGGCTGAAACAGGAGGATCACAAGTTCATTGCTAGCCTCTGTAACTCAGTGAGGTTCTCTGCAACTTAAATAGGGCTGGAAGTGTAGCTCAGAGATAGAATGGTAGAATGCCCATCAGTTCAATCCCCAGTAACTACACACACACACACACACACGCACACACACACAGAAAGAAAGAAAGCAAATAATCTCATAGAGTTAGATGTTTTCCAGGTTTTAGGGTGGATAGCTATTTTCATGCATGATCAGTAATAAACTTAATGATTTGTTCAAAGGTAAAATATGATCATTATAAAGACAGATAATTTATACTCACTAAAATGTTATGCATACACAAGAGATCTTATGGGGAAACAGAGAGACAGCCCAAGACTCTGGTCCAAGGACATATTATTTACCATCTAAACTGTTTATCCAAACTGGCTGACTTTGGGGCTCTATGAGCCCCTGTACTTTCTGGCAATCTTTTTTTTTCCCTGTGAACTTTTGAAACATGAATGACTAATTCACATCAGTTCAGTGACTTAGTTCTTTCTTATTTATTTTCTCTTGGTGTAGCATATATTAATGAGAATATGAAAATACATAGAGAAACATTCTTCTACTAAACTCTGACACGAAACTGAGGTCAAACTTATCATTTGGAGAAATGTTTTGGGTTTTAAATAAATAAATTTCTTTCACTGGTTCCTATTAGTATAAACAACTTTATGAATGGGCACATTTTTCCCCCTAATGGTGTTTTTTTTTTTTCAGTCATGTCTAAAGACATTATTTTCTTCTTATTACATCTGTATCGGTTGCCAACATTTTAATGATAAATTTATCAAAAAGAGGTACCTGCCATGCAGGCATTCCTAGTTATGAGGAGGATAGCACAGTTAAAACCATCTTAGGAGAATGGCTGCTCCTCGTAGCCACCATATGACTGGCCTTCATAAGTGGCTGCCTGATTTCTGGGAATCTGACCATTGTCAAAGCCAATGGAAGTTCTGAAAACTGTGTGAGTGGCACATTGTTTTGGGGAGTAACACATTCCATTTTTGTACACTCTAGTCCTCCCCCACCCCAGGTAGTTGCAGAAAATTAGAATATTTTTTCTTGTGAAAGTTAGGCTTTAAGCTCAAGGGACAGTAGCAGAGATGTTTAGAAAACTGAGAGATTGGCTGAGTTTTAGTTTAGCATCATAGCATGTAAAGAAAAAAGATGTTAGAAAGAGTAGCCATTTTGTAATTCAGGGACCAATCAAGGAGACTCAATGGTGTATGTATTGGCTGTGTCTCCCCAGTGCTGTGTGGGAAGAAAACATGCTAGCTGGGGCTGTTGGGTTTTTGTGCTGCTTGCGTTGGGCAGTCCACAGTGAGATTACCCCAGATGTGAAGCTGGGGTTGGAGTCAAATCACTAGAGGTACAGCAGTTTGGATCCCATTGGTAAAACCACCTTTACGGTCAGAGGCAGCACTGGGCCGTGTTTACCTGATGCTGTTTCTTTGTGATTCATGTGGTGGGAGCCTTCTTTGTGGCTGTAACCTGGCTTCGTTGATAACTTTGCTTATTATCAGGAGATGAGTTCGACATGCTGGCTCAGAGAATTCTGGTTTCTGTGGCCCCATTTCTCAAGTCACAGGAGTAAGTCTGGTGACCTTGCGATCTGGGTTAAAGCAAGTGGATCTGTCCTCAGTGCCAACAACTTCTCCTTTCTGAGGCGGTGAAGATGTCTCCAGACTGTGATGAGGCGAATGCACCAAGGGCCTGCCATCCCCAAGGCTGTCCAGAAATTTTGCCTGATAGAGGCAGGGGGCAAGAGCGTGCTGAGCACATTCTCTGACAGTGGAACGCGGAAGGCCCACGTGTTTACATTCCTGCCGTGTGCGCACTGTTAACGGGGCAAGAGGGGCAAGAGGGGCAAGAGGGGCCGGACTCAGCCCTGATCAGTGCTCAAAGCTGCACTCCCCAAGGAGGTCCAGGCTCTTTTCTAGCTCCCCAAAGGCACAGTTTGGTTCTGAATCAGAGCCCTTTTGATAGTAATACTGCTCATGAAAAGTGTTTTAGTACAAGCCACCTTATGCATGTATAGCTTTAAAACTTCTCCAGTCCTGTCTTGAGATGGGCTGAGCAAGAGTCTCCAGGTCTGTGGGTCATTCACCATTGTCAGAAAAAAACATAAGCATGCAAATCTCACGATTTATACACCTTTATTTTGAAATTGGATACAACACAACTGTTCGGATGTAAATGTTCATCATTCAAGTATTCAGTGACGAAAAAGAGGACATAAAAATAAATGTGAACAGAAGATTTTGTATTCTACATTCTGGAGGTCAATAACGTAGGGAAGATGGTCAAAGTGGGTGCCTTGCTCAATAATGGGTATACATCTAAAAAAAAAATTGTGGGGAGGCCTGGCAGCATGGAGTGATCCACCTTCTTCACTGTTCTCCCACCACACCCTAAATTTGGAAAACCTTTTTTATTGTGATATGAGGGATGGAATTCAGGGGCAAGCCACACCCATCCCTATTATTTATTCTTTATCTTGAAACAGTCTCACTAAGTTGCAGAGTGCCTCACTAAGTAGCCGAGGCTGGCCACAAACCTGTGATCCTCCTGTCTCAGCCTCCCAAGTACTAGATTACAAGCGTGTGCCACCACACCTGGCTCGGAAATCCTGTTATTTATCTATTTTGAATTCTAGTCATAATCAGTCTAACATCTTAAAAGACACCCAGTATTCTTCATCTTAACGAATTTTAGCAATTGCTATTTAGGTAAGACCTTAGTCTTGATCATCTTCCATTAAGTGATTCAACCAGTTAAAACAAAACAGTATTAAACAGCTTAAAATTATAAATTCAAACACTTCACCAATAACATTTTGGTTTTTACATTTCTGAAAGTATCCCCAGACTCTGCTATAAAGACAAAGATAAATGGGTTTCTGAAAATGTCACTATTACTACCAAAAATAGCTGCAATGATATCTTTTAAATGGTTTTCAAAAGAAGCCTGGCCATCTCAAGACAAACATTTCTTGCTGGTGTGGAAAGTACCTAAATGTTTTGTTTTATTATCTTTGCTCCTCTTGTCTGGATTTGGTACAGGGTAACTGGTAATAGAACTCCAATGCCTTTCTGATCTGTGTCTGTATTTTTATACTATTGGTACAAGACACTCTTTCTGGCAGAGTGATTATATGAAGAGGATCAATTAGCCTGGTTATGACTCCAGAAGGTCTGTTGAAAGAGACAGCCCTGGATAAATAGGGTTAACCCTTCAGAAGTTACTGGAACTTCAAAGCTCACTTTACATCTTACTGGAAGGGTGTTCTTCAGAGGCCAAAGGCATGCTCTTTATATACAGGGACTTCTCAGAGATAAGTACTTCTCGTTTCTCTTTGGAGAAAATGATTCCTTGGGTTGGTGATAAAGAGAGATAAAGTATAAGGAAGAGCATCTTTTCATAGACTCCTCTTAACTACTGAAGGAAGTCTGTCTTTCTAATACCCAATAGTTACTGGTACTTACCATGCACTGGAGAACTTTGGCAATTATTTTGGTTGCCCATTTTCTCTCAATGCTTAGCATTACTTTTAAATATACCTTTCTGGCTTCTCAGAAGCATCAGGCATCTGGTGGAAACAGACATAGAAATCATAATCTAGAGGCAATCACACACCATAGACTCACAAAAGAATTCTAACTGATTTGACTATCTAGGACAGTTATAATCTGCTCTGTGTATAGCAACTGCATGTGAATATAGCTGGTATGGATCTGAGTGTAAAGAATTGATTTTCATGTTTTCTGCTGAAATTTTGAATATTATTCATACATACGTATTCATACATCCAATGTTTCTGTATGTTTTTGCAAAGTGCTTGCCCATCTCATTTTATCTGGATTTTTAAACTAATTCTACAACAAAGTCAGGAGTGGTAATGCGTGCTTGTAATCCTAGCGCTTGGGAGACTGAGATGGGAGTATCACACAGGTTTGAAGCCAACCTCGGCTACTTAGTGAGGCTCTCAGCAACTAACTTAGTGAGACCCTGTTTCCCAAAAAAGTATAAAATAGGTCTGAGAGTATAGCCCCAAGGTAGAAAAGCCCCTGGGTTCCACCCCCCAGTACCACCAAAAAATAATTATACAGTAGATATCATTAATATCATTTTATTTATGAAGAAACTGTTTCCAGGAGGCTAAGTGTCTTTCCTGATGATGATAAAGATGATAAATAAAAAAATTTCCCACTGACCTCTTATATATATATATATATATATATATGCTTGACAATTTTTCTTGAATATCTTTAATCTATGTAATTTGTCCAAATTGAATTCTTGACTTTAACCCAAAAGCTTTGCCTACTCACTCACCAATCGTCAAAAGTGAATTGCACCACATTCTTCTTATTGTACATAGTAGAAACTCAAGCACCATTCTTGATATTTTAAAGCAATCTCCTACCTCTCAGACATAATCAATACATCAGATGCACCAGAAATAAATATGTCATCACTTGTAAAATATATATCCATCCCACTTCTGTCCATCTTCACTGCCAATACCCTAACTGAATCATCGTCATCTCTTGCTGGGCTACAAGAGTGACCCCTGCATTTTACTCCTACCTCCAGTCAATTCTCCATTCAGCAGGTAGTTGATCTACCTGCAAGATGGGTAATGAGCCACTCCTCTTAAAAATCCAGCAGGGGTGTCCTATTGCTTAGTGTGAAATCTCAATTCTTTATCCTGCCCTGCATGACCTGTCCAACCTCATTTCTTGTCTATCTGCCCCTTGCTCATCAAATCCTATCTATTCTAATCTTTCAGATTCTTAAGCAGGCTAACTCTTCTCTCTCCCACTTCAGAACCTTGCAAAATCTCTTCAGTCTCTCCAGAATGTTCTTGACATGCCTGACTCTTGACTGTCTTAAGATCTCAACTTAGTAACATTACTTTTCTATGGAGGGTTTTTATTCTCTCCTAAAAATCCCATCTAAAATAGCCCTTTGCATTTCTTACTTATACACTCACTGTTTTCTGCATTGCATTTATCACAATATTTTAAACTCGTTTTTGTTATTTCTCTTCTGTTTTTGACCATTAGCTCCATCAAAGCAGCGGTTATATGTTAATTGTTTGCTATTGTGACTGGGGCCTCTTAGTACATTATCTTACATATATTAGATACTCGTATATTTTGCATATACTAGATAGGTAGTTGACTAAATGAACCACTTGGTTCAAATCCATCATATTAGAGGTAGGAAATTAAAATACTTTGAAGTGAAATGTTTTTTTCCCAATGTGACACAAGGACTCAGTTACTAGATCCATGCATATTATTTCTGGCATCAGATTTATTTAGACAGTGATGTAAAGGTATTAAGAATACTTTCCTAGGCTTTTTTTTTTTCATGTTGGGTGAGACTGGCTCCATTTTAAACAGAATGTTACACTTAGGTAGGTAAAATGCTATGATTCTAGAGTTGAAATTTAATCAAGTTCTCTTAGCCTGTTTCTGAATGTGGGAAGTCTGGCTTACTTACCACCACATATTCCTGATGACTCATACAACAATATAAACCAAAATAAACTTAGTTTATAAAGGTCACAATTCTTAAAAGGATTTCTTGTTCTGTAAAAGAATAATTCTTGACAAATGATTTTATGAGTACTGCCTTTTCCCATCTGGATCTTTCTCTCATGGGGACTGAGAAATCTCTGCTCCAGGTAGAACAACTGTATGGTAATCATGCTCCAAAGTTACCCCGGACAGAAGATGAAAAGTAGCCTTTGGCTGAGCCGGCATCTTCCCCTAGCTTCTCCTCCTGTCCACTTTTCAGGTTATACCAGCGAGCATGCCCTTAGCAACTCACCTGTATAATATTCTTAGTGCAGACTCTGGCCCTAGGGAATCTGACCTAAAACACTTAGTACTTGAAGGTAGCTGCAAATGATAGAGTTGAGGAATTCTTTTGGTGCCTCAAGACGCTAGCATCTCTACTATCATACTCTGGTGTACCAATGGCAGTTCTCAGGAATGTAACTAGAAAGTTTCTGTTTTGAGTTTCAGCCTGCCAAATCCCAGGGATGAATTCTTTTGGTTCAACCTACTTGATAACACCTCAGTCTCAGGGCTGAAGTAGAAACAGAGTGTTTTGGGTACCAAGCATCCTTTTATGTCCACCTGCCAGTCATCCTCTTATGTCAGGCACTCTTGACATTCCCATTATGTTTATCCCCAAAGCTTATCTTATAAAAACTGTTAGGTGCTCATTTGCATAACACTTCTTTAATTCTTATCTTCCTTTCCACTTTTGGGACTAGGTCCATTTCCTCCCATCATTGTTATACTAGTCTGGGCCAATTTAGTCAGATATCTTGATTTAACCCAGAAGAAGAGGCAGGTACGCTCCTAGGAAGTAGTGAATAAAGATTGTCACAGGTTGTGCTGTCCAGGAAGCCAACTTTATGCAGAAGGAAGCACACATGAGGTTTATCAGGGACTGCTAAGGGGCTCAGCAGCTATGGGAGGGAAGAGGAGGAAGCAGGAGCAGGCAGAGGAGAGCAATGCAGTCTTGACGGAAGCCTCAGCCGACCCATGGGGAGCTTTGAGGCTGAGCTGACCCTTCAGATCCTCCTGGGTTGGGCAAAGGAGCGGAGTCTGCACACCATCAAGTCAAGTATTCATCAGACATGGACTGTCCCAGGAAATCAAGTGATCTAGAGCACAGAGGCCTTCTTTAGCAGAGGCTGACAGCTGAGGTCAGTCTGCCTGAAGCACCCCCAGCAGCAATAGGCTAATCTTTCATTCCTAAAGAAGAGTATGGGCAATGTAGACACACATGCTTAGTAATCACAGGACAAACAGAGACCTGGTCTACCTACTAGTCTAAGATTTACTTTATATGGCCTCAAGCTCTGAGATCACATTTGACCCAAAAGCCTGTCTCCAAGAATATAAATGGAAACTCTTGCAGATAGGTTAGTTGCTGCCTCTGACCATTCTAGGTTAAAGTTAGTCGGAGCGGGATTTGAGCACTGACTCACTTCTATAGTGTCTTCTACCATTATTGCTCCCAGAAGAAAATAGAGTTGTTTGAATCCTGGTTGCTCTATTCTAAGATGATGTTTTTGTAACATAAGATTATGAATTCTATTTCTGGTGTCATATGATTTAAATTTAGCTGGAAGCTGGACTGGCTGTGTTTCTTTAGCCACCTATCTATTAAAAGAAAGCCCAGGGCTAGGAGAAAAATGCTTATGACAGCTTCTCCAAGTGTTTTGGCAAGTTTGAAAGAAGGAAGAATATTTGAGAAGTGAGAAACTTAATGGAAATTCATGTAAAAATGGAACAATGAGATTCAGAAAAGTGTCAATAAAGATAAAATGTCAACTAATTGACTATCAAATGTAAGGCTTCTGACACTTTATTTTAATTTTTACTTTAATTTTTATAGGCATATATATTTCCTTATAGGTTTTGTATTTCTTCTGATAAAATATGTCTATAGTGAGTATACTTTTTATATAAAATGAAAATGATAGATGGCCAGCTATGGCATTTTTAAATTATGAGTTATAGAGCATTTTATAAATGGCTATTATACAGAGTGCTTGAATAGATGGAACATAAGTGAGTAGCCCATCATATTGCCCCAGGTTTGATCTAATCTCCAGCCTTTTTTAGTCCTCCAACTAAATGTCTGGTAGGAAGCATAGATATAAAAATGGTTTAAGATGCTGCCAAAAACCCGAAAGAAGATTGGATAGCACATTTAACAAGTTTCTCAGTGATCTATTCGGGAGAAGTGAAGCCTCTTCACTTTAATTTATACTGTACCTTCACGGGTAAATATCTCTGACAAAATTTTAATCTTATCATACCCATGGCCCTGCTAACAATACATGGTAACAAGTCATGAGCTATGACAATGTAGTTTCAAAATGGACTTGGAAATTCCCCACAGCTTCAGGGTGTGTAGGAGAGGGAATGATCCTGCTCCTGGGAGCTAGTTTGGCATGAAAATTCAAAATATTGGGTTATTTCTCTTGCTTTTATTTTTCTCAACTAGAAAACATGGTGGAGAAAGGTAGTTTTTTTCTTTTGGATATCCATATTGGGGAACCAAATAAAATCTGGAAGACCTAATAAGATTTAGCTTTTCAGCAATATAAATAATTTAATCAGATTAATGACATTGTTCTACCTGAGGGGTTCCATAATTAGTGGATTACTGAAGCCATGTGAGAGTTATCTGCCATTAGCACCTGGAGGAATTCCTGTTGTCTTAGACTGTGGAATCAAGCGATATGAATATTCTTGTCATGCAAACTGTAAAGATAATAAGCCTCTGGCATTTTGTAAGCTATATAAATACACAGATTTCACATTAAATATTTAAGGCACAGGAGGTATTATTTGTTAGAATATAGATAAAAGGAGTTCAACTGCTCCAGCCCTTATTTTTCCTTTCGGGAAGTCTCTTTCTTTGTTGAAGGTACTTTCAAGTCTTTATTATTGTTTTTTTTTTTTTTTTCTCCCTTTAGTTTGTGGATGGCTTCAGTTCCTCTGGAGATATTCTTTGGGTTTTGTATGAGAAATATTCATAATATTTTTATAGAAGTTTGTCCTTTTTATATGAAAAGGAAACTCAATCCAGGAGTGCAAACAGATAAGAATCAAGCAGCATTTCACTATATGGCGAATGCTAAAAAGCTACAAAAAGATCGTCTCATTACTTTGGCAATAAAATATTTGAAAGCCAAGTTCCCTCCCAGCTTTAAAGGTTTCATTCCTTGTTTACACATTATTTAGTCAAAGGAAAAAAGACTGGCCTTTACAGATGGGCCTATTATTTATATTTTATATCTTTGTAAGGCCTTTTATATCAGCAACATTAATAAATCAGAAATTAAAAATATCATGTGATGCTATGTGTCTAAGTGGTTGGTGTAGAGAAAACTGTCACCAGCTTATATAGAGAGATGACAGAGCAGATTTGGTTATAGCAGGATGTGCCACTGAGATGTGATATTTCCAGATTGGAGCACTTCTCACGGGGTAAAAGTGCTGCTCCTATGTGAATGAAACTTCCTATGTGAAGTTTCATTCACATAGCATATTTCAGTCAGGTTTTGTTGGCATGCTTAGATGGGTGGGCTGAGGAGAGATGAATGGAGGGGCCTCTTGTAGACACTGAGGCAGCATCAAGGGAACCAGCCGGCAGTGGTGAAGCAGCCCAAGGCTAGTGTTTTAATGAAGCATTTCCATTGTTGTGATCAAAATATTGGACACAACATAGAGGAGGAAAAATTTATTTGGATCATGGTTTCAGAGGTGCAGTCCATAGTTGGCCGACTCCAAGGTGACATCATGGAAGCATGGCACAGTGGAGGAAAATGAGCTCAACTTAATGGTGGCAGGGAGAGGAGAAGCCAGGAAGTCACCAAGGCCACATCTAGCACCCTGCCTCCTCTAGCCCAGCCCTACCCGCCTCTGCTGTCAGCCAGTAAATCCATTCAAATTTTTATTAATTCGGTGGTTTTATCCACTTAAGCGATTACAGCTCTGATTCAACTGTCTCACCTCTGAACATTTTTGCACAGCCAGTACATGGGCTTTTCCAGGGGACATTCGATATTCAACCACAATAACTAACACCAGTGGAGAGTCCTTACCGCATCAAGACCTGAAATGAAAGTAGGGTGAAGTGATAACCAGTCTCTTTCCACTGCAGAAAAGCACCACCCAGCCACAATTAACATAAATTATTACTATCAGCAGTACACCAGAACTGCCAGCAAGGAAGTAGCTGGTGGAAAAAATATGCCCAAATCTCTTTCCTCTTACTCTCCACACTGTCAGCTTAGATCTCATTGACCGTAGCCACTGACAAGCCAAGAGAGGCTGCTTTTGCCACCCATGGAAGCCGGGAAACAGGTTAGGGTGGAGGGCAGGGTGGTGCAGAGTGAGTCTGAGTGGCAAATGGGGATGCCCAATGTTATTTAAGTATTAAACAAAAATGTTTGGTAGAGTTCTTTCAATATGAGGCTTTACATGTCTATATTATTTTATACACAAAGCATTTACTATGAGAAAATGCTAACATGAATGAATGAATTTACAGCATTGTTAAATATATAGAGACACATGCAATTATACATACACATATACATATGTGTGTATATTTTATATATATAAATACATATACTTCCCTTCCTTCTTTCTTTTTTGATGATGATGGATATTGAACCCAGGGGCATCCTATCTGTGAGCTCCATCCCCAGACCTTTTTACTTTTTATTTTGAAACAGGGTCTTGCTAAGTCACTGAGGCTGGCCTGGAACCTGCGATCCTCCTGCCTCAGCTTCACAAGTAGGGCGATTACAGGTGTGTTCATCCTCATGCCTGGCTTGTTGTTATTTGAAGCAGGACCTTGATGAGTCGCTGAGAGTCTTACTAAGTTGCTGAGGTTGTCCCTGAACCTGTAATCCTCCTGTCCCAGCCTTCCAAGGAGGGGGATTTCAGGCATGTACCGCCATACTCAAGCTGTACAATTAAGTTTATACCTTTGATTCTATTTGCAGATTGTTCTATGGAGGTGTGCAGCACAGATGGCACGGTGGAGTGAAGTGCCTGTGGAGGGAGGATTAGAACATTTCATCAAGTCATAGCACAGGACCTTTCACAACTCCTAACTCAGTGGTGATGTTTTAACTGAAGAACTTTAAGATGGCCGCATCATGACAAAACACTAGGGTAGACAGATGGCCAAAGACCTTGACATACTTAAGAAGAGCTGTGTGTGCTTTAGAAGACAGTGCAATTAAAAATATTTATGTAATGACTCTTGAGAGAGCCCTGACATTAGCATGAGGTCATAAGTTTTCACTTGGGTGGTCCTGGAAGTTATGTGCCTAAATGTTGCACTTTATCAAATACAAAATCACCAGGTGAACATACTGGGCAACTCAAGAGTTACTGGTGGGCTAGTAAAGCAATCTGAGTCTAATATGAAGCTCATTCTCCCTTCAGCAGTGATTGTAAACTGTGTCCGAAGTTTATCACCTCCTCTTTGGAGAGGCCTCCAACTAAGTAACTAGCCAATGCCTTCTTCTATCTTTCTGAAATCTGTAGTGGTCCAAATAAATAATTTCTAAACAAGAGAGGAAACTTGGCATTGAAGTTAATGAGAGTGACGGCTGTTTGTTGTTAGTACTTATTCTTTTGTTTAAGTACCTTATTTCCAGATTGAATTATGGAAAAGCAAATAAAAGCCCAAAGCAAGTTCAGGGCTGCTAGTTTCTTTCCTGTTTTAAAAAATCAGTAGCTTGAGCTTTAATTATATAACTTGAAGGATCAAAATTGCATATTACTGAAGAAATGTACCCAGTATGTACTGAACATGGGAATATTTTATGACCCTTCTCCTTATAATCAACCAAATAGCTCATTTTTTTCTGTCTCTTTCATAAGATCTTAAATCCTTATTCAACTTAAATATTTTTGCAGTTTTCTCTGTAATCTCTATTGTTTTTAATTCTTTTGTTATTTCTTAATATCAGGCCAGTAAAAAGTATTCCTATTTACAACATTTAAGATAATTTGTAGCAAGTAGCAATTTTGAGCTCCACGTGGAATTTTTCCAACAGGACAATTTGGAAATAGAATGTAAACGTTGATCTCTTTTCTCTAAGCCAGCATCGTGTGCAGGGCAGGGACCAAGGATTTGCCAGGCCCGTTTCCTAGCACCAGATGGAATTGTACCTATGGGGTGATACTTATCCAAGACCATGGGGTTGGGCCAGAGGAAAACTACTAGTGATTTTGTCTTGAGAAAGGTGCTGATGTCCAAGCGGATCCAAGAGTGTTGTGAATCAAGGTTTTTTGGTTCAGGAAACTGACCCAAAACAGGAAAGCAGAGGCTGGAGAGAGCACAGAAAAAAAGTAGCAGCACAGGAGTAGGCCAGTGTGGAGTGTCTGGTGGAATTCTGGAGTTATAGGGTGATGCCTATGTCTTTTCATATGTTCGTGTGTGTGTGTGTGTGTGTGTGTGTGTGTGTGTGTGTGTGTGTGTCTGCAGGTGAGCTACAGCCATTTAGAGTTGCGAGTGTGGCCCAGACACTGTAGCTTGCAACTTCTGGCTTTTTCGGTAACACTACTTTGTTTTGCTAATGTGCTCGCCGTATCGTGGCTTGCCGGGGTGTATGTGTGTTTTCTGTGGGGTCGTGAAGATCAGGGACCTGTAATGCATCGTCAGCACTGGGCTGAAGTTGGCCAGTGAGTGGCACAAGCTGTGGCTGGATGGGAGCCGTCAAGAGAGTGATGTGAGGGACTCACGCACTCAAGTTTCAAGACAAGGCTGATTCAGTGTACATTTTTGTTTTGAATCTGAACAATTGGGAAAGTTGGAAGGAATATTGAATAACATATTGGACAGAATTTTTAAAAATCTGCTTACAGGCAAGGGAAATAAAGGAAGGCATGAAGCATGGCGGGTGGGCTCTGGGGGAGTTCAGATTCCAGAACTGAGCCGTTGGCTGCTCTGCTCTGGGGCTACTTGCTCTTTCTGGAAGGAGTGGCCGAATAGCTTGCTGTGTTTAAAAAGCACCACAGGTTGAGGGAAGGAACTGGAATCCAGGGCCACCAAGGGGTGGGATGGGAACCGGTGAGCAATGAATGAATCCAAAGAGCGGAATCCCATGGACAAAGGGAAATGAGAGGTCGAACCTTTTAGAAACTGCAGCTGGAAATAATTTGTTTTTGAAGCTGAGCTCAGTGGCTCACACTTATAATCCCAGTACTTGGAAGGCAAGGATAGGAGGATCCCAGGTTTGAGGTCAGCCTCAGCAAATTAATAAGATTCTAAGCAACTTAGTGAGACCCTGCTTATAAATAAAAAATAAAAAGAGATAAGGGTGTATCTCAGAAGTAGTCTGAGGCTGGGTTTAATCCCCAGTACTACTATTACTACTACTATTAATTTTTCTAAAATTAGAATGAAATGAATCCATATTGCTAATTCCTTTAGATACATGCCAAAGCTGGGCTTAAATTTTCTTTGGTAAAAGCTGTCATCATCTTGTACTTCAAATTATTTCTCTTTTTTTATAAATTTATTTTGTTTTATTTTATTTATTTTTGTGGGGGGGTCTGGAGATGGAACCCAGGGATGTTCTACCTCTGAGCTACACCCCCCTGCCCTATTTTTTATTCTTTATTTTGAAACAGGATCTCACTAAATGGCAGAGGGCCTCATGAAGTAGCTGAGGCTGTCCGTGAACCAAGATCTTCCTGTGCTGGGATCACAAGCGTGCACCACCACGCCCAGCTTAAATTCATTTCATTTTTTATTCATGCATTGTAATAATGGTTCTTAGTGGAGTAAAAGATAGTAGAAACGTACATGCACACATCACTCATTTAGCCCTTCCCCACTTTCCACCCCATTACTTTCCCCTCTCCTCCTCATGTGATTGACTTTGATGTGTCTATGAACGTACATCATGTACATTAGGCAATTTTTCTCTTTCTCCTTCCCATCTTCCTCTGTTAGGTCGTCTTGTCTGCTCATCTATGGCTTCTCCTCCTTCATCTAGAGTTCCTTCCCTGACCCTTTTCTCCCTAGCTTCTGCATATTAGGAAGAGCATCTGATTTCTTACTTTTTGTGACTGACTAATTCCGCTTAGCACAATGTTTTCCAGTTTCATCCATCTTCCTGAAAATGACAGTTTTGTTCTATTTTTATTGCTGAGTAAAATTCCATCATGTACATATCCCATAGTTTCGTAATCCATTGTTCTTAATCTATAGTTTTATAATGCATCCATTGATAGACATCTTGGCTCTGTTTTCATAGTTTGGCAATTGTGAATTGTGCCTCTGTGAACACAGATACACCTGCATTAGTTTGGCAGTTTGGTTTTCATTCTTTGGGGTAGATACCCAGAAGTGGTATTGCTGGATCATATGGTAGATTCATTCCTATTTTTTTTTTTTGAGGATCCTCCATACTGCTTTCCAAAGTGATTGTACTAATATGCAATCCCACCAACAAAGTATTAAAGTTCCCACTTCTCCACATGCTCGCCAGCATTTGTTGTTGTTTGTGTTTTTAATGATTGCAGTTCTAGTTGGAGTTAGGTGAAATTTCAGGGTGGTTTTGATTTTTATCTCTATGATTGCCAACTATGTTAAGCATTTTTTATAGATTGATTGGCCATTTGAATTTCTTCTTTTGTGAAGTGTCTAGTTCACTCGCCCATTGTTTGATTGGGTTACTTGTTTTCTTAGTGCTGGGTTTCTTGAGGTCTCTGTATATTCTAGATATTATTCCTCTATTGGAGAAGTAGTTGGCAAAAATCTTCTCCCATTCTGTCAGCTCTCTGTTGAGGTTCTTGATAGTTTCATTTGCCATCCAGAAGCTTTTCAGTTTCATACAATCTCATGTATTGACCCTCCTTTTTAATTTCTTGTGCCTTTGGGTTCTCGTTGAGAAAGTTTTTTCCTGTGCCTATGTGTTGAGGTGTTGGACCTATGCCCTCTTCAAGGAGCTGCAAGGTCTCTGGTCTGCTTTTCAAGTCTTTGATCCATCTTGAATTGACTCTTGTGCATGATGAGAAAATCAGGTTTATTTTCATTTTTCCGCATATGGTTAACCTGTTTTGCCAACACCATTTGTTGAAGAGGCTATCTTTTCTTCAGTATATGTTGTTGGCCCCTTTGTCAAAAATCAATTGGTTCATAAATATTCATTACTATGGCATTGTAGCATAGTTTAAAATCAGATATGGTGATGCCTCCTGCGTGATTCTCATTATTAAGAACTACTTTGGCTCTTCTAGATTTTTTGTTGTTTCAAGTGAATTTAATGACTGATTTTTCTGTCTGTGAGGGATTGCCTTGGTAATTTGATGGGTCTTGCATTGAATCTGTAGATCACTTTTGGAAGAATGGCAGTTTTGATGATATTTATTCTGCCTATCCAAGAACATAGAAGATCTTTCTATCTCAAATTATTTCTATAAATAATTTTACAAATAAAATGATTGGCAAGCAATGAAAAATAACAAGATACTTAAAGAGTCAAAGACATGTAGCACAAGCAGCAGAAGAAAGAGAAAATATAAACAAGCCCACAGAAGCTGTGGATACTGAAGTGTCAATGTCAGGTTTTAAGGTAACTATGCTTATGTTGAAGAGAAGAAAAACAACATTTCTAGTTTTGGCAGAAAACAGGAAACTATTAAGAAAAGAACCAAGCAGAAATTCTAAAATGAAAAGTATAAAACCAAATGAATAGATTTGACAGGTTCAGTCCTATTATTATTTATCATATTTATTATTATGAAATCTCATGTATAGACATGGGGTTTTTAGGCAATGATTGGCTCAGAGGAGCTGAGACCTCTTAGGCAATGACTGGGTCAGAGGGGCTTGGACTTCTTCAGTGGAGTACCCATTTCCCTTGATAGCTGAATAGACTCGTGGGAGGTGGGACCTAATTGCCAGAAGTAAGTCATTGGAAGGATTTCTCTTCCCCTGAGCTCTTTCTTTTTCATGTTCTCTGCTTCTTAGCTGCCATGAGTTGGGCTGCCTTTCTCTGCCATGCCCTTCTGCCATGATGCTCTGTCTCACTGGAGGCCTATAACAGTGGAGCTGGCCATTACTGACAAACTCTTAAACCCTGAGCCAAAATAACCTTTTTTCCTCAGTTGTTTATGTCAGGTATTTTGGTTACAGTGATAAAACAGCAGAATAACACAAATACTAAGCATAGTAGATCCAGATGAAGAGATTCACGAACTAGAAAGTAGTTCAAAAGAAAATGTCTAGATGGAAGTATTGAGTGTCAAACAGATGGAAGATACAAAAAGTGGATAAAAAGACATGAAAGATATGGTGACTTCTGATATGTGTAAAGTGAGAGTTTTGAGAACCAAGAGATAGAAAATTGGAAAAAATAATTTTTTTAGAGAGAATGGTTGAAAATTTTCTAGGCCTAAAGATACCAGGACACATATTCAAGAAATGCTAATTTACTATTAATAAACAAAGAGTTTATTTCTAGGCACAAAAATAAAATCTTTAAGAACAAAAAGAAAGAGATTAGAGTAAAATGAATGAACTGACTTCAAGGATGAACAATCCAGCTTGCAAATGACTACTCAGCAAAATTAGCTAAATCGGGAAACAAATATAAGAATAGACTTAATGTTCAGAGAGTTGAAGCCAATGGGGTAGCTAATATATTAGGTGAGGGCAGACAGAAGTGCTGTGTGAAGACGATAGAGGCTTTGAAATAAAATAACTCACGCTGAGGAGTTACAGATGTCCATTGTGCAGTGACTACATTTGTGGACTCTTCCCAGCACCTTCAACAACTGAACTTGTTTCTCTTGATTATAGTTTTCTAGAAATTGGCTTGTTATTCTAGTCTATGTTAAAGAAAAGGGAGATGTTACATAGCATTGTTTTTGGAGCTTTCACAGTTTATATTCGCTTACCTGGATATTTCCAGAGTTTAAGATGGAGAACGTAGCATAAACCTAGACCACACTTTGCTTGAAGCCCAAGAGCACTAGCTGATACAAAGCTGGTTCGAAGACCTTGCTGTTCAGAATTCCAGGTAGTGACATGTGGCCACCATAAAGTACATTATAAGTTTTTTTTAATTACAAAAGAAAATGCATCTTCAAAAATACGGGTTAAAATATTTATCCGGGGCCGGGCATGGTGGCGCACGCTTGTAATCTCCGCGCTTGGGAGACGGAGACAGGAGGATCACGCAGGTTCAAACCCAGCCGTGCTGGTTTAAGAGACCCTCTTTCCAAATAAAAATATAAAAAATAGGTATGGGAGTGTAGCCCGGAGGTAGAAGGGCTTCCAGGAACCCCAGTACCACCAAATATAGATGATAGATGATAGATAGATAGATAGATAGATAGATAGATAGATTAGATAGATTTATTTATCCAGGTGTGGTGGCACATGCTTGTAATCCCAGCATTTGGGAGGCTGAAACAGGAGGATTGCAGTTTGCAGCCAGCCTCAGCTACTTAGTGAGGTCCTTTGCAAACTCAGTGAGACCCTGTTTCAAATAAAGACTAACAAAATAGGGTTGGAAGTGTAGCTTGGAGGTAGAATGCCCCTGGGTTCCATCCCCAGTACCACAAAAAAAAAAGAAAAAATTAGTATGAGCAAATATTTTTAAAATGTTGTGATTTGTATATTAGTACCAAAAAATATCCTTGAGTTCAACAGTTGTTGTTGTTTTTTTTCCTTATGGTGCTGGAGATTGAACTCAGGGCATTTTTACCTCCGAGCTACACCCTTAGCCCTTTTTATTTTTTATTTTGAAACAGGGTCTCATTATATTACTGTGACTGCCCTTGAACCTGCGATCCTTCTATCTCAGCCTCCCATGTATTTGGATTACAGGCATGCATCACCATGCCCAGTTGGAGTTAAACAAATCTTGAAGTCAAGATTGTCTGTCCTAATATTTGCCTATTTAAAGAGAAATGCTCTCTTCTCCCTCCATGGAACATGACTTGTAACCATTTGCTAAAGAAAGTCTTTTGAGCTGTCAGAGTGCTACAAGTGATCTCTCAAAACTTTCAACAAATCACTGTAAGAACCGTGATGCTGTATTTTTTGCAATATAGCTCAGACAGTATAACAACCTTTTTATCTATCTCCAACTGCCTCTATTCTCATCCTGTTGTTTGCATCATCTACATGATTTGGTCCTGTCTTCTTGAAATCAAGATAAGAAAAGCAAGCCAAAGGAAAGATCTTGGCAGATGAAAGGCTGGGATTAATGAAGGTGTTTATGATGAGGCTTCAGACAACACACCTATGAAAAGTATCTGAAATTCAAGATGCCTTGAAATAAAAGTAGATTCTGTGAGCGTTTTCCAAATAAGTCCAGTTCAGACAAGGACAGATGAGTTAGGCCTGAACCTATCAACAACTAATAGGACTGTATTCCAGTGATCCAGTCATGAAGAAAAGTGGTTATAATAATTGTGGAGATGGACAGAGTCAGGTCCCAATGCCTTCTTTGGCCCTACTTCTCCAATCCTATATGATCTACAGGGAAGATTTTCCTGCCTTTTGGGGGAATGCTGTAGCTTTGCATGGAAACATTTGGCTATAAACGAAGATGAGTGCATATGAGTGTCTTAATTCTATTATGTAGTTGGTTAAGTGATTAAGGAAAAACAACAACAACAAATCATGGAAGCAGATGACCATTTAATACAGCATTCCACGACTGATATTTTCTTCCTGTAAATCCTTAATGCTAAGGGGATCAATGTTAGAAACTGTCCTATGTTGATTGTTAAACTAAGTGGTAATCTTTATAATCCCTTGAAATATAAATTCTGTGAGACAGAGGGCAATGGGAAGCAGAGAGAAAAGGAAATTCGAGTGCTCTTTGAAGGCCTTGGCTTCTTACCATCTGCTTGTTGATTCATGGGCCCCATTTCTTCCTCATCTGTTTATTTGCATAGCAGCACCAGCTGCCCCCTCGAATTTGAATTGCCTGACTTAATCAGACAGGCCTCTGATTGAGAACTGAGTTACAAATTGGCAGATGAATACCAAATTGTTTTTAATAAGACACAGAGTTCTGAGTGCTTTGTGCCCATGCTATAACTGTTTGTTGGCAACTACAATAACCAGCAGCGTTCCTTTCATCTTGAAGAGAAAGGCAAAAGGCATTCAAAAGAAGCCTTTGAATTTTGTACTCAGAAATTCCACTCATCTGCCTAATGTTCTTTTTTTTAATTAGAAGGATACACATATGACTTAATTAATCAAGCCTGTCTTAGGGAATTATGCATTTATTAATGGTTTCTGCACTCAAGCACATTATTAAAGGATTTGTGCTAAGCACCTGACATAAAGCAGACTAATTTTGCTTGCTTTGCTTAATGTATTGAGAAACGGCGTGTTGATCAGATTTCAAAACATTCATGCTATGAACTAATGTCCTATTTAGAGGGTTTAAAATTTCAGTGCTTTGGCAATCTAGCTCTATAATGCCTTCTGTACAAGGTACCCCAAATTGGAAAGGAAGAATAACTTAATGGGGGCACTAAAAAGTGAAAAAGAAAGGAAAAATAGAGAGAAAATGCTCCCCAGGGCAGGGCAGGGAGGGAGGGAGAGAGTGGTCTTTGAGAACTGAATTTGTTGGGTTTTGCTCCCATCTTTCCTTAGTTTCGGATGCCCACATCTGGCCTCACTCTGCGAAGACCTTTGCTGGATGTATGAAGAGCTGAAAGATTGGATCATACCTGCTACAACCTGCTCATACATACCTGTGTGAATCCACATTCACAGAGGAATATACAATTGCATTCTGAGCTCCTTACATTACTCATAATTTTATAGTTTTTTTGCATGGCAGTGATTAAAATGTTATCTCACATAGTCTATACCATTATTGAAAAGACTTTGCATATTGAATTGGGAATTCCTCCACATAGACCACCAACATCTAATGGGTCACAGCTCTCGGTATCACGGCATCAGTAACCAAAAATTAACATGAGAAATGCATCACAGGAGGCTCTCTGTGTATCTACAGTGTAAAGGAGCTTGGTTTGATCAATGGGAGAACACTGTCCAAGCCTTGGCTAGATGGTGTCATGGGAGAGTAGCTGTCCATGAACTGCAAGTAAAAAAGTGTCAGCATTCAGCATTGTCTCAGGAAGGCAGAGAACATGGAAGATCTGAGTCCCGTGATGGAAGGTTTCTCAGGTCACAAGACCGGCCTAGAGTAAAATCCTGGCTCCACCACTTAGTAGCCTAATGACCCTGCACAGCTCAGGTAGCCCCTCAGAGCCTCAAGGCTGACCTGGGGGTAAGAGTGTCTACTGTCTAGACTTGTCATAGTGACTGAATGAAGAAATATGAGTAAGCATTCAAGATGTTGACATTGTTGTTATTTGTTAGTCACCAGCCATGTGCTAGGAGATATATATCTTGGTGTATTTGTATTGTATGTAAACCTAATTATACCGCAGGTAATGTTTTCTTCCCTGTGTTGGTTGATAGAAACCTTAGTTTAGAATTTATAGCTCACCTCTGGCCTTTGCATAGGATTTTTCACATCTTTTTATGAAATAAAAAGATGGTTTCTCCTTTACTTTCCTATCCTTACTAACCTTTCACCCTAACCTTCTTTATTATTTATTTAAAACAAATCTAGAGATATATTTCCTTTCTCTGAAACATTTTTTCTCCTCTGTTTCTGGTTAACTTTTATTTATTTTTCAGCTAGCTCAGGAAATTCTTTTATCACCTATTGTACTGGGTCACATCCCTTTTTATATACTCTGGGAGTATTCTACTTTTCTCTTATCTCTTGGTACCATTAAAAGTCTATAAGCATTTCACAAGGTGAAAAAAAAAAAACTTGTTGCATTAATGGGTGGCAGTAACATTGCCCATGGGATGAGAACTGCTAGAAAAACACTTGAGTGTGCACTTGGAGCTGCGGTGAGCTCCTTGAGGAACTGAAGTTGGTCTACACTGCGTACTCAACGATGATGTCACGGAAGAGTGGCTCAAACAAAAAATGTGTCCTAGGAGATAGGAGGAGAAGAAGAATCAGGAACTCTTTGCTGAATTACAATATTTAAAATTCCATAATCGATGAATTCTACTCTATAACAAAGTTGAAACAGAAGGAGAATGAGCAGCAAGGGAGGAGGTGGTAAGATTGGAGCTAGCTTGTGTAGTATGCATAGGGACCCCTTCTTGATCCAACAGGAACCTTCAGTAATGACCACCGATCTTACAGGTGCTTGGATAGATACTTGGATAGATACTCGGATAGATACTTGGATAGAAAACCACGTAAGGTGAGTCCAGTTTAATGAAGGAATCAAAGTGGTGCATATCCAGTGTCCCCGAAGTCAGGAAACTGTAAAGCACTTTCTTTCCCAGACAGAATTGGGAGGAATTGTGGGGGAAACTTCTGTCAGTCATGACCATGCCACAAAGGTGAGGAGAGGAAGTTCAGAGTAACTCATTAGGATCTCAAGAATGTTTGACTTTAACCTCCACAGAGATGGCATCCACTTCTGTGACTATTATTTAATATTTATCTCCTTCTCATAACTTCTAAAATTGTGTCTGTTTTTAAACTTCCTGGCAATTAGCTCAGTTCTTGGCACATAGTAAATTCTTCATGAGTATTTGTAGGCCCTCTTGCAGATAGAGCTTGGAAAGTAGTCAAGAAGGAAGGAAGAGTGAACAAGTGTGAATGAATAGTCAACAGTCATATGACAAGTAACCATGGAGTCAAAATGTGAACCTGGAAGCCGGGCATGGTAGCGCACGCTTGTAATCCCAGCATTCAGGAGGCTGAGACACAAGGATCGCTGTTCGTGGACAGCCTCAGCTACTTAGTGAGGCCCCTGCAAATTAGTGAGACCCTGTGTCAAAATAAAGAATAAAAGATAGGGCAGGGAGTGTAGCTCGGAGGTCAAATGCCCCTGGGTTCCATCCCCAGACCCCCCCAAAAAATTTTTTGAACCTGGATAGATCATCCATAGGCCTATTATATTGTACAGTAATATTATTAATTAATGTTATTATCCTGTGCTTATAGACAGGGATTTTCAGATTCATGAAAGTTCAGAAATAGGTTAGTCAAGAATTTAAAGTTAAAAGATTAAGGAGATTGTATATGAACCTTAATTTTTAAAATCCTAAATTTTATTTTTTCATTATTTTATTAAGAACATTTCAATTATAATTGGGAATTAATTGGCTTTTGTAAGTCCAAAGAAGACAGAAGCAGGTATGGATACATCTAGGAGTTGTAAGTTATACTTATAGGGCTCTGTTTCCTTCCTCTCCCAGATATTTTCTCTCCATATGACTGACAGCTTAAATGCCAAATACTTCTGTGTTGGCAGTCTCAAGGGAAAGGAAACATGTTTCTTTGGCATTCCGGACTAAGTGGTCCCTAGAATTGTCTGATTAGCTCAGCTTGAGTAAAATCTCATTTTGCTTAGAAGTGAGAGTGTTTGCTTGGCTAGCTTTAGTCCTATGCTTGATATTTGGGTGGAAAATAAGGTTCATACAGTTAATCCCACCAGAATCAGATATGCTAGTTTTGGTTGTCAGATATTTTGGGATTGAAGCAATGAGAATGCTGACTAATCCACACTTGTTGATTCTACATTGAAAAATGCTTAAGAATGTGGGGTTTTGTTTAAAAACTGTTTTAATTGAACCCTGATTCTCTGACACCAATGAGCACTATGGATGAAAATTTGGGGATTATATTCTTGAGACTATGTCCAGTTATTTCAGTTTACACGTGTGTCTCTGAGCAAGTTACCTACACTTGTGAACCTTGGCTCTTTTCTTCCATGAATAATCTATTTTTTTAAAGTGGCATATTATGATTACACATAGTAGTAGGATTCATCATAATACATGCACATAACATAATTTAGTCAATTTAATTTTCTAGTGCCCCCCCTCTTCTTCCCCTCCTACATCATCC
The DNA here is from genome assembly GCF_963383645.1 of Muscardinus avellanarius. Lineage (NCBI taxonomy): Eukaryota > Metazoa > Chordata > Mammalia > Rodentia > Gliridae > Muscardinus > Muscardinus avellanarius. The sequence goes on from NC_137799.1 coordinate 87,549,921, forward strand.
CCATCTCTTTCTTCTACTCTAGTGGTTTCCCTTCTATTTTCATGAGAACCTCTTTTTCTTTCCAGCACCTACATTTGAGAAAAAACATGACTTTTGACATTCCGAGTCTGGCTTATTTTGCTTAATGTAATACTTTCCAGTTCCAGCTGTTTTTCTGCAAATGACATAATTTTATTTTTCTTCATGGCCAAATAAGACCCCACTGTGTATATATATTTCCTTAATCCATTCATATGTTGATAGGGACTTAGGCTATTTCCATAACTTGGCTATTGTGAATTGCACTGCTATTAAAATGGGTATGCATTTACTTCTGAGCATGCTGACTTTATAAATTTTTTTGGATAAATACCAAAGAATGTTATAACTGGGCCATATGGTGTTCCATTCCTAATTTTTTGAGGAACCTCCATACTGATTTCCATAGTGGTTATACTAATTTATAATTCCTCCAACATGTGTAACTGTTATGTCTCTCCACATCCTCACCAACATTTATTATTATTTATGTTCTTGATGATTATCATTCTAATTGGAGTGAGATAAAATTTCATTATATTTTGATTTGCATTTTCCTGATTATAAGACATTAAATATTTTATATACTTGTGACTATCTGTATGTCTTTTATGAGAAGTATCTGTTTAGTTCACTTGCCCATTTATTAATTGAATCATGAGGGCTCTGATTTCATCAGTATGTTAATCCATTGATAACCAAATGGCCTCTTGGGGAGTGGGACCTCGTTGAAGGAAGGAAGTCACTGGGCATATGCCCTGGAAAGTTATCTTTAGCTTCTTTCCTCCTCTCCTCCTCCTCCTCCTTCTTCTTCTTCTTCTTCTTCTTCTTCTCCTCCTCCTCTCTATCTTTATCTTTCTCCCTTCCTGGCTGGCTGTTATTTTGGTGTTAAGTTTTTTGAATTCTTAACATATTCAGCATATTAATTCTTGGTCAGAAGAGTAGCTGGCAAAGATATTCCCTCATTTTGTAGTCCCTCTCCTCACATTTTTAAATGTTTCTTTTTCTGAACAGAACCTTTGAATTTAATATAATCCCATTTATTAATTCTTGGTATTATTTATTGAGATTCAGGAGTCTTATTGAGAAAGTCATTGCATAAACCTATATGGCGAAATGTTGCTTCTACATTTTTCTAGCAGTTGCAAAGTTTCTGGTCCAATTTCTAGGTCTTTGGTTAATTTTTGCTTGACCTTTGTTCATGGTGAGAGATAGGAATCTAGTTTCCTTCTGCATTTTTTGACAACTTTGTTAAGGATTGGATGACTGTATCTGTGGGGATTTGTCTTTTTTTCTCTATTCTATTGCACTGTTCTATGTGTTTATTTTAATGCTAACACCATACTGTTTTTATTACTATAACTCTGTAGTATAATTTGAAATTGGGTATTGTGATGTTTCCAGCATTGCTTCTTTTGCTTTGAATTGCTTTAGCTATTTTGAGTCTTATTCTCTCATATAAATGTTAGGACTTTTTTCTAGTTCTTTTTAAAATGTAATTGGTCAATAATGTTCACTCTCACAATTGATATTCAAAATAGTACTTGTAATTTTAGCCAGAGCAATTAGGCAAAAGATGGAAATATAGAGATATAAATAAGGGGGAAGTAAAATTATTACTATTTGCAGATTATATATTCCAATATTTAAAAACTAAAAAACTCCACCGGAACACTTTCATAGTTGATAAAAGTTCAGCAAAGTTACAGAATACAAAATCAACACACAAAGATCAATAGATTTTCCAAACACCAATAATAAACCTACTGAAAACAGAAATCAAGAAAACAGTTCCATTTGCATAGTCAGTACTTCTTAAGTTGGATCTTTTAATGTTGTCTCAAAGTTCTTATATATTCTGATCATAATTTTTCATTTTTAAAAATTATTTCCATGTCAGTATTTAAATTCAAGGCCTGAAATTCTGCATGATTTAATCTGCTAGTGAGTCTTAGAATAGAAGTTTTTACTTGATTGATTATTTTATTTCCAGTATTTCTGTTTAGCTCTTTTCAGAATTTCTATCTCTGTATCTAAACACTTGTTCATATTTCAAATTTTTCCCCAAGTTCATTCCTTAGTTATTTTAACTCATTGATCATTTTAATATCAACTTTTTAAATTCTTTATCCAGCATTTTCTCTTTTTCAGATTCTGTGGAATAAGTTATTAAAATGTTATAAACTTTTGGGAGCATCTTATTACCTTGTTTTCTCAATATTACCTGAATTTCTATGTTAACTTTTGAGCATATCTACTGTTATATGAGGGACTATTAGTGGGCTGCTTTTTCTTTACTATGTGTCCCAGGCTGGGTGTGTATCTAAGTATTAAAACTCCAGGTCAACATGATTGAATTTCTGTGTTGTCTTTAGCATCATTTTAAGAGGAGATAATAACCACCAGTAACTGTGACCACTTCAGAATAAAGCTATATCCTAATAAACCTTAAAAAAAAACTTGTTAAAATGTTCTTCACAACTTCACTAATCCAAGTGGAAAAGGGGAGTAATGCTCTAGAATAAACTGAGAAATTAGATAGTAAGACCCACCAAGCTCTACAGGGCATGAAAATGAAAGAGTGCAAAAAACAAAGAAAATAAAAAAGAGAAGAGAAATATAAAAATGGGGAGGGGATAGAAACAAGCATTGAAAATCCAAGAAGAAAAAGAGAAGAAGATGGGAATATAGAAGTGAGCAAGGAGAAAAAGAGTAGAAAAATAATTCAAATTCAAACCTTAAAAATGAAAAGAAATACATAAAGTTGGATTAAGGAATTATAATGGTTTGGATTTGGAATTCACCCTAACCTTCACAGAAACAGAGTAGCAATGTAGGAAGACCCGCTGAGGTGGGCAGGGTCCTGGAGTGTGGTCTTGGGGGTGTATTGGTTCCTTCCTCCCCTGGCTGGCTCTCTGCCTTTGGCCTCCACGGGAAGGCAATGCACTCTCCCTCTCTGCTTCCTGCTGCCATGCCCTGAACTCTGCAGACCTGGCCTGGCGTAAATGCTGAGAGCTCCAGAAACTGTGAGCAACTCTTCCTTCCTCTAAATTGTGTACTTAGGATTTTTGGATAACAGGAATGCAACATCAAATGGTAGAGGTGGCCTAGAAGATCAATGCAGAATAACATCTGTGGACTAAAAAGTTAACACTAGGAGCCAAGCATGGTGGTGCATACCTGTAATTTCAACACTTGTAGAGAATGAGATAGGAGGATTGCAGGCTTGAGGTCATCCTCAACAACTCAGCAAGACTCTCAAAATACAAAACTAGCCGGGCGTGGTGGCGCACGCTTGTAATCCCCGCGCTTGGGAGGCAGAGACAGGAGGATTGTGCAGGTTCGAAACCAGCCACACTGGCTTAAGAGACCCTGTTTCCAAAAATAAAAAAGTATAAAATAGGTCTGGGAGTATAGCCTGGAGGTAGAAGGGTTTCCAGGAAGCCCAGTACCGCCAAATAATAATAATAATAATAATAATAATAATAATAATAATAATAATAAACTAAAAAGAGCTGAGGGTGTAGCTCAGAGATAGAACACCCCTGGGTTCAATTAGAGATTTTTAAGTTATTTAATGCTGAATTATTTAAGATAGACTTCTTAGTGGATCTTTCTGATTTGGATTTAATCATGTTTGGAGAGCTTAGTATATAAAACCTCCTCAGTTTCACCACTAAGTTTCTCTGGGTGTGGAGGTAGCAACCTCCTGTCACAAATTTAGGAGGCTCTCTCCATTCCTTGGTGGACGTGGCACCTAGTAGCTCTCTGAAGGGTCCAAGGAAACAACTCGTAATTGTTTTCAGGTCTCTCTCTGGTTGGGGATGTAGTCTTATAGGCCTGTCTGTAGAAACCTTCATGCAAAACTTCAAAAAGAGGTATAAGCCAGCCCATATTGATGTTGGAGTGTGCTGGGTGTGGTGACTTTCAGCAGCAGCATGGTGGCCCAGCTGTACTGGCACTGAGTGGTTCATGGGAGGCACGGGTGTCTGACCCTGGCTCGGGCACATGCATTGACAGTCCTACCTCTGGATGCGCATGGTAGTGGCCTCTTCCATGGTGCGATGACACTGCTTGCTGGCAGGTGGCTTCTGCCAGCTGTTGGGGTTGTGTAACTGTGGTTGGCTTTGGAAGCACTTGCTGCTCCCCACTCTCTCTTCCACGTCACCCCACTCCCCTTTGGTGGTGGGTGAGCGTGGTTCGGCTACCTTTATCTAGCCGTGGTAATCTCCAAGGATTGCTCATATAGCCCAACTCAAAGGCGTTCCCTGTGGCAGTATTTGCTACTACACATAGTTGGGAAGAGACTGCATAGATTTTTTTTTTTTTTCCTGGTGAAACAGACCTCCTTATAACCTCTACAAAATGGCTGCCCACTGCAAATTCCCACCAGCACTTTGAGATAAACTGTGTCCTCACTCACTCTGTGGTATTGTAGCTCCTTCCAGGCTTACCTCAGCCTGACTTTCCTTGGTGCCTTTCTTTCCACAATTAGCTTGTCCACTTTTCGTTTTTTCCTTTCTTCCTTTGTTACCTACCCCTCCTCACCTGCCCCGGTCAAGGTTAAGATCAGTGAATTATTTCCTATTTTCTCTTCCAGAAACCACAATTTCTGAATCCCAAGTCTCTGACTGCTCAGTACTGTGTCTAAATGCATTCTATCCATCAACTGCCTCTCTGACCAATTGTTTTTAAGCTGCTTTGATTCCTGACACCATTAATAATCGTTCATATAGTGTCAAGAATAAATGAGTCAATGAACTAAGGCATTTAGCACAATATTTAGTTTGTAGAATTGTAGTTTTACTATTACTAAAAGAGGCATGAGGGAAGAAATTAGGGGGTGTTCTCAAATCCATGGTGGTTTTGAGTAGTCATCTAGTCATGGATAAGAAAAATTGAGATTATATTATTACAGAAAGAGTCATTGTGGAATCTGCCCTTTTCGTTAACTTTTTTGGCTCCTAATTATGATTACCATTCCTTTTCGTCATCAATATAGCATACGCCTGTATCCCTTTACCCTTTTGAGACCTTGCTTAATTGTTTTCTCTGTTACTTTTTTTGAGTCTTAGATGATACCAGTTCTTTCACCTCAGTCTATAATAATTTACTTTAAATTGTCTTCACCTTTTCTTTGTTTCTTTCTTTTTTTAATTGGTGCATTAAATCTCACATCACAATGTGCTTCAGAGTGAAGTTGACACCGAGTGCTGTGTGCATGTGTTTCACTACCCCGTCTTGCAGCGTACCATGCCTTTTCATCATAAGGCTTCTTGAAAGACCACTTGCCTTTATTGTGCTTTCTCAGTTGTTCCTTTAAGATGACTCAGGCTAGCTTCTGCAGACATTAACACATCATTTTGTATGTTCTCAGGAGGACCAGTGATACTTGGTCAATGGATACTTTTGGAAATTGTTTTATTGATTTACACATCTGTGTTTATGAACAGTCAGGCCTCACCTCTCAAACCCAGGTTGATATATCTGAATATCTAATGCATTTCTCAACATGAGAAGGTTACTGTAAAGAAATGAAAGAGACAGGAAGGGAGTTTGACTTCATACTCTTACTAAAGGTCAGTGGGTGATAAACAGTGCTCTCTCTTCCAGATGAAAATCTCTAAGCTGTCTTGGAATCTGAGGTTCCTACATTGGTCATTGTTTTGAGTTCAGGCAGAAAAATATACAATATGAAGCAAATGAACTTTATTTTGGCATTATCAACTGTTTTTAATTGTTAAAGAAGCCGAGCTCTGGCTCATATTGAATGAGACATAGAAAAGATACATTTTGTACAACTAAGGATAAAGGTGTATTGAGATCATGGAAGAACATTTCTGGTGGTAGGATATCAATAAGGGTACTTACTGATGGAAGTGTTAGCTTCCCATCACTGTCACAAAATTCCTAAGACAGATATCTTCACAAGAGGACAGGCTTATTTTGGCTCATAGTTTCAGAGGTGTCAGTGTATAGTTCCTTTGCTCTGGCCCTGTGCTGAGGCTGAGCATTTTGGTGGGAGCATATGGAGAAGCAGAGCTGCTCCCCTCTTGTGATGAGGAAGCAAAGAGAGACAGGGAGGGGCCAGCCTCCCAGTGTCCCCTTCCAGGTCATACCTGCAATGACTTCAGTTCCTTTAACTAGGCTCCACCCACTAAAATTTCCACCATTTCCCAGTAGCACCACCAGCTGGCACCAAACCTTTAACATATGCACCTTTGGGACAAATTTAAAACCCAAATCAGAACAACAGGGGAAGTTAACTATTTTACCCTGCCATCTAGCAATAACAAGAAAAACAGAAACCACTACACTGTGTTCACTACATATTAAAATCTTTCTATATATCAGGTACCTTTCCACATGTATTATATACAAGACCTAATTTAATCCTTACAACAACACCATAGGGTCAATAAAATTTTAGCCTCCTTGGATTACAAGTGATTAAGCAATTGAGTGCACTTCATAAAACAGGTAAATGACTAATCCTAAGTTTGATTATACATTTAACTCCTTCCCTTTCCTTCTTTTCCTTTCCCTTCCCTTACTTGTGCTAGACATCAAACCCAGGATGCATTCTTGGCACACTCCACCACTGAGATGTATCTCTAGCCCCTCAACAAATATCTTTTCAGTAACTATTATATAAAAGGGATCGTTATAGTTTAGGGATATAACAGTGAGCCAAACACATGTTGTCAAGGGGCTTATGTTCTAGTGAGTGAGAGTAAAAATGGCTTTTCACTGCACTTACTTGAAAAAGGCTTTTGTTAACAGTGTTAAACTTGTCCAATTGGTCAACAATTTCTATCAGTAAAAACACTTTTGCACTTTTGCAGTACAACCTTTTATAGATTCTTACCTCTCAAAGTCAGCCAGCAGTCATAAACAAATCCACTCGGTTAAATATACTCCATGTGCCAAATAAACACCAGTCTCACTTGTACTCATGTTTTTATAGGCAATGTCAGTTCCATTAAGCATCTGAAAATCCTGAACAAGTAAAACATGGACCCTTCTCAACAATCCTGTCTGAGATGATTAGTGTGATGTGTTCAGGGAGATTGGAACTGGTCTGTATGACTCTCTTATTTTCAGAAAAGAAGTAATCACATTACTATCCAGGAAGACAGTTGAACTTAAATGCCAGTTTAGCATTGCATTAAGAATTATAAAGAAGTTGGGCATGGTGGTGCACTCTTGTAATCCCAGCACTTGAGAGGCAGAGACAGGAGGATCGCGGTTTGCAGACAGCCTCAGCTACTACTTAGTGAGATCCTTTGCAACTCAATGAGACCCTGTTTCAAAATAAAGAACAAAAAATAGGGCTGGGGGTGTAGCTCAGAGGCAGAATGCCCCTGGGTTCCATCCCCAGTACTGAAAAAAATGAATTATAAAGAACAACAAAATTATGTCATTTGTAGAAAACTGGATGGAGCTAGAGAACATTATGCTGAAAGCAGCCAGTCTCAGAAAGGGTCCAATGCTTTCTCTCATATGAGAAGCTAGACAGAAAATAGGAAACAAATTGGACTTTAGATAACCAAGGAAAGAGACCAGTAGAACAGTGGAAGGAGATCGGGAGAAGAAGGTAGGAAGGGAAAAAGGAAGAACTGATGAAAGAAACAGTTCAAATTATGCTCATGTATGAAGGTATCCTCCCAATCTCACTATTATGTATAAGGAGGAGTTGTTAGGGGGTAGATTCTGAAGGGAAACACACTAAGACCTATGCGCATGCTCATTTGTGTGACTTTGAACCTGACCACGATGAATAATTATAAAGCACCAATAAAAGTATTTAAAGAAGAACCACAAAAATATGTTTAAAAATATCGATATATTGATGACATTTTCTTATTCATGATCTTTTGCCATTTGGTCTAGATCTGGAGAGACCTCCCTTCTAGAGCTAGATAATTCCTAGGGATAGCAAAAGAGTCCCTTTCAGGGTGCTTTCCAAAGCACATTAACTAAATCCTGGCTCATCCCCCATCCCAACCACCTCCTTTATCAAACCTCTCACACACCTATCTAATATTCCCTTTGACCACATCCCCTCAAGGCCAGAGAGTAGACAACTAGGGAACAACTCTGTAGCCCAGAGCCCACTATCTAATCCTAAGTTACTCGGCATATTTATCCTGCCCAACTCTTTGCTTTAATGACCCTGGGAGAGACTCTGAGCCAAGCTCTCTTCTCCTGCTTCCTGGCCAGAGCACTTGGTCATGCGGCCCAGGTAGCTGCTCTATCTTTGGTTTCCAGGGACCTGTGAGTGTAAACTTTTTCATGGCAATCATTCCCATGTGTGTTTCTTATCATATCTGATTAAAACAAATCCTGGATATATTTTAATACAATCAGGAATACAAATGAGTATTCATTGCAGAATTCAGAAATTTTTATAAAAATACTGACTATCTTGAAATAATAAATTTGTACTACCCAATTCATTTATGGCTAGTCTCTCAATAGGGAGAAAATGATTAACAGAAACAATCCAAGAAAGACGAGAAAAGGATTTAAAGAACCAAACTGTGCATAAATTAAAATTGACCTTGAAAGGGTAAGAAATACAAAAATTGTATTAAACAGACTCTTCTGTAAGCAAAGATTGGACAAAATGTAAAATTGCAAATAAAGAAAAATAGGTATGTAAGTTTAAATAGACTTTAGAAAATTTTCAAATAAGATTCTAGGGTAGGTTGTACAGCTAAAGCAAAAGAAGGCTTGTCCTTTTTTTCTGTCAATGGGCTTAGAAAGAAAAAATAAATGGAAATGTAAAATTGCCAATTTAAAAGATCTCTAGCATATGGTAAACATTTTCAAAGAACAGCAATAAAGCAAACATGCTAGAAATAAAAATAAACCACTGGCTCTTTAGATAAAACCACTAGCCCCTGAAATAAAAAACAAGAATAAAGTCTTTTTTTTTCTAAGCATTATGACTCATAAATAAGGACACCCATAGATACTACAAAAAAAAGGGTCATTGAAAGAGCCAGTATCCCATATTATTTAAGAAACAAAAGGCCACGCCTCCAAAATATGTTCAGTGATATTATTTGAAGAGTGCCCTTGCTTTGAACTCATTAGTGGTACAATCTAGAAATATAAATGAGTAATGCCACAGGTTCTTGTTGACTTGGTCCCATGCTAGTTATCTTTAATTTCACTACCACGGAATGTCAGTTCCTATGAGCACTAAATGGCAAAAACTTGTAACAATCCTAAGCCTTTTCCATGTCAGAACTTTTTAAATATTACTTTGGGACCATTATCAGAAGAATAGCCCTTTCTTCTTCATTACATACCTCCTGCGTGTGTAATGGAGATTCACTTTGCAAATGGAGCTGCCAGCCAGATGTAGTGTACTCCAGAAGGATCTCTGTGAAAGACACAGAAAATTCCTCCTCACACATTCAAATGATAGCTTATTTGGATATACAGATAATGCACCTATATTATGTATGATCTAAGAAATAGCTGGAGAATTAGCTATAATTCGAATTGCTATGGGCAAAAGACTCCATGAACTCAGGCAAATGTGGAGCAGACAGCAATAGGGCTCAGATGGAGTCTTCTAATCCTTTGCCCAAAATTATCCTCTTAAAGCTGAGGCCAAGTGAGGATTTAAGCCAATTGTTAGCATCTTAATAGAGAAAAGACTAATTATTTCTTGTTTCAGTTCTTATCACCTTCAATCCTGCAGAAAAGTAGAAAAGACCAATGGAATATTAAAACTGGTACTATCTAAATTACTACATTTCCTTGAACTCCTGTGGCCTGAAATATTATTCTTAGTTCTTACCTCTAGCCCTGTGCTCCTCTCCTTTAGAAACTTGAAGGCATCTTCCTATAAACTAGTTACTGGCAGGCTCATGTAACTCCTAGGAATATGCCCATCTAATTTTTATTTTATTGTGGGGACATTTACATAACATGATGTTTACCACTCCTACCTTCTTTAAATATAAAATGCAGTGGCATTAAGTACATTCATAACGATGGTAGCCATTCTGCCTATGTATTTCCAGAATTTTCTTTATCACGTGAAATAGAAACTCTCTAACAAGCAAACACTAATCCCCCTTTCTCTCATTCCCATAGCCCTGTTGACTCTATTCTGCTTTCTGTCTCTACCAGTTTTCCCACTAGAGTTAGTTCATAAAAGGACAAGCATACAATATTTGTCTTTGTTTCTGGCTTCTTTCACATAACAACATTTTCAGGGTTTGTCTGTTCATGAGTGTAGGCTGGGGATGTAAAGTAATGGTAGAGTACTTGCCTCAGCAAGTCCCAGGCATCATAGGAAAAAAAAGAAAATTCATTTTTATGAGTGATTAATATTCCATTTTATGTATGTATCACATTTCACTTACCAGTCTTTGTTGATGAACAATTGTGCATTGAGTTGCTTCTGCCATTTGGCTATTGTATGTATTAATTGTGGCTTAAATTGTTTGTCTGAGTTCATGTTTTCAATTACTTTGGGTATATATCTAGGAGAGGAATTGCTGAGTAATATAATTCTGTGTAACTCTTCAAGGTACTGCACCATTTTACTTTCTTGTCCATTCATGTTTTGTTCTCATTCACCATTATTTGATAGAAATTAGATGATCTAGAGTATTAGAAAAGACACAAGAGAAATGCTGCCCTTGGACCTCATTAGAGAGTACCAACTACGTGTACCACAATTAAACTGCTAGGAAATAATTCTTGCATGTATGTTTGCAAAACAAAACACTATCACCAGCCTAACAAGATTTAGAAATTTATTCTTATTAAAAAATTTTAAGACTTCCAGGAAATGGTGACTGAGGGAAGCAGCACATACCAGTCCTGCTGACACCCAATCTCCATTGTCTCAAAACAGCATTCTACAAGGCCAGAAAATACTATCAGTAGAGGAATAAAAATGATAGATACAAGAGACAGGGAAAAGGAAGATAAGAAGACCATCAAAACGCAGCAAAGAAACTCACCTGCCTTACAGCAGCGGGTGCCACATCAGTGCCATATTGCCTCACAGCACCCAACTTCAAAGACAAAAAGGAAAACCAAGGACCTGAAGTGAGCAGCTATGGACCATCGAGGTTGTAAGCCATCAGTTCTTCCTCTGCAAATACTGACTACAACATCCAGCAGGGGCGGCTGAGTTCACCACACCTTCCAGGCATCCAGAGCAGAGCTCAACACCAGAAAAGAAATCTGCCTGCCTTGTAGCCAAAGGTGCCACAGCAGCACCATCTTGCCTCACTGTACCCAACTCCAGGGATGATCAGGAAAACATCAAAGGACCTGAAGTAAGCAGCTGCAGATCATTGGAATTTTAAGTCATCAGTTCTTCCTGTGCAAACACTGGCTACAACTTGCAGCAATGGTGGCTGAGCTCACCATGCCTTCCAGAGATCCAGACCAGTGCACACCAAAACCATAAGTGAAGTTGCGGTCTCTGCAGGAGACCACCCAACACAGTACGCCCAGGGACTTGCACAGCCGTGATAAACTCCCTGAGTTTGAGACTTTGCAGTTCAATCCAGTGAAAGAGAGGCTGGAGTCTGCTTTTGGACATAGCAGAGGCTCAGACAGACTCAGGCTCTGATCAGTGGAAAGTGTGGGGCAAGACCTACGCTTAACACTAGACCCAGCTAGTAGGATCTCCAGAGTCACCACAGACCACCCAATCATGGTAAACAGGGAGAAGTCAGACTAGGCCAGCCCTAGCTGTGGAGAACAGAAACTCCCACATTGAATTTGGTCTCAGAGGCATTCACCACCTGTGGAGGCAGGGAGAGACTGAAACTCCAAATCTATGGAAAGCATGGAGAGTGACCTGTACTTAACACTAGATCCAGTTCCATAGATATCAACCATCTGCATAGACTGAGAAAGACTCAGAGAACCAGGCTCACAGTAGGAAAGGCGCTGGTGGCACTCAGTTTTTTGTGGTACTGGGGGTGAAACCTAGGGACTTTTCTACCTCCAGGCTATACTCCAAGACCTATTTTATACTTTATTTGGAAACAGGGTCTCACTAAGTTCCTGAGAGCCTCACTAAGTGGCTGAGGCTGGCTTCGAACCTGCGCAATCCTTCTGTCTCAGCCTCCAAGCACTGGATTACAAGTGTGAGCCACCATGCCTGGCTCAGATAGCACTTTTTAATTGTTTTTTATTTTTTGGTGGTACTGAAGATGGAACCCAGGGGCCTTCTACGGGCTACACTCCCAGACCAATTTTATATTTTATTTGGAAACAGGGTCTCGCTAAGTTGCTGAGAGCCTCACTATGTAGCTGAGGCCGGCTTCGAACCTGAGCGATCCTCCTGTCTCAGTCTCCCAAGCGCGGGGATTACAAGCATGAGCCACCACGCCTGACTCATATAGCACTTTTTAAATGAAATAAACTGGCCTAAATAAAAAAACAGAAAATAAAATATATCATCTATAAAATGATGTCTTCTCTAAAAAAAAACCCTAATATTTGGAGCACACATGTGTATCCTGAGTTACCAAGTAAACTATTTATTACCAAGGGCCACCTACAGAACTGTTTGATAGCCACCGACAATTCATTCTGGCCTTCCCCAGAGTGCTCTGCAAGTCAGCAAGACAATTCTTTCATTGCACAAACCCAATGGCACGTCCATAGTTCCCCACCTCCACCGTGGCCCCCTCTCCAGCCCTCAGTCAGCCTTGAACACACTCCTTTTCTGAGCTCCCATTTCCCAAGCCTTCTTTCAGCTCCTTCTGATTTCCATGTTTATTCATTTTAAAAAAAGATGGCTTCAACTGTCCCCTTTGTTTCCTTCCTTGAATTGCCAACACCGACTATGCATCTTGGTTTATACCCCAGAACACATTTGTACTTTTATGATTTGTTCTGTTTTTGCTTTTTGTCTTCTTTTAGGTTGTTTTTGTGATACCAGAGATTGAAACCAGGGGTATTCTACCACTGGTCTACACTCTCAGCCCTTTTTATTTTGTTTGTTTATTGATCTGTTTGCTTTGAGACATGTTCTAAGTTGCTCAGAGTTTCACTAAGTTGCTGAGGCTGGCCTCAAAACTTCGATCCTCCTGTCTCTCAGCCTTCTAGGTACTAGGATTACAGGTGTGCGCCATCACGCCCAGCTATATTTGTATATATTGTGTAGGAAAGTCTTCCCCATTTGACATGAAGGTCAATGAGATCAAGTATTATATTACTTACGCTTTTATCTCACTCTTTGGCATACAATATGGCCTTTATTAATATAAATTAGATAGATTTGAATGTGAATCTCATATCTGACAACTATTATTTATATGAGCTCAAACTATTATCTTAACTGAATATGAGTTTAAATTTAATCTTAATATAGGGGTAATAGAACTTGTCTGGATTACAGTGAGAATTAAATATGTCGAAAGTAATAATAGCAAGTAATAATGCTAAGTTATTGATGAGTGAATGTATGATGTCTCAAAAGACCCAGTTTTTCTGGTGGTAAAACAATTCTGTGTTCTTCAGTCTCCACCTGACTGTTAAACCACCTTCTTGACTTTCTCTGCCAAGAGTGGATTTTATCAGTGTTTCCTTTAAATGAGGCACCAAATCCCAGTAGACCAAGGCATTTTATCAGCTCAATAGTTCCCAAACTTTCACTGATTTTGTAACCACCACCGTATAGTTTAATACTAACTCGGTCTTTACTTAATGTCATTTTTCTTCCTTGGGCCATAAGTTCCTTGAAAGTAGGATTTATAAACTCCATTTTGTACATATTTTCTTATGTTCCCAGCAGGATGAAAGACAGCCTAGGAGACTAGAAAAAGTACAAGGTTGGACTCATACACCCCTTCATTTTACCATTTGGCAGCTGCGTGACCCTTGGCTTATCTCTTAAATTCCCACCACCAGACATTCTGATGTAAGGGGTTCTGGTTGCCACCTAAGTATTGGGATTTTTGAAACCTCCCCTCGGGGAATCTACAGCCAAGTTTGGAAACCACTGCTCTAGACCACAGATTCTCTTTTCTGGCAGACAGTGGTGAGAATCGTCTCAGTTATAGACTGTTAATGAGATACTGAAACAGGATTGTAGATTGGAAAGGGGCTTTGAACATTATCAGTGATCACAGGACGATAGTTGCTGTTGTTACTTGGAAATAGAATGAGTAATGCAGAGTCACAAGGAATCAGAGGATAGTCAGGGCTCTCCTCAGTCTTCCTGGTGATATAGCGTATTTAGAGCCCTTTAAATGTCAGCCCAATTTCTGTACATCTAGAACATTTTTTGACTGGTAGAAAGCACCTCGCTGCAGAAGCATCTTTTATTTGGATTTACATGCAAATGACATACACACCTGCCATTCCCATCTTACAAACCTAAGGCACAACATATCCTGTAAGTCACATAGCTACTTCAGAAAACTTTTGCAAGGCCTTCAGCATGTACGGGGCTAGCTAGAATACTTGTGGAGAAAATTTTGATATCAAGTTGCATCTGAGCCTTTGAAACTATTTTGGGTCAGCTACACAGCAGAAGTCGGAGGCTGGCAGAAAGCCCTCAAACTGAGCCAGAAATAAACCAAAGACCATTATAAAAATGCCTTAAGTGCCAAACGCATGAGCTGTTAAAATTGCGACATAATGGAGTAAAAATTTACAAAAGAGGCTCTCCAGTGGAGGCGCTAAGTACTCCAAGCCAGAGAAAGATAGTTCATGGGGACGAGTCTGGAGAATCCACAGAGCCCCTGGAAGGTCGCCTCCCATACTCCCTGAGTGCCTGCCACCCAAGACTGTTTACAATTTATTACTCACCAGGAGTCGGGAGTCTCAGACCCCTCCGCTCAGGGGAGGCTGGGCCGCAGGGAGTGAGGAAGAGTTCTGTACAAATTAATTGGTCCTCTCAGCTTCCCCGCATTGGGCTGTCGCTGTACCCCTCACCACGTTCCCTGCTGCGCTTCCCTCAATCCCCGGCCATTTCAAGATGCACACAGGCACATCACTCATTATTCATAGTCTTATTTTCTGAGTCCCACGAAAGGCAGGATTATATGCTTGGTGCAGCCTTGGGGAGGGGGGAATTTCTGGAGGGGCAGCAGGATGCACTGGGCTTCTCCATCCTGGGCCAGCCATGCAGGCCACTCAGCCCCCTCCCCAGCACGTTCTCACCCTTCTTTTCCCCAATTAAAAACTGCTACCAATTGCACATGGACTGATTTATGCATGGCTAGGGACCAGCTCGACTCCCACTGATGGTCTAAAAGAAGAGTCTGTTCTGTGTCAAAAATCCTTTGCGCGGAGTCCAACTTTTTTCTTGGAAACAGCTTCTTTTGACCTGAGCCCATGATTTCTGTAGGTTTGAATTCTATGTGCCTGAGGCAAAGTCTGTCAACATTTTCTATATGTGACTTATTCAGAGTACAGCATGTTACCAAAATGTGCAAAGATTTGGGGGAATCGAAAGTACTGGGGAAAAAGGGTGGGAAGAGGCCAAGGGCCTGATGACCACTAACTAAGGGGCTTTTACAGGGCTGGGGATTAAACCCAGGGCCTTAGTGCATGATAGGCAAGTGTTCTACCGCTGAGCTAAAGCACATAGGAGGTTGCTCAAGTATTTTTTAAGTCTTTGATGTCAAAACAGCAGATTTATTTTTGTATTCCTGCTCAAGTAAACACCCTCAGAGAGGCCACCAGGGCTGCTAAGATCCAGAGATTGGATTAATGGCCCAGAGGCAAGCCATTTCACTCTGTAACCCTGCAATGACCCCCAGCTGAAGAGATCGAGGTGCAGGAAAGGTCAGTAGTACAATTTTGCACAAGGCCACAAGCTCGATTGTCCCTAAAGATGTGCCCTGCTTGTGTATGTTATGCTGGGCCTTTGAACAGGCTACCAATAGGGCCAGCAGTGGGCTGGGTAGGCTTCAGAGGGACACGGGCTATTTTAATCTATTCACACAGTTGGGAACATAAGGCTGCAATATTCAGGTGATAGCCACTTGTGCAGGCAATCAAAGAGAGGGGTCGTGAGGAGAGATGAGATTTGTGTGCCAGGCCCATCCCCTCCTCGTGTTCCTTTGCTCGTCTTCTCTACCTCCCAGGGTTATTGCGTGATTTAAACAGAGAGAAAGGGCTGGGGAAACCAATGGCCTCCCCTGCAAATCTAACCAACTGCTCACTTTATTGCTACCTTTGGTAATCCGTTCTCACTCTGACTTCATGTCACCTGACCCACTCCACCCTCCTGAAGCAGAGGAAACGGCCTCCTGGCCCCTTGGGCCTTGCCTGAGATGCCAGAGCCCTTCTAGGCCCTTCCTAACCCTTTGCCTCCATCGAAGCACACATTCCTAAGCTGCTGTAAAATTTCATTAAGGTAAAAAATGTGTGTGTGTGTTTACACATGTGTGTGCTTATTAGAATGAGTATTTAGCCACATATAGTGGCATGTGCCTGTAATTCCAATACTTGAGAGGCTAAAATAGGAGGACCACAGGTTCAAGGCCAGCCTCAGCAACTTAGCAATATTCTCAGCAATTTATTGAGACGCCGCTTCAAAATAACAAAAATTAAGGCTGGGGATATAGTTCAGAGATAGAATGCCCCGGGTTTGATTCCCAGTACCAAAAGAGAAGGAAGAGAATATCGTAAATTTGTCTGTGTTCTATCCCCATGCATCTTCATCTCTCGATCTAAACCAATTATCTAATTCAAACTAAGACTTCAATGACAAATCCTAACATACTGTGCTAACCTACCTTGAAAGTGTAATGATTGAAGTAACAAGAGCTGACAGTAAGAGGCGTGTACGGTGTGCCAGTGCCTAGTCCACGTGTTTTTATAGGCAGTAATTCACTCGATCATTCAAACCTAGTAAACTGATTTAGAGATGGGGAAACTGAGACAATTGAATTAAAGTACCTTGGACATAGCTAGACAATCAAATTGAATTGGTAGATATTAATATTTGAGTTTACCCAGCCTAGATCCAAACACTTTGTCTTAGCTTTATACTTGACCACTTCTCTAGGGTCTTTGAAATTTTCCAAGTTGGTTCAGAGGGCGTGGAGAATAGATTCACGGACACATCAAACCACACCACTTGGCAGATGCACAGATTCCCCTACATAAAACTTATTTTAGAGTGCTTTAGGTTGGATAAGTAGGTAGATCCTTATAGTCTCTCTTGGTACTTTAAGCCACAGAACCCACTGTCAAGCAGAGGGCATAAACCTCTTAAGTGGTAGATCCAACTGCGTTATTGCCTACCTGGAGAGGTATATTAATTCACACTAACGTTGAGAGCTTCGTAGTAGTGGTAGTTATAATGTACTATGGTAGCAGCACTAGAAATACAAATAACACTAATAATAACAGCAAGAGTAAGAGGCGTCATGGCACCATGGTGATCAATCATTATGTATCAAGTATCACAACAAATGTTTTCGCATTCATTATTTTCTTTAAACCTTACCAAAATTTCCAAAGTAGATAATAGAATCTTACTTTACAGACTAATAAACTAATACTTAAAGAGAAGTTAAATTCTACAATTCCAGCAAGAGAATGAGACTTGAACCCAGGCCTGAGTTCAAGGCCACAAGACCCTCTCCTGCCGATTCAACTTTGGGGGGAGAGGGAAGGCATTATAGTCTCAAATCACAATGTAAATAAATCATGTTGACATTGACATACATGCACATCCTCTTGGTGAGCTTCCTCCCTATTTCCCTCCCTCCCAAAACAGTAGCCAGATTGACACTGGTATATATTCACATGTATACACATGGTCTATAGTAGTATTTCTATTAATGAGTCTAAGTCTTCCTCCACCCCTACCTTTA
This sequence comes from Muscardinus avellanarius, assembly GCF_963383645.1. Taxonomy (NCBI): domain Eukaryota; kingdom Metazoa; phylum Chordata; class Mammalia; order Rodentia; family Gliridae; genus Muscardinus; species Muscardinus avellanarius. Next base: position 87,567,773 of record NC_137799.1, read on the forward strand.
TATATCCTTCCTGGTTCCCCTGAGGTTTCTCCTCATCATCTGGAGTCTCTCTTGTAATCCAGTTACTCCCTATCCTGCACATATTAAAGCAAACCTATGACACTTCACTCTCTCTGACTAATCTCACTTAGCATAATGGTTTCCAGGGCCTTCCATTTTCTTGCAAATGATGTAATTTTATTTTTCTTTATTGCTGAGTAGAATTCTATTGTGTGTATTCCCCATAATTTTGCAACCCATTCATCTACTGATGGACACCTAGGTGGGTTCCATAGTTTGGCTATTGTAACTTGCGCTGCTTTGCCGATTCAACTTTTTGACAAGTTTACAAACAAGTAAAATGAAGGGAGTTGAGTTCCAAGATAGATCCCAACTTTACAGTAAAAGAACTGAATATTATTGAAGAGATATAAAAGTAGATTTTATGTGTTTGTGGTACTGGGGATTAAACCCATAGATGTTCTACCTCTGAGTTCCATCCCCACTCCTATTTTATTTCTTATTTTGAAACAGATTCTCAATTGGCTGCTGACAGTCTCACTAAGTTGCTGAGGCTGGCTTTGAACCTGCAATCCTCCCATCTCAGCCTCCCAAGTATTGGGATTACAGGTATGTGCCATCATGCTTAGCTAAAAGTGGACCTTATTAGGAAAGTAAGTAGAGACGGGATGATTTTAATAGAAAAAGAAAAAAACTAAAAATAATGCAGTTTCAAGAAAATAATATACAGCATTTCTTCTCACAAAATCTCTTTTCTGTATACACAGGAACTAAGAGGTCAAGGTGACCAAAGACTGGACTAATCTGACCCTACTTTAAAGAATATATTCTCAGAGAGCTGGCTATGAAAGGATCGGCAGCATGGAAGCTCACCGCACATGTGGGATCTGAGCCAGCATTTACTTCCATGTAGAACATATGTCAGGGGTAGTAAGAGTAGCCACTTTACATGGTAAAGAACATGGTGAGAAAGTGAGTTTTTATTATTGTTTCAATACATAAGGAGAAAGTCTCTGTCTAGTGTCTTTATGTGTTTAACATGTTTGTAACTTTTACTAAATTCTCTTTTTAATGAAAAAAGAACGGGCTTCAAACTCAGAGCCTCCACAGGCAACCATATTGTCATGATTTGAATTTAGAATTCCCCAGAAAAAGCTCCTGTCCTGGTAATGCAAACATGTTCCGAGATGAAATCACTGAATCTAGATTATCAGTGAGTAATTTGAATGGATTTGCCGGGGAGGACTATGGACAGGGCATGGCTGGAGGAATTGTGCCTCTGGGGCGGGCGCTGGAGACTCTAGCTGGCCCCTGTGCCTCTCTCTCTGGCTCTCGCTCTGCTTCCTGGTCGCCCACAGCAGCTTGCCTCCTGCTCGCCCTGCCGCCAAGATGCTTCTGCCTTGGAGGTGGCCAACCATAGACAGAATCTCTGAAAGCATTAGCCAAAATAAACCTTTCCTCTTCCGAGTTGTTCTTTATGGGTGTTTTGGTCACGATATCAGAAGAGCTAACTAAAACTAACGTATATCTAAATTTTATGTTGTTAATTCATTTTATTTTTTCTAAAGAAAACTGAAAGTATAAGTGATACTGGCTCTCAATCAGTAACGCAGTGGCTCTCACACTTGAATGTGGATAAAAATCACATGGTGAATTTTTTTTTTTTTTTTTGAAGAACTGGGGATGGAACCCAGGGGCATTCGACCTCCAAGCTACACCCCCTTCCCTATTTTTTATTCTTTATTTTGAAACCAGGTCTCACTGAGTTGCAGAGGGCCTCACTAAGTAGCTGAGGCTGTCCAAGAACCGTGATCCTCCGGTCTCAGCCTCTCGAATGCTGGGATTACAAGCATGCAACACCATGCCCGGCAACATGGTGAATTATTAAATCACAGTTTCCTCAACCTCCTCTCCAGAAAATCTGATTCTAAGTGATGGTTCTGATGTGATGGACATGCTACTGCTCAAAGGCTTAGAAGTCCCACCAGTGACTATGTAAAACCTCTTCTTCAAGTAAATTATTCTTTTTTATTTTATTTTTTAAACAAAATTTTTATTGAACATAAATAGTATACATTTAAACTATATTTGGTGCCTTCTCCCCCGCCCCCATTTTCCCTTCCCCCCTCCCACCAATGGTTGTCCAGGGTAACCATGTCATATTCATAATTATATGGCAAAAATCATGAAACCACACATAGTCCTGAATTCAGGAGTATGCTGGTCTAAAACTTGCTCTGATTGATACTCCTGAGATGTGAAAACTAAGCTCTCCAAACCTGTTTGTTCATCTCTAAAACATAGGAGTTCAGCCAGAGGTTTGTAAATATCTCTCACAACTCCAGTTTAAAAAGCTATATGTGATTTTTTTTCTCTTTTTTTAACTTATGGGCACTCAAATCAGAAGTCTCTTAGGTATAACAGCATGATATCATTTTAAGAAATTAAAATGTTTTGAACGTCTTTTAAATCTAACTTGAATATAAGTATAATTAAACCATTTGATTGCCCCAAATGAGATTATTCTGAAAGAAAAGAAAAAAATAAAAAGATTTTCCTACCCTCTAATGCAAGTGTGCTAGCCTATTCTAGAATTAGTCAACAGGTCACAGTTAGGTTAAAAACTGTTTACCTACTTGACTGGGTGTCTCTATTTCTGAACTGTTACCTCTTGAAAAAAGTTTAGAATGACTCCAACTTTCCTTCTCAATCCCACTTTAAATTCACATAGCAAATTTCAAAAACTTAATAGTATGGAAAGTTACATTAAGAGGACAAAATGACGATGTCTTCCTCATCTATTCCTTTTCTAAATTACCTATAAAAAGGATAGATAGTCCGGGCGTGGTGGCGCACGCTTGTAATCCCTGTGCTTGGGAGGCGGAGACAGGAGGATCACACAGGTTCAAAGCCAGCCATGCTGACTTAAGAGACTCTGTTTCCAAATAAAAAGTATAAAATAGGTCTGGGAATGTAGTCCGGAGGTAGAAGGTTTCCAGGAACCCCAGTACCACCAAAAAAAAAAAAAAAAAAAAAGGATATATAAGCTGCGTATGGTGACACACATCTGTAATCCCAGTATTTGGGAGGCTGAGACAAGATCGCAGCCTCAGCAACTCAAAGAGACCCTATTTTAAAGAGACCCTATTTTGAAAATAAGTCTTGGACTGTAGTTTGGAAGTAGAATGCCCCTGGCTTCCATCCCCCGTAATACACACTTTAAAAAATAGCAAGTGTGTGTGTGTGTGTGTGTGTGTGTGTGTGTGTGTGTGTGTGTGTTTGAGTGACAGAAAGACAAATCTCAATTTGATGGAACCTGAGTACATATGTAATTGAGAAGAAAAATGTATGAGAAAGACTTCCTAAGCTTTATGAACAGCAGCCTGGCACGTGGACCTACATGATTGACAAATACAGCAAATACACCTGCAGGTCACAGAGCCCAGAGTAAGTGCTGCCTCGGAGGTAAAAGCGAGAATTCTTTATTTGCAGCAACAAAGTAAGACTGTGCAGTGATGGTGGCACTTCCCTTTCTTAGCAACAAGAAATAGCAAGAGAGGTCAGGACCAAGGAAGAGACACACAGCTCTGCCATCATCCCTTTGCATGGTATGATGCTAAGGCGAGGATGAAGGATTCTGAAGTTTGAGGAGACGCTGAACTCTGAGCCTCAGAGATCTAAGTGTTAGCTCTGACACTCAAAGCTCTAAGTCAAAAGGAGTTTTGATGCCACTATCAATGTCTTCTGCTACCCCAGCACACTACCAACATAAATACCTCCAAATATCTGCTTTACTATTCAAAGATGAGTGGTACTATAAAGGAATTAGCAAAATGTCTGGTTAAAGACACTATAATAAAACGCAAAAGAAGCAGAAAAAGGCACGTCACAAAAATTACTAAAATGAAGCAAATAGTAGTAGTACACATATATCCAGTATTTTAGAGAATTTAATAAAATAAATGTCATTATAAAATAAGAACCCAAACATTAAAGGGGGAAAATGATAATACATTAAAAGCAAATTAGAGCCGAGCATGGTGCCACATGCCTATAATTGCAGGACTTGGGAGGCTGAGGCAGGGGGATCACAGTCTCAGCAATATACAGAGCCTCAGAGCTAACTAGTAAGAACTTGTTTCAAAGTAAAAATGAAATCAGGGCATGGTGACACACACTGGTAATCCCAGTACTTGGGATGCTGAGATAGCATCCAGGATCCAGATTTGCAGTCAGCCCCAGCTACTTAGTGAGGCCCTCCACAACTTAGTGAGACCTTCACTAAGTTAATAATAAAGAAGAAAAATCAGGCTAGAGGTGTAGCTTGGAGGTAGAATGCACCCTGGGTTCAATCCCTAGCACTGCACACACACAAAAGTAAAAATGGATGGGAGTAGCTGGGAAGTAATTCAGCCTCCAGTACCACAAATATATATAATTTTATATATTTTTATATATTTATATATACTATATATATATATTATATATTTTTATATATTTTATATTTTATATATATTTTATATATTTATATATCTCATATATATATATGTATATGAGAGAGAGAGAGAGAGATATGAAGTACTCAGAGTTCAAAAAAGAAGTAGAAGAGAAAAATGAAACCATATTAGAAACTCAGGCTAGTGTGAAAATTTGGAAAAGGAGAATAGACACTTCAGAAAACACAGGATTGAGGAGACAGAATAAATAAAATAAATATGAATAAGGAACCTTACAGGATTTGTGAGGAAATAGATGACAAGCGATCATGTACAACTCAACACTGGGGGATGTTTTGAGAAATGTATCACTAGTCAATTTGTCACCATGTGAACATCACAGAGTTACTTATATGAACCAAGATGGTCAACTATTCAACATGGCCTTTTGATGCCAACCAAGAGACATGAAAACCCATACATATGAGGCTGCTGATTAGCTGACACAATATACAGTTGTATAGTAACTTTTTTAATAACTAGAGGAATGTACACTAAAAAGGTATAGTATAAGGCCGGGGCATGGTGGCACACGCTTGTAATCCCCACGCTTGGGAGGCTAGGACAGGAAGATTGCGCAGGTTGGAAGCCAGCCTTGCTGGCTTAAGAGACCCTGTTTCCAAATAAAATATAAAATAAGTCTGGGAGTGTAGCCCAGAGGTAGAAGGGTTCCATCCCCAGTACCACCAAAAAAAAAAGGTATAGCATAGTGAATATGAATCAACAGCATACTTATGATCATTATCCAGTATTATATACTATAAATAATTGCACATGCAATTTTTATTTTATATACTGTATATAATTGTACATGCAAATTTTATTTTAATTATTTTTAAGTATCTGGCAGCACAGGAGGTTTGCTTACATCAGCATCACCTCAGATATGTGAGTAATGTGTTGCACTATGTTACCACGGCAATGACATCACTAGGTAACGGGAATTTTTGAACTCCATTATAATCTTATGAGACCACTATTGTACATGTGGTTCATTGTTGACCATATTGATGTCATAATGTGTACGATTGTAGTTGTAAAACAAAGGAGGTCCTAAATTCAAATAATTTTTTTGCTGAAAAAAAGATATTGAAGAGAAGAAAAATAATCAAAGAAATAGTTCAAGATAGGTATCTGAAGAGAAAACAGATTTAAAAGTACAGATTGAGGTTTACATTATACCCCAAATATTTTTTTTTAATTGGAGAGATTGAATACCAAAGCATACTTTAGGAAAGTAATTAAAGTTAATAAAATAATTATCTGGGTAAGCATCTAACATAAACCACAAAACTACCAAAATACTATCAAATTAGCCTATAAAAATGGCAATGTTATTAATAAATATCACTAACTGGTTCCATTTAATAACAAAGTTTTGAAAATAAAGGCCAAGAGAACATGAGAATTTAGTTTGATTAAATTGGCTGAAATTAAATATATTCTTTTATTGTGATGAACACAGCATAGAAGTCTAAACATATTTAAAAGTTTATAGGAAACACTAAGTAACAGAAAAAATATATAGCCAGCTAAAATCAGGGGAGGCAGAGAAAAAGGAAGGACATGACAAATTATAGGAATACTCACTTATCCTTGTTTATAATAGTAAGGACTAAGTATCCATAAGAAAGCACTTGGGATGTTGAGGCCCGAGGCTTGAAGGACTGAGTCCAGCCTCAGCAACTGAACAAACTCCTCAGTAACTTAACAAGACCCTGATTCAAATTAAAAATTTAAAAAGGGGGCCGGGCGTGGTGGCGCACGCTTGTAATCCCCGCGCTTGGGAGGCAGAGACAGGAGGATCGCGCAGGTTCGGAGCCAGCCGCGCACGCTGGCTTAGGAGACCCTGTTTCCAATTAAAAATGTAAAAATAGGTCTGGGAGTGTAGCCCGGAGGTAGAAGGGCTTCCAGGAACCCCAGTACCACCAAAAAAAAAAAATTTAAAAAGGGCCAGAGGTGACGTAGAATACCCCTAGGTCAAGCCCCAGTACCAAAAATAAATTGTAACTATAAGGCTAACAATGACATACAAAAGCAATACCAAATTTTCAAATTATTGTATGACTATAAACCAAGCCAAAAAGAGCAAAAAACCCAGAGAATAAGTGAGAACTAAACCAACAAAGAAAACTTTCACATACCCTATAATATGGAACTAAGAAAAAGCTACCCAAAAATCTATCATTAAAATTGCAAATAGTTTAATTTTATATACCCAAAATATACTCAGATATGAAGTAATAAGAAAAAACTCATCACCTAGCATTTTGTAAGAACTACCTCTAAGAGTAATCCCAAAGTGGCCAAAGCAAGTCTGGGAAATGGAAAAGAAAGAGAGAGAGGAAGAGATGAGGAAAGATAGAAAAAGAGAGAGAAGAGTTATGCAGAAGCCAATGACTTGGAAATCAGAAGAAAAATGGCAGCTTTAATAATTAAATTTATGACCTGGTTCTTTTAAAAATAAACCAAAGAGCGTGGTGGCGCACACTTGTAATCCCCCCCCCCCCCCGCTTGGGAGGCGGAGCCAGGAGGATCGCTCAGGCTCGAATCCAAACACGCTGTTTCAGAATTTTAAAAAAGTATAAAATAGGTCTGGGACTGCAGCCCGGAGGTAGAAGGGTTTCCAGGAACCCCAGTACTACCAAAAAATAAAAAATAAATAAATCAAAGAGAAAAACTGCTCAAAATTGACAAAAGACCTAAAAAGATAGTTCAAGGAAAAGAAAATAAAAATGACCTTTAAACATTTGAAAAAAACATTAAATATTATTAATAACAAAATAAATATAAAGAAGAGCCCATAGTTTAGGCAGTATATTGGCAAATATCAACTTACTTGGTAACATTACCGTGTGAGCAAAAGGAATGAGGAAACAGCCTTACAATACAGCCCTGTGTATCTATATGTAAATGAAGTGCAGACTGCCATGTTCCTGATAAAAGATGATTTGGCAGTATTTCTCCAAATTAAAATATTTATATACCCAAAACCAGCAATTGTACTTCCAAGAAATCATGCTAGAGGTACACTTACAGATGTACACAAAGATGTATGCACAAGATATCTATTTAGAGCACTTCCAATACAAAGGCCATATTTACATATTGGAAGTAATCCAAACATTCAGCAGTAGAGAGGATCGTGTTTTAAAACATTATGGCACATCAAAACAATGAAACATTATGGCACCATTGAAAAGCCTGAGGTAGATCTATGTGTAATAGGAAACAACCTCCAAAACGCACTAACGAGGTTTTAGAAGAGTTTGTATGGCATGAGGAAATGCGTGTATGAAATTAGGAAGGAACCCCATGTGACCTCATGAGAGTTAGACCCTTCTGTCCTTCTTGGTTGCTGAGTAGATTTAGCGATGCACAAACTTTGATCCTGTGCATAATACATACATATATAAATAATTTTTTTTGGCCTATTGGGAAACCCCCTCTCTTTTCTTTCTTGCTAAAGAAGCCTAGTATCAATACTCATCCTCTCCAATGGGACTGTATACATTCTTCACCCTATTACTACTAACTGCAGGCTTTTCCTAAGTGATAATAAAAGAGGTTTCCTAAGTGATAATAAAAGAGGTTTTTAACCATGTTACTCAAGACCTCCAGAGAGACACACACTCTTATCATAACAAGGTTCAGGACATATCCTTATGGAATGTAAATTTTCAGGATTCTGGTCTGTTTTGTTATAAGGTGTCTACTGCCAAGCCAGACCACACAAAGCCTATTCCACTCCTTCCCACCCTAATGCAGAACCATGGAGAAAAGAAGGCACAGTAACAACATTGGAGAGAAAGAAATTTAAAAGTGGATGGACCTGGCTGGAGAGAGAGGCTTCTGAGGATATGCATCAAAAAGTCTTTTTAATAATGTTTAACATCATGTGTTAACATGACAGTTGGCTTAATGAAAAGTTATGATGGGAAGGATCTTTCTGTTCCACATGATCCAAACCTCTGCTGTCAGTCCATTAGCACTTTTTAATAAGCTTTTTCTGCTATGAGACACAGCAATAGCCCTCCACAACCATCACCAAACCTCAGCCCAAACCCTGACCTTAGGAGATAGGCCTAGACAGAAGCCATCCTAGAGGCTGGAGATGGCACTTCTCTAATATCCAGCTCTTCTGATGTCACACTCAGCTGCTCTTGACTGGAGAGAGCTAACGACTCTAGAGAGCTGATTAAGCTGCCAGAGGAAACCTCAAAAGAGCCAAGTATCCAAACTGCATTACAGATATTAATGTCTATGTTCAGTGAGTTGTACACCAAATTTCAGGAGCCAAAGGTAAAGCAGAGAGACTTTATAGATTTGTATTTTAGGTAGAAAGACATGTGTAAAATTTGGGACCAAAGAGATGGTATGGTGGAGCTGCAGGGTTAAATGCTTGCTCTGTTGGACTGGGATCCTGTTTGGTCCCATTCCTTCTTGCTGTAGCCCAGTTTCTCCCTTTTGGAATGCAAATGTTTATTCTGTGCCATTGTATATTGGATGTTATTAGCTTGCTTTTTGTTTTTATAGGGGCTCACAGTAAAGAGTTTGAGTCTCAGAAAAAGACTTTGAGTGATCCTGGAACTACTAAAACTATGAAAACTCATAGAGATGGACTAAGTGCATTTTGTATTATGAGGTGGCCATGAGGTATAGGGGACTGGGTGGACTATAATGGCTTAGATTTAGAATGTCCCCGAGCTCTTACGGAAATAAGATATCAGTGTTGGAAGCAGGGCTTGGTTGCTAAGAAGGAGTTCCCAGGCAAATAGCCTTGGGGACTATATGAGGTTCTCACGACCACCACCACCATCTCTCTCTCTCTCTCTCTCTCTCTCTCTCTCTCTCTCGCTCGCTCGCTCGCTTGCTCGCTCGCTCTCGCTCTCTCTCTCGCTCTCGCTCTCTCTCTCGCTCTCTCTCTTTCCAGCACTGTGGTGTGAGAGCAGAACCTAACACTCTCCCTCTCTTTTCTTCTCACCACCATGCCCTGATATCTACACACCTACTGACATGGCCTGAACCCCCAAATTTCCCGAAACCATAAGCAAACAAATCTTTAAGTTGTATGGTCAGTTGCTTTGGATTATAACAGTGAGAATGTTGACCAAGACATTCAGTAATCAAGAGATAACTGGTTTAAAAAGGGGTGGTGCTCCAAATATTGTGTGCATGTATGTCATTATCAATGTGATTTACATTATGTTGTGAGACTATAATTCACCAATAAATGTATATTAAAAAAGAAAAGAAAGAGATGTTGCTTTTCAACTTCCCATTTACCCAACAGATCTTTCTACACCTTCTTTCTCTTCCTCAGTTTCAAGAACCAGTCAGGATAAGCAACACAATGGCCCATTCTGGAGGAAGTGAGTAATGCTTTTCCTAAGTTAGGGAGTTACACTGGTTTCTATCGCTTCCATTAGAACATAGAAATCCTCACAAGGATCCAGATGTAATCACCTAAAAACCTTCCTCTCATCTGAATCAACAAAACCAGAGTCTTAACTTTTGCTTTTAATAGTTAAATTGCATAAGTACTTCCTTAATTGAAAATTTTTTAATTCAGTATTTGCATTGATTAAAATATACAAGGTCAAAAATTTCCCCTTCCTACATATCAAACAGAACAATCACTAAAGAAATTTCCATCTTCATTCACTCTTAAAATTACTTTGTGCTTATTTATATGTGTACAATATTCTAATTGTAAGTGCTACATATGTAATCAATAAGCAAATCAAGATGTTCTTTACTTGGCAGGTTTTTGTACATATCTTTGCCAAAAATGACATGTTTAAAACTAGGTGTACCTACATGTATGTATATATGTGAACTCAAGAATGTTTTATTAATTAGATTGTCTTTTTTCCTCACCTTTTATATGTTTCCTACATATAACATGTGTGCTGGCTGCATATTTCTCAGAATTCACTGAAGCCATAGAAAATATTTAGGGGAAATACTGGAACCTGAACAGTGCATCATAGCTTCCAAAATGTCCACAGACAGCAATGCTTCTTAATCTAATTTTTTAGTGTCTGTGGAAATGCGTAATGGATTGTGGAAATGGGGAAAAAAGCAAGGGAACGAGATGACCCCTTGGAACATCCTCTGAAACAACACTTTTTCTATAATAACAGCTATAGTGAAAGTACAGAAGAGGGGCCAGAATGACATAGAATTCATCCTTCATCCGTTAGTCCAATCACCAAATGCATGAGCTAAGCATTATTCTGGGCCTGGGTGTGCATCAGTGAATTCAACAGAGTCCCTGCTCGTGTGAACATTATGTTCTCATGGAAGAAAATAGATGCTACACAAATAAATGGTAAAAAAAAAAAAATGAAGCAGGTTCAGGGGGGATAGAGTCACCACAGATGGACTTAGGTAGAGTGGTAAGAAAAGGCTCTGCTAATGCAGAGGCACTTGTGCGGAAATATAAGAGAAGTGAGAAGGCAAACCATGAAAACTGGCTTCACAGAGCAGCCCAGGCTGAGAAGATAGCAAGTACCATGGCTCCAAGAAACGGCATGTCATGTAGGGTTTGGTAAGCTCCACGAGGGCTTTCTAAGTCATTCCAATTTGACAGGATTCCACTTAAAGGTTGAAGCAAGAGATGGACTGAATATTTATGTTTTGAAAGCAACATTCTGGCTACTGAGCAAAGGCTAGTCTGTGCTATAGCAAGAGGGAAAAGGGAGGGTAGTTGAAGCTACTGGCACCTTCTTCCATGCAGAAAGTAGGGCAACACTGACAAGGGTGGTTGCAATGGAGATGGGGAGAAATGGTCACAGACTGCATCTATTTTTAAGGTTAAAAAAAGGTTTCTAAGAGAATGATATGGAGCATAAAAGTGGGCAGAGGAGTCAGGATTTGTGGCCTGAGTAACTGGATAAGTTGGGGTTCCATTTACCAAAACCAGGAATACTAGAACCACAAATATATGGGGTATAGAACACATCATTTTGGATTTATACTTTCTAAGGCAGAATTTCCAAATTATCTTCCAAGAGGAGTTACCAGAGAGAAATAAATTGGACCCGAGAGTTGGGAAGCCATGGAAGAATTCTGAGGTGGATAGATTTGAGACTCATTGTCTTGTTAATGGTACCTAAAGGCATGGACTGTATGTGATCACATCTAACAGTTTGTGAAAGTAAAGAAAGAGGATGACTGAACCCTTGGGTGTGTTGCCATTTAAAGGTCTGTATGATGAAGACTAGAAAGAGTACATAAGCAAGAGAAAGAAAAATGCTGTCCCTGGAAGCTGAAGAAGAAAAGAGTTTCAAGGAGGGAATGACCAACTCTGCCAAATACTCTAAGGGCTATGAGCCTGAGTATTCACTCCAGAATTGTGTAGTCACTTATGACTTTAACCAGAGGATTGCAATGAAGCATCAGGAAGAAAACTTACTAGAATAAACAGTGAATTTTCAGTAATCAGAGAGGGTCTTGGAGTATAGTATCTTTAAAATGTGTTTGTTTATACCACCAGGCCAAATATGTCTCCTATCTGTATTCATGCATGTACACACACATGTGCATGCACACACACACACACACACACACACACACACACACTAGTCCTGCTTACAGGCTCTTTATCCCTAAAGATAGACCTTAACTTCTACGGCCACTAAGTGCTTTGCAGTATATTTCCCTTCAATGTACAACTTTACACAGCTACATTTTTCTTTGAGAATTTGGAGTCAGTTCTTAAGAAGGATGTCAGAAGTCTCAAGACAACTAGAAAATACAGTTTATGTGAGAGAGAACGTTTTCACTAAAATAATGGCTCCATTCGATGTGACATGAAGATGACCTCAAAGATCTCAGTGTCCTTGCTCTGTTGACTTTGCTGATAAAGGCAAACACATTCTTCATGATAGACACAAGTCACAGAAACTCTCATCCAGCCACCAGAGAGAGAGGCTCGCTGTTGATCCTGAAGTGTCCTAGGCCTGGCCAAACATGGAGACAACCTATGTATTGGTCTGTGTCTAACAACGGCCACAAGGTAAAGGTGCTTGCTTACAGGGACTAACTACTCTTCTCTTACCAAATAGCTGGTTAATGTTCTGTCCTTGACTTGGGGTTACTGAGTTCACCAAAGAATACAGACATCACTGGCAAGCTTTAAGAGAAAAAAAAGAGAGAGAGAACAAGAGTAAACACAGGATTTATCACTTTACCTAGAGGGAAAGTACCCATTAAAGTGTTCATCTCTAATGAAGACATCAGACACTGGTTAAATAAGCAAACTCCCAGGGTGAGAACAGAAATATCAGGGCACTCACAGGTCTATTGATGGCTCTAGATACAATTTCTAAAAAGAGCGGAGTAAAATGTGGTTTGTTTTTAAGACTGAGAGTGTTTTTATTAAATTAAATAAAACTTTTGTCTTTATATTAAAAGAAGTGATCTGGATTTAGCAACTTGGCTGGACCTCAGAAGCACATTAATGTCCAGGGGAGGGAGATGAAGTTCAAAGACACATGCCACTTAGGTAGAATGCCCTGGGTTCAACCCCCAAGACCGCACATGCACAAGCTACAGTTTAATATCACTTGTGTATATGTTTAAGTACTCACAAAATAATAGTACATATTGGTTATGAATAGACATGAAAAGGTATATATAGAGAAGTATAAATAAAGATAGATATAGATAAGTATAGATAGATATAGATAAGTATAGATATAGATAAGTATAAATATACTAATTATAAATAGATATAGATAAGATATAGATAAGATAGATATAGATAAGTATAAAGATATATAGATAAGTATAAATATAGATAAGTATAATAAAAGATAGATATAGATAAGTATAAATAGATATGAAAAGATAACATATAGATAAGTATAAAAGATATAGATAAGTATAAATAAATATAGATAGATTATAGATAAGTATACCTTGTATAAAGGTATATAGTGATACACACCAAACTGTTGATGTTGGTTGCCTCTGGAGGAGCTAGGAAGGGACATGGAACAGGGGATGATGGCTACATGGGATATTCCGGAAATAATATGCTAAGTGAGATCAGCCAGCTACAAATAATAAAGTGTCGCATGTTTTCCTCATAGGCGAAGCTAGGGAGAAAGTGGGATACGAAAGATGAAGGAGGATAAAGAAGAATCCGCAGTGGAGTGATGTGGGGGTGGTGTAGGGGAGGAAGGTGGATGGAGGGGGGGAGAGTTGCTGGAGGAAACACTTCACTTGACATGATGTACATGCACAAAATTATCAATGCCAACCTTAGCAGCATGCTCGGTAAGGAGAGGAAGTGGGTGGGATGGGGAAAGCTCACCAAGTGCTGTAGGCGTGTATGTCTCTATCACTCTGAACTTCATCGTGATGTATGATTGCAATGGACCAACAAAATTTAAAAAACAAGAAGAGTTAACGCTAAGCCAGGCATGGTGATGCACACCTACAATCCCTCCGACGAGGCGAAGACAGGAGGTTCAAGAACAACCTCAACAACTTTTCCAGACCCTATTTCAAAATAAAAAATAAAAAGGGCTTGGGGTGTAGCTCAGAAGAAGAATGCCCCTGGGTTAAAACCTTACGGCTTCCAGCCCAGATTGTCTTTCAGGAGCAGATATTCAGCCAATTTTTCAACGACCCATCAGAAGGCTTCATTTCTCTTACCACACATCTGAGAACCAGCAAATGGACCCCAGCTCCTCACTGGGCAAGGATTGTGAGAAAGGCAGGAAAATGGAGCAAGATGAAGTCTTTAGAACAGGACTCAGTAGCAGCCACTGAGTAAAAACCTAAGTAGCAAAAAAAGCCACAAAGCTTGTTGACAAATCAGAGTGGAGAAGAACAGTAAAGTATCAATTATGTTAAAATCCAAATTATCATTTTGGCGGGTGCAATTTGGCATCCAGATGGACCACACTAAACAATTCCATTCTACTTAATTATTTAAATATCATTTTGTGAACCACTTACTCGGCAAGCAGAGCTGTTTAAAATCTGTTTTATAGGAACCACAATGTGGTTCTGCTGTGCAGGAAGACTTTCTGTAGACTCTGCATTATTTATAGGAGATAACTCTGCTTTGATTGACTGTATGCTCCAGCAAGGAAGAAGGAAACGAAGATTCACCAACTCCCTCATCTGTGGCCAGCCCTGGATTCCATACTTTGCCCGTATCCTCTCAGTTTTTCCCAGCAGAGGAAGATCATCCCCATCGTAGAGATGAGAAAACTAGGCTGGCAATTGTTGAGATAACTTGACCTAAGCCAAATAGCTGGAAAATGGCAGGTCCAGATTTTCAACCTCAACTTCATAAGGAGCCATCACAGTTAGATGGAAATTAAAATCCCGTGAGGATGCTGAAGGGCTTTGGCTTTTGCCCAGATTCTTCTGCCACATCCCCTCCCCCACCCATGGCAGCAACTCTCCAAAACTAGGGCACTGTGGAAATCTCTCTAACTGAGATGTAGTAATCTGTGTTCAACTTTTGTTGAAGAGCAGATTCATATCACAGGTCAGGGATAGAGGCCCTCTCGGTGAGGTTCTGCCTGTATAACAAGTTCCGCATGATAGTAATATCGCTGGTTTGAGGAGCACACTTTGAGTAACAAGGAGTTACAGAACGTTTGACTATTTTGGGGTGACAAGAGCTCTCAGGGACAGTCTTCTGCTGATGGAACTCCTTACACCCTGTTGTGAATGACAGGGTTTACAAAACATTTTTTTTTCCCCCTGAGATCTAGATTTTCCAGAACATACCCTAAGGGATGATTTATCTACAAGAAGAGTTTCTTTCAACTTCTCAGAAGTTACAGCTCTGTCATTTCACCAACTATCTGTCTAAACTCGCATCTCCTTTTCTTCAGAACATTATATACACTGGCTTCTCAGTTACACATTCAACATAAGGAATAACCGAGTTTCAAGATGGACTTTTTGCCATGAACTCTTGGTGGCTTCTGCTTTTTGTAACAGGAACTGGTAGAACCAGGGTGCAGCTCTGTGCTAAAGCGTTTGCCTAGCATGTGTGAGGCCATGAGTTAAAACCCCAGCACTGCAGCTAAAAAATAAAAGCAGAAAAAAAATGGTTAAATGTAACAGCAACTACTAGACAATTCTGAGCATTTATTTTTAATAGACTCTGTCTCTAATATCAATAAAATGGTCCAAAACACTTAATGACCTTTTGAGAGACTTTTTGTAGCATTGCCTTTAGGACAACACTAAAATTTAAGTATTCCAAATTACTATTTCAAAGAGCATTAAAAAAGGACTACATTCTTTCTATGCACATACAAATATGTAACAGCGAAGCTCACTATTATGTATAATTATAATATATTAATAAAGGCTTTAAAACAAAAAGGGCTGCATTTTTATAACTTTCTTTTAAATTCATACCCCAGCAATTTGATATAAATCTTTAGATAAACTATATATATTCTCTCTTATAATTAAAGAAAGAATGATTTCATTTTTATCCATTCTGAAAACACAGTTCTTGTCTAGTGTTTTAAAGAAGATAAACATGTTGGTCAATTATAATCAGATAGAGTTAACCTTCGATAGTAACTGTACCAAAATTGTAACTTTTGATTAACATATCTCTCCTATAAGGTAGATAATACCAAACAATTCTTCTTGCGCTCATTTATTTAATTAATTGGAGTATACTTTGTGGTTAAAATAATCTTATAAATCTATCAGAATGCTTATCTCATCAAAATTTAAACTTTCACCTAATAAAATTGAAGATACTCATCCTCAAAATCACTGTTCTGTGATTTCAGAAGAACAGTGAATATTGTGTCTGCCAACCAAAAAATAATCTACTCCCTCTTTTCTTATTACTCAGCTCTTTGAGGATATCTGTATCTGAACAGAATCGCAGCCTTCCAACTCTTGAAGCCAAGATATTTAGAAGGAAGTCAACTCTACCCTAGCTAGTCAGCCTTAGGTTAAGCAGGTATTCTTGTCCTGGGGCAGAGTAACTGAACCGAGGACAAACTCTCAGTCCAAATTACAAGTCAATAAAATATGATAAAACTTCTGTGACCACAATCTTGAGGTAGACGTTTCCTGACTACTCAAGGAAAGACCCAAAAAGAGCCCTCTTTCTCTTCATGGAAAGTATCAATAAAGCCATCTTCTAGCCACAAGGGGGAGCCAGCCCTTACCAGGAAATGGACGCATGGCAGGGATCAGAGGCAGAAACTGCTGGCTGTTCCGTGGAAACTCTCCTCCATACACCCTTTCAATCTTGTAGCTAACTATATTTCTCTAACTGATCTATGGAGACATGTTTCAAATGCCTTCAATGTTTCCAAGTACACAGTGCCACACTTCCATAGTCCACAGGACTGTCCACGAGGCCTCCATAATGATGACTCAACCACTTCCTCTTCTCGAAACCCTGGAAAATAAAATAGAGTCAAGAGTTTTCAAAATCTCTCTTCCTCCTTTTGAAAACTGGAATAACAAAATGGCATTGGGTCATAAACAATTTCAGCATGCCTCCTGTTTGCTGGGATTGCTGGACAATCAGATTTATAATGCCTTCTCTTAAAAGGTGATGAATTACATAGTCATTCCTCAGTATCCGTGGAAGACTGATTCCATTCCCCTTCCCAGTATATACCAAAATCTGCAGATGCTGACGTTTATATATAAAATAGTTTATATACATGGCTTACATGCATCCTCCCACATACTTTGAAACATCTCTAGGTTACATAATACCTAATACAATGCAAATGTTACGGGAAGAGTTATTACATGGCGTTGTTTCTGGAATGGAAACAATCTGTACTTGTTCAGTGTACAAATTATTTTCAAAATATTTAAGTATAAGATTGGTTGAATCCACAGATACAAAACCTACAGATTCGGAGGGCCCACTGTAATCTAAAGATAAATATGCATCAACAACAAGAGGCTACTTTCTTCTCCCTTTGAAACTTCTGTACCCATTTAGGCCTTCTCTCCCCCTTGCCCAGTCAGAACTCTCTTAAGGATAATTCTAATTCTACGCAAGTTTTACCATCACTTTCCGTGCATACTGTTCTGCAGTGGTATGGCAGCTTCCTCGTTATCACAGTCAGCAGTCCTCAGCATGGACCTCGTGGTCCAAGCTAAGAGTGATAGGCTTCTCTAAGGCTATCCATATCCTAAGCAACAGCAGGAGAAAGAGGAACAGAAAAATATGCTCCTCCATTTTTTGAGGACCTTTAGGGGCTGAACCCAGGGGCATTCTATGTCTGAGCTATATTCCCAACTCTATTGTACTTTTCTTTTTGAAACAGGGTCTCAAATTACTGAGGCTGTCTGTGAACCTGCAAACCTCCTGTTTCAGCCTCACAAGTACTGAGATGACATTCATGCACAGCTGTGCCAGGCTGTGCCCCTCCCTTTAAAGGACTGGACTGGTTATCACATGCTAAGCTGAGTTGTAACAAGAAACCCCAAAAGATTAAAGGCTTACAACGGTATTTTGTTCTTACATTCTTTTCGGGTTGTCTATGGGTTGCCTAAAGCTCTATTTCACATTTCCTCCACTTGAGGGTTGCTAGAAGCTGAATTTATTCTTTAAAAAGTCACATGTTAAGGTTTTGATACCCCAGAACGTACGCATATTTGGAAATGGGAGTCTTTAAAGAGGTTATTAAATGCTATCAGTAGGGTGTGCTCTAGTCCAGTGTGGCCGGTATCGTTATGAAAAGGGGAAACTGGGACAGAGACAGTTTCATTGTGAAGACAGAGGAGATGGGCATCTACAAGCCAAGGAGGAAGTCAGAGACAGACTCAGTCCTCACAGATCACAGCAGAAACCAACTCAGAGGGTAGCATGGTCTATGGCTCCTAGTCTTTATCACTGTAAGAAATACGCTTCTGTTATGCAAGCCACTCTTCCATGGTATGTGATCAACCTTAGCAAATTATACAGAAATCCAAACTAAGAGCAGCCACAGACTGCCAGAAGGAGGCAGGGATGGCCAGTAGATACATTGTCTTTTAAAGCCTCTGCTTGGATATGGCATTTGTCATTTCTGTTCACATTCCATTGGCCGAAGCCAGCCATGTGACCAAACCCTACATTAATTGAGAAGCAGAGTATATTCCTCCTAGAGGGAGACATGGCAAGTCTCATGGCAAGGGGCACAGATATACAGTCCTTTCAGGGCAGACAATAAAAATAACAATAATACCATCTACCATGAAGACACTGTGCCAGCTACCTATTGCTGTATAGAAACCATGTCCTAACATAATGGCTTACACCATCATCATCTCCCACCGTTCTGTGGAGAGGCCGGGTTCACTGGCCACTTGCCTGGTGGGAACAGCTGCAGTCAGTGGAGCTGCAGCGTTGGAAGGCTCACGTGGGCTAGGTATCTCAGTGCTTCCCTTACATGGCTGGCAGGTGTGCTGGCTGTCAGCTGGGACCTAACCAAATATCTGCCCACGGCCTCTGCATGTATCTTGGGCTTTTCATGGCATGAGAGATAGAAAACAGCCTCAGAGCCTGACCAGATCCAAAACGAGGAGCTCTAGGATCCATCTCACAGTGGAAGGAGGGCCAAGAATCCACGACCATTTTCAATCCATCATCTACTTCTGCGACTGATCCAAATATTTGCTTCTATCTAGCTTGAAGAGAGGTGGGGGAAATACCTGTCTACAGCAATATGCCCTGCTGGACATGAGGTTCAATTGTCAAGGAGCCAGAGGTTATGGACTTTGGGATAAGAAACTGGCAGTCTTTTCCACATACACTTAATTTATCCAGTTTCTTTCTTCAAATATTTTACATCCTCTCTAAAATCTATTAGCTGGGCATAGTGGTGCTTGCCTCTAACTCCAGTACTTGAGAGGCTGAGACAGGAGGACCACAGGTTCAAGGACAGCCTCAGCAACTTAATGAGGCCTTCAAAATAAAATATAAAATAGGGCTGGGATTGTAACTCAGATGTTAGAATGGCCCTGGGTTCAAACTCTAGCGTCTAAAACAAAAAATCTTTTGTGTGGTTGGTTTGTTTTTTGTTTGTTTTGTTTTGGTACTGAGGATTGAGCCCAAGGGTATTCTATCTTTTAACTACGCCCCCAACCCTTTCTTACTTTTTATTTTGAAACATGGTCTCATTACATTGCTGAGGCTGGCCTCACACTTGTAATCCTCCTACCTCATCCTCCAAGGACTGGGATTATAAGAATGTGCCACCATGCCAGCTCTAAAAATCTCTTATTTGTATTTTATTCATTTTTTCAAAGCAATAAATATACATTGGAGACATTTTTGCCACCAATAGCCCCAGATGGCTTATTATAACAGTTTAAAAATAATTCCTCTAGCTGTTTTTTATCATTCTTCTTTGAATACTGACCTCAAAATCTCTAAAGAGAACTCATCATTTGCAAAGACTTTCTATTCCATCCACTCCTAAAGTGTCTACAACAAAATGTAAATAAGATCCATAGAAGCCTTTGTGCTCCAGATCCTCTCTGCCCTCACTCACACATCTCCAGCTTCACACTCCACGCTAGGCATAATACTTCATGTTATGGTTTGCATGGCCAATGTCCCCAAAGGCTCATGTGTTGAGGGCATGATCCCTCATGTATCAGTGTTCAGAGGGAGGGCTTTGAGAAGTGATTGGCTCACAGGGCTCTGACCTCATTGATGTATCAATTCATTGATGGGTTCATAATTGAATGAACTAGTGACAGGTGGTCAAAACTGAAAGAGATAGGAAGTAAGTCATTGAGGGTGTGCCCTAGAAAGGTATAACTTATCCCTGCTCGCTCTTTCTCTTTCTCTCCCCCCCACTCTCTCTCTCTCCCCCCTCTCTCTCTTTCTCTCTCGTACTCTCTCTCTCTCTCTTTCTCTCTGCCATGAGGTGATCAGCTTTCCCTCACCATCCTCTTCTTCTATGATGTTTCTGCCTCACCACAGTTCTAAAAACAATAGAGTCAGGTGACCATAGACTGAAACCGTTGAAACTGTGAGCCAAAATAAACCTTTCCTCCTTCAAGTTGTTTTCTCAGGTGATTTGGACAGTGATGAAAATCTGACTAACACCATTTCCAAAGTAGAACTCACAATAAGAATTGACTTCCATAGTTCTTAGAATTATCAGGACTACCTCATCAGGCATTGTCATCCAGGCTGGACAAAGTTCACTCCTCAGAGTCATTCCTCAGAGTCATCTCCCTTCTTTGACCCTATCTCCATGTGCTTTTGTATCTGCTCTACTCTGACTCCATCTCTCCTCCTATGATTCCCAAACACCTTTCCGTGTGCCCTAAATATTCAAACTCCCATGTACTTACAAGCTTCTTTCTGAAAGCTGCCTTCACCTCCACTTCAGGGCAGCCTTTCAAGCAATGGCGACTGTCATTCTCACACCCAACATTCAACAAAGCTCACTCCTTATCTCTACCACCTAACTCTTGGTTCTCCCAGTCTCTAAATTTCCTCAGTTGCATAGAAACATTCATTATCAGAATAAATAATCAGATTAATCTGCTATTGCTGCAATCATCTACCTTCCATTCATACGAGTGTCCTAGACCATGTCATTCCCATACCAACTCCAAAATTTCCACTCCAAGGGTCTCACTTGGATCATCATCTGCTATTTTTTGTACATCCCTCCAGCAATCCTGACCCAGTGTTCCTCCACCACACTGGAATCTCCCATTGACTGTCCCTATCACATTTCACTGTCTGGTATGCCCTCTCATGACCTCATTTGCCTTCTTACCAAGGTGAGATTCCATGATCCATTGCCAAAATGTCTCCCTTGCATATTCATGCTCGTCATTGTATTCTCTCCTCTGTCTTGCCCATCCAGAAAAGTCCCAGGCCACCAATGTGTCTGCACCTCCACCCTGAGCATGGCAGGCAGGCCCCACGGTCATGCAGGCAATCCACGTATTGAATGTTCATACAAACTTCTAGCAGAGACTCGGCACTAAGGCAAAGCTCTGCCCAGCCTCCTCTGATGCAGTATGCTCCCCCGCACTTTAGGGTGCTCCTTTTACCACATTACCTTTGTATGCAAACCTCCAGTGACTCCCTATTCCTCTTTCTCCTCTTCTCCTCTTCTTCCTTTTTCTCTTTTTCTTCTTTTTCTCCTCCTCCTTCTTCTTTTTTTCTTTACTAAGAAAATAAAAGCAAATCAAAAGGTTAGTTCCTTTGATAACACGTCTCAAAAATTCATTGATAAAACACAAGCACTCTGAATGCCTGAGAGAAAAGGAAAGAGACAGATTGGCAAAACATAGAGAACAAGGCAGGGTCCTCAACAGGCTCCCCTGCTTTCTATCTTGAAGACTAGCTTTGCTGCGTAGGCCCCAGTCAGCTTCCCTGCAGACATGAAGACTAACACTGACCCAAGGTCCTGCGCCCTCAGCCCCCAGCCCCACTTAATGCTACAACAGCTGCACTGCTCAAACCAGACGGACAACCAACTAAATGGATGACTTGAAACTGCAGAGGTACTCTTTTCCTTATAAAATGGCATAATCGACTTCCACACTTTATTGCTTTTAATGTATGCAAATTAATGGGAAAGTGGGAGTGGCTTCACTATTCTATAAATCTATTTGAACTCCTTTGGGGAAGATGTAAATAAGCAGAGCTGCGTGTTCGTTGTAAAGGCACGGTCATGATATCATCATCATTAGTAATAATTTAATTATATCAACTAATTGTTGTTACCTTCTTATGCATTCATGTGAAAGCAAATTTTGTCTCCTTGCTATCTTTGCCATTAAAACAAAAGAATAATGCTATCCTGATAAGAATAATGACTGCACCTGTCAAAATAGATTTATATCTTGAACCTCAGCCTCTGCAGCAAGTTTTTACCAGGAATTTTCATTTTTTCCTTTTCTTTCTTTCTGGGTTATTTTTTTTTTTAAGAGAAGAAGACAGAAAGCAGATTTCCACCTCTGCTCTCGAGCTTCCCTCTCCAATGATGCTCGGGGCAACAACCCTTCAAAATTAGGTACCAATCAGGGCCAATTCCTTTGGTAACAATTGTAATAACATTAACATGATGAACTAATGAGATATTAATGCAGTTGTAATAGACATTTCCATAGGAGCTCCAGTCTAATTGCATGGGTTAATAATGGGCCTTAATCTGTGCTTGGCAAGTGCAATGCATGATGAATAGGGAGCGAGATTCTGATGATTTTCCACATAGTGGTGCTTACGATTTCCAAAAGAAAAAAGTGCCTGTTTTTAAAAGCAGGTGCTTATGTGAACATTGAGAAAACTGAGCACAGAGTATTTCAACCTCTCCTCCACAAGACTCCTGAAGGTATTTTGTGCATTTAAATTTATAAACAGCAATACACTTGAAGAATGAATATTTAAGAGCTTCATATATGTATTTAATTTGTACCTAATAGTTTTTTAGTTCATCAATACTAAGTGAATTCTAATTATAGATGGCAGAACCTTGGACATTCAGCAATGGTACAATCAGCATTGCTTTTAAAGCAAAGAAATACTGAAGACACCTACAGACACACAGAAGCACAGAGACACACAGACATACACACACACATTCAAGCACACGCACATGCATTCACACACACTGAAGAGCTCCTGTTGTTTGAGAGAAATAAAGAAATAAGGTCAAGACACTAGAAAGAAATAAAAAGGGATAAGGTGATAGAAAAGAAAAAGGCAAAAGCCAGATTATAAGTTGAAATACTCAGAGTCCTTCAATTGGATTCAAGAGGATACCTGCACATCACCCTGGTTTGAACTCTGCTGAAAGAGAGAGGAGAGAAAAAAGCCAAGCCTTTGTATGATTATTTATTCCAGCAAACAACAGCACATGGCAACTAGGAGCCTTTCTATTCCCTAAGCTAATATTTGGAGACATTGTATCTCAAGGGCAAATTCTAAGTGTTCCTCCTCTCTCTAAAGTAAAGAGAAAAGGAGAGAGAAAAAATCGGAGGTTTCCGTCATCCAACGATAAAGAAGAAAATATTGACAAAATTTAACATTGAACACTGTACGAGGAAGATAAAAAAAATTAAAAGGGAAGTATGATGATAAGCTTTGCTTAGCAAATACAAATGAAGGCTATGTAAACCCACGCAATTTTTTTTAAAGCAGACTGTTGTTAAATTAACTGGCAGCATTTCAAAATCTCCTTAACAGTGCATATTGCAGCCAATTCTCATCTCAACCCCCTCTAGGGAAGATCTACTTTCTTAGACAACTCCTACTGGTCTCAGTTCTGAACACAGAAAGAGGTGGCCTGAGCTTCTTCCCATCCTCCCCAATACCATTTTAACTGATATTCAAACGGCCCCATTTATCTGCCTCCCTTGAGAGAAGAGACTTCCTTACCTGACTCAGCTCCGGTGTCAGCCTGGAGGACAGCTTCCAGGGCACTTTGCTTTTCTCCCTCATTGCTGCCAACCTACAATCACTAGAAGGGATCGTCCAGGTTCAGGATACCTTCCCTTCTCTGCCTCTCTGCTCATCCAGCATTTCACCATCTGCCAGTGTCCTTGCCAAATTTTTTTATTTGCCTGTAATTGTGAGAGCAATAACAATTTTCAACACAAGATCTTGGGGGGAGTCAGCGGGTAGATTAGTGTTTCAGTCAACAGTCACAGTGCTATAATACCAAGCAACTGACCCCACAATTTAGAGGAAGGGAGATTTATTTGCTCACAGTTTTCTGGAGATTCTGGGTTCAGTTCACGTGAGGCCAAAGTCTAAAAATTGGGGCAGGTTGGCAGGAAGCAGAGAAAGAGAGACAGCAGGATTCCGCTCTCACATCATGGAGACCGAGAGCTAGAGAGCAAGCAAGGGGCTCAGGGACCACACATAATCCCCAAGGCCACACCCCGGGGACCCCTCCTCCAGCCACACCCTGCCTGTCTAGGTTACTTCCCAGACAATGGTTATCTACCAAATAAGATTACAGCCTTCATGACCTAACTATCTTGACCCTGAGTTCTTCAGGGGGGATTCTGTATCTGATTATAGCAATCAATAGGATAAAGACCAGAATTTTTTAATTCTGGAGAGAGGACCTATTTTCAAAATCTGATTTCTCTACTTAATGTCTTTATGTCCCACTACATAATCTCTCTGCATT
Source organism: Muscardinus avellanarius (assembly GCF_963383645.1). Classification (NCBI taxonomy): domain Eukaryota; kingdom Metazoa; phylum Chordata; class Mammalia; order Rodentia; family Gliridae; genus Muscardinus; species Muscardinus avellanarius. The sequence continues at coordinate 87,592,404 of NC_137799.1, forward strand.
TCAGCTTCCTCATCTACAAAAATGAGCCGACAACCTCAAAGGGTGTATAAGATATAAATAAGAGACTACCACTACAAGGTCAAGAACTTTGTACTCTGCTTGAGTGAGTTCCTTTCCCTTTCAAGCAATGCATTTGCATATAACAGGCACCTTTTTTTCTCCATGACAGTGAATAATAATTCAGAGCATAAAATTGCAAGCATTATGCTTTTTTTTTTTTAGACTTCATCCCAAGTCTAAAAAAGGCAAGAGCAGGAGCAGAACCATTTTGTCCACATCTCCCGCTGGTCCCTGAGTGGCTGAGAGACTCATTCAGGAGTCACATCTGTTTGGTTAACAGCTGGTTGATGCTGGGGGTTTGTTTGTTTGTTTGTTTGTTTTGTCTTGTTTTTGCACTAGGGATTGAGCTCGGGAGCACTCTACCACTAAACTACACCCCCCAATTCCTTTCATTTTAAAATAGGTATCTTGCTAAATTGCTGAGGCTGTCTTCAAACCTGCAATCCCCCTATTTTCAGCCTCCCAAGTACTGGGATGACAGGCATGCACCACCATATCTGGCCTGGCCTACATTTTAAAAAAATAATTATTATTAATTCTTCATTCTCATTTAAAATACACTATAACTAAAACATAATAAAATATGAGCTATTAATCCAAATATTAAATTGACTTGCTTAATTACATGGTATATTTTAGCTTATGCTTTTGAAATATTAGAAATAAGTCCAAAACCTCCTTCCTCACTACAGAAGTTTTCTAGAGCTACTATAACAAAATACTACATACTAAGAGGTGATAAGTCGGGTCCCTCCCCCATGTGAGGTCAGTGGGAACAAGCCAGAAACCAGAAGCGGAGATATCGCGAGAATCCAGGTGCCGTGAGACTCCAAACATCGCGAGACTACAGATGTCGTGAGAGACTCGGCATGCCTATCAAACATCGGTGCCTCCGATCCACCACCTGACTCAGCTGGCCGATCAGGACTATGTGCAACTCTCCAGATGTGAGGCCCATCGGTCCCTTCCCCCACAGCCAGCTGACTCTCCGGAGGGTCCAAGTCCAAATAAAACAGTGGTCTCTGATAACCCGGTTGGTGTTTTTACCTCCCTCTTAAACTCCCTAACTCTATTTTCAACCTTTCAATAGGGTTACAGAAATGTATTTCTCATCATTCTGAAGCCTGAAAGTTCAAAGTCTTGGTGCGACCAGAGCTGTTTTCTCCTGAAGCCCTCTGGTTAGCTACCTTCTCCCTGTGTCAACACGGCCATTACTCTGTGCAGCTTCATAATGGCGTCCCTCTCTCTCCTTGTAAGGGGACACTAGACATATTGGACCAGGGTACCATCCTTAATACTTCATTTTAATGTTAATTACCACTTTAAAGGCTCTTTCTCCATGTGATTTCATAGGGAGTTAGAGCTTAAACAGGAATTTTGGAAGAGCCCAATTCAGATCATAGCACCACCTTGAGTAATTTTAAGAATTTCTAGAAGCCTGGCATGATGTTGCACACTTATTAATCCCAACTATTTTGAAGGAGGATCACAAGTTTAAGGCCAGCATTGGCAGCTTAGCAAGACTCTATCTCAAAATAAGACTAAAAAGTGCTGGGGATATAGCTCAGTGATAGAGCATTTGCCTAGCTTTCATGAGGCCTGAGTTTAATCCCCAATACTACAAACAAAAAGAAAAAAAAAAAAAAAAAAACTCCCAGTGCTCTCACATTTTATGATGGGAGCTCTGCCCGGAAATATACACAGAGAATAAGAGACAGAGAAGACCAAATCAAGGTGCTTGTCTTGAAGTTCTCTGTGAAGAAGAAAATGGTTGGAAAGAGAAAGAGAAAACTTAGCTCATATATTTTATCTGTCCCTTACTCCTTATTAATGAATATCCTATATTTACCAGAGATAACTGAATAATGGCTAATTTCATTCTTCTCTTATATTAAGAAACATTGGTTTAACCATAGTCGGCATGGCCAGAATATGCAGCATTTTTATTTCTGTCTCTACCATTGATTAATACGGTCATTTTGAATATTACAATTTTCCTCTATTTTTAGAGGAAATCAAATATTGTATAATAAACTATACTGCAAGCAAAATGATACTATGCTTCTCAGCAATTGTAAGTAACCAGATCAGCCCTAATCAAATTGAAGGAAGTTTTAGACTCAGATTCTTAAACTTGTTGGCTTACTACTCCCTTTTTAGAAAAAAAAAATTACTTAGCACCACTCTGGGCACTTTCAACATCCCTTTATTTCTACTTAATACCACCTAATTACATCTGAAGCTACCGCCACACCTCTCGGTCATTCCAGCATCCCTCCAAAGGGGTAGTATCTTTGACTTTGGAAACCAGTTTAGAATTTATCCAGTTCATTAGCTGTGATATAAGTCAAAGAGAATAAAGAGGACATCATTAACACAAGTTATAGATCATTGCTAGCTCTGACCATATCTTTCTCTGAACACAGTGATGTACAATCCCTTGGTACCCTCAAGTGACTGGACCCCAGGAGATGCAAAGTTTGCTTAAACCTACATTATTGAGAAAAGGCCATACTCCTATGTCTTTCCAGCAACATGGCCCATAATGTCTATCAGTATTTCCTAGCAGACCCACAGAAACCACATAAGAATGCCGTCTCTTTCTTGGGATAGCTGGAGTGAAATTCTCTTTCTGCCATCAAGGAAACCATCACTACATATTTTGGGCCTAGAACTCCCATTTTTCTGAATCTTTCAGTGCCATAAATTCAGGAAAATGCATCAAGCTCCAAGCACCTCCTTAATCCAGTTCCTCCTAAAGAACTTTTTGTTGGGATTTTATTTCTTAGACCTCTTCGGTAGATTCATGCACTTGATGGATTAATAATCTCAATGGATTTCTTGGTGGTGGTAAAAAACTGTAGGCAGGTGGGGCATGGCTGGAGGAAGTCCATCACTGGGCGTCCCTGGCCCCTTCTGGTCTCCCCCTCTGCTTCCCAGCTGTCACGAGCTGAACAGCTTCCCTGGATCACATGTCCTGCCTCACCTCAGGCTGAGAGGAATGGAGGTGGCCAACCATGAACTAACTCAATTCTCTGAAACCAGGAGCCAAAATAAATCATGTCGTGTGACTTCTTCTATCACCGTTACTCTGCACAGTGTGTGGAGGCATCCTTCAGTACTAAGCCAGCATACTAGTAATATCCATTTGTGAAGAGTGTCGGGAAAATTGTACATGGATTCACCTAGACATAAATAATACTGGGAACTAAAGAAAAACAGTTGTCAATGTTCCCCAGCAAATAAAAGAATCAAGAGATATATTCAAATCAAGGTTCAGACCCTCCGTTTTGAAACTTGGTAAGAGAATTTTGGATATAGAAGAGGAAAAAGTCCAGATCCATAAACCAGGAGATATAACCCTGGTGCCAGATCTCCCCAAAACTAGCCCTTTCCCACCAACACTTGCAATTTCCCATCCTTTCTGATGAGAGTAAGATCACTTTATGTACTACTACTTTATGTAGTAGTTTATGTACTACTAAAACACAAACTTCCTCTTCCCCTGATTTTTATTTAGGAGTCCTCAGAAATACTTTAAAAAATATATGTATGATTTTACTTCTCCAATTTAAGTTATTGAGGTCAAAAAATTTTGGTCTTTCTATAATATCTCCATGATCTTTTCTTATGGTATGAGGAATCGAATCCATGGCATTCTACCTTCAAGCTACACCTCCAACCCTGTCTTTATTTTTTATTTTGAAACGAGGTCTCACAGAGTTACTGAGTCTGGTCAAGAACTTACCATCCTCCTGTCTCAGACTCCCAAGTATGGTATTACAAGCATGTACCACCACACCCAGCTCTGTATGGTCTTTAATGTAGTAGATGCTCAATAAATAGCAGTCAAAGCTAGGTGTGGTGGCACACGCCTATAATCCCAGAAACTAGGAGGCTAAGAGGATAGCAGGCTTAAGACCAGCGTCAGCAACTTAGCAAGAGAAATACTCAAGATCTTAAAAAGACCCTATTTCAAAGTAAAAAATAAAAAGAACTCAGAGTATAGCTTGGAGATAGAATGCCGTGTGTGTGTGTGTGTGTGTGTGTGTGTGTGTGTGTGTGTGTGTGTGTGTAAAAGAGTGGTCGATCAGTCGAAAATTCAAACAACTGACAATTTTTTTGTTTAAAAAAAAAGGTCGAATCAGTTGTGCCACAACTTCAGTGATCAACTCCTCAGTCTCTTAATAGCTAAAATAGTTCTTCTCATGTTTTGAGCAGCAGTGATTTGTACCAATATGTCCATATAGGCAGCTGGGAAAGTTAGAATTAAGAAAGTCAAAATATTTAATATTTTCCTTATTCATATTTTATGCTATTTTAGTACTTAACTCTGCATCCTAAGTCTTTTTTTTTTTTTTTTTTTTTTTTTTTTTGGTGGTACTGGGGATGGAACCCAGGGGCCTCTACCTCTTCTACCTCCAAGCCACACTCCCAGACCTATTTTATATTTTTTTATTTGGAAACAGGTTCTCTTAAGCCAGTGGAGGCTGGCTTCGAACCTGTGCCATCCTCCTGTCTCAGCCTCCCAAGCGCAGGGATTACCAGCGTGCACCACCACGCCTGGCTAAGTCATTTTTATTTTAATAGGAAAAGAATAGCAGAAGAATGTGTAAGAGACCCCTTTGGGAAAAAGAAGGAAACAAATTGAAGATTTTCTACTTTGGAAAGATGGGGAACAAAAAAGCATTCAGAAGATAAAACAAGTCGGCATTCTCGACGCTGAAAGATGACAGTGACTAAAAAAGTCTTTCCGCCTGTATGAGCACCCCCTCTGTCCCCAGGCCTGATGCCGGGTAACTCAGAGATATAATTTATGATGGATTCACAAACAAAATGGTCAGTGGTTCAGCACAAACCAAACATGAGCAGACACATTGCTAAACCCAGCCGTCCTGCTGCTTACACAATCTGTTGATCCATTGAACAAATATATGTTGAAAGATTAAGCGGGAGTTGACTGCCATTCAAGAAGATAAATGTAGAGTAGACTCATTTTCCGCCTGACTTAATGCTTAAGGATTTGTATTAGCAGGATGCTGGGGAGGGGGCGTCAGTGGGAGGCATGGGAGGAAGGGAAATTCCAGTCACCCAGATCTTTAGAATGAGATTATCTTGCCCAGGACCTCACACAGAGGCCTCTACCAGCCATCCCACGGCAATCCCTGGGCCTTTGGTTTTTCCCCTTATTTTTTTTACTGGGGGAGTGGATCCGAGGAAATAAATGAGGACTGCAGGAACCCTTGCCAGGCTATTCAAGCCTTGTCCAGGGAACAATAAGAAACAGAATGTTTTATACAGTACAGTTTGAGATTTCAACTGGAAGAAAAAAAAATGAGTCAGGCTGTCAAAAAGGTACATTGTTATCTGGCTGCCTCAGGAAAGGTCTGTGAGCCATTAAGCTATAGAGACAACTGAAAGCCTGGAGCTGGGACTCGGTGCTCCTGCTGCCAGGGCCAGGGCCATCCCCGCACAGGGCGGGCCAGCCTTGATTCAGCTCACACTTGTTGACACTTTCCTCGATGGCAGTGGGGGGCCAGGCTTCTGAGGTTGCATTTGTCTGTCTTTGCAGGGCTGGAAAAGACAGCCAGTCACTGCTCTTGATCCTGTTATAAGTGCCCAAGCTCACAAGAGGGCTTTGTTAAGAAGAGAGTAAAAGAAAGAGGAGAGAGGGGAGGAAGAGGGGAAGAAAGGAGGGAAGAGAGAGGGGTAGGGAGAGAGGAAAAAAGGGCAAAGAAGAACAGAAGGAGAGAGGGAGGAAGTGAGCAGGGAGGAAAAGGACCAGGGAAAGAAGAAAGGAAAAAAGGAAGGGAGGGAGGAAGAGAGGAAGGAAGGGAGGGAGGGAAGAGGCAAAGCAGAATAAAAGAGAAGGAACATCCATTCATACAATGTAAGTGGAATTTCCTTGATTTGTCAACCTGGAACCTGGCAGTGATACCATAGTGCAATCGTGATGCTTCCTCGTTTTGCAAGCTGTGAACAATTTTCAGAGACATTCAACAACTCTGGCCTGGTCGGGAAGGCATTCCAAAAGAAAACCACCAGGCGCTGCAGAAAGAGATGGATCTTGACCCACTAGAGTATGTGTGCCAATAAATGCACTGGAAAGCAATTCACTGTGATTCAACATTTATTGAGCGCCCACTTGGGTCACGGCACTGAAGTAGGAACCACAGAAGCTTATGATAGACATGGCTCTTGCCCTTCCCCAGCACTTGCTGATGGAGACCATGTGGACATGTGCAGAACGGTGTCTAACAGGCCAGGAAAGGGGTCTTCTCTTTCCTATTGAAAAATAAGTTGAACTTTCTAAATTGGGAAATGCTTTAGGCAGGTGTGAGGTTTAAACAGGGCTCTGTTGAAGAGAGGGGAGGAGAGCATGTGAAGCTCGCCATCCACAGGGTAGACATGAGGCCGAGGAAGAAAAGGAATCGGTAGCAGGCCAAGAGCATCTTCGTTTGCCAAGCAGAGCCATGTGCTTGGAAATCAAGGGGGCGGGGTAAAAATAAATGACTGCTGAAAGGTATCTAAATCATCTGCAGCCCTCGTTCTTCATTCTTAAACACACCTAGTGTAAGGTGAAGAGGTGCTAAAATATAAGTGGGTTCACATAATTCTCTATTACATAAGGCTGGGTTGAATCATTCTTTATTTTAACTTTTAAAGTTGTTTGTTCTCATGAAATTTCCTACCCTATGTCATTACAGGCCTCTAAGTTCAAGATGTTAGTGACCAACATATGCCAGGGCACTGTTTTAATTTCTTATTGTTTTAATTGACTGAAAAATTCTGCTGCGATTTTATTTTATTTTATTTTGTGATAGTGGAGATACCAGGAGCATTCTACCTTCAAGCTACATCCATACCCCCTTTTTTTTTTGTTTTGAAACAGGGTGTAAGTTTCTGAGGAAGTTTTAAATGTTGCTCCACAACAAATGAGTTTGGACCACTTCTTTAACATAATAAACTCATCTTGTCTTCTGTGGCACTGTTACTGGCTTTATCTTTCATACCACTTGGGTTCCAAGTAAAACCGAGTGTCTAATAATGCAAATCCCAGTCAACAAGTTTTCATTTTGGGGCCTGTGAGTCTTGGGTCCATTTTCTTCCACTTGTTTATCTTCACCAAGTATCACTGACTTTGCACTGTTTGATCTTAAGCATCTGATCTTTCTCTTTCTGGATGGGTAGAACTTGGCAAGGCCAAATGTTAACGATGAGAATAGAAAAAAAGAAACAGTGAATCCTCTGGGAATGGTACGGTCTAAAGAAAACACGACCATCGGGATTAAGTTCTTGCCAGTACTGGACTGAGCTTTCTGTTTGGTTTTGGGTTGAAGAAAGTTTTTCTTCCTTTCGCTCTTGTCTAGTACGCCCAGCATCACAGTTCAGTTCTTATACAAAGTGACCCCATTGGATAAGCAAATCTATGTGACTCCTGCACGGGATGGAAATTAGGAAGCATTCTCAAGGAGAGTCTCACAGCCTCCTAAACCTTTGTCTCCTCTTCCTGGGCCCATAGGGACCATGGAGGGCGTGATTCCTCTCACCAGACCCAGCCACTCAGATCCAGGCAAGTAACTCTGCCTTAAAAATGCCTCATGGGTGAGTATGAACTAGTTGGCTGCAGGGCATCATCTCAAAGTCTTTTCTCCAACACAGGCAGGGATGTGTACAGGGTCCCCTGATTGCTTTGCCTTCCCAGGAAAGGGGAAAGAATGTATATGTGCCAACCCTACTTTGGCAGGAGATAATTTAGGCCTGGATGCCCCTCAGTGAAGGAATACAAGAGAACCAAATTATCACTGTAGGATTTGAAGGAGATAGAAAGTTAATGTTCTGCCACAAATTTTATTCTGGACTGAAAACGTTTCTATCCCTGAAACCTTAGAGAAGTTCTTCCAGAACAGCAATGTCAATGGTAGCCAAAGCTAAGGGAGTGTTCCAAAAAGCGTCTTATTCTTTCTTGATGAAGTTCTGTGTGCACGGTGGCACTTCCAGGAGAAGCCAGACGCGATTTTGCCAAAATTAAAAGCTCAGTTAGAAAATCTGCTCCAAATACAATGGTCTGCTGGATTTGAAATATTGTTCCAGAGATGAGCCCTGTGGTGCCGGAGAATACCTGAATCAGCGGAAGGCGGGCAAGAGCGTGGAGACAGTATTTATTATGTCTTGAGATGACTCCATAGGTCACCGCTGACTTCTGTTTACACTGCGCTGCCCCGTCACACCCTAGAGCAGTTTATTCAGCTGTGATCTGCAGCCAAGGATACATGCAGGAAGTCATCCGCGGGGCCCTGCTCTAGACAACTGGTACACCAGGAACAGAAGCAGGAACACTGAGAAGTGCCACTCCACCGACAGCTTTGGGGGTTAAGTTTTCTCCTTTAGGACTTTGTACTAATAAAAAAAATAAATAAATATGTTAGAACACCAGTGCAAATCATGATCCTAACAGACTGGAGTGTAACAACATAATTATTCTCACTTTACCTTGTGGTAATTGATGGGAAACGAGCTTGCAGAAAACAATCCTATCTCCAAGTCATTATTTTGCCCATCCCAATTAGGATGCATTCAAAGGCTGAAGTACAATATGATACTTTTTGCAATAGCTAGTGCCAGTTCTTATGTAAAAGGTTATTTGGGGTCACCAAGCTGTGAATCTCGCTAAATTTCTGAGGCTTTCCTCAAACCTGAAACATTCCTGTCTCCGTTTCCCAAGTACGAGGGTTACAGATACGCACCACGACACCCATCTGGCCACAGTATACTTTGAGTGAAGCAGTAGACTGGGAAACTGTCGCTTCTCTTTTAAAACACATTGATGCCTTCAGCTCTTGGGTTTTACATTACTTAAAAAAGAAGGAAAGAAAGTTGGGCGTGGTGGCGCACGCTTGTAACCCCCGCGCTTAGGAGGCTGAGACGGGAGGATCGCACGGGTTCGAAGCCAGCCTCAGGTACTTAGTGAGGCTCTCAGCAACTTAGTGAGACCCTGCTTCCAAATAAAATATAAAATAGGTCTGGGAGTATAGCCTGGAGGTAGTAAACCTCAGGGTTCCACCCCAGTACCAACCAAAAATAAATAAATAAAAAGAAGAAGAAAAGATAAAGGAAAACAGAGGAAGAGGAATAAGAAAGGTAAAACATAGAAGAAAATATTTTTAAAGGAATGAAAGAAAGAAAGATAATAGGAAAGAAGAAAATGAAGGGCCCCCTCCAGCTCTGTGCCCAATAAGATGAATGATGGAATAATGATAGCAACATTAGTATATAGAAAGTGACCAAGTGAGCACTATTTTTTGAAGATGAGATAAAACATCATTTAGAATTCTATTTCCAGCAACATGGTAGACTAATCCCTCCAGGCATAACTAAAATGCTGGATAAAATATTTAAAATGTCATTTGAATGCATGGCTTGGCTGGCAGGAAAACAGAGGGATGGAATGGAGGCCAGAGATGAAAAGTGTGAATCTTAAAAGAGAAGCAAACAGGAGAGGAAGCACCTAACCCCCTCAGGGGGCCTCTCGCTCCGATTTCACTGGGCCGCACCCAGTACTCCTGGGGTCTGGCAAGGAAACAGGTCAGATTAGAGAGAGAAGGCTGGCTCCCCGAGGCCGCACATTCCCAGAGCACAGGAGGGGGAGGCATTCCGCACGTCACAGGAGGGAGATGTTTGGCCTCTGTTGGCTTTGGCCTTGGGTTCTGGTGCCATAGAAGGAAAAGAATTAAATCTTTCTAAGAATTTCCAACCATGAGGTTAATGTCAGAATCTCCACTGTCTGTATGGATAGACAAAAATAAATACTAATATATATATATATATATATATATATATATTTTTTTTTTTTTTTTAATTTCTTTAGATGGGCTGGCCATCGAGTCCACATGCTATTCATAAAAGAGTTAACAAGAGAAAGATGAGCCACCTCCATGTCCCCAGTAGTTCTACACAGCGAGGGAGAAAAACCGAAGAACAAACATTGGCGGTGAGACTTGCCTGTGTCTTCAAAGACCATGATGATGTACAAAGACAGATTCAGGTGCTGCCACTCCATCCCTTGGACACCTTTCCCATTGATGGTAGACAGGATTTGGGAGGTTCATTGAGAAATAAATCGATTTCCTTGTGTTTGTTCTCAACTTTCCACTTAAAAAGTATAGAAACTCTATTTGAAATTGGTAACCAATTTCTTAAATAAGGAGAAAAAGAGAAGATGAATTCAAACCAGGAAATCACATTAACTGCAATTCAATGACTGTTCTTTTCCTAGGGAAACCCGAAACGTCTGACATAAGCAATGTTGATCAGAACAGAAGTTACCATGCCATGTCTCCTCTGTTTCCTTTCATTTCACTCCTCAAAACACAAGTTTCTTCAGAAGAGCACATTGGTAAATTCTTCCCACAGAGGCAGAAAACAGGAAAATAACTGAATAAGAGTTTTTTATGGGTTTTTGTTCACATATTTTTAGACTTCTGTCTACAAATGCATAGAAAATACATAGAAAAATGCAATATGTAATTTTTAAAAGGTTTAAAAAGGAGTATGTTCTGTAATAAAGTAGCACCTTTATAAAAAAAAAATACACAGCCAATGCTCTAAATGTTCTTGGTGGAAAGGAGTTGTAAGTTTCTCTTTATAAGATTAGATTGCAATATATATTATACATATATATATATATATTAAAAAATTAAATCCCCAAGTGAAAAAAAAACAAAATAAGTTTGCATACAATTTTCCAAAAAGAAAGGAGATACTTTTTTTTGTATGGTACTTTCAATAATTTACAAGAAAAATTAAAAGGCACTGTTGCACACATTTCAAAATGTCAGCAACTGATGGAAACAATCGCCTGGCTGTTTCAAAGAGAGAGCTCAGTGTTAAGTTGATCTGGGGTTGCAAGAAGGGACTTCTGCTGGAGGCGCGCTCACCCTCACACCTATACACACTCCACACACACCTCTCTGTTCACACATGACTGCATGTAAGCACAGTCACTGCACAGAATAATACCAGATGATTCCGCATCATTATCTGGAATGGAGGTTTCGACGCCATCCTTAGTCCCTGGACATGAGCAGCAATACATCTGTTATAAGCCAGCATCAGAGGAGAAGAAACGAATGGAAGATCATCTTAGAGATAGGTTGCTTTATTCAGTGAGACCCTGTTTCAAAAATAAAGAATAAAAAATAGGGCTGGGGGTGAGGCTCAGAGGTAGAATGCCCCTGGGTTCCAAAGAAAGAAGAATGAATAAAAGAGAGAGAGGAAGGAAGGAAGGAAGGAAGGAAGGAAGGAAGGAAGGAAGGAAGGAAGGAAGGGAGGGAGGGAGGGAGAAGAAATAGGTTGCTTTGCTGGGCATGGTGGTGTATGCCTGTAGTCCCAGTACTTGGGAGGCTAAGACAGGAGGATTACAGGTTTGAGGACCCCCTCAACTTAGGAAGATTCTTGGTGATATAGCAAGGCTGTTCAAAAACTGTTCCAGGTGTGGTGATGCACAGTTGTAATTCCAGCATTCGGGAGGCTGAGATCGGAGGATAGCGGTTCTCGCACAGCCTCAGCTACTTAGCAAGGCCCTTCGCAACTCAGTGAGACCCTGTTTCAAAAAATAAAAGACTAAAAAATAGGACTGGGGGTGTAGCTCGGAGGTACAATGCCCCTGGGTTCCATCCCCAGTGCTGCAAAAAGAAAATTAATTTTAAAAGTAAAAAGGGTTTGGAATGTATCTCAGAGGTAAAATGCCCCTGAGTTCAATCCTCACTACCGAAAGAGAGAGAGAGAGAGAGAGAGAGACAGACAGACAGACAGACAGACAGACAGACAGAGACAGAGATTGCTTTTTGAAGAGCAGCTGTGGTAAATATATTTTATCATCTACATTTTAAATGAATCTAGACGTGCTTGTTTATTCCTGTAGCAGATCTGCACACCAGGTGTTTTTTTTTCCTTTCTATTTCTGAGAACACCTGCCTGCATGAGAGTAAGGCACCAAGAGAAACAACTTACCCAGTGGGCTTAAGTTTTTGAAAAATTGAGATTATGAAAAAATACTACAGCTACCCGGTCATGACTTGATCTGGGCATATTTTTAGCCAGTGTAGTGTAGGTGCACATTCAAAGGCTTAAAGCAAATAAAGCATCACTTTTCTGCTGTGCTAGGTCCAAGAAGACCACTCTGTTCTGTTCCTATTTTTCACTCTGCCGTCTTTAGTCCTTTGCTTCCAAAGCCATGGTCAAGACAGCAGCTACATCTCAGGCAGGAGAAGGAGAAAAAGACAAAGAGGACTTGCGAATGTCTGTCTCAGGAAAGCAACAGTTTCCTAGCTATTCCTAATGAAATTTGACATCAGCCTTTCAGCAGAAGTGAGAGAAAAACTCCAGGAAAGGCTGAAAAACAAGCTTATTTAGTAGCTAATTTGTCACCTCAAAAAAAAAAAAAAAAAAATCAAGGTCTGATAGTCAGGGCAGAAAAGAGTGGCATCTATCTTTCAAGCCAAGGTTCTAGAATTTCAAACCATGAACAAAGTAATTAAGCTCCCCGGGGGCGAAAGCATAATATCAAATTCAGTTTTTATTCTCCAAGCGCTGACCCAGAATATGTCCTCATTCAAAAACTATTTCTCAAGCTTCTGTTACGCGCCAGGCACTATTTTAGGTGTTTGGGATACACCCAGTTAAAAATTCTTGTCCCCTTAGATCTTTGAGCAGGCGGAGACGGATAATAAACTGTAGTCACAATAATAAATACGGTCTACGGTTTGCCCAAAGGTGCTAAGTCCTATGGGGTGGGGGCCAGGCCAGCGAAAGGATCCCTGGGAAAGGAGAATTCGGAGAGGCTGGCTCCGAACACAAACAACACTGGAATTACTTTGCTTCTCTTTCGCCCCCTTGGCTCCTTCTGATTTCTGAAGAGCACAGTATGTTTTATCTTGGGGTTGGGGGAGGAGTCCATTATTTTTTTTCAACTTTTATTCTTGAAAGCGCTGAGTCTGCCGTTGTTATTTACAGGAGAAATGTCAATGATTGTGTCAAGCAGCCCGGGAGGCCGGGCCTCGCTCCATACAGGGGACTGTTTGCAATTGACATAGAGAGTTTATTTCCATAAAGAAGCAGGAGAACTCAGGGAAAGAAACAAAAGCGCAGTCAACAGAGAGAAAATGCTCTTCTTGGAGTATGAGAGACACGGCCTTTGGGGGCAATGTGGCTTTTCAATAGGCATAAGGTTATTGGATTAACCCTCCGCTGCGCTTAATCCTAAAAATAAGAATTGCACACACACACACACACACACACACACACACACACACACCAAGGAGATACATTTCAGAGTTTGGGGTTTTTGGGTTTTTTTTTTTTAAGTCCAAAATCAACATTTCCTAAGGGATTGGGGTTGATTGATTTTATTTAAAGTCCGGGTAGGTTTCTGACCACTAAATATTTGCTTAATTATCCCAGCAATGAAGAGTGATGCTCTCATTAGCAGGGGTTAGGAGCCCATCTGTGTTCTCTGTTGCTTTTCTATACAGGACTGTAAACCTGCAAATTGCATGTACAGTCAGGGAGTCAGAAAACTGTAATTGCAGCTCTGATGTTCATTATCCTGTGAACTTAGGGATGGCAATTTTTCCCTAGGCCTTGGCCTATCTGTGCATAAATTGTAGTTAATGGTACTCCACTGCAATACACAATTTCAATATTTTATGCTAAGACGAAAAAAAAGGCCTTGCCTTGTGTCCTGTTCATTGGCAAAACTGATGCCCTATCGAATTCTGAAGCAGAGATTCTTACACAGAGCCCAAAGAAATTAGAAAGCAGGTGGAACCCTGTCACTTTGGAATTTGCACACTCAGAGATCACACACCTGTCTGTCCCTGTCCCTAAAGAAAACTTAAGGCCCAGGCTTCTCTTCTTCACCCATGTTTAGGGAGATGAACGCATGAACATCAATTGATAGTTATTCCCAAAAGGGACAAATCTACATATTGTAAGGCCTGAAGCTTTTATATTTTTGTAAAGGAAAGGCAGGTGCTGTGTGAGCGTGTGTGTGTTAGTGCATGTGCTCGTGTGTGTGTGTGTGTGTGTGTGTGTGTGTGTGTGTGTGTGTGTGGTGCTGGTGATTGAACCCAGGAGCATTCTATCTTTGAACTACACCCCCATCTTTTTTCATTGTTTATTTTGAAATGAGGTTTAAGTTGCTAAAATTCTTACCAAGTTGCTGACAATTCTGAAGATATAGTCATTAAGTATTCTTTTTACTAAAAAGCAACTGTCTTAGCCATGCACGGTGGCTCACGCCTGCAATCCCAGTACTTGGGAGGCTGAGACAGGAGGATCCCGGGTTCAAGGCCAGCCTCAGCAACTTAGCAAGACTCTTTCAAAATAAAAACTAAAATTGGGATAGGGGCATAACTCAGAGATACAATGCCTCTGGGTTCAACCTTTAGAACCAAAAAAAAAAAAAAAAAAAAAAAAGTCACAACACTTTATACACTTCTTTAAAAAAAAATAGAGAGGAAAGAGAGTGTGATATAGAAGGAAATATGTCAAAAGCTGGGTGCATGTATGTTTTTATCACATTGAACATATCATTGTAATACATAATTGCAATGTACTAATAATTTTTAAAATGAATAGTAGAAAAATAAAATAAAAAATATCACAGATGTCACAAAATGCATAGAGATTGATATTTGTAACTGATATAGCTCCATTTTACTTTCCCTACATTATTGTCTGCATTCTTGACCATCTTCATGGAACATCGATTTAAAAAAAAAAAAAAAACATTTTCAGAGATGCATCTACCATGAAGCCCCAGGATCAGCCCCCCTCAGTCTCAGGAATCCCTTGCAGAGCCCTGTGCTAATCTAATATTTTCTTCAATTCCTATAACTAAAGAAGAAAAATTTCTCTAGCTAGGCTTCCTGATACACCCCTGTAACCACAGCTACCCAAGAGACTGAGGCTGGAGGGTCATGAGATCAAGTCTAGCCTGGGCAATTTAACCAGACCCTGTCTCAAATAAAAATAAAAGGGGGATGGGGACTGAGGATAAGGTCAGTGGTAGAGGCCCCTTGAATTCAATTCCCATTACACGGAAAAATGGCTTTTTCCCCACTATTTATGTTCTTACAGTACTGGGCTCCATAAGACACATTCATAGTACAAGATAAGTTTTCCCCACACCTTCCTGACACGAGGGTAGGTTAATTAACACAAGGTGATAGGAGTATTCCTAGAAGCTGTTGCCTTAACGGGACACCAATCTTTTTTTTTTTTTTTTTTTTTCAGTACTGGGGATTTAACCCAGGGAGGTTTCACCACTAAGCTCCATCACCACTACCACCCCCAGGTCCTTTTCATTGTTTATTTTGAGACAGGATCTCACAAAGTTTCTCAGGCTGACCTCGAACTCGTCATCCTCCTGCCTCAGCCTTCAGTCGCTGGGATTGCAGGTGTGCACCACCATGCACATGGTTAGTCATGGTTTTTCCAGAGAACACCTGCACTTACCCAAGTCTCAAGAACGTTTTGGACTCTGTGAAGACCTACCAAGAATGCATGGAACAGGGATTTTTCAGTGACAAGTGGCAGAAACCCAAATCAAACTGGCTTAAGCAAGAAAACAGGAAACGCTTGGCTTGTAACACGGAGAAGTCCAGGGGCAAATTTAGCTCAAGGCTGGCTGATCCCTGGGAACCAAACAACATTCCTGGAACAGGTCTCTGTCCAGTGCTTGGCTCTGCGTTTCTCGTGTTGGTTTTATTCCCAGGCAGGCTCTTTCCACACCGCGGCCAATGATCACTGGCAACTCTAGGTGTCTGTGGGCCCAAATCTGCACTGAGCGGAAAGAGACTCTGATTTGGAAGGTGCTCCTGAGCTGGCCGGGGAGACCAGGTGGAGGGGTGGCATGCAAACGGGGAGGTGTTCAACCTAACTCAGATCACAGGGACTGAAATCCCACAGGGACGTAGGAGAGTAAAGGCCCGCTGCAGGATGCTCAACAAAGTATATTTCAGGTAGAGAAGAAAACAAGAACAAAAGCACAAATGTGTCTACGCACAAATCGCCCCGTGTCAGGGAGGATTCAGAGGTGAGGAGAGTTTGAGTCTGGCTCCAAGTAGGGGAGGGAAGACGTGTCTGAAAAATAAACAACCATAATCCGAGGTGGGAAGGAAGTAGAGCCCCATAGAAGCTGGTCAATGCCACTCGGAGGAGGAGGCTAAGACCTCTTGTAGCTGGAAGGACTGGAAACTGCAGAAGAATTGTGCCACCGGAATTGGATTTTGAAAGAGTTTATAGGAAAAATGGTGTTCATACATCATCTGAAAACAGAAATATCTCAAAACCAGCCCAGCACCGCCTTGGAGGTTGTGGGGTTATTGAGGGTTCACAATTTCCAGTCATTTCTCAGATTACCGCCGTGGTCAAAAATGAGAGGAGAGACGAGGGCAGATGAGAAGGGACCCAGGTGCCCTGTGTCGTACAAGAGTCCTGCTGCCTTAGTGATTATACAAGTAATTGTATTTTCTTGCATTGTTCCTTTATTCATCCATTTGACTAGATCTCTTTCTTTTTATTGAAGTAAAATTTGCATCACATAAAATTAACCACGTTAGCCAGGCAAAGTGGTACCTGCCTAAAATCCCAGCTACTGGCCGGGCGTGGTGGCGCACGCTTGTAATCCCCGCGCTTGGGAGGCAGAAACAGTAGGATCACGCAGGTTCGATGCCAGCCTTGCTGGCTTAAGAGACCTGTTTCCAAATAAAAATATAAAAATAGGTCTGGGAGTGTAGCCCAGAGATAGAAGGGCTTCCAGGAACCCCAGTACCACCAAAAATAAATAAATAAATAAATAAATAATAATAAAATAAAATAAAATCCCAGCTACTGGGAAGGCTGAGGCAGGAGGATGACAGGTTTGAAGCCAGCCTGGGTCAGTTAACACAATCATGTCCCAAATAAAAAATAAAAAATAAAAAAATAAAAAGAGTCTGGAGCTGTAGCTCAGTGGTAAATAACTCAGGGATTCATTCCCCAGTACCATAAAAAGGTGGAGGGGTGGGGCAGACCTGGGATATGGCTCAGTGATAAAGCACCTTGGGTTCAATCCCCAGTACAGAAATACACAATAACATAAGCCATACTAAAAGGTATCATTTGGTGGCAGTTAGTAAAGGCACAATGTCATTCAGTCATCACTGGTATCTATCTAGTTCCAAAACGCTGTCACCTCTGCAGCAGAAAAGCAGCACCCAGTAAATAGTCCTCACAGCCTCTCCCCTGGCGACCACTGTCCTATAGAGATAGGTTTACCTATTTCTGAGTATTTCATATAAATGGAATCATACAATATGTGACTCATTGTGTCTGGCTCCTTACACTAAGCATGTTTTTAAAGTTAGCCGGAAGCCGGGTGTGGTGGCGCATGCTTGTAATCCCCGCGCTTGGGAGGCTGAGACAGGAGGATCGCGCAGGTTCGAAGCCAACCTCAGCTACTTAGTGAGGCTCTCAGCAACTTAGTCAGACCCTGTTTCCAAATAAAATAGAAAATGGGTCTGGGAGTATAGCCCGGAAGTAGAAAGCCTCTGGGTTCCACCCCCAGTACCACAAAAAAAAAAAAAAAAAGTTAGCCGGACCTCATTGGCTATTCCTTCCCATATTCTACAACGTGAAATAGATTTTCACACCAGCAGCCCTCCTGAGATAGGCCTTGTACCACCCGATGTCCAGCCACTCTGGGAGTCAATGCCTTTAGGGGCATGTCTTAAGAACTCCATAGGCTTCTTCTGTAATTACACGCAAGTACCCACTGATGTATGATAATTAATAAATTAGCTGGTTGCATGTTGGATGCATGGAGTCTCCAAAATGCCATGTTCAGGCTAAACAGAACCCCTACTCCAAGGACAGACAGACAAACACAAGAAGTGATTGGCAGCAAGGGGCCAGAGCCTGCTAGAACCTCCAGCTCAGCCTCCAACCCACCATTAGGTTCTCATCCTTCACCATAGAACTTTTCATCTGAGCTGGGCACGGTGACGCACACCTGTAATACCTGTCCTTGAGAGGCTGAGACAGGATGATCAAAGGTTCAAGGCCAGCCTCAGCAAATTAGTGAGACTTTTTTTTTTTTCAAAATAAAAAATAAAAAGGACTGAGGGAGTAGCTTGGAGGTAGAATGCCCCTGGGTTCAACTCCTAGTACCAAAAAAGGAGAATTAGATGAAGAAGGAGAAGGAGGAGGAGGAGCAGGAGGAGCAGGAGGAAAAAGAGAAGGAGGAAGAGAAAGAGGAGGAGGAGGAAAGAAAATTATTCAAAATCACACAACTAAAACATACGAGCTCATTAGAAAACTCAGCAATTCTTAGGCAAAATTGGATGTTCTCTGATAATGACCTGGTATCCAGAAGCCAGACCAAATGTATAAGAAAGGAACTCATCTAAAGAAAACCTGTGGACGCTGGAAAAGTGAAGAGAGTACCGTCCCACATTTTTTTTTTTAATCTATGCAAGTAATAAAGGAAATAACCCTGCACACTTCACAAGGGAAGAGAAAACAGACCTGGGAACAAGTTTGATCTGAAATTACGAGCGCAAGAGCGAATGGGCAATGCTTTCTGTCCTGAGTACATTTGGACCTACGACTGCTGTGGGGTGTCTCCGACTATATCCATCCCTCTCCCTCATTTCAGATCTGCTCCCAAGGGCACTGAAAGTGAAAGCTACGGTAAGAGCTGCGGGGTGGGGCCGATGTGGAGGGCACACTATCCACGATACAGCAGCACGGGGAGCATCCTACCCCGCAGGACATCTCAGCCTCATCCCCCTCTCCAAAAACACGGCTTGTAAACGGAAGTTCAGATCCTTCTAGGTAGAAATGCAGGCCTGTAAATACCATATCAGGATCTTTTTTTTTTTTTGTAACATAAAGTTAATGATGCTTAAAATATGCACAATATATACCCCCTGTGGAACACTGAATTATCTTGATGCCTGAACTTGTGGGGATGGTCTATAAAGAAAATAATTCAGAAGCGAGTGGAGATAGATGGAACTGTAAACGCAATTAGAGAGGGGAGGAAAAGTCCCAGGTGCGTGCACAGCGGAACAGAGACGGAAACAAAACAGTGCTCGAATGTGCTCCCCTTTGTTTTGTTTTGTTTTTAATCTCATCTTTGAACCATTGACTTCCTGAATTTTTGCCTCCGAGGTTTGTGAACATTTTCTTGAGATAATTTACTCCAATGCTTTTTAACTCAGGGAAAAGGTGCCTTCAAAAACAAGCTAACTGAACTGTGGAGAGGTCCAGCGTTCAGCCTCTTTCCTCCTAAAACAAACAAATAACTCAAAAAGCGAAACTAAACAGCAACAACAACAAATCTCTCCTATTTAAGCGTTCAAAAGCAGGTTGGCTGGGAGTCTCACTAGGATAATCATTTGCCCCCTCCTCCGGCCACATATAACACAGTCTTTATTCAGCAAATAGCCAAGTCGTTTCCCGGAAAGTCAAAGGTCAGCTTCTGCTGTATTAAAAGCTGCTCTGGGAGGGTCAGTGTTGTGCTATCCTACATTTTTTCCAGGGCCTGGAGATGCAATTTCCTACAATCTGTAGGCAATTTCCCACCAATTTTCTTGGGGAGCTAATAGGCTGTGACAGGAGACGGAGCTAGGAAGCAGCAGGCGTCTTCAGAAAAGACAAATTGCATCTCTGCCACTAACTGGGCAATCTAGATCAACAGAGTCTATAGCTTTGTGGTGTTATTGGGCCCCATGCTAACAGCAAATCATTCACGCTGCTCGCGGAATCTCATATTCCCTTCCTTCCAAATTTGTTATCGCCACGTAACACTTTGGGGCCCTTCCCCTGAAAACTGCAGTAAAGGTGGATCACACATATATACATATAAGTGACTTAAACGCCTCCTGAGTTGCTTCCTAGAAATTATTAGCATTAAATAATTTCATTTTACAAAGCTGCTAATTTTTAAGAGACGGGATAGGAAGGTTGGAAAGAAGATCGGAGAAAGAATGAAGGCATAGTACTACAGACTGCCGTCTTTGGCCAGTCTTACACGTAGCAGGTTCAGGTGTGTAGGCATAGTCAAATGTCAAAAAATATTCGAAGCAATCAGGGCGTAGTAGTGCACTCCAGTGCTTGGGAGGCTTAGACAGAAGGATGGCAGGTTCTCGGCCAGCCCACAGTAACTTAGCAAGATCCTGTTTCAAAATAATTAACAAAAGAGTCAGACATGGTGGCACACGCTAGTAATCCCAGTATTTGGGAGGCTAAGATGGGAGGATTGCAGGTTTGAGGACAGCTTCAGCAAGTAGTGAGACTCTCATCAACCTAGGGAGACCCTGTTTCTAAATAAAAATATAAGAGGGCCAAAACTCAGAGGAAGAATGCCCCTGAGTTCAATCCCCAGTGCCACACACACACACACACACACACACACACACACACGCACGCATAAAAGGACTGAGGGTGTAGCTCTGTGGTAGAGCCCCCCCCAAACCCCAATAATAATATTAACTACAAAATAATAATACAAATGCTTTCAAAACATGCCTGCAACACTGATTTATTCTTTGCCTAGATCATTTTTTTTAAACAATCTAATGTAGCAGCAGGGATGTTTTATATTAAATAGAAATACTTTTTTGTTGTTACTGTTGTTGTTGTTGTTGTTGTTGTTGTTGTTGTTGTTGTTTTGACTTTTGCAATGCTGGGATTTGAACCCAGGGTCCTCCTGCATGCTAACTACTGAGCTACACCCCCTAACCCTAAGACTTGTTTTATTACATAAATAATACATGAATACATGTTCAACCTAAAAGATTTAAAGAGGATAGATAAGGGAGGAACCCGATTAAAGACAAACCTAAGCATTTTTTAAAATTAACTTCACTTAAAAAAGACCCAGTCTGTGGCAGAAATGGCAAATCCTGGGCTTCAAAGATGAACAAGACAGGATTCCTGCTGCTGGGATTTCACAGTCTGGTGGAGAAGACAGGCATGTAAACAGATAAATTGCAAGATGTTGTGGCGGCAGCTGCCTGAACGCTACTTTTGAAGAAATGGGGAAGAGACTGCCTGGAAAGTGGACTGCGGGGAGAGGCGGATGGCTCAGCTGAGTTAAACAGTGCAGGTAGGTCAACCGCAAGTCTCCATCAGCTCTGCTTCCTAACCTGGTTCTACTTGAGAGGATCAGTATGCAAATAGTAACTCTATGGTTATTTGCATCCAGAGGTCCCCAGTTGAAAAGTTGATAAACGGAAGTGTGTTTGAACGATCTGAGCTGTGCTCTAATAATAGCACTAACACTAGGTAATTGTACACTCTTACTCTAGCATAAGAGGCTGGAGTGAGCTTGAGGGTGACAAGCCCACACAGGAAGGGGTTCAGAGCCCTTTATGTGTCAGAGAGAAATAAAGAATTCCTAGCTAATCTTTTGAACCTCATTCCTTTCTTCTTCCTCTTGAAGAAGTCTGGGGGGTGGGAGAAGGACTTCAGGAAGGCTAATCACTTCTAAAGATGAGGAAGCACCTAATTTTTACAGATTAGTGAACACAGGCAGCACCACCTCCATCTCTCTGGGCTGGATTAGCTACTGGAAGGAGCACACAGTCCGTGCTGTATTTGCTGATAGTTCTATAGAAAGTAGTGTTGTGATGCTTTACTTTTCAGTGCATTAGCATACACATAACTTTAGGCAAAAAGGAAAAGAGATCAACTCAAAAGAACCGAGTTTTAGCATCAACATTTGCAAACCCTGTGATTTTCAAGGTTGATTTAAGCAGATCACCTGGCTCGCTCCTATTGAGGACAAGCAGGCGGGGAAGATTTGCCCACGTGCTAGGCATGGATCTGAAGCTTCATCATCCACACTTGTTTCCACCCTGAAGGCTTATTTTGAGGAGCATGAGTTCAGAGCTGAGCCTCTAATGATCCTCCATACACACTGATTGAACAGAAAAAAGAACCCCTTAACTAAAATATTTATAGAGCCATCCCTTAGATTCCACATGGGATTAGTTTCAAGACTTCTGCAGATACAAAAACAAACAAGGATGCCCAAGTCCCTTTTATAAAACCAGGTAATATTTGCATATAACTTATCCACATCCTTCCAGACGTTAGATCACCTCTCCCTCTCGCTTATTTATAATACCCAATACAATGTAAAGTTTTGTAAATAGTTATACCGTATTGTTGAGAGAAAAATAAGAAAAAAATCTGTACATGTTCAGTTCAGACACCATTTTTCTGTTTTAAATATGTTTCCCCTCAATTGAATCCATTTGTACAGAACTCACTTTACGACTGCCCGCACTGCAGAAAGCTTCAGCTGAGTAGGTCTGGGGAAGGCCCGGCATCTGCATGGCTCATTCACGGTAGAGCTGGGTCTGAAGACCCCTGGGATGGGTAGAGTATGGGGTGTGGATGCCAAATGTACACCCAGGACAAACTTCTAAAGATGGCAGCAACACATTGTAGGAAGATCATGGGAGCAGTTCCTACTTTCAATATTAAAAGCTAGAGGAGTTTAGCCAAGTAATCTAGTCAGGACTTTTGTATCCTTACTTGTCCCAGGGCACGTAGTTATAAGATTACAGGAGGTAACGCTTATGTGGCTCATATGGCCACCTGTGGCAGGACATGCTAGACAGGCAACACTTAAAAGATTCTGCTGTTTCAAGTACCACCTGGAGTCAGCCTGAGCTCTGGGCGTGAGCCATACTCTGTGTGTGTGTGTGTGTGTGTGTGTGTGTGTGTGTGTGTGTGTGTGTGTGTGTTCTCCCTTCGTCACTGTATTTCTCATTTCTCTCGGGCATAACTTCCAAAGATCAAGCCATAATGTCCTCTGTCCTCAATCCCTTCTTGCCATTTCTACATAAATTTCTAGGTTTTTAATCTGATTCTGTATCACTTCTTGCTTGCTACGTTCACTTCTCTCTTTCCATTTACAACAGAAAAATTAACAAAGACTTAATACCAATGAAACAATAATACACAAAATGGCCCTTTGGGCTTGAAAGGGTCAGAGGGATTCACTAAGAGTTGAACTTGCTATTCCAAGATCAGGAATTATGAAAGAGAGAATTGAGATAATTAACTATCTATCATAGATAAAGCCATGTCAACGATTTGCCTGAAATCACCAGCATTTCATGTTCTCCACAATCTCAGAATTAAAAGAAAAATGTATGAGCACATCTTTATGACTTTTGTGAATATAAATACAAAGAGTTCAGACCCTATAACTTCTCGGAAAGCGCCTAAGAATTAGAAACAAGATAGTAAACATCACTGGTAAGACAAAAAATACATCTTTATTTATGCTTAACTTTTAACACTATATATATATATATATATATATATATATATATATATATATATGTGTGTGTGTGTGTGTGTGTGTGTGTGTACATATATATGTATATATATGTGTGTATATGTGTGTATATATATATATATATATATATATATATTACCGAATCTGAGAATATTTAGAAGGAAATGATGTCAAATGAAATTAGTAAGGCTTGCAATTTTTCATGATATGAATGAGCGAGATAGAATTAAAAATATTTTCTACTTAAATTAACTCTGTCCAGTGGGAGAGAAAATTAGTTTATGCTTAGTATAAGGACACATAAAATTTTACCATAGTTTAGCCCTAAGGAATTTTTTAATTACCTCAGTAATGAAAAATGTAAAATTACTATACACGCATGTGCTGCGATCTAGCAACACCCACTCCTCAGCTGAAACCACTCGTCATTTTAATGTTCATTTTGACAAATACAATATTTCCAAAATGTTTAGCCCTTCAGAACACAACAGGAATGAGTAAACAATAATACATCGCCATAATTTGTACAGCCACGAATGGAACAAATCAGGCTACGTTTAAATGCCAGCCAGTCATTTCTTAATCAGAAGCAGTGACAAAATCACAAATTCCATTGCTGCTCAGAATTAGGTCCAACAAATAAAAAATAATGACCTTCACTAGTTTGTGTGGTCTGGCAAGAGATTAAGCCAAAAAATAAAATATTTTCCCAATCAGCAAATGTTCCTATGAATGAATTGGCCAACAAGCCCAAGTGCATTTCTTTGAATTATATCTTGCATGCAATCCCCTTCTTCCAATGATCCATTCGTTAACCAGAAATACTGTACATATTTTAATGGGTTAGGGGACCTTAGGGGAATTGATGCATCGCAAATGAACGCCTCAGGGGACTCAGGTTTATTGCAGAGAAGATAATTCTTTCTTGAAAAGGAGCAAGCTTCATTTGAAATTAAGATTTGGAGATCATAAATAGAATGAATTGAGCCAAGAAGTCCTTTGTGATGCCTGGCCCATGCAAGCAGGTTACTTGCAGAGCAAGAGAAAAGGTCTCACAGAACGACAGAAACCTTTCCCCCGCGTTGCGTCACTTCAGAGCCTGTTAGGAGTATGTTTTCAAAGGGGACATAAAGGATTTTCCTGGTCCATGTGCCACACTCACAGAGGGCAAGGAGAAATGTGAATGAGTGAATGTCGGTCATGTTCCAGAATATCTTGACACAGTTAACCACAAAATAAGTTATTTGCTTATTTTAAGTGCAGCCAATTTTCAGAGTAATGGAGGAATCCACTTTGGATTGCAGCGAGGAAATGGAACAAGGGGTGTGAAATGAACACATGCGCTTGATTTTAAACAAATGAGACCATGATAAGGGAGGTAACGAGTTCGTTTTTTAGTTTTTCACGCCATGGGTTAACTTCCCTTTGCTCATTGTTTATACCAGGAACTAGGAACTTTCTGGAAGGGTAGCTGATCAAATGAGGCACCAGTGGAATGGCCACCAGGAATGCATGATTATTTAATCCTCACACTATTTGTTCTCTTAATCTTGTCCTCACTCCTACGCATGTTGGTAAACACTAGGTAAATGTGCTGGAGACACCACACCTTTGTCACCCTGGATTCTGAGAGTATTCCACATTGGCACGCCACCTATGTGGCTCGTGTCTACCCCAGGTGACTCATGGCAGGGGGCATTTCTTTCCTTTCATTCTTTCCTCAGTCCCACCCAGTCTCCTTGGCCCAACTTTTCTGTGCTCTGTACTCAGGAGCTGAGAGCTGCAGGAGGACCCCCACTGCAGGGAGGCACACCCCTCCTCCAAGCCTGAACAACCATGCCCACCTCCGTGGAGCCACCCAGGATGATCTGTGGGAAGTGGGAGGCTCTGACAGCTCCCCAGGTAGCTCAGAGGAAATGATGAAGTCCCCACCTTCATCCCACCTGTATCCCCATCCCACCCACCTCAGCACCATCTCTGCCAGGACTTAAACCCCGCTCCTCCCTGTTCCTGGACACATACCAAAACACTCACCTTTCTTAAAAACCTTAATAACTCCGTTTAGAACACAATTCCTCAGTCACAATCACTTTACAAAATCCGAGGTTTAAAAATCTCAGTGGGAGCTCTAGAAATTTCCCTGAATCATACTCACCCAAGCATGGCCAAGGCTCACTGGTTGATGTCAAAATCTGACCTAGCTACTGACAGTGACTCTTAGCAGCATTCACGTGATTTCTGCAAATTCAACCCTACCCAAATTGTTCCCTTAACCACCTATAAGGTCAGTCAGCCATGTGACTGACGTGACATTTTCATATTAACAGAAAAACAAAACAACTCAGGGTGTGAATAAGGATCGAGAAATGAGTGTGTGTGAAGAAGAGAGTCCCCAGAGGAGGCTTGAGCTTGTTCCTTTTCCCAAAATGAGGACCCGAGGCCTTGCCTTTGGTCTCATCCCATAGTTAGACACCAAGTGACAGTCTAATGGGACTGAGGCCGGAGAGGCACTGTCAAAGTGCCAGAGAAAATCTCCATTCCTATGTACAATCTGGGGAGGATTGCCCGGTCGGCCAAGTGTCCCAAGCACACCGTCCGAGCCCCTTTCTCCTCTGCTGAGAGGTCTGCTCTTGTTGGCCTTGCCCTGTTTTGTGGTCCTGCAGATTCCAGAACACGTGTGGCAGGAGCAGCAGGGAGAGGCGAGAAATGCAGAGCGCTATCTACCTACAGAATTCCCAGCTCCTCGCCTCTGTAGAGGAAACGTGCAGGGCAGAAAAAGCAAAACAAAGAACTCAATGAGTCGCAGAGAAGGAGGGCCGGAGGAAAACCCAAAAGGCGCATGGACTGGCTCTAAGAGGTGCTTGGAAGTTCAGAAGCAAAGAGCTTTGAGACCATCCCGGAGAGAAACGAATTAGGCAACAGAGGAAGGGGCCGTTGAGAAATGCTGCTGTAGGTTTCACAAGAGCATCAAGATGGGCTGCATTCAAAATGGCAGCTGCCTTGCTGGGCATGGTGATGGACGCTTGTAATCCCAGCATTCCGGAGGCTGAGACGGGAGGATCTCGGTTCTCAGCCAGCCTCAGCTACATAGTGAGACCCTTTGCAACTCAGTGAGACCCTGTTTCAAAATAAAGAATAAAAAATAGGGTTGGGGGTGTAGCTCAGAGGTAGAATGCCCCTGAGTTCCATCCCCAGTACTGAGAAATAAATAAATAAATAAATAAATAAATAAATAGTAAATAATAAGTAAATAAATAATAAATAAATAAATAATAAATAAATAAATAAATAAATAAATAAACAAGCTGCCCTGGGGTACAAAGTGTTGGCTGAGAAAGGCACACAGAAGCCTTTGGAGATTCTGGAAATGTTCTTTGATATCTTGATTTGTGTGATGTAAGCTTGCCAGTTAAAATACAGAACACCCCATAAAATTTGAGGGATGCACTGATGCAAAAAATTATCTGTTGTTTATCTGAAATTCAAACGTAACTAACTGGCTTTCCTGTATTCTTACTCATGGAATCTGGCAACCCTAGGGTGGAGGTTGTTCAAGGGTGGACCAGTGCTTCCAGTCTGAGGGTGTGTTGTTTTCTCTCCAGGAGGTACGGGCAATGTCCAGAGAGAGTGGGATTGTCCTTACTAAGATGGGCATGTTCCTGACACCTAGAGGGCAGATGCCAGAGGTGCTACCGGGCACAACAAAGAATTATCCAGCCCAACTGTCAACAATGTAAAAATTCACCAAGATGAAGCAAGATTCTCTTTATAACACACGTATATCACACTAAATTTATGACAAAATGTAATTCTGAACCAACAATCACATCAGAAAAAAAGGACTCATTTATAGGTTCATTGGAATGCGTTTTCCTAAATTTAAGCCCATGAGGAGACTGAGCCATAATTGGGTACCAAGTTTTTGGGGTGTTTTTTTTTGTTTTGTTTTGTTTTTGGTGGTACTGGGGATGGAACCCTTCTACCTGTGGGCTACACTCCCAGACCTATTTTTACATTTTATTTGGAAACAGGGTCTCTTAAGCCAACGAGGCTGGCTTAGAACCTGCGCGCTCCTCCTGTCTCCGCCTCCCAAGCGTGGGGATTATAAGTGTTGTAAGTGTGCACCACCACCCCCGGCTGTTTTTTTTTTTTTTTTGAGTTGCACTTTTTTTAACAGTCGCATGGGACCTCATGGCCCCGTGGGGTACCCTAGCTAACTCACAGGGATAACATTTTAAATTTCCCAGGGAAATGTAATAACTCCCAGGCATTGAACCAATAGCTAGTTCCAGCAAGTTTATGGTTTTAGTTCACAAAAGTCAATACGAAACCGAAAGTGAGTGGTCAAGGTGCTCAGTCTGCTTCCAAACTCTGAGAAGTTGTTCTCGATAGAGAAACATCTCATTAGTAAGTGTGGTCATCTCAAATTTTTATTTTTCAATTTTTATGTCTTTATTTAAGAGTCTATTAAGTGTATAGGGCCCAGGAATGATTGTTTGGGATCAACTACTTAAGTAGAACCATTAGACATTTTGCAAAAAGTCAGAAGAGCTAAACCTAAGAGGTCCAGGTCAGGGTAAAAGTAGTTGTGGAGGTGCTGGGGATCGAAGTTGGAGCCTCATACGGGCAAAGCACGCCCCAGAAGAATAGAGCAGATTTGTGATTTCAGTCGATGGGATAAAAATGTGAAAACCCACTAAAGAGAGGAAAAGAAAATGTGGGGTCATAAGATTGGAGGAGCAGGGCTTTTCCCAAGTCCTGACAAGACAGCAGATTCAGCTGCCTTCTGTTGGCACAGAAGTCACGAGATAAAATTCCTTGGGCGAACATTGGTGCAGCTCACATCACTGTACCTATCTCAAAATCATGTTTGGAAAACAGCCCGTTTGCCTGGAGCTGGCAGAGGACTTTTCAGCGCATCCCGTACACTGCCACCGCCAGGCCCATCTCTTCACCTGGTTCTTACCTAGCCAACAGCACGGACATCATGGGGCTCCCAAGCCAGGCCCAGGTGTAAATTCCCTGCCTTCCCCAAAGTCATCCAGGCCTCTGTACTTCAGCACGGGGCGGCAGCCCTTGACCTTTCGCAGTGTTCTGCGCTTGTGTCCTATCCAGACACTCGAACGCGAGCACAGTTCCTTGTACTGCCAAGTGCTGGTGGAGACATGCCAAACTGGTAAGCAGTTAATCCAAATGAACTGAAATTACCTGCAGGGAACTGAAGAGGAAGACTCGGGCTGCCGCAAAAATCAACCAGTCCAAGAAAAAAGGTCTGTCCAAGAAAATCGATGGAACTCTGGGCTGACCAGAGAGGGGAATTCTCTCGTACACCGGCTGCGCTTAGCCTCAGATGTGCCCCGCAAACCCAGCTCTTGTCCAGCTTACTGAAGAGCGCACTCCATCGTCCCTCTGTAGAAGGACTTCTCGGGATTTAAGGCGCACAAGTCACCCCACGATCCTGTGAACTTACACATTCTCACTTAGTGGGGATGGGGGAGCCCAGGGTGCATTTTCAATGGGCTTCCAGAAGATGCGGACACTACAGCTACCCAGCTAGTGGCGGCTAGAGGAGCGTGGCTTCATAAAGGGTGGTCTTCGGAGCAGCAGCCTCGGCGTCAGCGGGGGTCTTGTTAGAAATGCATTCTTGGTGCCTGCTGGGGCTTACCACAGGCAGTTCCTACGCTGACTGTACAGACAGAGGAGGCAGAGGAAGCCCGCCACATAGACACCTCAACCTAGGCCCTGTGCCTGGTCTGTACTGCAAATGGGGAGACATAGAGTTGAAAAATAAAAATAAAAATAAAAAAAGAAATATATTCTTAGGCTTTCTCCCCAGACTGATGAACTCAGGCTCTCTGGGGAGAGAATCCAGAGACAGGAGTTTAAACAAGCCCTCCAGGTCATACTGATGCGTTCCAAAATCTGAGAGCCCCAAATATTCTAGATCTAGACTGTGTTTTCATGCAGGTTCTTGTGCATCTACCATGAAAGCTTTTCATGTTAACCAAACCCAAAGACCCTAACATCTGTTACCTTCCTCTGAATCATTGTTTGTTGTTGTTATTTTTTTTCAGTACTGGAGAGTGAACCCAGGAGTACTCTCCCCTTGAGCTCTTATTTATTTTTGAGGCAGGGTCTTACTAAATTGCCCAGGCTGGTCTCAAATTTGCAATTTCTGCCTCGGCCTCCCAAGCGGCTAGGATTACAGGCCTACACCACTGGACCTATTTTTTTTTTTTTTTTTGGTGGTACTGGGGGTGGAACCCAGAGACTTTCTACCTCCAGGCTATACTCCCAGCCCTATTTTATATTTTATTTGGAAACAGGGTCTCACTGTTGCTGAGAGCCTCACTAAGCAGCTGAGGCTGGCTTCGAACCTGTGCGATCCTCCTGTCTCAGCCTCCCAAGCGCGGGGATTACAAGCGTGCGCCACCACGCCCGGCTACTGGACCTACTTTAAACGACCGCTTTAGATTTCTGCTTCTTGTCAACACTTCACACGCTGTTATTCGTCTGCTAAGCCATATCAACAGCCCTTGTCTTGTCTTCCATATGGACCGAGAGCCGCTTGAGATCCAGTCCACACTCCTCACTCCGCATTCCAACTTACCGTATCTACTGCTTGTGTGTGGCTGTTACGTTGAAGGCAAAAAACCAATGCAATGCTCAGTTTCTAGTCCGAGCATTCTTTTCAAAAGAATAAAATGCAATTATTGCTTTTATTGTCTAATGCTGCTTAACAAACCGCCAAAAATTGTAACAGCTTAAAGCAACAATATTCATTTCTTAGCTCTTATCAGGTAAGAAATCCCTACGCATCAGGAATCTGAGGCTGGCGAAGCCGGCTGTTAGGGTTTGGCTTGGGGTCTCTTAGGAGGTTGTGGCCAGACACTGGCAGCTGAGTCAGATCAATCAAAGGCTTGACTGGACCTGAAGGATCTGTCACTAACGTGATGCACTCACACGGCCAGAAGACTGGTGCTGGCTGTTAGGAGAGACCCCCGTTCCTCTCCAAAGGGCGCTCAAGTGATTGCCAACATGGCAATGAGCTTAACAACAAAGGAAGCAATCCAAGACCCAAGGCAGAAGGTCCCGTGCTGTCACTTTCTTTCTTTGTATTTTTTTATTTTATTTTATTTTATTTTATTTTATTTTATTTTATTTTTGGTACTGGGTATTGAACCCAAAGACCTTTTATCTCTGAACTACACCACCAGCCTCTTAAAAAAAATTTTGAAACAGAGTCTTGCTAAGTTCTGAAGCTGGCCTTATACCTGGGATCCTCCTGAGTTAGCCTCCCAAGGACTGGGATAACAGGCATGTTCCACGTGCCCAACTTCCATGCCGTCCCTTTGATTGGTCATAGAAATTTGCTGCGATTCAGCATTGAAAG
Source organism: Muscardinus avellanarius (assembly GCF_963383645.1). NCBI lineage: Eukaryota > Metazoa > Chordata > Mammalia > Rodentia > Gliridae > Muscardinus > Muscardinus avellanarius. The sequence goes on from NC_137799.1 coordinate 87,623,222, forward strand.
GGACTACACAAGGGCTCGAACAGCAGAAGGCAAGGATAACTGGAGCCATCTTGGAGGCTGGCTACTGGGGTATGTATCTTTGGGTTGCCACACACCGTATTTGCTCTCGAGGACTTCATCTTCTTGGGAAAGAAAACAAATAGTTGACAAGTTCAAAACAAGTTTTGTTTTGGTGGTACTGGGGTTCCTGGAAACCCTTCTACCTCCGGGCTACACTCCCAGACCTATTTTATATTTTTTATTTGGAAACAGGGTCTCTTAAACCAGTGAGGCTGGCTTCGAAACTGCGCGATCCTCCTGTCTCCACCTCCCAAGCGCGGGGATTACAAGCGTGCGCCACCACACCCAGCCAAAAATAAGGTTTTAAGAGAGACACACAAATATAAAAAAATAAAACAAAAGGGGGGGGTGTGGCCGGTGGGAGACACTAAATATATGAGGACAGGGAAATGGCGAGGCTATGATGTTCAGCTGACTGATGATCCACAGACAGTGGGGACCAACGTGCCATAAGCACTGGGCTGGAGGGGAAAGCTCGGCAGATTTCAGAAACGGAGAGAAGACAAGAAGTAGGACAGCATCAGTCCGGAAAAGACAGAATCCCAAGATGCAAGGGGCAAATGGGGGAGGGGCAGTGCCTCCCACCCGAAGAGCAGGAAGTGTTTTTAGGATGGTGTCATCCGCTGTTCTAGAAGTTTCTTGAAGCTCAGAAAGAATTGGTCAGTGGATTTGACAAGGAGTGCACAGGAGACCCTGTCAAGAGTAGTGTCCATGGTGTGGTGACACATGTCTATAATCCCAGTACTTGGGAGGCTGAGGCAGGAGGACCACAGGTTTGAGGTTAGTCTCAGCAACTTAGTGACACTCTCAACAACTTTATCAGACCCTGTTTTAAAACAAATAATAGCTGGGATTACAAGCGTGGGTCACCATGCCCAGCTAGATACCTTTACTTTGATTTCCATTTGTTTTCCCCTTCTTGATTTGCTTAATATTTGGGAAAATATTATGGCTTCTTAGGCATTTGCTTAATACACTGGGGATGGGCCAGTTAAAAATCATCTTTTGTTTTTTGTTTTGTTTTGCTTTGAAATAGGGTTTTCCTAAGTTACTAAGAGTCTCAATACACTGTCCTTGAACCTGCAATCCTTTTCTAAGCCTCCCAGGCAATAAGATTACAGCTCTGCACCACCATGCCCAGTTATTCTTTGTTTATTTTGTGATACTAGGGATAGAAATCAGGGATGTTCTGCCTCAGAACTACCTCAGCCTGTTTATTTTGTTTATTTATTTATTATTTATTTATTTATTTATTTATTTATTTATTTATGGTAATTGGTCATGGAACCCAGAGACATTCTACCTTAGAGCTGTACCTCTAGCCTAATTTTTTTTCTTGTTTTTATCTGGAAACAGGCTTTTGCTAGGTTGCTGGGAGTCTTGCTTAAGTTACCAAGGTTGGCTTTCAATCTGCAATCCTCTTGTCTCAGCCTCCCAAGTACTAGGATCACAGGTGTGTGTCACTACACCAAGCGTATTTTTTTTTTTTTGGGTGGTACTGGGGTTCCTGCTGGAAACCCTTCTACCTCCAGGTGACACTCCCAGACCTTTTTTTTTTTTTATGTTTTTATTTGGAAACAGGGTCTCTTAGGCCAGCCCTGCGCGATCCTCCTGTCTCCACCCCCAAAGTGCGGGGATTACAAGCGTGCGCCACCACATCCAGCTCCCAGCATATGTTTTTTATTTATTTTTTGTGTGTGTGTGAGGCCAAATTTTTATTATTTTTTTTTATTGGTACACTGTATTCATACATCATAATGGTATAAAGAAAATACTTTCGTAGACATACATGCACACATTGCCCAGTTAGCCCCTACCTGATCCCCACCCCGTTCCCTCCCCATCCCTCCTTCCCATGCTTGGCTTAATGGTTGACATCTAGTATTATAGCAATTTATCTAAAATTAACAATGATAATTTCACGTAACAGTTTCATTTGTCTGCTACCAAGCTTTTTATGACTTAAAGATAACATTTCGATATTTCTTTTTGCTTTCTTTCTTACCAGAGAATATTTTTTCTTTTTTTTTAGGTGAAACTATCATACATTTATTTATTTATTTTTCAGAAAAAAATCTATCCTAATATGGAATATGGACTCTAGATACCCAAAACCATCTCGAAAAAGAATAAAGCTAGAAGATGTATATTTTCTGATTTCAAACCATATAAAGCTACCATAATTGAAACAGTGTAGTACTGTTATAAAGGCAGATATATAAACCATTGGAATTAAATAAAAGCCTAGAAATAAATTCTTCCATATATTGTCAAGTTATTTTTGACAAGGTTTCCATGAACATTTGGTGGAAGAAATAATCTTTTAACTAAATATTGTTGAAAAATAATAATTACATGAAAAAGAATAAAATTGGACCCTTACTTAACACCATATACAAATATTAACTCAAAATAGATAAAACAAATAATAGCTGGGCGTGGTGGCACACGCTTGTAATCCCCGCGCTTGGGAGGTGGAGACAGAAGGACCGCGCTGGTTCAAAGCCAGCCTTGCTGGCTTAAGAGACCCTGTTTCAAAAATATAAAAATAGGTCTGGGAGTGTAGCCCGGAGGTAGAAGGGCTTCCAGGAACCCCAGTACCATAATGATGATGATAATAATAATAATAATAAATAATAATAATAATAATAGTAATAATAACAACAATAACTATAATAATAATAAACTGGAGGTGTATCTTGAAGGTAGAATGCCCCCCTGAGTTCAATTCCCAGGGCCAAAAAAAATTAAGAAGACAAATGGGCAGTACCTTGGAAGCATGTAATTAAGAAAATTGCCTTGTTTGTCTTGATTTTGGTTTAAGATGGCCTGCCTGGGTTGAGTACACAGAAGGGAACGAGTGAAGAGTCTTGGGACACAGCGGCCACCCATAGATGCAGCTCCCTCCACACCTGGCGGCTGAGCTGCAGCTGGACTCAACCAGGGTAAGGTAGCTAGCTGGTACCTTGGGAGACTCTTCTTCCTGATTTCACTGGGAATTGTTGTTCCTTTGTTCACGCTTCTCATTTAACTCATGAATAAGTGCATTTTGTGTCTAATTTGTAGAGTACATGGAAGTAATAAATATTCTTCAGAAATACACAATTTTAAATTCCCACTGATTTAGACTTGTCTCTACTGCTTATTCATACTGAGCATTTTTTGAGAACAATTACAGTTGGGTACAAGATGTAACCCAGGCTGTCCTCTGTGTAGGAAATCTCTCCAGTAATCTTAAATGGCATTGAGTATTTTCCTAGAGTTTATTGAAAGGTCAACTTTCAAATAATTAAACATACAAACCATAAAGAAAGGATTTTTAAGACAGTCCAAGTGGACTTGCGTGGCTGGGATACACAGAGCCAGCAGCCTCTATTTTCCCTTATTTCCCCTGTTTTTGTTTTTGCTAGGGATTGAGCCCAGGGTCTTGTCCAGGCCAAGCAAGTGGCCCTACTACTGAGCTACACACCCAGTGCTAACTTTTCCTACTATAGCTTACAGATATTTTCTTTTGTGGATGTGCCATGACCTGAAGAAGATTAGGAAATATTGATCTAAAAACACTGCCTGGGGGTCAAAAGTTAGACCAGTCCTGCTTGATTTTTTCCTGGCTCCTTCTTGTTGGGTCTGAGATAGGGTTTATAGAGAAAACATCAAGTAAAAAATAAAAGAGAAAAAGAAAGAAAGAAATTCCCACAAGCTTTTAGAACACAGAACAAGCAACCCGTAAGATGAGCAACCCAGCCTATGTTCCCGCTCAAGTCCTTGACCACAACTTGCTAACTGGGCGAAAAGCAAGGCAATGGGGAGATGGTTGTAAGACACCTGGAAGAACCGGTCCTGTGGGAGGTGTGCCCACTAAAGACTTTAGTGACCAAGAAACGACCCTAGCCTCATGATAATAGTAATTATTATTAATATAACACACCCCTGGGTGGCGCTTCAAGATGCTAACGAGACACATGGCGGTGGAAGTAAACGTGCAGCGCACAAGACTGGTACTAAACTGCATAATGCTGCTGACTCCACCTCTAGTTCAGCCCCTACCTCCTGTCCCTCTGTAACTGTTAAGCCCCAGACAAAAACGAGGAGATTCTCTGTGATCACCTGCACTCCCATTCTTGAGTGTATACTCTCCCTTAAAAATAAATCTCTTGCTCCTACTCACACTTGACCTGTTCTGAAATTCTCTTCTGCAACATGCTGAGTCTGGGAGGTCTAAGCAGAGGTTTCCTCTGCCGTGAAGCTGGGGGCACCTAAGCACCCTGCCTACCTCCGCCATCAGCCTTGCTTGTCTCCCTTGGAGAGCCCCTCTCTTTCAGCTCACCAGCCGTGTATAGGACAGTGCTGCCCTGAGGTTGTTACTTACACAAAGGGAGGAGACAAAATCAGCGACCCACATGTGCGTCAGTTAATGTTGGTCTCCCTGGTGGCTGTCCGTTAGGAATTCTCTGCTCCTGGGGCAGATAATGAGGAGCTGAAGGACCCTAGACAGAAGGCCACTCTTCAAATGCTGCGGATGCTCCAGATATCATCTACATCAGCACCAGAGGAGTCCTTACTTAATTGGCAGAGTATTTCATGGGGAAAACAAGTGTTTTCCAAAGGGACGGTTGGCTGAACAGATCACGCATGCACCATTATTCTGCAGGAACAAAGTAATAAGCACCCAAGGAACCCTGCAGCTCAGTACCTTCAGAGTAGCACTGCAGTCACAGAACTCCACGTGGTGTCGGAGGGCCGCGTTCACGGAGGGCTGTGCTGCCCGCTCCCATTACAGGGCTGGCCATTCCTTCCGTGCAGGGTGCTGTCAGAACACACACAACCCCAGAGAACACGGGCTGCACCGAGACTGGAGGAAAGCCTTTATGATGTTTTTGAGCCCATTTTCTTATAAAAGTTTGTACATGTACAACTGTCTGAGCTCAGCTTTCCGTCTCAACCTCTTTGGGTTACCTGTTGCTTCAAAACAAACCACCTAAGACGTAATGGCTTGAAGCAATAATGTACTAAAGTTTTCACAGTTTGGATGGCTGGCAGCCTGGGTCATGAGGATTCAGTTCCTGGTGGCTTGATGGCTGCCTGTGAGTTGCCATTGTCAAGCCTGGCCATTCTACTGGCTGTCAGAGGGGCACCTGTCTCTTACTTCACACTAGTACGCATCCTCCAGGACACTAGACGAAGCTTTGTCACCGTGTGATGTGACGTCACTCCCTTGTATGCCATTGGTTAAGAGCAAGTGAAGGCCAGTCCAGACTCGAGAGGACAGAAAAATAGATGCTGTCCCTTGATGGGGCCAGCAGCGACAACACATTACAAAGGCCTGGCCACAGGAATAGTCCACCGGGGACATCATTACAAAGACCAACTCCCTTATCTGGTGTGAGACAGTGAGGAAGGAGACCAAGAACCCTGCCCATCTCCCATCAGTTAACAAAAGAATCTAAAAAAAATCAGGTTAAAGTGCACGTATCATCAGTGGATATGTAAACCCCACCTTTCATCAGTCTTCTTGTTAATTCTTGGTTTTTCTTGAGGACAAACTTCCTACTAGATTTAATGAAAACCTCATTTTGTGGAACCTCAAAACATCGCTGATGCAGGGCTCCAAGCATCACCAGGTGAAAAAGGCCAGTACTGGCATTTTTTTTTATTGTGTACAACAGCACCATTAGTATTATCTTCAACCACTTTCTCCTCGCAGAATTTTTTTTTTCTTTTTGTGGTACTGGGGATTAAATTCAGGGGCATACTACCGAAAAGCTATATCCCCAGGACTATTTTTTAATTTTTGTTTTGAAACAGGGTCTCACTAAGTTGCTGAGGCTGGCCTTGAACCTGTGATCCTCCTGTCTAAGCCTCCCAAGTATTGATATTAAAGGTATGTGCTACCACACTCAGCAATACCATATATAATGTTAATTCTTTTTTTCTTTAATTTTCCCCCTGCTGTGCTGGGGACCAAACCCAGGTCCTCACACACGCTAGGCAAATAAATGCTCTGTCTGAGTGACACCCTCAGCCTCTGAAGTATTTTTTAGGCACTGGTCCAATCGGTAGGGGTTGTTTAAAATTAGGATAAGCTAATACAGAAATCAGCCCTACCTGCACATAATCCGCAACACATGATAATGTGCTATTAGAACACTATGACTGTTATCTCACCATTCCTCATCCCTTGAGGACCCTCATGAACATGCGTAACATGGGACCTGCTCACACACAGGAAAAGGTTATATTGTCAAATTGGCATTGATGTTAATAAGCCCTATTTCATCACTTCTGTACACTTTATACTATATATTTTCTCTGTCTATGTGCGCATAGTCACATCTTTCTCTTCCATACGCCCTTGGCTCACATTTCCTTCTTCTCTTTGGAGACGACAGTGGTGACCCTAATGCAATACACCATTACTCTGTTATTAGCTCACGGGTGACATCTGCCAAATTCAGGGCCGGGATGGGGTGATGCAGGTGAGGGAGTCCCCACAGGTGCAAGCTTCCGGGGGTCACTGGAAACTCCATAATCAAAAGAAATGCAGTTTTAGTGCCATATTTAAAAATAAAAATTTATGCAAAACTTAATAAAAATAAATGCAAAAATTTATGATGAACACATCTTCACCATAATCTTGGCCCTTGATGGAGAGAGGGGGGCAGTGTTGTGTGAGCACAGGTTTAGATACGATCTTTATTTAAAGTGTTCACATCAGCCAGGGAGCACATACCTACAATCCCAGTACTTGGCAGACTGAGACAGGAGCATCGCAGGTTCAAGGCCAGCGGGTGGTAATTTAGTGAAACTGTTTCAAAATAAAGATAAAATAGGGCTGGAGGTGTAGCTCAGAGGTAGAACACCCCTGGGTTCAATCCTTAGCAACACACACACACACACACACACACACACACACACACACACACACACTGTTCACGTGATGTTCATCACAATTTTTTAAAAAAATTTTTGGTCCTGAGGATTGAATCTAGGGGTATTCTGTCTCTAAGATATGCCCCCAGCTCTTCTTATTTTTTTATTTTGATAAAAGATCTCACTGAATTGCTGAAAATGGCCTCGAACAAATCTGCAATCCTCCTATCTTAGCCTCCCGCGTACTGGAAATTATAGATTTTTAATAGCTTTTATATTTCAAGTTTTAGTTTTACAGCAATCTTGAGTGAAAAGTGTGGAGAGTTCCCAGATGCCCTCCAGCGCCCACACCACAAAGCATCCCACCACAATATCCCACGTCGGGTGGTCCATTTAGCGCAATCAGTGGGTTTACAGTGATATATCACTCGTACCCCAAGGCCCTCGTTGCTTATGTTAGGGTTCATTCTTGATGTTCCGCATTCTGGGGTTAAGACAAAGATATAATGGCATATATCCACTACTGTAGACTCATAAAGGATGGGTTCGCTGCCCTAAGATTCTTCTGTGTTTTGCCGATTAGTCCCTCCCTTTCCAATAACCATTGATCTTTTTTATTGTCTGCAGTTTTGCCTTTTCCAGAAGGTCAGATTGCTGGAACCAGACAACACGCAGCCTCTTCAGATTGACTTCTTTCACTTAATCGTTGACACTTAAATTTCCTCTGTGGCTTTTCCTGGCTTGGAAGCTCACTTCTTCTTTGAGTCCTCTGCGTGTATCAGAGTCTACTTGTCTACTGCATATGTCTGGGTTCTCCACCAAGATGAGTGCGCATAGGTGGAAAAGGGGTGGGGTGGCTGGGTCTGAATCCAAGGGCAGGAGAGGACCAAGGCTTCAACTCCAAGACGGGCAGATAGCAAATTCTCTACTAGCTATCTTGCTCTTATCAGGCCTTCAACACATAGGACAAGGCCCGCCCACATTAGGGAGAGCAACCTGCTTTCGGAATCTACCAAATTAAATGTTAATCTCATCCAGAAACACTCTCACAAGTGCACTTAGAATAATGCTAGACCAAATATCTGGCATCTTGTGATCTAGTTAAATGATCAAAAAAAAAAATTAAGCATCTCACTCACTTACTATAGAATATATTGGTAATTTCCAAGCTCAGGCAATTATGAATAAAACTTCTTTTTTTTTTTTTTTGGCAGTATTGGGGATAGAACCCAGGAGCATTCTACCTCCAAGCTACACCTCCAGCCCTATATTTTATTCTTTATTTTGAAACAGGGTCTCACTGAGTTGCAGAGGGCCTCACTAAGTAGCTGAGGTTGTCCGCGAACCTGTGATCCTCTGGTCTCAGCCTCCCGAATGCTGGGATCACAAGCGTGCGCCACCACGCCCGGCTTGGATAAAACTTCTGTATGAAGCGTATGCAGGATTTTGTGTAGGAACACATTTCCAACTCATCTGGGTAACACAAAAGAGCAAGGTGTGTTAAGAGAGTGTGGTTAGTTTTATAAGAAACCATCACACTGCCTTCCACAATGGCTGTGTCATTTAGGGTTGCAATGAATGACAGGTCTTGTTGTTTCATATCATCGTGTACTTTGTGCATAAATGACACTGTTTAAATAACACTGTAAAATAGTATGTTGGTCACTAAGGTTTTTGGTTTTTTTCCTTTTTGTTGTTTTTGCGGGCCTGGGGATGGAACCCAGGGGCATTCAACCTCTGAGCTACACCCCCAGCCCTGTTTTTTATTCTTTATTTTGAAATAGGGTCTCACTAAGTTGTGGAGGGCCTCACTAAGTAGCTGAGGCTGTCTGCAAACCGTGATCCTCTGGTCTCAGTCTCCCAAATGCTGGGATTACAAGTGTGCGCCACCACACCAGGCTGGTCACTGAGGTTTTTGACAAACCTCATATAGATATATAGAACTCTGATCTATAACTGGCCCTATTTTGGGGTTTGTTTTTTTTTTTTTTTTTTGGTGGTACTGGGGTTCCTGGAAGCCCTTCTACCTCCGGTATACACTCCCATGGGCTACATTCTCAGACCTATTTTTTAACCTTTTCATTTGGAAACAGCAAGGCTGGCTTCGAACCAGCACGATCCTCCTGTCTCTGCTTCCCAAGCGCGGGGATTACAAGCGTGCGCCCGGCTTGTTTTTTATTTTGAAACCAGATTTCTTTAAGTTATTGAGGCTGGCCTCAAATCTGCGATCCGCCTGTCTCAGCCTCCCAAGTACTGAGATTATAAACTTGTTCTACCACTCCCACAAGAAAAGCTTTTTATATAACTAAAATACAGATGCTTTTAGAATTACAGTAAGGTTACACCACCATAATCCAATTTTTTATTTCAACTGTAAGTTGAAAATAATCATTAAGACATAAATATACTTAAATTGGGTGTGGCGGCACATGTTTGTAATCCCAGTACTTGGGAGGCTGAGACAGGAAGATCCAGATTCACTGGCAGCCTCAGCTACTTAGTGAAGCCCTCTACAACTTAGTGAGACCCTGTTTCAAAATAAAGAATAAAAATTCGGGCTGAGGGGTATAGCTTGGAAGTAGACTGTTTCCCCTGGGTTCAATCCCTAGCAACACACACACACACACACACACACACACACACACACACATATATATAATATATAACATATAATATATATCATATATATATACTTAATACACCTAACCTACCACAAACATAGTTTAGCCTGGACTACCTCAAACATGCTCAAATATTTATGTTCACTGGAAGTTGGGGAAAATTATCTTAATACAAAGCCCTTTTCACAATAAAGTGCTATCATTTATATATATAAACACATACACACAGATGGGCATTTTATAGACAAGATGATAAGCAAAAAATAAAATAAGATATTCATCAAATACTAGCAACACAATACACCGTGGAGTATCCATTGTTTACCCTTGCGGTGACCATCAAGTGAGTATCAGTGCATACCACCAGCCTAGGAAAAAAAACATTCAAGATTCCAAACACAGTTGTAATTGGTTATATATTGCTTTCATACGGCCACAGTCAAAAAATTGTCAATTGTCATGGCACAGGACTAATCTTAGTACTTGGGAGGCTGAGATAGGAGGATCACAGGTTTGAGGCCAGCCTCAGCAACTCAGTAAGAGACATCAGCAATTTAGCAAACTGTTCCAAAATAAAAAATAGCAAAAAAAAAAAAAAATTCTAACTCTGCAGCTCAGAGTTAGAAATGTGTACCAAAACAAACAAACAAACAAAAAAAAAACCAGAAAATCACCAGTCGGACCATGGCAAGCCTGGAATCGGCTGCGTCCTCTTTCCTCTCACCGCGTTATGAGCACCCTGTCGCTTGTTTCAGCAGCCTCAGACAACCTGTTAACTGGAGCCTGTCAATACACCTCTCACACTCAAAGATGGCTTTGAACAAGTCAAGTCTTGTGCTTTAGGTAGCAAATGCTTCCCCTGGGTCCTGAATGGGGAAAGACTTTCTGCTCAGGCTGGTAAGAAGCCCGTTTCTTTTGCTTTTCTTGTGAAGGAGTGCAACGAGGATTTGCATTTTCTCTGAGACCCCGTTGGTGATTAAAATACCATTATGATTCAATAAAAAGTGTACCAGGCAGCTTTTCTTCCTCATGACCACATGTCACTGAGGTGGTTTTCTATTTAAAGTTTGAAAAGAAAGTATAATTCAGTACTGACTTTAGGGTTCCTTCCAATGTTTTTATCAACTCTAGTTTTATTTAAAAAGATGAGCATTTATTTCTTCTGTGATTTTCCTCAAATTTCTGGAATCATTGAAATGTTGATCTGAATGACTTAAAAGATTCCAAGTATTGGCAAATGCTAGAATCTTACATTTTTAAACATGAAATCGCCATAAAGCCAAGTAGCTTAAAATATTGACAGAGATGGAACTGGCTCTTGGGAGACAGCCTACTGAAAGGCTGGGAGAAAGTTTCCTATTCAAACAGGATGGCCGCTGATATTTTGGTGACTGTGCCAAGAAGCCATTCCAAAGTTCTCACGATTACACAAGGCCAGCCGTCTAATAACCTGCTTCTGAGTGGCTGTCAATTGCCACATTTACTGCATACACCGAAAGCTCTGTTTAAATCAAACCAAAGGCTTGACACACGCGTGTCAGTATCTTCCAACCTAACTCTAAGGAATTCTACGTACATCGAGGGCTTGAGTCAATCCCAGGTCGGGCGTCTGCCTGGCCCATTTCACAGTCAACTGGGGGAAAATACAAGAGGAGGGGGAGAAGGGGAAGTAGCCTGTTGGATATTTTTAGCTTCTGATAACATTAGCTAACTGGTGATTTATCTTAATGTTTTTTCTGCACCCAGGAGGCAGGAGAAAGGCCAGCATCACAATCCATTGCAACACTCTTCTCGTGTGAGTCTTTCCGTCAACCAACTCTTCATCATCTTGTTGTCCTCAGAAACCTGTTGAGTTGTGGCCACCACAAAAGCTTCCCTCAGCTGTGGATGCCAGAGGAGTGCCGCTGACCAGGACAGCTGGGTACTGCCTTAGCCACCGCACAGGCGATCTTTGTGCTAGAAAATTTGACTCTATATTTCATTCTACCATTAATAGGTAGTGATCGACATTTACTAAGTACATGACCTGTAATCCCAGTACTTGGGAGTCTGAGACAGGAGGATCACTGGTTTAAGGTAAGAGACTTTGTTTGAAAATTTAAAAAAAAAAAATAGAGCTGGGGATCTGTGTGGCAAAGGCAATGGTTGAAACCCCCTACAGTACCCTGCTCCTCTTGGAGAGTTCAATCCCCAGAACCAAAAACAAGAAAACAAAAAATTTCAACTACATATTCCAAGAGTTCATGTATTCTAGAAGTCAAAATATCTACAATGGAAATAAGTTAGACATTGTGACCAAATTTTTAAGCACTAATGCAAAGACCACCACAGTGTTTACATTTCTTATACTAAAGGTAAGGGAGGTCTATTTTCCCAATCTGAAAACATCTGATATGGTTCCCATGCTGTATTAGTATTAGCCCAAAAATTAGAACAAAAAAACATGATAGACGAGGTATTTTGCACACTGACACACTGGATACCATGAAAAGCAGTTAAGAATCACCTGGCCCATATTCCAGCATTACGATGCACTTGATAAAATGTTAAACACTGATAAATCTTGGCTAGGTGTATTCTATTTTAGTCACTCTTCAAATAAAAAAAAGTCTTTCCAGCCCAATGATATGTCATAGGATTGTACAAATTGGCATTTGCAGATATCAAAGAACACCAGCAACCTAGAGAGGTGCCTGAGCTTACTGTCAGTCGCTGGCTGCCAGCGGCCTTTCCCATCCTGTTTCCATGGAAATCGACATTAGCTTAGGTGGGGGAAGGGAAATTATGGGCTATGTTTTTTTTTATTTCATTATTTCAAATAAAATGTAGAAGCCCTTTTCCTTCTTTGTACCCATCTGAAGCTGGTTTCCCTGGCAACAGAATCAGGGCTACTGCCCCCCAGGAGGAGAGAGCAAGAGCTCTTACTCTGCTGGCCTAGAAGTCAGTCTGGAAGAGACACAAAGCACAAGCTCTGACCCCTTGAATCAGCCAAAAAGGCAGAAGGAAGGAAACGTATTGGAAGTGGCCAGAAACTTCCTAAGAAGGTGTAAAAAAAAAATACAAGCTTCCATTGATTTCAAAAATCTTGTCATGAGTGTAAAACATAAACACAGATAATGTGGCCGGCCAGAGGCCTGAAAACATGCCATCACAGATATAGCTACTGATTTCCCGGGCCACAAAGCTCTTCTCTCGAGGTTCAGGCCATCCACCTGCCCACGCACTGTCTTGTACACCACGAACAACCTTATAAGATGGAAAAGAGGTCAGAGGAAATTCCAGAGAAGGGCTTATGAGGTCACCCCTCACCCCCAGTACATCACAGTTTGTTCATACTGAGTGATTTGCTTTCCAAGAAACTACCATTGTTTTGATAAGGATTTTCACTGCAGAGGGTATGTTGAATGGAGAATGTGGTGGCATTAAAATGGCTGTCTGCTTAAAAAATAATAATAATATACAAGAAACTATAGGAGAAAGAAAAGAATAGCCATTAAGCTGAACTATTAACAATGACTGCACTTTACATTCCAAACGTGCAGTGATGTCGGGCCGTTACAATCTCAGAGTGCTACGAGGTGGTGGATTCAGTAGAATGGCCATGTAAATTGAAAAGCAAACTAATGTCTCTTCAAGCTCTGGAAACCACAGAAGGAATTTGCTCCCGAGTGGAAAGCTCTGGTAATCAACCAATGAGCCACTTGCCCAGGAACAAGGCACTCTTTGTCTTTTTCATCAACTGTCTTTTATGCAGAGTAGGATGTCCTTGGCACAGAACATATTTGGTGCTGGTGGGTTTTTTTGTTTGTTTGTTTGTTTGTTTTTGTTTTGTTTTGTTGGTACAGGGGGTGGTGCCCAGAGGCTTTCTACCTCTGGGCTATACTCCCATTTTTTTTTTTTTTTTTGGAAACAGGGTCTCTCTAAGTTGCTGAAAGCCTCACTAAGTAGCTGAGGCTGGCTTCAAACCTGTGCGATCCTCCTGTCTCAGCCTCCCAAGTGCAGGAATTACAAGCGTGCGCCACCACACCCGGCTTGTGCTGGTGGTTTGTTTTATGGAAAGGGAGTTTACCTCCTTTTCTTTAGTTTTCCTTGTAAAACATTCTTCATGAAAGCTTATACCTCAAATGCCTGATAAAAAATAACTCTTGATTGAGATGTCCATGTTGGATGGAGTTAGCAGATTTTACTTTCATACAAATGAGAAAGCCAACTAAAAAAATGGGAAAAGAAGGGGACTTCTAGAAAGATGGCGACTGAGAAAAGCAGCGTTTACAAGTCCTGCTAACACTCGATCTCTATTGCCACAAAATCAGCGCTTTTCATAGCCAGAAAACACTATCAGCAGAAAAATAAAAAATGTAAACACAAGGGACAGAGAAAAAGAAGACTAGAAGAACAACCAGAGACCAGAAGACACCAGCCCACGTTGTGGCGATGGAGCCGCGCCAGAGTCATCTCTGCCGGCACCATGTTCCCTCATAGCACCAGGCTCCAGAGAAGAAAGGTAAGCAAGGAGCTGAAGTGAGCAGCTGTAGATCATTCGGATGTAATTCAGCAGTTCTTTCAGTGCAAAGAACATCTAAAACTCCCACTGGCCAAGCTCATCACACCTTCCAGGGACTCAGAACGGAGCTCGAAACCAGAAAAGAAATACTCCAGCCTCACGGCCGAGGGCGTAGCATCGGCGCCATATTGCCAGCAGCGGCAGCGAGTTCACCACGCCTGCGAAAGCTCCAGATCAGCGTGTACAATAACTGTAAGTGAAATTGCGGCCCCTACAGGAGAAATCCCAGCACTGCACCCCTAGGGACTTGTGCAGCTTTGATAATCTCCGTGGGTCTGAGATTTTGCAGTCAAACCAATGAAGGAGTAGTGGTGGCAATGATACCACACCCTAGTCGCAGCTCCATATGGGAAAACACCCAGCTCAGCACCCCCACGGTCTTGTGCAGCCTCGATTAACTCCCTGAGCCTGAGACTTTGCAATACAACCCAGTAAAAGAGTAGTGGCAGCTGAGATTATGATAAACTTGAGATCCAGAGCACCCTAGGTGAAGTTGTGGTGACCCAGGGAAGAACCCAGAGAAGGCACAAACTTCTGAAATCATGGGAAAGAGAAACAACAATAGAGCAATTAACACCCACAACCCCATAATATCAGAACCTGATAACACAGAAATTCAGAGATCTCCAGAAGATCAAATCAGGAATATAACTGTAGAAATAATAACAGGACCTTCGAAAAGAATTAAGAGAGAGTCTAAAAGAAATAAAGGATGCAATCATTGAAGTAAAGGCATCAATTCAAACTATAAACAATTGATTAGACCACATGGAGAATAGAATCTCGCTCCTTGAAGATGATCACTCCAAAAATGAATGCATAATTTATAACTTAGAAAAAAATCAGACAGCAGGAATTTGACATTGAAGAAATATGGGCCCATTTTAAGAGAGCTAACCTAAGAATAATTGGAATAGAGGAGGGAAAAGAAGGTGAAACCAAAGGGATCAACAATATCTTCAAGGAAGTAATAGCAGAAAATTTTCCAAACATAGAGCAAGAGGTCGATGCACAGGTTCAGGAAACTTATAGAACTCCCTTTAGACAGGATCAAAGAAGAGGTTCCCCACACCACATAATTGTCAAAATGACCAATGTGGAAGCCAAGCAGAGAATCTTAAAGGCAACAAAAACAAAAGGCCAAGTGACATTCAGAGACAAACCAATTAGAATCACTCCAGACTTCCCAAACCAAGTCATGAGAGCCAGAAGAGCTTGGAGTAACATATTCCAAACTCTGAAAGAAAAACAACTTCCAGCCAAAAATTTCCTACCCAGCAAAACTATCTATCAAATTAGATGGGGAAATAAGAAGTTTCCATAACAAACAGAAACTGAAGGAATTTATGTCTTCAAAACCAGTGCTAGAGAAAATACTTAAAGAGATTAACTACAAAGAAGATATAGGTAATACACACCAGAACCAGAGAAACAAGATTTCCCATGCAGCAGACAACTAAGCAAAGAAGAATAAACAGTATTTCAAACAGAAATAAAATCTTACCATGTTAGGAATTAAAAGTTATCTCTCAATAATCACACTGAATGTAAATGGCCTCAATTCCCCAATAAAAAGACATAAAGTGGCAAAATGGATTAAAAACCAGAATCCATCCATCTATTGCTTACAAGAAACACACTTTACAAGTAAAGATAGTAACAAACTCAAGGTAAAGGGCTGGAGCAAAGTAATTCATGTTAAGTAGCCATGTGAAGTAGTATTTCACTATAGTTTTTATTTGTATTTCCTTAATAATTATATTATGATAATGATGAGTGATATTCATGTGTTTATTGGTCATATAAAAAATCTTTGGAGATTCATTATCTATTTTAGACTTTTACCTATTTCTAAATTGTATTGTTTGCTTTTATTGTTGATAATTTTTAGGACTTCTATTTGGAATATTAATATACCTTCAGATATAGCACTTGGAAATATTTTATCCCATTCTATCAGTAACTTTTAATTCTGTTTACATTGTCTTTGGATGTACAATTTTTTATGAATTTTGTTTAATTTTAGTTGCCTGTGCCTTTGGAATCATACCCAAGAAATCCCTGACAATTTCAATGTTGTGAAGTTTTATGACCCAGGTTTTCTTCTAAAAGTTTATAGTCTTAAGATTTACATTTAGGTCTTTTATCTATTTTGAGTTAATATTTGTATATCATGTTAGGTAAGGGTCCAATTTTATTCTTTTTCATGCAATTATTATTTTCCAACAATATTTAGTAAAATGATTATTATTTCCTTTACCAAATGTTCTTAGAAACCTTGTCAAAAATAACTGGACCATATATGGAAGAATTTATTTCTAGGCTTTTTATTTTACTCCACTGGTTTATATATATGCCTTTATAGCAGTGCTACACTGTTTTGATTATTGTAGCTTTATAAGGTTTGAAATCAGAAAATGTACATCTTCTTGCTGTGATCTTTTTCGAGATTGTTTTGAGTTCATATTTCATGTTAGGATAGATTTTTTTTCTGAAATAAAATAAATGTATGATAGTTTCACCTTAAAAAAATCCTCTGATAAGAAAGAAAACAAGCAAGAAATATTAAAATATTATCTTTAAGTGATCAAAAGTTTGATATCAGACAAATGAATCTATTATGTGAGATTATCATTGTCAATTTTGGATAAATTGTTATAATATTAAAAATAAAAAGAAGAAACAAGTTTCAGAAAAAAAAAAAAAAGAGCTGGGGATGCATTTCAGTGGTAGAGCACTCCTGGATTCAATACCCAGAATCAAAAAATAAAATAATCAAATGGCAAAAAATAAATAAATAAAAATAAAAGACTAAAAAATAGGCTGGGGGTATAGCTCAGAGGTAGAACACCCCTGGGTTCCATCCCCAGTACCGCCAAAATAAAAATAAAAAAAAGCAATTAGAAAAAAAAATGCTCTAAGAGGAAAATTCCCTGATATTCCCTAATGTATGTACATGATGTACATTCACAAACATATCTTAGCCAATCACTAAGCCAAACATAAGAAGGAGGGGGGGAGGGGATGGGGTGGGAATTGGGGAAGGGCTAAATGAGTGACGTGTGCAGGTATGCCTCCACCATCTTGTACCCCATTGAGATGTATGACTACGATGCACCAATAAAAAATTAAAAAAGAGTTTTGTTGGGAAAAATATGGGGAAAAAAGCTTATAATATTCACACTGTATAACTTGGTAATCCCAATATTGAGATTACTACCAAGGTGATAATTTGAAAAAAGAAAACATTTTACATATTCAAGTGTTTGATATAGTATTAGTTCTTATAGATAAAACTTGGTTGAAAATAACCACGTAAACCAGTGCAATGATGTACACCTGTAATCTTGGCAACTCAGGAGGCCGAGGCAGGAAGATCGCAGGTTTGAGGCCAGACTCAGCAACGAAGTGAGACCCTGTTTCACAATTTAAAAATAAATAAATAAAATAGAGCTCGGGGTGTAGCTCAGAGGTAGAACACCCCTGGGTTCAATCCCCAGTACCACACACACACACACACAGAGAAAAAATAAAACATGCTTACATTCTGACAATTCAAAAAGCAGGTGGGGATTGTAGAAGAATTCTCTCCTTTTGAGCAAAATGAATTGTAAAGCCTTAAAAACTGGCCACCCATGCCGGGCGTGGTGGCGCACGCTTGTAATCCCCGCGCTTGGGAGGCAGAGACAGGAGGATCGCGCAGGTTCGAAGCCAGCCGCGCGCGCTGGCTTAGGAGACCCTGTTTCCAAATACAAAATGTAAAAAGAGGTCTGGGAGTGTAGCCTGGAGGTAGAAGGGCTTCCAGGAACCCCAGTACCACCAAAAAAAAAAAAAAAAAAAAAAAAAACTGGCCACCCAGATTCTTAGGGATGTTGAAACACCTTTTCTCCGCCCTAGGGAGAATGTGTTGAATGATCATTGTTCTAAGAAACGAAGGCCACCCTCCCAACTCAACCTGTTAAGTGATCCACTCACTGACAGCAGAGCCAAGGGAAGCTGCGCCCAGAGTGGACAAACACTAGGTGTCAAGGGGTGGTGTCTGGACCGAAGCAGGCACGGAGCTCCTGTGCACCTGGGTCTGCGGCAAAGACGACAAGTTCCCGAGACAATAGGTAACGTGTGAGTTACTTCTAGGAAGAGAAGCCAGCTTGGAAACCCCAGACATGGAGGTGAGGCTACAGACCCCTGATTGATGCCCTAAAACGAGGGCCACTGATGGTGCTAGTTTGCACACGATGTGCAAGGTTTTGTAAGCATCCGTTCATTGTCCAAGACGAACTGGCGACTCCTCCAAAAAATACATGTTAAAATTCTCAAAGCACATCATTCTGCCTAATCCCATCGACAGCCTTGTGAGGTCAGTAATTTTATTTCATATTTTGCAGCTTCAGAAAGATCCTGAGAAGGGCAAAGAAGCTGCCCACAGCGATACAGAAGTGATAAATACATACCACACCTGAGACCTATCCCCGGGCTGGGCTGGATTCCAAATGCCATGCGCTTCCTAACACACCAGCGCGCTGGGCTGTTCTAGTTGGCATTCTTACTATGAAGAGGCGTGTTAGTTACGCGACTACAGAAGAGCTTTTTATTTTTAATAACAATACAGAAGGTTATTAAGATTTACCATCATCAGGGGTTCTCACAGATACAGGATGGGTCTGTATTAAAGACCCACTGGCCCATGTATTAAAAGGCTTAGTCCCCACCTGGAGGCTATTGGGAGGTGGTGGAAAACTTAAAGAGGTAGAGGTTAGTGAGAGTCTCCTGGTCTACGGGAGCAAGTCTCTGAAGGGGATCATGGGTCCAGCCCCCACTTCTCCGTTTGTACTGACCATGGAGTGAATGGTTTGCTCCAAGCCCTCCTGCCATGATGTGCTACCCCTCCACACCAGGTCAAAAAGCAATCATGGACTGGAATCTCCAAAACTGTGAGCCTAAAAATGAGCCCTTCTTGTTTATGGAGAGCTCACGCACTAAATTACTCCTTTGAGGCAAGCAAAAGATAATGATGGAAAAATAATTAACATGTTTTATTCTTGAAAACTAGATATACTTAACACTGCATACAGAAGTTTATAGAACAAAAACCCATCAAAAAAATTAGACATTCGCTTTGTCTAAAAGAAGCCATTAAGAATCAGCGAGCTGGGCGTGGTGGTGCACGCTTGTAATCCCCGCACTTGGGAGGCTGAGACAGGAGGATCACACAGGTTCGAAGCCAGCCTCAGCAACTTAGTGAGGCTCTCAGCAACTTAGTGAGACCCTGTTTCCAAATAAAATATAAAAAAGGTCTGGGAGTATAGCCCGGAGGTAGAAAGCCTCTGGGTTCCACCCCCAGTACCACCAAAACACCCCCAGTACCACCAAAAAAAAAAAAAAAAAAAAGAATCAGTGAAAGGTTTTCTAGGAATTGTTAGGACAAACATCTATTGTTCTTAAGGATGGGGACAGACAGCCAATAAGCTGACTTCTTCAGGATCCTTTAGAAGAATGAGTCTAAGCTAGAACAAAACAAAATGAGAAAATATATTGTTTATTGCCTATCATTAGCAAAATATTTTTGCCGGGCGTGGTGGTGCACGCTTGTAATCCCCGCGCTTGGGAGGCAGAGACAAGAAGATCACACAGGTTCAAAGCCAGCCACGCTGGCTTAAGAGACCATTTCCAAATAAAATATAAAATAGGTCTGGGAGTGTAGCCTGGACTTAGAAGGGTTCAATCCCCAGTACCATACACAGACACACTAATATATATATATATATATATATATATATATATATATATATATTATATAGATAGATAGTATATATGTATATATAAAATTTGTTTTTTTTTTAAGAGCAAGAACATTAATGAGGTTGATCCGAGATAAGCTAGCATGGCCCTGATTTGCTGAGGGCAGTATTAGTGGGCCCAGTATTTCAGGTAAGCAGTTTGGTAGTGTGTAATATCAAAAGTCTAAAATATTTTATCTTTTGAGGCAGTAATTTCATTTTTGGGGATTAATCCTAATGACTAGAAGAGGAATGAGAGAAAATGACACATGAACATTTATTTCCTTAACAAGGACTATAATGAGATGTTCAAGATAGCCTCCATATCTAATACGAATGAGAACTAGACAAATTATTATATGCCTAACTTTATAAATAATGAAGAAAAATAAAGTGAGGTTATAAAGTCATGTGGACAAGGAGGTAGAACAGTGACTTCTAGCTTTTAACTATGCAATCTCTGGAGTCTGGGCTGCAGATGCACCTCAAGGGCACAGCGCGTGCCTACCCTCTGTGAGGCCCTGGGTTCAACTCCCAGCACATCAAAAATAATAAACTTAAAAAATGGTCTCCTGGGTTAAAATCTGATTCTACCAATGACGAGCCATGTGACCTTGAGCAAGTTTATGTCCACGAGCCTCGGTTCTCAGTTTTCTCACTGTTCAATGAGCATGAAACCAGTGAGGACCTTCACTGCGTTCTTGTGAAGATCAGCGAGGAAACACAAAGTGCTCAACTGTCCACGGCCATGTAGGACACACAACAAATGCAAGCCATTAGCAGTACCTGCATCCTACCCGACAGGACAGCCATAAAAATGATAGTTTCTAGGTGGTGCAGTGGTTTTCATTTCTTTTTGTCTTTTTTTGTGGGTCTGGAACCCAGGGGCATTTGACTTCCAAGCTACAACCCCGGCCCTATTTTTTATTCTTTATTTTGAAACCAGGTCTCACTAAGTAGCAGAGGGCCTCACTAAGTAGCTGAGGCTGTCCACAAGCCGCGATCCTCCGGTCTCAGCCTCCCGAATGCTGGGATTACAAGCGTGCACCACCATGCCCGGCTGGTTTTCATTTTCTGCTCTGCATATATTTCCCAAATTAAAAAAAAAATCGGGTGTTTAGCATGTTTGTGATTTTTAGAAAGTACCAATTAAAACAAATAGGATAAATCGGGCGTGGTGTGGTAATCCCAGCATTTGGGAAGCTGAGACCAGAGGATTGCGGTTAGCGGACAGCCTCAGCTACTTCGTGAGGCCCTCCGCAACTTAGTGAAAACCTGTTTCAAAATAAAGAATAAAAAAAATAGGGCAAGAGGTGTAGCTCAGAGGTCGAATGCCCCTGGGTTCCACCCCCAGACCTGAAAAAAAAAAAAAAAAAAAACCAAAAAACAAAAAGGATAGTTTTTCATAGTAATGGGCACATGTAGTATTTAAATGCAAATAAACACAAGAAAATATGGAAGCCTTTGGCACTGTGCCTTGTTGGCATACACACAGTTCTTCCAAACACTTGGAATGGCACTGCTGGGCACTCTAGCCAAAGGCCAATGTCAAATTGGTAATTCATACCCCAGGCTGCTGAGAGCTGCCTGCCTGTCACTAACTGTTGGTTTTCTTGGGGCGTGCTCTCTCTGTCTCTCTCTCTCTCTCTCTCTCTCTCACACACACACACACACACACACACACACACACACACACACACACCTCTCCTTTGCCACCAGCAGATTCTCCCCCAAGCTTGCCACTGGAACAATCCATGAGTCACCAGCCCAGAGGCCATCCTGCTGATTTCACACCCTTAGTAAATCCTGCTTGGTGGCATCGAATGGGATCATGTAAGAATGAAAACACTGTGCTGGGCATGGTGGCGAACGCTTGTAATCCCAGCATCCGAGAGGCGAAGACCAGAGGATTGCTCTCAGTGAGACTGGTTCAAAAATAAAAGACTAAAAAAATAGGGCTGGGGGTGTAGCTTGGAGGTAGAATGCCTCTGGGTTCCATCCCCAGTACCACAAACAAAACAAAACAAAATACTGTAAAAGTAGCAGCTTTGATGTCTTATGCAGAGTACACATTCCAATTCTCTCTCTTCCTTTACCTTTTTTATTTTTTCTTTTTCTCGGTGCTGGAGATTAAACTCAAGAGTTCTCCACCATTGACTTTGTATAAAATTTTCACTAAGTTGCCCAGGCTAGCCTTGAACCTGAGATCCTAACTCAGCCTCCCATGTGCTGGGCTACAGTAGTGCGCCACTATGTCCAGCTGCTTCCCAACTCTCAAAGAACAATTTCTAATTTAGCTACACATCTCTACCCCAACTAAACACTGCATTCTGGAGTCTTCCAGGACATTTGAAGACTCATTGCTTTGCATTATGACTAGAAAGAACTCAATTTGAGCTAAGACCTATTAGAACATTCTGTACCAAAGCTGATTTTGAGAACAGTCTACCAGAATATATATCAAGCAACTGTAACAGAGTAAATCTTGAATTTTAATACTTAGCCACAGGTCTAAAACATGGGAGGATTCCATCTTCAATGAATATAGATAGATAGATAGATAGATAGATAGATTTTTTTTTTTTTTTTTTTTTTTTTTTTTTTTTTTTGCAGTACTGGGGATTGAACCCAGGGGCATTTTACCTCCAAGCTACAACTCCAGCCATTTTTTTTTTTTTTTTTTTTAATTTTGAAACAGGATGTAAGTTGCAGAGGGCCTCACTGAGGCTGGTCTAGAAACTGTGATCCTATCTCAGCCTCCCAAGTACTGGGATTACAAGGGTGTGCTACCATGCCCAGAGCTAATCACTTTTTAATTGATGAATATATTGCAATATTACTGCTCTAGACCAGCAGTTCTCTAAGTATGGTCCACAGACAGCCCTAGGACCACTGAGCACTTGTTTTAGAAATGTAAATTGCCAGTTCCCACTCCAACCCAAGGAATCAGGAACTCTTGACTAGAACCCAGACTAAAGGTAAACAGTATCTCTAGAAATATGAACCCCATTAAAAAACATTTAACTGTTTCCAAGTGTTAGGATAAAATATGTAAGCAAAGAAGCTTTGGCTATCTGGATAGTTGAAGTTCCCTGTTTGCAGACAAAGACAACAAGCTTCATCCTGCTCTTCTTTGAGAAATGGGTGATCTAGTAATTTCATCAGACATTACTGAGAAGTCACCAACCCACATGGGCGCGGAACAAGGAGGGCTGAAATGGCACCGCTCCAATCAGAATGGAGGAAGGCAGCAGTCTCTTGATAGGATTGATCAATGAGCGAAAATTAACTCCGAGCTCTCTGTGGTCTGCTGGGAAGCTTTGGGAAACTCACGCTCTGTGCGTGAGAGTGCAATGTTTAATATGCCCAGTTGAAGGCTCTTCGGGGCTTCGGAGGCAGCTGCCACTTACTAGTCAAGACATTTTAAAAAACTAGCCACCAAAACTCCCAGCTCTCAGCTACCAGGCACCTTCCTTATTGCCTCACCAACAACACAAATTTAATACATACTGCAAGGTATTACAGAACCATTCTCTCTAGAACTTCGTGTATTGGTTGGGGATTGAGCCCAGGGACTTTCTATCTCTGAGCTATACTCTAGCCTTTTTTATTATTTTTATTTTCGAACAAGATCTCGCTACTCAATCTCCTGTCTCAACCTCCCAAGTTCTGGGATGACAGGTGTGCATCACCCAACTCGGCCAGACTTTGATTTTTTTTTTTAAACTCAATTCTAGAAGAGCCTCATGGTAGAAACCAACGTACGCGGTGTGAAACAAGACTACGAGGGATTTAAAACACACACACACCCCCCCACACATGCACACACAATTAAATATGATATACACTTTTGAACATGTTTACATAAACTGCCAATCAATGATAGCACATGTATCGATACATCTACATTACTGCTTATGGGGAGAACATTAGCAGAATCATGTGCATTCTAAATATTTCTAACTTAAAGTTTGAAGAGCTAAGTGGAAAAAAAGCCCTCAGCTTACTTCTCATATAAGATCTGAACACACACACACACACACACACACACACACACACACACACAGCTCAGGATAAAATCTGAATTGGTTGTGTCCTTGAGGCCATGGGGACACAGCTTCCCTGAGCTTAAGTATATCAGGGATAATGATAACCATTTCCAGATATTACCTGTGAAACTGCCTAGAGCACACCCCGTGAGCCCATAGAAGCGATCCTGCTCTTGACTTGGAATTGCTGAGCCCTGCTTGGCAATCCATGTTCAAGACCAGGGAGAAATACTGGCATTAGCAGGTCTCAACACGCACAAGACTCCAACCACCTGGGGGACAGGAGTGGCGACTCCTCCAATCCCTGCTTGGGAAGAAATCTCTCTCCCAGCTATGCCCACCATGAGGAGAGCTGCCACTCACAAGCCTGCTCCTGCTCCCTTCTGATCACAGGACTCTGAAAAGCAGGAACAAGGACTTCTGTCATTCCCATTACACAAGCAAAAAATACTCAGTTGTCTGGACAATTTCCTAATATTCCAAATTCCCCTGAGCAGTGGGGTTTGCACTAGAACCTCTGCCGGGGGCTTGGCCAACAAGCCATCTCTCATCCAAAGTCCAATAGAGGTGGCTTCATCAGATTCAAGATAATCTATGAGTTAATAAAGCCCAGATCCTCAAAACACTCCTTTAAGAAAAGCAACTCAGAAGCTGGAAAGTGATAAAGCATAAAGGGACATTAAAAAGAGAAAAAGCGAGAAAGAGAGGGAGAGGGAAGGGGAGAGAAAGGGAGGGAAAGAAAGAAAATAAATGCATTGGGGTGCGGTGACACACATCTGTGACTGACGGGAAGATCACAGGATCGAGGCCAGCCTCAGCAACTTAGTGAGGCGCTGTTTCAGAAATACAATGCTCTTGGGTTCAATCTCCAGTATGAAAGAAAGAGACAAGACCCCCCAGCAGAAAACAAGACCTTTTTTTTTTTTTTAAACTCAGAATCTTTCCAAACGTGTCTTCCCTTCTGTGTGCCCGAGGTTGCCTGGCAAGGAATCTACATGCCCAGTCCACCTTTTGGCTAGATGTGGCTGGGACTCTTGTCTCTGCCCCTGGACTGGTCAATGGAAGGAATGAGTCAAATTCTCTTTCCACGGTTAAAAGCACACCTCTTCCCTAGACTTGTGCGCCTTCCCTACTGCTGGCTAAGTGAGGGCAAGTGGAGGGACCCTGCAAGAGAAAGCTACGTGGCTGCCCCGGGTGCCTGGGTCTTAGTGACAGCGTGGTGTGCATTAGGACTGAACACAAATAGACTAACTAGCATCACTACTGGTCTCACTTTCACTTTAGCCACTGTACTGTTGTCTCTGTCAACTGAAACTTTGACCTAATATTAGAAAAAACAAGGCAGGCCGGGCGTGATGGCACACGCTCGCAATCGGGAGGTGAAGACAAGAGGATGGCGGTTCGTGGCCAGCCTCAGCTACTTAGCGAGGCCCTCACAACTCAGTGAGACACTATATTAAAAATAGAATGAAAACTAGGGCTGGGGGTATAGCTTGGAGGAACAGTGCCCCTGGGTTCCATCCCCAGAACCGTGCAAAACCAAAAAACAAAACAAAACAAAACAAACAAAAAAAACAAGGCAGTCAGAAAGGAAGAGAACAGAAAATGTACACCATCAGAATCTGCAGTACAGAATCCAATTTCATTAATCCAGGAAGGGATGGGAGAAATCAACTCTAGTAATTAGAGGTTTTCTTTGGTGGTACTGGGGGTGGAACCCAGAGGCTTTCTACCTTCGGGCTATACTCCCAGAACTATTTTTTTTTTTTTTTGAAACAGGGTCTCACTAAGTTGCTGAGAGCCTCACTAAGTAGCTGAGGCTGGCTTCGAACCTGTGCGATCCTCCTGTCTCAGCCTCCAAGTGCAGGGATTACAAGCGTGCGCCACCACGCCCGGCTAATTAGAGGTTTTCTATTCACTTAATGAGAAGTGAAAATATTTAACACACTGTACGTAAACATAGTTTGGGTAAAAAATAAAGTCACTGTCTTTAAATATATAAAATGGTCTCAATGACAAATAATATTAAAACAAACTGCCAACAACTCGCTGCATCGTAAGAAAACAAGAACATTAAAAATTCCTTAGGTGCTATTTTTAAATAGCTTGGAAAGTTGGTTTAAGACTATTCGCTATTCTTTTCTAAAATATAAGAGGAATAACAGGTATATAAAGAATGAGGCTCATGAAGCCTTTGAAGGAGGAATCATGCTTGGTAACTTATTAAAAGCCCAGGGTTATAGATTTCATCTAATCAAATTAGCAAAAGCATGTCCACAGAGATGAAGACCAAAGATTAACGACAGATCGGTGCTGGAGCCGCAGGGACAGCCCTAATGAGAAGAGCAGGGACAAAGGCTGGGTATGGCTGGATTAAGTAAATTAATATAAGAGATCAAATAAGTATCAGTGAAGACAAAAGCAGCGACTCTCCACCTTTCTTTCACAGGATAATGAACTCCACAGCTTTCTGGGCACCCTAAATTGGAATACAAAGTCACCTACATTTCTTAAAATGCGAAGCTTAAAAAGAGAGACAGTATAGATGAGAAGAGACTGGGCTTCTAGAGAAGAGCTATTCTGCCTTCCAATGTCACGAGGAAAAAGCAAAGTTTGAATTTGTGACCTTAAACACAATGCGCTTTGATGAAGTAATTTTAGCTTCTTAAATTAAACTGTTATTAATTTACCTTCAATTACTCACAATCCCCGGTCTTGAGTTTCTGGTAATGCACGAGTTCCTGGTTTTTTGCAGACACTCACAATCAGTTCTAATGCTCCCTCTACCAATGTATGGACTTTACTTATAAAACCTATGCGGAGGATCCCAAGCCTCTGATAAAAGAAGGAGAACCACTTATTGGTACTAAAGCCTTTACTGTAATAAACCAAATATATTTACAATTTATACAAATGTTTAACCTTCAACAAAAAATACACAAAAAAAATTCACAAGATGCAAAACCAGGAAACAAGTTTGCTGGAGACACCACTGCGTGACAAGAACAGAATGCGAGGTGAACTGCAAGGGAGAGAGGAGATGTCACACGGGCAGGTGCGGGCGACAGGTGCCAGAGAGGATCGAGTGGGCTGCAGTCCCGCCCCTCAGTCCTGCGCCGCGGCTCCTCGTCCGTGTGGTCTCGGTGCTCCGTTTGGTCGTGGCAGGTAGACAGGTGACCTTCAGCTGATGAACTCATAGCCTCCTCTTTGTAGACTCAAAGTAGTTTTGTGTCAAGGTTTGGAAATAGGTTTTTCATGTGTTTTTCTTTTAAGAGTTACAGCTTCTCTATTTCTACAAATTCAAAACGTTTTGGCCCAATTCAACTATAAACGTTAAACCACATAATGCTTTCAGTAGATGACTTCATAGACGGTCGCCTTCTTGTCCCCTGAGCCAGTGACTATGTACTTATCATCCACAGAGATGTCACAGCTAAGAACCGACGAGGACTCTTTGGACTGGAAGAGAAAACAACAGGCGCGTGTGTAACGTGAAACAGATGCGGATACGCTGCTCCCTCCCAAGCTGCCACTGCAGGTCAGGACGCCTCCCTACCTGGAATATGCTGGCTCCATAGGGGGTCCGCCAGGCATTGAGGAGGTTGTCTTTCCCAGTACTCACAAACCACTTGCCTGCAATTAGCAAAGGATTATGCAGTTTTAGCAAGACTAAAATTCCTACTATGTTTTTAGAAATTTGCAATTTAATCAAAAAGTTGTGTGTGTGTGTGTGTGTGTGTGTGTAGGGGAGGGTATTAGGGATAAAACCCAGGAGCGTTCCATTACTAAGCTACATCTCCAACCCCTTTTATTTTTTGTTTTGAAGCAGGGTTTCACTAGGTTGCTGAGAGTTTCACTAAGTTGTTGAGGCTGTCTTCGAGCCTGCAATCCTCCTGTCTCAGTCTCCCAAGTCCTGGGATTACAAGTTTGCACCACCACGCCTGGCTCTGGGCAGAGGTTTTAAATCTAGGCTCTCTGGTAAATTATCCACATGATCCTGGGAGGTCAGAGGTACTGGCATCATCAGTCACTAGATGTATGACTTGTAGCACATATCCAACATACACCAGGTATTCTGATATTGAGTCAAGGGCATTGTTCTATTTTGGCTAGTCTCCTCATGACAAAATGGGAAAAGGAAGAAATAAATGTAAAAATCTAGTCATGTTTCATGACATAAAGAATATGAACAGTAAGTGCAAGCCACCATCCACCCACCCACCCATCCACCATCATCCTTTTGTTGGAATAACCGCCCACAGCGCACGAGATCAGCATCCACGTAAACTTTCCCCTCTCAATTCTCACTGGAGAGTAGAAAGAGCCAAAAATAAAAAATAAAAAAAAGTCTGGGTGCAGCTGAATGTCCCCTTTTCTGACCCAGGGTTCCTCCTCCTGACCAGGTCATAGTGACTTCTGTTGTTCCTGTCCTCTCTTCTAGAGCCCCACCCACAAGTGGAAACGACAGCCCTGCACTCCCACTCAAAACAAACGTGCATCCAAACCTTGCACTGGGCAGTTTCGTCGCCCGCTGACTTTTCTCAAATTAGCAAAACATACCAAACCAGACGTTGCTATGCTCTGAGGGACATATTAAAACAGAATGATCGCACCCAGCTGCTTGGAGGACAACATTTTTTTCCAGATAGGATCGATCTCTAACCAGATTTTTTTCATAAGTATTTTCCATTCGGGCCATCAACAGCCTCCAGTTCCCTTTCAGTTGAACTCACCACAATAAGCAAACTTGAGGGAGAGCACGCAGCTCTCGTGGAGGTGCAGCTGGTACTTGTCGGGCTTGTTCACATGCAGGACTTCCACGTTGCTGCTCTCCATGCCCACGGCCAGCCACTCCCCCGTGGGGCAGTAGCCCAGGGAGAAGATCTGGAAGAAGCGGAACAGGACCCCTGGTTATTTTCCTCAATAAACTTAGGAAGTGAAAGGGCATCAAGGGGTATGGGGGGACAGGAACAGGGGACGCACAACCTAGACTGCAGGAAAGTGTGTGGGACAAGAGGCCCGGCCCAGATGAGCCAAGCAGCATCGACCTTCATGGAACAACTGGAAAAACTGCAACTCCATCCATGAATGGAATTACGCAACTCTTAAACAGAAGGGTAATGGTTTGTGTGTTTAAGAAGTGTCCTTATCAGCTGGGCGTGGTAACGCTCATCTGTAATCCTAGTACTTGGGAGGCTGAGACAGGAGGATCACAAATTGAAGACTAGCCTAGCAACCTGAGACGCTCAGCAACCTAGAGACCCTGTTTCAAAACAAAAAATATCACCCTGTTTCAAAACAAAAAATATCAAAAGGGCTGGGGTGGGGGTGGGGGTGGGTAGCTTGGAGGTAAAATGCCTCTGGGTTCAATCCCTATTACCACAAAGGAAAGAAAGATATTAACTGAAATACTTTGGATAAAATGCTATGATGTTTGAGATTTATTTTAAAATAATCCAGTGCTTGGGGATGAAGACAGGGCAGACAAGACAAGAATGGCCATGGACCAACAGCTGCTGACGGGCAGGACAGTCCTCAGTCCTTACAGATGGAGTGAACATCTTCTGTGCTCGTATGTATGTGCGATTTGCTCGAAGTTAAAAAAGGGTGGGGGAACCAAAAATAATATTCGACTTATGTCAGGGAAGGGTAGAGCAAGGAAGACTCAATGGAGCACAGCTGCAGTCCCACGGCTTGGGGGGCCAAGACAGGAGGATCAGAGGTTTGAGGCCAGTGTTGGCAATATAGTGAGCTCATTCCAAAAATTAAATAATAAACTGGGCATGGTGAAGCAGGCCTGTAATCCCAGTACTGGGAGGCTGAGACAAAAAATCGCAGGGTGAGGCCAGTGTTGGTGATTTAGAGAAACCTTGTTTCCGAAAGAAAACAGCCAAGTGTGGTGGCACATGCCTACAATTCCAGTATTTGGGAGGCTGAGATAGGAGGTTCAGAGGTTCAAAGCCAGCCTTGGCAACTTAGCGAGACTCTCAATAACCTAGTAAGATCCTGTTTCCAAATAATAAATAAAAACTGGGCTGCGGGTGTAGCTTAGAGGTAGAAAGCTTCTGCGTTCAATCCCCAATACAAATAAATAAATGAATGAATGAATAGCACAGCACTGGGTTGGAGAGAGAGGACCCCTCAGTTTAATCTCTAGTAGCACAGACACATATACAAAAGAAACAGGGAAGACTACGAAAAAAGTTAACAAAATGTCAACAGGGGCATTAACTTTATTAGTAATATATAGGTACTTTCTGTTTCTGTCCTACTTTTCTGAGTTGAAATACATTTATTACAAAAAGAATAAATACATGCCAAGTAATGATGGAAAGAGAAATTCTGGCATCAAAAAGCACTCAGAGGTGGCGACCACCGTCTCTCCCTCGGTGAGCCGAGACAGCCGCTCTGCATCTAACGGCGTTCCATAACCCAATAACCCCCTGGGGCTGCCGTCCTGTATCACTTCAACCTTCCACAAATTTCGCCAACCTCGATGATTCCCTTGTTAAAGGGATAAGTAATAAAGTGGACATGCCCACTGTGTTTTTTAAGCCCCTTGATTCAAGGGAAACGAATGACCTTTCAGAGCTGCTGCGATTTTTCTGCTCCTAGTGGCCATCCTTGCGTGATCTTCAGGCTGTATTGAAACAGTAATCAAATCATCGGGTCAGATGGGAAGAAGAGAACACACCAAACAGTGAAGGGAAACTGCGTTATATACTCTTCACTGTGTGAATTCCTTAAGCAAACACATCTGGAGATGAAGCAGGTAACAAGCCTTCGCCTGCAGGGCTTGGGGAACCACTCGAGTTCTGGGGTTTTGCTGGAGTGCCTGTTTTCCTTGGTTATTTCAACTTAACCTGCCTGTGTGGCTGATGTCATGCTGGGGAGGGAAGGTGCCGCACCCACACCGCCTCGTAGGCCGGGGCAGGCAGAAGCCAGGTCACCTGTGAGGTGAAGTCGTGCTGCTGCAGCTGGCGGCCCTCGCGCAGGTCCCAGGACCGGACCGTGTTGTCCAAACCACCCGTCCAGAGCTTCGTGCCATCATTAGAAATGTCAATACAGCTGGCTCCGTCTGTGTGGCCCTGGAATTGCCTGATAAAACAAACCAGATTGAATAATGATTTCCTGCCAGAGCTCAAGGTAAACACTGTTGTGTTGTTAGTTTTGGACTCTGTGTCATCGTGTCAGTGTCTGCTCATGTGTAAGATCAAGCTAACCTACCCCCGAGGAGGACGGGAAACGACACCTGCAGATCTTGTTTCTTTTCGCCACCCAAGGGCTCAACAAATGGGGTGCCACTGGAGGTCGATACCCAGAAGTCAGACGAGCTACTACAGCTTCTTGAATAAACCTGACTAGAAGCAAAACTCCTCCCAGGCCTCAAGGGTAAAAGACGACAAAGGACCACGGGCATGGGCCCCACGTGTGCTCCTTAAGGAAGGATCAAGGCTTGTCCTTCGACGGTGAGCGCTGGCTCCCGGGAAGCAAGTGGACGCCTTACACATGTGGGGACAGAGACCAGCTGGCGAAGGCCTCGGTGCCAGCAGTGAGCTCGCCTGTTTGTTTGCTCGGCCTCACTAACTTCGAGAGCCCTGGATTAGGAAATCTGGACTCCTGGATGCCAAGGGTCATGCTGGTGTCCTGATCTCAGACTCACTGAGCAGAAACAAGGTAAAAGGCAAGGCAGACCCGAGGGTACCTCTGCAAGACCCGGCCAAGCTGAGCACAATATTTTCCTCACAGGGCAAGCTTATGCAGCGTTCAAAACACATCACTACAGCTGGGCGTGGTGGTGTACACTTGTAATCCCAGCATTTGGGAGCCTGAGAATGGATGATCGTGGTTCACGGGCAGCCTCAGCTACTTAGTGAGGCCCTTTGTAACTCAGTGAGACCCTGTTTCAGAATAAAAAATAGGGTTGGGGGTGTAGCTCGGAGGTAGAATGCCCCTGGGTTCCATCCCCAATACTGCAAAAAAAAAAAAAAAAAAAAAAAAAGGTATCACCAATGTGAATCAGAAGCAGGCACCTGCTGGGCACAGATGCTGGGCGAGGCAACAGGGGAGGCTAGTGGGAGAGTAACGGGGGCTGGTGGTCCGCAGGGCATGGCAGTGACCCACAGGGTCTCCATTCTGCACACTGACAGGGAGCTGGCAGCAGAAGGGCCAGGCCTCTCCTTCAGAACCAGGCAAGACCCAGCAAAGGCTACCTGGGAATTTCACCCCCCGAGGAATCACCAAGGGCCCGTTCTCATTCGTCCATTCCCCACGCCTCATCATTCCCACAGAGCTCTCAACTTTAAACTGCAGCAGAGACTGCCATTGTCGGCCTAAATTCTGAGCCAAGATATGAGCCATTATTTCAATAAATTTCCCCCACATGTTATTCCAAGATGTGTGTACACTTCAGGACGCCGCCCAGCTCAGCCCACCCCCCGCCGCCAGGTACGAGGCCCCACCCTGTTACTACTGTGATGCTGCCCGGGGTCCCCAGTACTCCAGCACCCAGCAGTTCCTTCTTCCCTCCCTCCGCCCTGACTTCTCTTCACCTCTTGGACTTTGCTAAAAACACTCTTTCTTAACTGCAGCGCCTGAGGGGCGCCCCTCGCCCTGCCCTGTGCACGACGCCGTGTCACAGGAGACTGGGAGATGTTCCGGGGACTTCCATTGATCTGTCACACAGCAGCCACTCGCCATGGTCAGTGGCAACCGAGAGGCTTGTAAGACCCTCGCCCCTTCTACCTAACAGGCCCTCGCTCAAGGGGGCCGGGTTCAGAGCGCAGACAAGAGTGAGAGTGCGGGCTCCGACCGCGGCTCCACGGCGTCCCACCACGTGTGACCCGGACGAGGCCCATAAGCCTCAGGCTCCTCATTTAGACAATACGGAGAACGGCAGCACACAAGTTATGAGGTTTAGATGGAGCGATGTTTGAAAAGTGCTTGAAGTGATATCTTGGGTGGAGGGGGAGAGGGAGCAAGAGCCTCTCTCCTGCAAGGACAGGGCCCGGCTCAATGACACTTGCTGGATTTCAACATGGAGGCTGGAAGAGAGCGGGCTCCCACAATGCCTTCTTCGGCAGCCCTCTGCACCCGCGGCCTGCGCCATCCGAGGGCCCCGCCCCTGCGCCCCAGCCTCAAAGGCGCCACGTACCAAGATGGCTTCTGAGTGGAGGTGAAATGTCACAGGAGCCAGGCTCACCTTGACTTTACTACTGACTGTCGTAGGCGCTTCCTTTTAAAAGGCCTTCCTGGGTGAGCACTGGCCCAGGTCGCAGGGCCGCAGCAGCTGCCAGGACTGGGAGGGAGGATTCTGGGAAGCTGGGCAGACCCTGTGCGCTCCCGAGGGGAATGACCCCCGAACACCTGGGTGCCTTACACGGTCATTGGGAAACACGGGTCTCTTCAAATCATTTTGAGGGTTCGCTTCATGGACTGTTCTCTATTCTAACATCCTTTTGTTTACTTTCCTCTTATCTTTCATCATTCAGCTCCTGTTTGCACAAGGTCTTAGCCAAAGCCAAAAGCATCCCTAGAATGGAGGGCATTTTTTACAGCACGCAGCCCATTTTATGCCATTCCCTGGCAAAACCAAGTCTGGTGTGTCTATATGCACCGAAGAATGACAGTGTGGAAAAGCTAAAAGTCTTGGTGGCCCCTGGCAGGGCGGCAGGGCTATAGCCCCCACAGGTGCCAACAGAGCTCAGCTTTGCACCCTAGCACCCAGCAGCCAGCCTCTTGCACCACAGGCCTCTCATACACGGGCGGGAGCCCGGGGAGCAGGTGAGGGGCAGAGGTGACATTTCACCTCCCCCTCACAGAGGGCGCCCTCCCTTAGAACTCGACCTGCGCTCACCTCACCAAGGTCTGGTTGTGCAGGTCCCACACGGCAATGTTGCCGTCGCTGCAGCACGAGAAGCAGACCTTGGAGTCGGGGCTGATGGCCAGGGCGTAGCAGGCGGGGGCCGAGGACGTCAACTCTGCTTTGATGCGCGGGGTTGGAGCCGCCAGGTCCCAGATGGACAGAGTGCTGGCCTCCCCTCCGACGATGAGAGTGCAACCGTCAGGGAGCAGCTTACAGGAACGGATGTAGTTATCCCGGTTCTGTGAAATCAGCAGGATCCAATTGTCATAACGCATTACCACGCAATGGCAGCGCTGCGTTCTGTACCTGTGCCTGGGTTTTTACTCTAGACTGGCATCTCAGGGCCACTCTTCTGTTGTAAAGGTCAGGGCCTAACGGCCACTGCCTCCTTCAAAACAGTAAACAAAACTCACAGGCTTGCTCAGCCATGTGGGAAAGCTCGGCCAGCTGTTCCTGACGCCTTGCCAGTTCACGGGCAGACCTGAAACCACCCAGGTGAAGCTAATGCATAGACTTTTTTTCTTTAATATGCTTATATTGTTACATTATAGTTTCACACTGCATATACGATGTGAAGTTCTATGAAGAACCATTTTTCAAAGCTGGTCTATGAATCCTTTATCTCTTTTTTTCCTTCCTTCCTTCCTTCCTCTTTTTTTTTTTTTTTTTTGGTGGCACTGAGGATTCCAGGGGCATTCTACCGCTGAGGTACACCCCAGCCCTATTTTTCTTTTTTATTGACACAGGGTCTTGCTAAGTTGCCGAGACTGGCCTCAAACCTGCTATCTCTTCCTGTGTCAGCCTCCCAAGTACTGAGATTACAGGTGTGTGCCTCCTGGCCTGGCTTCTTTTATCTCTTCACTTTCCATTATTACTCTTTGGAAGCTACAAACTCATTGTGTATCTGCCAGAAAAATTCTTCATCTAAAAATTTAACAGAACTGCTTTCTCAAGTTAGGACGCAGCTGTTGCCCCACACGAGCCTGCTCAGTCTAAGGAAATTGGTCAGAAGGCTCCTCTCCATGAGACAAACACATATGCAAGGAGGGGCACACTTCCAGAGCTACAAAGAGACGCACTAACAGGCCCTGTCTTTCAGGGATCAAACAACTTCCAAAGCGAATACTCCTAACTACCACAGAATATCGGGCTACACCGAATTACAAATTTCATTAAAGGAAATACAATTTTAAAGTTCTTTGACTTTTTTTTTTTTTTAAACCACACTAATAACTACCCCCTGCCCAAATCTTTTTGTCTTAAAAACACTGCTACTCTGCTTTTTGGAAGCACGGCCTCTGGAATCCTACTCTTCCAGGCAGTAAGGGTAAACTGCACCATCTGCCATTGCAGAGGGCAAGCTGGGCCGGCGGGGCAGCTCGGAGGTAGCGTGCAAAGGCCAGTGGTGTGTGGTCTGTCGATCCTGGGGTTACACTTTAGAGCCCGGAGCATGCTCTATGTCCTAGAAAAAAAATGCAAACTGGTCTCCTCAGACTCTGGGAGAAGGCGCTCACCTGCCCCGGGAAAGCATTCCTATTGCTCCTGGCTTATTGACTGTGGCCCTGGGTCTCCGCAGTATCATCCTGTAGCCCTTCCCCGATGACCTTGTGGCAGTGAAACCAAAGCAGCTCTTCTTCCAGGGCCCCCTTAATAACGAGGCCCCCACTGAGCCGCGGAAGTGAAAAGCGGACGGGGCTGCGGGTCAGAGTCCAGGCCTGGCTGTGCCTTCCTCTGTCCAGGGGAAACCCGCTTTCACGGTACAAGGAGAGCTTTCTGTGAACCGCTGTAGAGCAGTTAGAAAAAGAAATCCATCCGCGCTGGGCCCTAACCACAGCAACAGATGAAACCCCACTTAAGGGCGGGGGTGGGTTGCTGAGCGGCTAACCGGAAACAGAGGGGCTTCCATCTCCTCCTAATAGGAATAAAACCCAGGCCCGGATGCAGTTGCCTTCTGAGTCCCCAGGGGCAATTACGCGGTGCCCCAGGGCCGCTCACTCACCAGACAGTCGAGCTGAGAGACGGGACTCTTGTTGCCAGGGTGGCTGATGTCCCAGACCTTCACGCAGCCCTTGCCGCCCGTGTACACGTGCCTCGTGGGGTTGCTGATGGTCACTGCACACACCACCTCCCCGTGGTTGAGCGTGTTGATCTGGC
The DNA here is from genome assembly GCF_963383645.1 of Muscardinus avellanarius. Classification (NCBI taxonomy): domain Eukaryota; kingdom Metazoa; phylum Chordata; class Mammalia; order Rodentia; family Gliridae; genus Muscardinus; species Muscardinus avellanarius. Next base: position 87,659,182 of record NC_137799.1, read on the forward strand.
GGGCGTGGCGGGGGATTCCGGGTCCGATGAGGGCGTCAGGGGGAAAGGGCACGGGCTGCATCTGGCCGTCTGCGGTGACGTGGAAGGAGTAGGCACTTTGGAGAGAGGAAACCCAGCGAACATGAAGGGATTAGCCGTGGCCTCAGCCCTGCCTAGGGCAGACCTTTCTCCACAATGGTTTCCCTCTTGAAATTCACACCAGCAAAAGCCAAACTTATGGGACAAATTTAAAATAAACAGCTGGGCGTGGTGGCACACGCCTGCAACCCCAGTATTTGCGAGGCTGAGACAGAGGATCATAGGTTCTCAGCCAGCCTCAGCAACTTGGCCAGGCCCTCCACAACTTAGTGAGAACCTGTCTCAAATGAAAAGAATAAATGTCCCTGGATTCTACTCCCAGTACCACAAAAAATAAAATAATAAAAATTGAAATTAACAAAAAAGCTGGGGGTGTAGCTCAGAGGTAGAAAGCCCCTGAGCTCAATCCCTGTACCACAAAACAAACAAACAAATAACAAATATATCAATAAAGAAATGGTAAACCAGGTGTAATCCCAGCACTTGGGAGGCTGAGACAGGAGGATCGCACAGGTTCAAAGCTAACCTCAGCTACTAAGTGAGGCTCTCAGCAACTTAGTGAGACCCTGTTTCCAAATAAAGTATAAAATAGGTCTAGGAGTATAGCCTGGTGGTAAAAAAGCCAATGGGTTCTACTCCCAGTACCACAAGGAAGGAAGGAAGGAAGGAAGGAAGGAAGGAAGGAAAAAGACAAGAATATTGGTGGTGTTAAAAGATAACCATACTGAATCCCATTTAAAATTAAGATTAAAGCCGGGCGTGGTGGTATACGCTTGTAATCCCTGCGCTTGGGAGGCAGACAGGAGGATTGCACAGGTTCGAAGCCAGCCGCGCTGGTTTAAGAGACCCTGTTTCCAAATAAAAATATAAAATAGGTCTGGGAGTATAGCCCGGAGAAGGGTTCCATCCCCAGTACCACCACCAAAGATTAAAAAATGATGGTTATTCATTTTAGAATAACCAAACCCCAGCATAAAATGTGCTTCCAAATTAAAAGAAAACTCTTTCTCCCATGTATCTCGTATAGTACTGTGATTTCCTAGTATCTCGTATAGTACTGTGATTTCCTAGTTTTATACCATAATCCCTTTGGGTTAAGATGAGGCCCTCACATACTCTTAATACCCAGCACCGTAGCCAGGGCGATGGCGCCGCCACCTGCTATCCTTGTACTTGGGAGGCTGAGAAAGGAGAATCAGCGGTCCAAAGACAGCCTCGGCACTCAGTGAGACTCTCTGCCACTTAGCAAGACCCTATTTTATTTTTTCAAAATAAACAATAAGCCAGGCGTGGTGGTGCACGCTTGTAATCCCAGTACTTGGAAGGCTGAGACAGGAAGATCGCAGGTCGTGGCCAGCCTCAGCGATTTATGAGGCCCTCCACAACTTATTAGGACCCTGTTTCAAATAAAGAAAAACAGGGCTGGGGGTGTAGCTTGAAGGCAGAATGCCCCGGGGTTCCATCCCCAGTACCAAAAAATAAAAAATAAAAAAAATAAAAAATAGGGCCGGGGGTGTAGCTCTGAGGTAGAACCCCAGCCCCCCCCCCCGTTCACACATATGTATACAAAAATAATAAATTGGTAAATACTATATTTTAGCAGCAACAACAACAACAAAAAAAATAGCTTTTCATCAATTTAAGGCTTGGATCCCAAATTTATTTTATTTTAGTATAACCAAGAGAAAAAAGGAGATTCTCTTACATCAAGTGGTTTTGTGGCAGAGATTTAATTTTTCAGACAGATCTTGGTATGTTGCCTTGGGCTCAGGTGACCTTCCACCTCTGCTAGGACTACAGGTGCACACCACTGTTGCCACCAAGACTGATTTTTTAAAGAGATGAATGTGACCATATTTTAGTTTCCTATTCAAGAGTCTTCCGTGCCCACCTTGATCACCAACCCATCTAACTTAAGGCAGCAAGGCCCCAGCTAAAGACTGCCCTTCCCCGCTCCACCTTACAGGCAGGCCTGCGTCCTGACCCTATGAGAGGGTCGGGAGCTGCTGGGTGGCAATTTAGGATCTTCACCTGAAGGTCGGAGGGGAAAGAGGGTCACACAGGAACTCTGCGTTCTGTTCAATTTTGCTGTGTATCTCAAACTGCACTCAAAAACAAAGTACGCCAGGCGTGCCAGCGCACGTTTGTAATCCCAGTACTTGGGACCGCAGGTTCCTGGCCAGTCTCAGCTACTTAGGCCATTTGCAACTTAGTGAGACCATGTTTCAAAATAAGAAATTAAAAAAAAAAAAATAGGGCTGTGGATGTAGCTCAGAGGTAGAAGGTTCCTGGGTTCAATCTCCAGTGAAAGGAGAAAGAAAGAAAGAAAGAAAGAAAGAAAGAAAGAAAGAAAGAAAGAAAGAAAGAAAGAAGAGAGAAAGAAGGAAGAAACAAAGAGGACAAGGATATGCCTGCTCTCTTTTTTTTTTCTCCTTTCCACTGCCTGCGCTGAGCAGAGCAAGATGACTGGAGCTCCTGCAGCCCTTTTGGACTGTGAGGTCACTTTGGCGATGGAAATCAAGTGCTGAGGGAGGTAGAGAGAAAGATGGGACGTGCAGGCTCGGTGACACTGAGGGCCATACACTGCTGTGGGCTGCTCAGAGCCAGTGTCTTACAGAGATCAAAAATAAGTGTCCACGTTACTTAAGCTACTGACTTCCCCTGTTAAAGAGAATGAACCTAGCTGCACAAATCTATTACCATACCAAAATTCGACACTTTTTTTTTAGTTCCAATAAACTAAATTATTTTTAAGCTCCAAGATATAACATATTTGAACAATATAAAACATTCGCCAGAAAAAGACACCTTAGAGAATGGTAGAAACAGAAGTGCGGATGTTTTTACTCCATGCTCTGTGTTGGAAATCACTACTTCCCTGCTGTATCTGAGTAGCCCTAGGAGAGCAAGAAGTTCACACCATAAAGAAGAAATAAAGCACACAACATCCTCCTTCCCAGGAGCCCCCGGGACATCCATCCGGGCCCTTCCTGGAACCTGTCATCGACACCTCTACATATGCAAACACCATGAGCTAACACCGAATTTCAATTTTCATCTTAATACCAACTCAAATTTTGTGAAATAAATTAGCAGGCACAAAACTGAAAACTGGTTAAAAAAAAAAAAAAAAAAAAAAAAAAAAACAAGTCTCAACTAGCCTGCATTTGAAATCCACCTGTGTTAACTTGGAAAGAAAATGCGGATACCAAATACATAAAGACTTTCAAACTTCCCCTCCTCCCAACCCAAGGTCTCGATCTTAGATATCTGTTACCTCCTGGAAAATCTGTTTGGCCCAAATATTTAATGTTTAGCCTTAATTTGAATAACTGAGCACACATAATAGGACACAATTTTAGATATCTGTTATCTCCTGGAAAATCTGTTTGGCCCAAATATTTGTTACCCTTAATTTGAGTAAGTGAGCACACGTAATAAGAAACCACACAGAATGGTCTGGGAAATAAATATGTACATGAAACAGTCTACCTGAGAGCCCTCACATCACTAAAGCACCACATATCTTCGTGTGTGTGTGTGTGTACACAAGTGCGTGCACACACACACACACACACACACACACACACACACACACCTGAAGGATTGAACCCAGGGTCTCATGCATGCTAGACAAATACTATACCACTGAGCTAAATCCCTGGCCTTTTTATTTTATTCTGAAGCAGAGGCAGAGTCTCACTAAGTTACTCAGGCTGGCCTTGAACTTTGATCCCTCTGCCTCGGCCTCCTGGGTCCTGCGCTTACAGGCGAGCACCACAGTGTCTAGCTAAGTCTCACGGGTTTTCACCCCACAGGATCCGCTGGTGCTCTCAGCAATCTACAAAGTCCACACGCCCTCTCACAGCGAGGTGAAGGTTCCCTATGGCCCTTAACACGGGGCACCTGGGGTTATAACCAAATACCACTTGGTTGCTCTTGAAGACAGGGCCACACTTGAAGTCTACTCACGTTCTACGAGAACTCTGGGCTTTCAATAACTGCGGCAGGACAAAGCCTATAGACAGGTACCAGGAACCGAGTGTGAAAATAACAAGTTTCCCAGGTGACTGAAGGGACGACAAATGAGTTTTCATAGAACAAAACCACTGGGTTACGCGCACTCTGTAGGAATGACGGTCAGGATGGGGAGAGCCGGCTTCCCGAAGCCCTCTCGCTGTGAGCGATGGAGTGGGGTTCTGCCCTCTGTAAACCACCGGTCAAGGCGAGTGTCTCTAGGTGAGGCAGAGGGCTCATCGGGAGCCCTTGCAGTGATCCCCGATTTTCAGGGGAAGGAAATTTTATCTTGCTTCAACTGGAGCCCTGCTTATTATAAGCTGGAATGTTCCAGATTAAAATAGTCGCCCAGAGTGCGGGCCGGAGATGTGTGCACTGGTCTCTGGAAGACACTCACCCTCTCCCGGGTGTCCTCTCCTCTCAACAGCACAGGAGGCCTGCGATCAGCGTGCTGGGGCGATTTAAAATTGATTCGCAGAGCAGTGAACTGCTGCCAGAAGCCGCGAGCATCTGTCTGTCTCAGGGGAAGCCAGGGTGGATGTTAATACATCAGTCACAGGGGGCCTCCCGGGAAGCGGTGCTGCCGCGGGGCTGGAGAGCCTCGTCAAATGAACAAAGTGGAGCAGAGGGCCAAGGGGCTCAAGGAGGGGTCTGCGCCAAGGAATGAGAGCAGCAAAGCAGATCACCGGGCATTACTTACTCACCTACAAAGACCAAACGTGCCTAAGAAAAGATCACACTGCTGGCTCTTCATAACCGTGCCAGAGAAATCCCAGAAGGAAACTTGCCTTTTCTACGTCTTGAGGCGTTGGGGGAAGTATAAGCAACCAGGGAGGGAAATCCATAAACAGAGTGAATAAGTCAGCCCTCCTCCCTTATCCACAGAGACACATTTCCAAACTCCTGGCAGATGCCAGAAGCCAGAGCACAGAGCCCTGTATGTGCTTACTATGTTCTTCCCTGAACACACATGCCTAGGATAAAATGTAAGACATGTGAAGGAATGTTAAGAGATTACCAACAATCAGTAATAAAGCAGAACTCTACTAATGCACACTAATTAAGTTTATGTGAATGTGATCACTACCTCTCAGAAAAACAGCATTTCGCTTTTCGCCTACGGGAAGCACGTCAGAGCTTCTCTGGACTGTGTCTGCACCACCAGCACCACCCCTCTTGTGATGTGGGGACACTGCGATACCACAACAGCTGACCTGATCGCTGAGGCAGCTACCAAGTGACTAAGGGCAGGTAGCACATACCTCGTGGACACTGTGGCAAGGGGGAGTTTCACGTGCCAGGCAGGATGGAACAAGACTTCATCATAATACTCAGAATGGCACACACTTTAAAATCCTGGGATTAATTTATTTTTGCATTGGAACACTTTCAGACTGCAGTTGACCATGGGTGATTGAAACCACGCAAGATAAAAGTGCAGATTATGCAAGGGAGCCTAGAGTCTCCATAAATATCCCTCACACCAGAATTCAGGATAAAGCCAAACACAAAAGACTGTGCAGAGAATGAGTGCCTTGACACACGCTCAGGCACCAGAAAAATCCATCACTGTGCCCAGCCCAGGGTGGAGGTTACCGCTGGTGACTGGGAGGGGCCTCCGAGAGGTGCTTCCGTAGTGTGAGTCCTGCTCAGTCCCTCGTCCGGGGACAGCCGACAAGCCTGGCTCCCTTGGTGCCAAGCAGCTGAGCTACAAACATGTGAAGGCGGACCTTTCTGTACATGCACTGTATTTCAGTTCCTAAAATTTAGCATCCTGATTTACTCGAGACAAAGTGGAGGGAAGCCCTCTGAGCAACACATGCGCTAGCTTAGGTCCACAGCCACGCTGGGAGCCCTGACGCTGGCACTGCACGGGCCTCCGAAGCCCAGTCCCACTCGCCAGCGGCACCAAACCCCGGCCTTCCTGACTGGCCAGCCTGCAGCGGATAACATGTCTGTTTTCCTGATCTGTAAGACGGAAATAATACCAAAATGTCAACATCACCTTCTAGTAAGTACAGCGTTACACAGATTACTGAGATAGCAGCTGCACGACCTTCAGCACAGCACTTGCCGCCCGCAGTGGGCCTCAGGAAATGAGTAATGTCATTAGACCCCCAGGACTTTAACAAAAGAAAAGTAAGGCTATGTTGGATCGGAGCTCTTATCTCCACCTTGGGCAGGTGTGAGCGCCAGAGAAAACAGGAGGGGAGGAAGATGCACAGTGGGAATTGGGAAAGCACGGGAAGAGGCAAGATCACAAAATTCATCACAGACGGGGAGCGGGAGGCGAGGCGTTGTTCCCGCACCGCACCCTGTTGGAGAGGATGCTCCGACAGGACTGCGGCGCCGTGGGGCAGGAAGGCGCGCCTGGAGTCGCGGTGAGGGGCCACCTTCCCGACGGTCAGCTGCCCCTCCTGGGAGCCCCGCGGGTGAGCCTGCCCCAAACCTGAGATATGGATGGCTTCTCATTCTGGAATCTGGTGGCAGAATGAGAAGTTGAAAGAAGAAAGCTTGGCACACTTCACAGATCTAAAAATGGAACGCAATCGATCCTGGTTGGGAGCGGGGACTTTCCATGAGAGGGGAAGGGCTTGGAGGAAGAGACTGCCGCGAGGAAGCAGGTTGTTCTTCGGATCACACTGGCTGCTGCTAATCAAACTACACTGTTCTGCGGCCAGAGGAAAACAGGTGTTTACAGACTTGTCAGTTTGCTGGAAATAGAACTGCGGTGGCAGAAGCAAGTCCACAGTAACAAAGACTCGCCGGCCCTGGGAAGGAGGACCGGGGCCAAGCTCTAAGTGTCTGGGGACTCGGCACCGCTGTCTCAACAAGTCTCAAAAATCCCATCACGTCGAAAACCTCCACTCGATCTCCAAGCTCTCCGGAGCTCCCGAGGCCCTTTACATCTTAGTATCCACAAGTCTTGCTTGATGTGACCCTCAACTCCTAGGCAAGCGAGACAGCAGGCCGGTCCCCTAAGATGTGGCATGCGCCCCATCTTGGAGCTGCACAGACTGTTCCTTCCAGCCGACAACAGCAGCGCCTCTCCTGGGTCCGTGTCCCCAGGCAGGGCGACTTCTCCAGGGTCCTGGCTCTTCCGACGAATCTCTGCTACAGCATTTTTCACACTGGACATTTCTGTTCGTCCTCTTCCAGAATTCTTCAGAGACATGTGGGATGACTTCACCGGCCTAGGTAGAGCCGGCGCTCACGCAGTGGCTCAGAAGGCCACAGTTCAGGGCTGCTCTCTGCTCGTTAGAAACTGAGGTAGGAAACGTGGTTCTGGTGAGGAAGACAAGCTCCAGCAAGAAGGCAGACCAGCTGGGGCACACCTGCCATTTCCAAAGGAAAGTCCAGCAGCGGAGCCAACTGTGGCTGAGAGGTGCTGCCTGTGCCCAAGGGAAAAGGCAGTCCCTGGGGGGCAAAAGACAAGAGCAGCCACAGCGAGGAGGGGAAACCAAGGCTTCCCCCAGGGAGCTCCCCAACCACGGCTCCCGGGACGGGCTCCTGCCGTGCCTGGACGGTGCAGCCCGGCCCGCTCAGGGGAGCACAGAGGTGCAGGTCAAGGGTACAGCTTCAGGGCAGGCACCAGGGATGCGGGGCCCACAGCGTGTTGCCCGGGGCCTCCTTTCCCTATTTTACAAATGGGTCCTGATAAAACTCAGACTGTGAGCGGGCCTGCTGAGTGTACAGTACCTGAAGCCACACGTGGAAGCACTGGAAGAGAAGTGTGAAGAAGAGCGTGTGTTCGAAGGGGGCGGCGTACTGTCCCTCGTTAGGCAGAGGTGGGAGAGGCGAGCAACAGGCACCAAGTGACTCACGATGACAGCACAGCCCCTCCCCACTGCCACCTCCGATGGCCCCTCAAGAGGGACAACGTGGCCAGGCACAGCGGCACGCACCTGCCTGTGATCCTAGTACTTGGGAGGCCCAGACAGGAAGATCGTAGGTTCAACACGAGCCTCAGTACTTAGCAAAACCTTTAGCACCTCATTTAAAATAAACAAAATAGGGCTGGGTATATAGCTCAGAGATAGAACGCTCCTGGGTTCAATTTAAAAAAAAAAAAAAGTAATAATAAGGGGACGCCGATGGGAGTCCCATAGGGAGGGAGACACCTTCCCATAGTAACGAGCAATGTCAGGCAAGCAACCGTAGTCACTGCCTCACTCTGGGAGCCTGCCTGACGCAGACAGCGCTGAGGACTGGGGCCACCTGGCTCCCTCTAAATAGATAAGGATTATGGAACTTATGATTTGGAGAGTGGGAAGGGAGCAAAGGACGATGATGTGGGGATCATAAGAAAATGATGAGCCTTGTGCATGTATGAATGTATCCCTCTACAGAACTACAACACATCAGTGAAAGTATAAAAAAGAAACTAGGAGCTTTCTTATTATAGGATTTCAAGGGGAAAAAAATAGGTCTTTAGGTATTGAATTCACCTGCTTATGAGTAAAATCTTGTTAGTATAACAGTCTTTACTTTTTTTATTTTGGTGGTACTGGGGATTGAACCCAGAGGTATTCTACCTCTGAGCTACAACCCAGCCCTAGTTTTTTTTTTTCTTTTATTCTTTATCTTGATATAGGGTCTCACCAAGTTGCAAGGGGGCCTCACTAAGTAGCTGAGGCTGGCCCTGAACCTGCACCCCTCCTGCCTCAGCCTCCCAAGTACTGACATTACAAGCGTGCCCGCCATGCCCAGCTAACAGTCTTTACTGTTAATTTACGGGGTGTGTGGAGGGTCGAGTCAGCACATCTAACCCATAACATCTGTAGAATTCTTTACATCTGGCAAGATTTTTCCAGTTGGCATAGGATACAATTCCTTATTTGGAAGACAGCACTTCTCTATCAATGGATAGAGGGCTATATAACAGATTGCAAGCATTAGAATAGGAGACTTTTTCTTTCCCTGTTTAGCTGAATGTTTCAATGTTCATTTATTAAAGGCAAATACGAAACTTCTTAAAGTAGGTATGAAAGAGATTATAAGCAGAGAAACTAAAAAGCAATGGCCCATTGGATAAACAGTTTTCCCAGCCAGTCAGCATTTAAGATTCTATGTTCTAGGACCTACTTCAACCCGTGGTCAATAGACCAGTAAGCTCCTGCCACTGCCTGAAAAAATGAGTTAAACACTGCGAAGCCATGAGATATTGACAAACTTTTGAACGTGCCGGGGCAGGAACAAGGCTGCTATGCAAAGCCAAGACACACACACATTCAGATTCGTGGAGAGAAAAAGAAAAAATTGTCAACCTGCTATAGTAGTGCACTCCTGTAATCCTAGTAGTTGGAGTGTTTGAGGCAGGAAGGTTACAGGTTCAGAGCCAGCCTCAACTGAGTAAGGCTCTCAGCAACTTAGTGAGACCCTGTTTACAAATTAAGAAAAAAAAGAGTCAGGTGTGGCAGCACACCCTTGTAATCCCGATACTTGAGGAGCTGAGAGAAGAGGATCACAGGTTCTCAGCCAGCCGCAGCAACTTGTGAAACCCTCTGTACTTAGACTCTATTTTCAAGTAATAAAATAAGGCTGGGGTGTAGCTTAGAGATAGAACCTCCTTAGGTTCAAACCCCAGGACCTCCCCAACACATACACACACACAGAAATAGGGCTGGGAGTATAACGTGGAGTTAGAACACGCCTGAGTTCATTCCCCAGCACATACCTCTCCACCACAAAGAAGGAAAAGACTGTTTTCAAATCATAATTTAAAAACCTTAGCAAAGCAACCACTTGTCATAGACAACTGTGCAAACGCAAGCAAGAAAAGTAAAAGCTACATCTGTACCTCAAACACTCAAGTATTTAGGTGGGTGAAGGGGGAAAGAGAAATGGAGGGAGGGAATGTGGTAGATACACGATATCTAAGATGGGACCTGGCCTCAAGAGAGCCTCAGGCAATCAGCGACCCATTCCCAGATCATCAGAGGGTAGAAAGACACACACTAAACCAAAGCCCCAAGACAATAACAAGGCGCATGATAGGCTCAGACTTTTAGCATCTGATGGGCCACCCAAACCCACTGTCCGGATGGTTAACTTTATGTATCAACTTGAATAGGCCAGCAAATGCCCAGAGGGCTGGAGAGAGAGATTGACACTAACACTGTCAAGTGGTCTGAGTAAAGAAGGCCCATCCTCTCCAATGAGTGTCTTCTGGCGTCAGCCTGCCTCTAAGGGTCTGAATAGAACAAGACATTAGAGGATGGGTCAGCGTGCCCGCCCCACTTCTCAGGCCTCCACTTGGGGGATCAGCATGCCCGCCCCACTTCTCAGGCCTCCACTTGGGGGGTCAGCGTGCCCGCCCCACTTCTCAGGCCTCCACTTGGGGGGTCAGCGTGCCCGCCCCACTTCTCAGGCCTCCACCTGGCTCCCCTGGGCGTCTAGCTTGCACACGGGAGATCACGCCATTTCCGTCTCCATAATCAAGGGAGGGGAGCCAAGCCCTCTCTTTCTTTCTCTCTCATCTGTCATCATCATATTGGTTCTGTTTCTCTTAAGAACCCTACTACTATCCTACCAAATATAAAGAGGATCGGATTTTCTAAGTCTGCTAAATAAACGAGCTGTGGACTCTAGGATCCTCAACAGGAACCAGAAGAGGAATGGAAAAGTAGGGAAAGGGGAAGCTGCGGGGCGCTGAACCGTCTCCTTGGCTGGAAGCTGGGGATGGTCTCTAGTCACTGCTGCAAAACATGTTTTCCTAGGAGGCAATTTTGCCTCAAAGGCAGTCAAGATTTGCCCCCACCCTCTTTAGGATCTAAATCCAAAAACGTACTTTAAAGGTTTCTGTGGACACCAAACAAGTGGGTAGAAGATTTCTGAATTACATGTCTGGCGTTAAAACACAGGGTCAAGGGACCTGGAACTAACCTAGAGTCTGAGGCCAAGCTGTTATTAGTCTGTGTTATTGCTGCCCTCGAGGTGCTACTCTCTGAGGCAGGCAGAACCCAGCCCTCAGGTATTTTATTTATAGGGAGAAGAGTAATGCTAGAGAGCCAGAAAAATAACAGTGTAAACTTTCAAATTTGTCTACCAATGATCTCCTTGGAGCTCAGGGGAATATGTCTCGTACACTAAAAATGAATTCAAGTTAAGCTGACTGAACAATACCAATTAAATCTAGCCTTGAGGGTTTAAAGACAAAGTGAGGGTTATCTCTTATAAATCAACACTACTTATTTCTAAAGTGTTAAAAAAAAAAAAAAGAAGTTCCTTTCAAATAGAATGAAATCATGGGATCTTATACCTACCATCCTGGTCTCTTCTCCCACCAACAACACAATACATATTTGTTTACTGAGTATCTCTGCTCAAGGGGACTAGGAAACTTCAGGAATATAAATTCTACTGGCACAAGGCACTAGAATAGGACTCGCACGGTGATCATGATGCGAGGTCACGAGGCGTCACTAAGTGCTACCGGAGACATCGGGCACGGGAAGGCGCTCACAGAACTTCACGAAAAGGCAACAACTGAAGGGCTGAAAACACTTCACAGTGCCGTGGTTTGCACACGCACGCCCAAAGCCCACGAGTTCAAAATGGCCAGATCGCTGAGGGGCTCCTGGGAAGCGGTGGAGCCATGAGGAGCGGGCCTGTGGCAAGGAGGGTAGGCTGGGAGGACCCTGAACGGGGACACTGGAGCCCTGGCCCCTTCCTGCGCTGCGCTTCCCCTCCTCCACGGTCTGCCATGATATTCTATCTCAGCACAGGCCTAGAGCAAGAGGCCCAATGATCATGGACTGAAATCTGACACTGTGAGCCCACAGAACTCCCTCTTTTGCTTATCTCAGGGACTCTGTTGGAGCAATGGAAAGCTGACCAACACCAACAGACAGAGGTGAAGACTGTGAAAAGGGAAGACGCGGGCTCGGGACAGACCTCAGCGGTCAAACCCCAGCACCACAAAAACAAGACAACAGTAGGCAGATTAGGTACCCCAAGCTGAAGGAAAGAGTAAGAGGGATAAAGGGTCGCCCCATCCGGTCAGCCCCAGGTGCAAAGGAGACAGGAGGTGGGGCTGGAAAGCTAGGCTGCGCTTCATTACGAGTGGGCCTTGAACGAAGCTCATTTTATATTTAACACTGGAAAGTCTTTGAGAGAAAAAAAAAAAGAACCAGATATGTTTGCAAGCGCCCGAAGCCCCAGCCACTCAGGAAGCTGCGGTGGGAGGACCACGGAGCCCAGGAGTCGAGCACAGCCTGGGCTACGCAGCTGTGGGAGAGCAGTGGGAGAATCTATCCAGGCGCTGAGTGACAGAGGCCATGACAGGTGAGGCCTTTACAAAGAGAACAACGCGCTGAACAGCGGGAGCTGAGGAAGGACCCCAGGCTAGGGCTTGGGCCCGGATGTCAGAGCGTGGTGCCTGTCACAACAACAGGGACGTGAGGACACAGGGTGTGAGAAGGATGGGGGAGCGAAATGGCCGGGCTTGGCAACTCCACTGAGATTAGGTCATTCTGACCCCAAGACAAGAATGTGGACTGGGGCCACGCAGGTGTCGTGCTGTTTCACTCTGATAAAATTGTGGGCCACAGAGCCTTTGCATGTGCCGTCCCTCCGCCCAGAGCCTCACTCCCTGCCCTACTGGATCACGGAGCTCTGGAAACAGGACCACAGGGGATTCCACTTGGCCCTCTGCAGGGAGATCAGCCCCTCTGCCCTTCCATATGCTTTCAGAGAGCAATGTCCCTCTGCCATGGATCTTGTGACTGCTACAGTTATTTTTGTGACTATATAACTAATGTGATCCCCCTGAGGGAGCTCAGAACATGCTACCCCAAAACATACCACTTTACCATATTACTCTGGGCTGGAGGCGACTGGGAAAAGGTAGCTACGCCTAGGAAGGGAGGACTTTCTGGACTCCCCTCCTACAATAAAACAGGTCTGAAGACTTCCCATAGGGTAGAGCCCTATCTGTGTCCTATGGCCAGATTCTGAGAATTGCCATTGAAATGGACCTATGCATATGAGCCTAGCAATCACCATAGAACAAAAACTACCCCCAAGTTCCTGGAGGTCACTCCAGGCTGCATGCAGGTGGCTATTCCAGGGAAATGTACAGTGCAGTAAAATGCATTTTCCTGGGAGAGATCCGCCAGCTACGTGAGCGCTCGCTGCACGGCCTGGTCCAGCCCATCCTGCCCACTGGACTGCACCTTAAGTTCCTAACACCCCACTCATTCCCAGAAGAGCCAAAGCCTCGTTTCATCATGAATCAAGTTACCATGAAATAGACATTATAACGCATGAAAAGTGAAGCAGGGGACTCTGCCCTGCTAACGGGCAGATGATGGGCTCAGTGGACTTTGGTTTTTCTTCAGGTTGATGGTTTATTCCATACAAGGCTCCAATACAAACCACATAAGGATGACCAAGACGTGGAATGGACATTCAGACAACACTCTAATGTGACCTAAAGTGACGCAGAGATAAAAGCTGAAGGCAGCCACAGGGAGCACAGGGTGAGGCAAAGAAAAACCAGAAGTCCGAGAAACACCCTCAGCACAAAAGGCCTCTGCCATTTCCACTCAGGAAAAACATGGGCGTATTGGCTGAGATTCAGACAGACCCCCAGATGGGCACAGTGGTGTGGGCCTGACACCTCAGTACTTGGAAGGCTGAGACACGAGGATCACAGGTTCAAGGCCAGCATGCAGTAACTGAGCAAGGCTGCTTCCGAATAAAAATAAAACAGGGCAAGAGGTGTAGCCCAGAGGTAGGACTCCCTGGGGTTCAATCTCTAGCGCCACACACTTTTTAAGACAAGGCCCCCATATTTCAATTCTGTTTGTATAAAACGTGAGAATTTAAAATTGTGCCTGCAATGGCTCACATCATGGAAAGCAAAAGTGGCTTTCTCTGGAAGGGACCCACAGGGCACAGCCAACTCATTTTTCATTCCTCATGCTCTTTGCTCCTTAACCTCGTTCTCACTTTCCCACAGAGCCACTTTCCTAGCAGATCTCTGAGAGGAGTGGAGCCCTCATCAAAACTAGAACTGGGGATCAACCTGGGACACTGGCACCCTAGGACCTACCCTTAAATAACTCATTTCCACCAAAATAAGGAGAAGGTAGTTGGAGCCAGGTGAAGACACGACACGTTTCAAATCTCTGACAATTCATGAGCTCCTGACAGCTCACCACCCACGGCACAGCACAGCGCCAGGGGAACCTCCCCCAAACGGCGCAGCACATCAGCTTTCTGCAGGGCCGGGCAAGAAGGGTCAGCCACCTCCAGCTCCTCCTCCCACCTCGTCCCCAGCCCAACGGTTTCCCTCCAGAAATAACTGAACGTATGAGATCACCCACAGGGAGAAAGCAGAGGCACGACACCTACAAGCTGCCTATTTATAGAAGGTGTTAACACTCCTCAGGGAAAGACACCAGAAGTCTCCTTGGAAACACCCAAGCCTGTGCTCCCTCTGGAGTCCTGCGTGGCTGAAACCAGGGGCTGAGTACCCGCCTTTGAAGCGAGCCCAAAGCAAGGTGCTGAGGTACTTACGGTTTCCCCCCAGGGATTCCTGCCAGGTTCGGAGGGATGGTAGGTACTCTCATGTGTGGGGGAGGATCAAAGCCAACCTAGAAACAAAATAAGGGGAGGCACACTCAGATTACACAACGTCGGCACTTTGTGAATACTGACTTCCTATCAGAAACGCATATATTCCCCAAAGGTATATAAATGGGAACCGCATCGCACTTTCCCAAAAGAAAGCATAATGGGATCAGGAACATAGCCACGTCTAAATACCACAGACACGCTTGCTCACTGCCTTAGAGCGGTGGAGGGGGTGCGCGCTACCTGGACCCTGAGAACCAGCTTCCCACAGTGGGAAGTGGAGACTTCCCACAGACTTAGACGGTCTGCCTTCTCCAGCAGGTGCAGAGAGCTGTACACTGACTGACCTCCCACTGCTGCCGCCCTGGCCAGGTGGCGCTTTTCTCTGTTGGGGGCTGTCCTGGGCGCTCAGGGTGTTTAGTATCATCCAAGGCCTCTACCCTTAGCCACAGCTGTGATAATAAAAAATGTCTCCAGGGGGCAATACTACTCAGCCCGAGTAGCCCTTATCTAAGTTGATGCTTAAAGGTGCACATGCAAATCCCCTATTTTGTGCATGTCAATCACAAGCGTCTAGTCCCATCTTAATTCGATTTCCCTTTTCCTCTGCTGCACCGCCCGTCCTACAACTGCAACATCAGGAAAGAACAATGAACTTTGACATCACCCGGAACTATAGAGGGCTCTGGAAGGCTACTTCAAAGTCAAGAGAGGGAGAAGGCAGAGAAGTCACACGGCCTATCCTCAACAGCCAGCAAAAAGATTTCGGAACGTGTGTGGCTCCGGGTGATATTCGCTCCCTCTCCTGCTGCCACGTTCCCCTTCAGATGCAGTTACTTGTTATCTTGGTAGAAACCTGGACATTGCAGAGCGGCACCAGGCAGGTCCAGGGGACAAGGCAGCCTGGCGTCAGGGCTTCACAACTGTCCTACTTGTTACACACAAACTGCTATTTTATACACATGACCCACAGTTGAATTTTAGAGGATATATGGGCCTAAAAAGAGAAAGCTACAGGTTCTCACATATTTTTCCCCTAGGGTTTTTTTTTTTTTGGGGGGGGGGAGTTAGATGTAAAAAGATGGAATAAAAAGCCTTCTGTGAGCCTCTGCAGTCATTTCATCACCTTCAAATAAAAAAAAATCTACTCTGGTGGGAGAAAACCAGATGTCCCCGGACCCCTGAAGGAGCTTCTAACACTGCCTTTTTTCATCCACAAAAACAGTAAAACAAAAAGCGTTTGGGCCTGGGTTAATGAAGCAGCATGCTGACGAGGGCCAACAGGCGGCGGCGAGCCGGGAACACTGGGCGCTTTATTGAGCCCCCCCGCCCCGCCCCGCCACGGGCCCACCCAGCAGCCTACCATTGGGGAGCGGCCGTAGGCCACCACAGCAGCCGCGGCCGCGGCCGCGCTCATCTGGGGAGACATGTTGTGTAAACTGGCATAGGCGGCGCTGGGGCTGGTCAGCTCGCCATTCATGCCGGCGTGGGGGACCATCCCGAAGGGGGCAGGATACGGGCCGGGCACTGCCAGGGGCGTCCTCAGACCAGCAGCTGCAAAGAAACACAAGCCACACGTCATCCAACTGCCCGCTGCAGACAGCCCAGCACGGCAAGTCCGGCGACATCTGTTACTGTCATTTGTGATGGGGAAAAAGAAGGGGCGGCTTCTCAGGCAGCAGGGAGATCACCTCCAGTTTATACGCTGGGTCCCTTCTTCCCTGGAGCTGAGTTCACCTCTGGGCCGAGAAGAACCCCAAAGAAGCACAACCCACAGAGTATCTCATTGGTGGCAGCCAGGAGAATTAGCCAGCACCCATGTACCCGATTTTCTGAGGGCAAACCAAGGCACAGACACTAAGTGTTTACCTGACTTAATCTCAAAAGAAGATTTTCTTGATAAAATCCAAGATTTCTCCTTCAGTCCGAACTTTCCACTCCCTGGCACCAATTCCAAATGAAAACCAAACCCTAGATTTATGTAAACCAAAGGATGGATTTAGGAGGAATTCTGCCGCCTACGTCCCCTTGACTCCGGCTCTTACTTTTTGCCATGCCCAGGGAAGACGATTAGGTTGAAAGTTAGGAGTTTACTCGAGGGCTAGTGTCTCAGCGAAGCCCTCTGGGTTTCTATGGATTCCTGGAACAGCCGGGACAAAAAAATATCCGCCAACCACAGTCAGCTGGGAGCACGCTTTGGCTGCAAAACCAGCCGTTTTCCGTCAATATCAGTGAAGTCAGACACACAGGGCTAGTGTGTGGTAAGGAGCTTATGTTGGGGATAATTATCAGAAACTTTATTGAAGTCCCTAGGATTTGGATTATTTGGAAATAAAAGAAAAGCTAAAAGTAAACAGTTGGAGGCCAAACAGGGTGCAGCTGCTGAGACTCTGTCTCTTAATGTGCCTTTTGCAGGGATGCGAAGGAGGGTGGCTGCGAGTGCGTTTCATGTTCCTGGGGAAATCATGCCCGGAGGTGAAACAGAGGACTTGACTTGTCCCGCTGGGAAGGGGAGAGAGAAGAGAGCAGGGGGCATCGCTCTACCCGCTTGGTTGACGAGGGGCTCCATGGCTGGGGGCTTGCCGAGGCCTGGACGCAGCCCTGGAGTGGCGCTGGTGCCCGGCGTCGGCACGTCGCTCCGAGGCGTCGGCGTACTGGGTTTCAGGATGGGCGTGCTGGCTTTTTCATGCTGGTATCGTTAAACAAATTAAATGAGTATTATTTTTAATCCAGGCCATATTACACAATTTATCACAACAGCAGCTGGGACACTGGGCACCTTCTAGCTACTCCCTCAGCCAATTTTCATAAATCCACACAATGTTGCCAGCATTAACTTGTGAGCGAGAAATGTTGACCTTTCCTCTTCCTGCCAGAATTAAAGCCTGAGCTAGAGACGTGGAACATGATCACACCTCTTCCTCCGCAGATTTTATTTTAAAAAGAACTTTCCATCAGGCTTGTGGACTTTGGCGCTGGGCCAAGTTACAGCGATGACCACCCAGCGCACAGCCCCCAGTCGCTTTGAGGCCCAGCCCCGCCGCCAAGGGAAGACCCTTCTGATGTCGCCCTCAAGTAGCCCCGCAACTGAGAGCAGTGGAGAGAGAAGCAAAGAGACCCCCGACTATCTGCGAAGCAAACCAGCACCCAGAGGCAAAAGCCCCAGGATGTAGGCTTCAAACAGTAAGTGTTGCATTAGCAGTCACCACCCACTCGCCCACCTGGCCGATGTGGACCAGCCAGTCTCAATACTTCAACTATTCCGGGATTTTCTATCCCACAAAAACAATTGGCTCGACGGACAAGGGTCAGTTCTCTTTACCTACCAAGCTCATTTCTTTGGATTTCAAAGAAGTGGAACTTCCCGAGGAGGCAGTGGATGCAGGGCTGCTCGAAGCATCTTTCTTTAGCAGCCGGTTTTTGTCGATTCCGTTTTCTCGGGGTGAGTGGGCAGGGCTTGCTCGTGGAGAAGAAGGGTCCTAAAGTAATAAGAATTTCCATATTTTAGCCTTCACCAGACCAATCTTACAGGAGAATACCGAAAGTCCTTAAGACTGGGGAGTGGGAGAGGGCGGCATAACAAGATGGTACCTACAACACACCCGTGAACACATCACAAAGCAAACGACCATATCTACCTCCTCATGCCCAAGTACTTTCCCGAAAGTACTGGAAAGACAGAGGACCTAGACGGCCAACTTATAAATTCAAAACAGGTAAACAGGTCCCCTAGCCCCAGTACAGGGGATCAAAGCCAGGCCCTGGTGAATTCTAGGCAAATACTTTAGCTACATTCCCAGCTCTGATTCTGTTCTTTTAAAAGAAAATAATAGGTCTTGCCAATTAAGACTATTATTGTGCTGGGTGTGATGGTGCACTCCTGCAATCCCAGTACTTGGGTGGCTGAAACAGAGGATCACAGGTTCAAGGACAGCTTCTAAAAGGGCTGGAGGTATAGCTTGGAGATAGAGGTATTCCCTGGGTTCCATCCCTACTGCCATACACAAAAATAAAAAATAAAAAAATGAAACGGGCTGGGGGGGTATATTCCAGTGCCCTGGTTTCCATCCCCACTACCGTACAAAAATAAATAAATAAATAAATAAATAAATAAATATGTATATATACATACATACATACATAAATATATAAATAAATAAATGGGCTGAAGGTGTACCTTGGAGGTAGAATACCCCTGGGTTCAATCCCCAGTGCTATAACACACACACACACACACACACACACACACACACACACACACACACACAGAGTTCACGAACAACCCTTAGGTTTCTAGTGTATACTGAGACCAAAACACTGTGGCTCCACTTCACTCCCACACGTAGCTCTAGATAAACTCTGATGGAGAGGATGGTTACCTCATTCGACACATCCACAACTAAGTTGTCATCGCTTTTGTCACCATCGCTGTCCTGGGGGGAAAAAATGGTAATGCTCTTTAATAAAGGATAAGAATGAGTTTGAGCACAGGTAAATTTCTTTTTGTAGTTCTCTGCACCAGACATGCTAAACACCAACAACAACAAAACAACTTCTTGGAACCTGCCTGCAGGCTCCTTCCAGTGGCCAGCCCTGGCGATTAATACCACTCCTCTGTCTTCTCTCCTGAGCCCAGGCGGAGCAGAGCTGCTTGCAGGGACTCTGCTGCAGCAGCAAACGCGCTATCCAATCAGAATTTACTTATGTGAAGACAGGGCACACTGTGAGGGCTCAATACATGTTTCCATCGCTGAATCCCTCTGGTCATCTGAAAGCTGCACACCTGTGTATCAGCATTCTTCTTTCCACTTTATTTCTGAATTAAGTATTCAATTTTGTATCGCTGCCTTTTTATGTGTCACCTTGAAGACAGACGGCCAGCCAATCTGGTGTTCACAGGCAACTCACAATTATAAAGACAAAATTACTTGAACCATTTCCCCATGGGGTTACTAATTACAGAAAAAAAAAAATCCTATCACATGTTAAGAATAAACCTCTTTAGCAATCAGCTTGGAATATTTTTGGAGAGATAAAAGAAAGATAAATGGCAATATTTGGAAGGCACTGCCATCCTGCAATAGGGCTTTTATTGTTTCTTCATACAGCCATAAAATGTGAAGCAAGAAGAAACTCCAAGGTTGGACTGAGTTTGGAAAAGATCCAGGAAAGCTGTTCAATGTAATGATGTGATCATTCCTCCATCAAAGTTTGGGGCAGGCTGAAAAAAGTCTATTTTCTTAGCCAAAAGGTCTTGCATATTTTGGTGCAAAGAATACAACACACATATGGAAAAAATAGTCCATCCCAGTGGGTCCAAGCTCCTGAAAAGGAGTAGATTCCGAATTTAGGATCTAAAAAAAACCCTTTTTGATGTCACTATCAATTAAATTTATAGATACTGTTTGAGAAATATTAGTATGGACAAGTGCAAATATTATCCACAAAGGCCCCCTGTGGGCCCAGTCGGCAGCTTGCCTTCGACTCTGAATTCAGCTCTTAAACGTTGGGGTTCTGCCCCTACCCACAGCCACAGTACCGCACTCCACGTAGGAGACCGGACTTACTTTCTTCAATAGTGTGTTATGAGATACACTTTAGTCATTGATACAAAGGCAACGTGCAATTCACCAGTAGCAACATAAAATTACAACTATTAAGGAAGCCAGGGTAATCCAAAATAACAGTCTACTGAGAAAAATATTTTCATACAAAAGAAAAAAAAGTAATAAAGAATATTTGTTTTCTCTTAGTAAAGCCCACGGAGAAACACAATGTTCTAAGGTGTTGAGGTTGGCAGCAGTGAGAATATCAACTAAAAGGGTTTCCCTTCTAGGGACAAACACACACACACACACACACACACACACACACACACACACACACACACACATATGTCTTTATGTATATGCAAGCCTTTGGGCCTAAATTCTCTAATGCAATTTCAATGTATCACCACCTACTCAACCAGATATACCTAATACAAACAGGAAACAAAACCACCTGCCATGCTACATATTCGAGGTCACTCACTGCCAAACAGCGTATTAAACACACACACACACACATGCACATATGCATCAATACATATGAAACACTTTGGCCAGGCACCGTGGCACACGCCTGCGATCCCAGTACTTGAGAGGTTGAGACAAGAGGATCACAGGTTTGAAGTTAGTGTGCAGTAACTTAGTGAGACCCTGTTTCAAAACAAAAAATACAATAGGACTGAGATGTATCCCAGAGGTAGAATACTCCCAGTACCACGCATGCGCGCGCACGCACGAGCACATACACACACACACACACACACACACACACACACACACACACAAACACACACCTTCCTTTCTGCAAGTATAAACCCTCACAGTACAGGAAGTGTCCATCCTCAAACACCTATGATCTGAGGCCTTTCCCTTAGAGTATCTAAATACAGCCTCAATACATTATCAACTACCCAATCGGACATCCCTAAAACAAGCAGGAAAAACCCCACCTTGCCACACTACGGATTCTAGGTCACTCGCTGCTAAATAACTTATTAAACACATGACCCTCATGAAGGACAGCTCAGAACTGTGTATCAGTAAATTTCCCAGTTTCTGAACACCATGAACTTCCTACTTCTTTATTAATATTTAAGGTCTCAAATGAAAGTACATCCAAGCAAGGCAAGGTGGCACACGCTCGTAATCCCAGTACTAGGGAGGCTGAGACGGGAGGGTCGCAGGTTCTCAGCCAGCCTCAGCGACTGAGGCCCTCCATAACATAATAAGACCCTGTTTCAAAATAAAGAATAAAAAATAGGGCTGGGGGTGTAGCTCGGAGGTAGAATGCCCCTGCCATTCAATCCCCAGTATTGAGGAAAGCAAGCAAGCCAGCTCTCGGCAAGAGATAAGGCAAGAAGAAACATGGAAATGTGTGTTAAAAAAGCTTGGGTTGGGGTAGGAAAAAAAACCAATGACTTTGGTTTTTAGTATGTTATTAAGCCATAGTGCAAACTGTGGAGCTCTGGCAAAACACCAGTCTTCGGACAAGGTCAGGAAACTCACATCGTGATTATGAGCGTGGATTTTGAAGTCTGACTGGCTTCAGGATCTGCCACTATCCATGGCCTCTGGCAAATCACTTTGAAGGCTGGGGTACACATTTTCTTTGTCTATAAATGGAGGTGATGGCACCTGACTCATTGGGTTTTAGTAAGAATTAAATAAAATAACCCACGTAAAAACACGGCACCGTGTTAACCTAGTGCTCAAGAAATGTTGCCTATCCTTAGCGATGGGATTGTGCAAGCCAGCAGAAGACTTCGCATAAGCACAGCGGACACCTCTTCCTCCAAGGGTGACAAGTGGCCCGATTCAGCATTCTATGGTACTGTGCCTGCGAGGGCGTCCAGCCCGAGACAGACTCAGACATGCATGCGCTCAGTCCAAGTTACACATCGGCTATACTGCTTAGGACTCTGAGGCCAGAGCCAATGGCCACGTGGCCTGACTCTGAATGTGGTTTTAGCTGCTTTGGTGTTGACTCTCACTCCACCATCTAGGCCAGGGATCTCGTCCAGAGGGTATGAACTAGATGCCTGTGATGTGTCTTCCATTTTTAGTGCGTATTTAGATAACTCACTGCAGAAGATGATGAGCTCCACTTTGAGACCTAATACATGCCAGAATATCTTATCCAAACGGCACCCCAAAGGCATTTTGTGTCACCAAAATTTATACTCTAGCCGCATGTGGTAGCACACACCTGTAATCCCGGTAACTTGGGAAGCTGAGACACGAGGATCACAGATTCAAGACTGGCCTCAGTAACTTGGAGAAATAGTTTCAAAATAAAAAATACAAAGGACCGGGGAGTGTAGCTTGGAGGTAGAATGCCCCTGGGTTCAATCCCCAATATCACAAAAAAATAAAAATAAAAATAATCAATAAAAAAATTCTTTTGTTCTATTTCAGTCATTCCTGTGGCTACCAAATTTGCAAGGCCCAGGACAAAATGAAAATGCAGAAGGTAGAGTCTCTCCAAGTTGCCAAGATGGGCCTTGAACTTGTGATCTTCCTGCTTCCGCCTCCCCAGCTGCTGGGATTATAAACATGTGCCACCATGCCTAGCTCTGAGCGTACCCTCTTTATAGTATTATGTTAAGGGATGTGGAATTACCAGAGATCTCAGCGTACACTATGCTACTCACTTGGAGGTGAGCAGTAAGCAAACAAATACTTGAAGTCCTTTATTTACTTACATAGTGGCTGGAATCCTTATCATCCACCTTTCTTTTTTTGATGTCATTGGAAAATTCAGGCCCATTTCTGCGTTTATCTGTGCCTCTGAGACTGTCAGGGACCAAGAGAGAATTACTCTGCAAGACAAAATAATATATATTAATCACGGATTTCTTCCCAGGCCTCTTTGTACACACAAAAAACCAACGTGGATGTGAGAAGTGTAGAAAGGTGATGCCTACACAGCCCTTCACTCCACTTGAGTTGTCTAAAGACTTTCATGGCAAACACGTATGAAGGTTTCCACACTCCAAAGGAGCCTGACTTGCCTATCAAGCCCTCCAAACCCTGGCGTAGCTTTCTGGCCCTACTCGCTCCAAATGTGCCTCTGATCTACGTAGCGTTCGGGAAATAGGAGCTAGTCGGTTGTTTGTATGTGACTGTGTGTGTGTTTTATTCTCTCTGTCCCACTTCCTAGTCAGGAGCAAATCCTGAGATTCCCAGGGACGTTCCGTAACTAACTGTACGAGTCACTGTGTGCCCTTTACGAGACACAATGGGAGCAGGTACGACTACCAGCATGCTTTCCTAAAAGGCAAATCATATTTTCCACAGCAACAATGAAGGGACTTTTGAATTCTTTACATGTATGGTTGAAAATAAGATTTGGTGTTGCTCGCCAACAGTGCTGAAATTTAAGTCCCAAAGGGGAAATCTCAGCCCCTGAATCCTCAATAGCAAGAGCAGCTCCCACACACACAAGCAGGAGCCAGGACTAATCTTTTCCACAAACCATACAGGATACTTTTGTTGGCATATGCTCAGGAAGAACTGTTGACCCAAAGAAAACAGGCATTTCAGATACTGTGGGGTCACGGGACATGACGTGACATACCTCCAATTCCCATCTCCGGCAGGCTAAGCATGAGAACGCGTTACAATGAGTTCTTTTCCGTGCGGAATTAGCATATGCAAGGGGCAATTTGTTCAGTGATGTGTTACTGACTTGAACGATGCTGAATGAATTGTGTGAAACCTCCTTTGGCAAAGCCCAGATAACCCCAACTTCTGAAAGATGTTTGAGAATGAAGAGGGTGTGGGGGGTGCCCGGGGCCAATAGACAATTCAAATGACGTTACCTTTCTCTGCCATAATTTACAATAGAAGTGGGTGTGGAAACCTCCAAGTCAGACCACACCTTATGCTAGGGTATGTACCAAGAGCAAGTACGTTACGGTACAATTTGTGAGGCAGTGAGTTGATATCCGTCAGCCAGAGGTGATCAGCCAGGTTGCTGGCTCTCAAATCTCCCCTGGGAAAGACCCAGACCCCACCGTGAGAGTGTTCCCGGCTCAACCAAGCACAGGAAGAAATCAGAACTGGGGCCAGAAGGCAGTCCGCGGCGTCTCGGCCCACTGCAGGGCTGAGTCTAAAGTGAGCCCAGCTCTTTTATTTATGACTATTCAAGCTCCACAAAATACCAGGGGACTCAGATAAAAGAAGGTGGCGGGACCCATGGAATCGGTAGGGAAGGGATCAAAGCGGTAAACGTCTACTTCAGTGGCTGGTGCCGAAAGGTGAGCGGGCTGCATCCCGGAACTAATGGCCCTGATACATGTCTGCTAAAAACTTCCCCCTTGAACCCAGCCCCAACACCTGACAAAGCAGAAAAACCACTCGATTCCCGCAGGGTGCCAACATGCACTCGAGATTAAAAAAAAAGTTTGAACACACTTGACTCTGCTCTCAATTGTTTTAGCTGAGGCGCCTCGAGACCCTGCCGAAGCTTCACGGGCAGGACCGCGTCTCACTCCACTTGACCTGCGCTCAGGTGCCTTGGAGAATAAGACGTGGAGTCCGGGTCTGCTGCTATGCCGCTCTCTCCCCTTAGGACCGCGTCACAAGTCCCACTCTCCGATCCAAGGTGGCTTTTTAACGTCTTAATTTTTTAAATAATATTAAGTAGAACTGGGGATGTACAAGTACACCCCGCCTCTGTTAAGAACGATACAGTTCCTATTAGAAACAATAACATTTCTAAGGCTGGCTCTTTGAGGCTGTCAGGCTTTGAGGCTTTGGTTTCTACATGTTAGAAACCACTACTGTCATTTCCACTCAAGCAGCTTAAATGAGGCCGATAATCTGAATGGGTTTTGAAAAGCTTGGAAAGTTTCTCTAAATTTGAACTGGGCTAGTAATTAGCCACCCTGCTTATCTGAAAATGGGCCTCCTTCAACTGGCAGACTTCAACTTCGCCAAGTTACAAAACGAGCTCTCTCTTCCTACCCTTGTTATAAAAGATGGCGGCCTGAGTGAGACAGAAGGGCCTGGGCGCGGTCAGACCCCGGGCTCCCAGCGCGCACTGCCGCCCGGCCCGGCACGGACCAGTCCCTGGACCCTGTTCCCACGAGCCCAGCGCTGAGAGCTGGCCAGCCCTGCAGCCCTGACACTGCGTCGGTGGTTGCTCTGGATCTGGGCAAACAGTTCCAGCCTAAAGGGCTGCACTGGCAGCAACAGCAAGCACTTTGGGTTGTAAACTACTGCCAAGGGGATCTTAATCTTTGTGGTTCCGTCATTTGTTTTCCAGAAACCCAAAGTGACTGCATGGGCATCGCTGCATGTCTAGAGACACTTAAAGTCTCTTTCCTCGCGCACCGACTGCTGCGTGTGCCTGACGGAACAGCCTTGAGCACCCCTGTGTGTTTTCATGAGGTGCTGGAGACTGAACCCAGGGCTGCTCTACCTCCAGGCTACATTCCCAGCCACTCTTATTTTGAAACAGAGTCTCCTAACGTTGCCACAGACTAGCCTCAAACCTGCAATCCTCCAGTCTCAGCCTCCCAAGTACTGGGATTACAGGCGTGCACCCTCAGGCTCAGCTTATGGGACATCGTCTTTTTAATGGTCAGTAAGAGCCACCGGCCATATCTTAAGAATTCTGAGATTACATCTAACATTGACTGAATCTCCTTTTGTGCTTTCAAAACTTAGGGTTATTAAAAAGCATCTACAATATACGTCACAAAACTGAGGCTGCTTTACCTTTAAATTATTTTAAAAGTCACATGTTCTAAACACCAACGATAACTGAGACTAACTCACGGAAAAAGTGTTTTAAGCCACTTAAAAGACATACTTTTCAGCCCCTTTGTTCTATTAGGAGGATGTACAGAGAGGAGGTGAATTTCCTAAAGTCAAGTAGTTCTTCCTACCACCTGCAGATTCCCATTATGTCAAAAAAAAAAAAAAAAAAATTCCTTCCCAGATCGCTGACTGGCTTCTAAGCTCCATTTCTGTATACAGAACACCAGCACCCAAATATGAATCACTCCAACTCCACACTGGCTCTTTAGGCTTCCATGATTAACGTTATACGTAACATACAATGATCCTCTCCCACCAACCATCAGAGTCCCTTGATCATCTGGCCATATGCCTAACATACCAAACATGTGAACCTACAATTAAAAAATATTAATACTTCAGCCCAGCGTGGTGTCGCACGCTTGTAATCCCAGCATTTGGGAGGCTGAGACCTGAGGATTGCGGTTCGCGGACAGCCTCAACTACTTAGTGAGGCCCTCTGCAACTCAGTGAGACCCGGCTTCAAAAAATAAAGAATAAAAAATAGGGCAGGGGATGTTGCTTGGAGGTCGAATGCCCCCTGGGTTCCATCTCCAGACCCGCAAAAAAAAAAAAAAAAAAAAAAAAAATTAGTACTTCATGATCTCTCTTAAAATGAACTGCCCATTGCCGGGCGTGGTGGCGCACGCTTGTAATCCCAGGGCTTGAGATGGTGAGACAGGAGGATTGCACAGGTTCGAAGCCAGCCTCCGCTACTGAGTAAGGCTCTCGGCAACTTAGTGAGACCTTGTTTCCAAATAAATTATAAAATAGGGCTGGGCGTGTAGCCCGGAGGTAGAAAGAGAGCCCCTGGGTTCCACCCCCAGTACCACAAAAAAAAAAAAAAAAAAAAAAAAAAAAAAAAAAAAAAAAAAAATTTAAAAATTAAAAATAAAATGAACTGCCCAATCTGGATAACAGATTTTTAAAAAAAGTAGCTGGGTGTGGTAGTAGAGGCCTATAATCCTAGTACGTAGGAGTCTGAGACAGGAGACTTGCAGGTTTGAGGCCAGCTTCAGCAATGTAGTGAAGCCTTCAGCAACTTACGGAGACCCAGTTTCAAAATTAAAAAATGGTAAGGGCTGGGGGTATAGAATACCTCTGGGGGGGGGGGGGTTCCATCCCCAGTACCAGGGGGGGGAAAAAAGTAGGTCTCTAAAAATGATAATATATATTTAAAAAAACTAAACAAACAGTATAATCCAAAAGTCCTGCCTTCTACCCATAACTCCAGACTGGCAACCAACAGGAGAGCCACGGCAGCCCGGTGATGACCAGCTTGACTTGCAGGCGCTGTGGCCTGAAGGGCACGCGTCAGACCCGGAGCCAGTCAGCTCATCCCAGAATCCACATTCTGAAAGGTTTTCATCTACCAGAGAGCATGCATCAAGTAGAAGTCATTTTTCAAATATTTATCTGCCAAATAAATATTTCCCTGTGGATTCGTCTTCTTGATCAACATGAGAACCAGTGTTACCACACTGACAGACTGGCATCCCAGCCAAGGACTCGGCGCTTCCTTTCACCTTGCAGCTGGTGAAATTTACATATCTGCCAGGGCTTTGCAAACACTGTCAACACTGGGCAGACTTCAACCACAAATGTCCCAAAGCACTGGGATTTCCAGACTGTATATAAGTTTTCCTTTGTTTTAAAATTTTGTTAAGAAATAAACAAAATTGTCTTATTTACCTTCTGTTTTCTACAAGAGCTCAAAATACGAGTTATACAGCCTAGGGGGAATAATGTAAACCTGAGCAACTCAAGATTTGAAAACACAATGTTTGCAAAACAAACCAAAATCCTGAAACCATAATGATTTTCTACACCTTATGTGTTGTGCACGCTGGCGGAGGCAGAGCCAAGAAAAACACTACAGGGAGAGGCAGATCTGACAAGTTCCAAAAAGAGACCCTTCCAGAACGTTCAGCGCCGGAACAGAAAAGGGGCCCCAAAGTTAGCACCATTGGCCCGGCTTTCTCTCCATTCACATGAAGATGTGGTCAAAGGACAGTGAAGGCATGTCCCACAGTGAGAGGGCCTCTGCCTCTTAAATTCTGGATCTTTAGGTATTATTCCATGAGAGTCACATCCATCTGATGGTACCACAGAATGGTTATGACAGTGACCCAGCCAGAAGAGAGGCTGGGAGATTTTCCCATGATGCAACCTGTGGGTTCTCTCTCTGTCTCTGTCTCTGTCTCTCGCTCTCTCAATTCCTACTGTGGGAGCCACGCTTCTTAAACACAACCAAAGCCAGGCGGGGCCTGGTGGCGCACACCTATAACCCTAAAACTTCAGCAGCTGTGACAGGAGGGTCTCAGGTTTGAGGCCTAAATCTCAGCAACTTAGCCAGAATCTCAGCAGCGTGGTGAGACTCTATTTCAAAATAAAAAGAGAGTTGGGAGCTCAGAGGTAAAACACCCTTGGAGTCAATCACCAATACCAAGAAAAGAAGAAAGAGGAGGAAGAATAAGACCTAACCAGGACTCTCTTCTTCCTCTACAATGTAACAGGACCAAGTAGTCAATAAAGTCTATTAAAAAAAAAAAATCCAGCCAGGGACATTAGCACACTCCTGTAATCCCAGTGTTTGGTAGGTTGAAGACAGGAGGATCACAGGTTTGAGACCAACCTCAGCAACTTAGCAAGACCCTATTTCAAAATAAACAATAAAATAAAACAGGGACAGAGATAGCTCAGAAGCAGAATGCCCAGGGGTCCAATCTCTAGTACTACAAAAACAACCAACCAAAAAAGAAACAAACATTACAATATTCTAGTGCAATTACAAACCACCTCCAAATAGGAATTTATACTCAAGTGCGATCTACTCAGCTCCAGAGCATCCAGTGGCTCAAAAAGAACTGCCAAGATCTGGACGTGGCACCACCTTCGTCCTGACTGTTCTGGACAATGATGTACCCACTTCACGCTCAACACCTTCTCAAGACTTAGGGCAAAGACCCCGCTTCAGTAAGGATAAAACCAGTCTTTCATGGGTCTCGTTCCAAGAATCTTATCTTTCTTAAGCAATTTTAAACTAGTGGTTGTTCCCGTCTACTGGGATCATTCTAGAACCTTAATGAACTGTTACACTCGAAGGGCTACGTCCCCACTGAGCAGGAGTTCTAGAACCCTTTGAGTATCTTGAGACCTCTGATCAACTCTTCTGCCAACAAGCTTAAACCTTGAAACCTTTGACAGCCACAAATCTGAGAGGAAACCCCACTCATGGATTCAGCAAAAGCCAGAAAGGTTTCCCTAATTGAAAATAATACACATGATTCAAAAGGGTTTCCTCAGCTGTCACACTGATTCCCCACGGAACTCTCCCTTCCCCACAGGAAGGGTGTTTGTGCCGGAGGTACAGACTGGAAACTCATGGCACCTCATTTATCGTTAAGACAGTGGGAACCTAATTTGCTAGCACTCTCTACACTGACAATTAACTTCCCTGTGAACATTAAACAATTAGGTGACGGCGCACCCGTCACATCTGCGAGCTGCGCCCGTGACACCTAGTACCAATGGGGCGAGGGTGCTGGCGGCCAGGCCGGCAGTCCCCAGTAACCTGTCAAACCCAAGGGAGCCCCCCCCCCTCGTCAGCAACACGGAGAAAGCGGAAATGCCATCCCAGCAAACAACATCAGGCCTCTGGACCTGGGCCCAGCGGCAGGCTTACAAGGTACACATTTAGGTTTTACAGTTTACATGCCAAGTACAGGGAAGAACCATGCCCCTGCACCCAGAGACAGGAGCTGAGCACTGTTGAGAGGGGGATTAGGTAGGAGGCCCCGAGGCAAGGAATGTGGCTGGCAGAACACCCAGGAAACGGGGTGTGCGGGTGCGGGCTCATCAAGCTGCACCCTCCTGTCCTGTCCTGCCCCGCCCTGCGACCTCCCTTCTCTGGGGAGAGCAAAACGAAACAAATGCCAACTCTTATTATTTAAAACTAGTTTTTAAGCTGGACACAATGTGATCCCAGCTACACAGGAGGCTGAGGCAAGGAAATCCCAAGTTTTCCAGAATAAAAATTTCTAAAATAAAAATTGAAAAGCGTTAGGTGTAGATTTCAGTGAAGAAATTCCCCTTGGTTTGATCCACTATACAAGAACAAAAAGAAGTTTTTTTGTTTTTTTTTTTTTAATTCTAGTGGTACTGGGGATCGAACTCAGGGGCTTTCTACCTCTGAGCTACACCCTCAGTCCAATTTGATTTTTTCATTTGGAAACAGGGCCTCACTAAGTTGCTGAAGCTAACCTCAAACCTGCAATTCTCCTGTCTCAGCCTCCTAAGTACTGGGGATTACAGGAGTGTGCCACCGTACCTGGTTAAAATGTTCTAAAATAACCTCGTGATAAAATCATTCCGCAATTCAGGACCTGGTCACAGCAAAAATCAAATATGTATGTCAGCGTATCACATCAAACTTTTTTCTTCTTCTTCATGGTCGTGGGGTTGAACCCTGGGGCATTCTTACCTATAAGTCACGTCCCAGCTCTATCTCAGCCTCCCAAGTACTGGTATTACAGATAACCACCACCATGCCGGGCTTCATTAACCTTTTTTTGTGTGTGTGGTGTTAGGGATTTAACCCAAGGATGTTTTACCTCTGAGCTATACCCCAGCCCTATTTTTTACTAAGTTGTGAGAGGACTCACTAAGTAGCTGAGGCTATCCCGGAATCCGGATCCTTCTGTTCCAGCCTCCCGAGTACTGGGATCACAAGCGTGAACTACCACACCTGGATCTCATCACACCTTTTCTACAAGCATGTTTTCTTAGCGTTAACAGGACGTTTCTGTGCCTTAGTTCTCCTGTCCCTGATGAGATACTTACTGAATATCCCTAATCTGGAAATCCAAATTCCAAAGATCTCCAAAACCAGAGTTTTCGAGTGCCTGTTTGGTCTTTGGACATTTTAGATTTTGAATTTTCAGATTAGGGCTGCAAATGTATTAAAATTTTTGAAAAATTTGCCAGGCGTGGTGGCGCAAGCTTGTATTTCCAGTACTTGGGAGGCTAAGACAGGAGGATCACAGGTTCGGGGCCAGCCTCAGCTACTTAGTAAGGCAACTTAGTGAGACCTTGTTTTGAAATAAAGAATAAAAATTAGGGCTGGGAGGTGTGGCTCAGTGGTAGAATGCCCGAGTTCAATCCCCAATACCACACACACACAAAAAAATCTGAAAAACTAAAAAATCTGAAATACTTTGCCCCAAGCATTTCAGATAAAGAATATTCAACCTGTATTTTTATTATACATATATCAAATATATTTATTTATTTATTTATTTATTTATTTATTTTTGGTAGTGCTGGGGATTGAACTCAGAAGCATTCTATCTCCAAGCTAAACAAACCCTATTTTATTATTTGGAAACAGGGTCTTGCAATATTGCTGAGAGCCTTGTAAATTGGCATGGCTGGCTTTCAACCTGCAATCCTCCTGTCTCAGTCCCCCAAGTACAGGAGGGCGTTGTCATAGTCAGCCTCAACCTGTACTTTCTAATGCACAAAAAGGGCCTAAAACTACAAAGTATTAGATCAATACCCGAATAAACCGTCTGAATATCTGATAGCACTTACATCCACATCTCCGTATCTCAAAGATGGAGGTGTCAAGTCTGTTGCTTACCGATATTCCAGGGAGGGAGTGAAAAAACTGACCATGAGGCCAAAAAAAAACAAAAAAAAAAAAAAAACAAAAAAAAAAACCAAACAATTGCTCAAGACAGTGGGCACTTAAGTTTTCTAATACAGATGGCAAACAAGTCTACATGTGGTTGTGTAGGGGGAAATGTCCTTGTCCTCTGTCTTTGGCACAGTGATGCTGTTCTCACTGTCACCAGTGAGCTGAGCCTGGCTCCTCGTGCAGTCAGGCCGCAGAGCCCCTGCTGAGTGGCTGCCCTCAGCAACAGGTCCTTCTCCACCTGGGACAGGCACACCCAGCCACCAGGGATGGCCAGGCCTTTCCTTTCTCCAGGGGTTCCCTCGACTCAGCAGAGATGCTATTTTTTCCCAAGAGAATCTATTTTTTAAGCATGCAGTTTAACATCGTACCACAGAGAAACCTGCAGAGACAACCAACCGCTTAGGAACACTCAAGTATTCTCTACCACACCTAACACTGAAATTTTCGATGACTCACTCAAGTAACCTGTATGCCCAGGCCATCTTGACAGGTCAAAATTAATTCACCAATATTTAGGCCAAACACTTGTCGAACCTGGACAATGCGGAGTGTTGTAGGCGTGAATTTTCCAAGTCGGTTACAGAGTGACAACACAGTCCCTCAAACAGTCTCAACCTCAAGCAGATGACCCAAGTCTTCACCTCCACCGTCTAAGTAAACCTGAGTGCTGAGGCCCTGGGCGCCTTGACCTTGCTGCCTCACTGACGGGTCATAGTGATGTGTCTTGTGACTGGTAAGACAGGTGAACAGGAATTCCTTGGTAATATGGAAAACTGGATCTCTTCCCAGAATGAATGCAAAAGGAACAGCAACCCACCGCAGTCCACACTCGGCCGCAGAGCCCACCCACGAACCCTGTGCAGGCCTCACGGCCTCTCTGGGATATCCCCACACTCAGGGTCCCTCCCTTTCCCAGACATCAATCACTGTGTCCACGTTATACAATTGATAATGTTATCTACAAAACCACAGCACGTATACAGCACAACCTCTAGCAATGGCTGAGATGTACCAAGTGCTCAACAAGCACTTGTGATGGGAACCAAACACACATTCCCATGTTTTAAAAGCCACATAACTGTTCATTCTCTAGTTGCAAGTCATGCAGGCAAATGTACTTAAATGTAACATTCCCTTCCACCAAAATTTAACACAACTCATCTTTAAATAAACTGAACATGAGCCAGGTGTGCTGGCACATGCCCAGTGGTTGGGAGGCTGGACAGGATTGCAGGTCTGAGGCCAGCCTCAGCAAGTTGGAAAGCCCTTCAGAAACTGACAACATTTCAAAATGAAAAATAATAGGGACTGGAGGTGTGGCTTGAAGATAAAATGCCCCTGGGTTCAATCCTCAGTATCAAAAACTTAATTAATTGAAGTATTTAATAGTAATTTTTTTAAATTACTACTGTATTCAGCTAGAGAATTAATAAGTCTATCTTGGGTCATTTCACTTCTTTGCTCAACAGCTATACTCTCATAAGGTTTATAAATGTAAAAGAAAGCAGTTTGTGAGAATTAAGAAACAAATATAAAATCTAACAAACAGCAAACAAACCCTAAAAAGTTACTAGTCTTATCTATCTTTTCAGAAGCAAGAATTTAAAAAGTGTTCAAGCCAGGCATGGGGGTGTATACTTGTAATCCCAGGACTCGAGAGGCTGAGCCAGGAGAATCACAGGTTCGTAGCCTGTCTCTGCTACTTAGTAGGCCTTCCACAACTCAGTGAGACCCCGTTTCAAAAGAAAGAATAAGAAATAGGACTAAAGTGTAGCTAAGAGGCAGAATGCCCCTGGGTCCAATCCCTACTTCAGCAAAGGAAGTATTCATATTTTCATTCTATTTTACTTTCACTTTCTAGATTCAACATTAAGTAATTTGCTTATATTAAGGTTCATTTGTTTCTCTGCCATAAGAGCTTGAACTGAATCATTTTGTCACCCACACAAAAAATAAACTATCAATTTCAGGCTCACAGCTAAAAATCTAGAGACCTCCACATTACAACTAGATTCACTAAGGTCTCTGATTTTCTGCACTTGATGTAACTAATATGTTCAACATAGAAGAACAAGAAAAACAGTAAGACAGCATTACTGAGGGCTGAGGTTCTCAGAGTTTGGTCTAAAAACCTTGACAGCCACAAAGATCCCTGATCTCAATGGAGGGCAGATTTTCTTCCAAAATGTCAACACAATTGCAGTACAACAGATAGACTACAGAACTGGATCATAATGACCTATTAATCCTTTCAAACCAGGCATTCAAACTTTGCAAACATGCAAAAAATGTCAATCACCGTTGTAAATATTTTTTGTCTTAGATAAGTGATTTATGATGTTATTTATATTGGTACAATTAAGTAGATCTTTATATTTTTTTAAATTGATTTTATCTCTAACCCTATATATGAGAGAAGTAAACTCTTAAGGGTACTCAGCAATTTTAATTCAAAAGGTAGAAACAGAAAAGTCCTGTGAAAGTCTGAAAGCCACTGGCCTACAGCAACTGCCCTTCGGCCCTCTGTTGACCAAAAACAAAAAACGAGAGCAATGCAGAGCAACTGGCTGACTTTATCTGCAAAATTAGACTTGATGACACAAACCATTTTACTAAATAGATGAGTACTATAATATTTAGGCACTAATAGTACACGTCATCTCATTACCCAATGCCAAGTTTGAGGAGCTACTTAATTTTATGTAACTGCCAAAAATTTTATGTGGACAGTGAAGAAGTTGACTCCTGCTTACAGACCAAGTTAAATGTTTAGGTTACAACTGGTATAGTGGTCTCATTATATGTCATCACCACCCAAGAGTTCTTGTACTGATTAAACGGGAAACACAGTGGACACACTGACTCTAAACATATTAACTAAAATGACCTTTAGAACTTGTCAAAAACTTGATAGAGAAAAGGATATGGCCAACATCTAAATCGCCATTTGGTTGACATTATTTTCTATAGAGTGGCTTATGCAATGATCCATGCATTTGACTAGGAAGTTCATGGAGTACAAATTCTAATGTGTAGACTTCGAAACAATTCACAAATGCTTAAAATTTAAAAACTACCTTGTATTTCTTCAAAGATACAACTAATCATCCACTCTCACTTCCCCAAAAGAATTATGTGCTCTATGCGTTTTTCAGCCAAAAACCCAAGTCGGGTTACTGGACACGCTCAGAAACAGACACGCCCAGGGTATGGAAAGGCCTCAACAGTTTAAACAGACACCTAGCATTTCAGAGCCACAAACCTCAGGGTATCAGTTCCACAATTGGAATGCCAACATGTTATGCAACCTTTGCTGAAACCTTAGAGTCTTAGTATTGTATCACCGCTCCTTGGTTTCCTGAGGAAGGGCTTGTGCTTGTGCTGTCTGCCTAGGTATCTAACGGTAGATACGAAACAGGTCCCACACTGCCTTGCATGTACTGAGCATCCCATGAATACAGTCATTTGAGAGAAAAGAGTAGTAGGGGGAATTAGATTAGAAATGAAGTCTCGAGCTGAGCATGGTGGCACACTCTTGTAATCCCCACATTTGGGAGGCTGAGACAGGAGGCTCGCAGTTGGCGGACATTCTCAGCTACTTGGTGAGGCCCTTTGCAACTCAGTGAGACCTTGTTTCAAAAATAAAAATATAAAAAATAGAGCTAGGGTGTAGGTCAGAGGTTCCATCCCCAATGAGGAGGAGGAGAAGAAGAAGAAAGAAGGAAGAAGGAAGAAGGAGGAAGAAGGAGAAAGAAGGAGGAGGAAGGAGGAAGGAGGAAGGAGGAAGGAGGAGAAGGAGAAGGAGAAGGAGAAGGAGAAGGAGAAGGAGAAGAAGAAGAAGAAGAAGAAGAAGAAGAAGAAGAAGAAGTCCAGAAATAAAGTCTTGAAGCTGAAATAAGTTTAAAAGAGTAAAACTGCTGGGGAGGTTTTCCCCACACTACAAAACTTCTGCTCTGTGTTTTCTGAGCCAGGATAGGTTTTTTAATTTGATACTCCACTGATCTACAGGGACACTGGAACTGCAAAACATAAAGGTCGCCTCCGTAAATCAAAGCCAGTTTACTTAAAGTGGTACTTTGTGTGCAGGGTAGTTTATTTCCTAGCGGTAACTTTTCATCCTTCTCTTCCCACTCCAAATATTTTCCAGAGAAAACTTACAGTGCTAGAATTTAAAAACTAGCTGCCTGTTCTTTTAATCATTGCCCCTACTCCAAACACATTCCAAGACAAGAAGCACAACTGAGATTTGCTTCAAAGAATTTGAAAAGTAGCTACTATTTTACAAAGAAAGGGGAGGGAGTGCTAAACTTTTGAAATTGGAAAGAGTTGTGTATCTTCCTCCCAAAACGTCTAACCGAAAAACAAACACACACAAAAAAGAGCTAGAATGGGGCTAGAGGTCCACTCAGTGGTAGGATGCTTTCCTAGCATACTCAAGGCCCTGGGTTTCATCTCTGGCACCGCACAAAGGGGGAGGGGGGTCAAGTATCAGAATAATTCAAAAGTTCACTGTCCCATTTTTTTTTTTTTACCCTGTTTACAGATGGTCAAAATATTGGTATGTTCAGGAAGAAGAGGAAAGGGGGCAGAATCTAGCTATCCTAGGTGAACAGGGGTCAAATTCTGTCTTTATTTGACTTGCAATATCTGAGAGGCGCTTTTTCAGTACAGGTCTCCCCACAGCTAACTGGAAGATGCGGGTACAGTCCAAATGTGCGTCACATAAAATGGGCACCACATAGGTGGTAAAAAGACGAACTGGATAGGCACACAGCCCCGTACCACTGAGTTTTCTTGTTTTAAAATATATTCATATGTTTAGTTCTAAGACTGAAAATAAATTTAAGTTCACACTCTAAGAATAATTATGCAAAGAAAAGGAGATAAGGAAACCTAGTAACTGATGCATTCACATAAAACGGATGGTTTAGGTAGAAAGACATTACTAACTTCACATGTAGACGGTGACCTGCTTGCAAAGCTAATTCAAGATTAAAAAAAGTTAATACTCTTAAATGACACGAAACCAAGACTCAGCATGTGACGACGTACACAGGTTTAAAATGGGTCCAGGACTGACAAAGGCCAAAGTGTTATTTCCAATTAATTTCAGCAAAGGGCTTCATTGCCACAATCATGCAACTCTAACACAACTTTGTTATTTAAAAAAAAAAAAAGACAAACAGTTTTTAAAAGAAAAAGGGCAGGGCAAAGGGCAGGTGGCTGGGGTGCGCGTGCGTGTCTGCCTGTGTTTGTGCTTGAGGAAGGGCCGCATGGCAGTGGGCGGTGTTCGTGTACAGCAGGCGCTGGAGTACTTACGGTGCCCGGCTCTCTCTCTGCTCCCGAGGTTACCAAGAAACGCACAGACATGCCCGTTCAGACACAGAGGCAAGGACAGAAATAAAAAAAAGGGGGGAATAATTAGAACACAAGCCCCAAACAGTTTTAAAAATGGCTTTTATTTATATAAGTCATTGCACATTCCTAATACAGTGATTTCCTGAAAATTACAGTATTTTGTAAACATAAGATTTACAGTTTAACCATACACAAAGCCTATTTTTTATTTCTTGACAGAATAAATTACTTTTCTTCAAAAAATTAGTCAAGTGCAATTTTGCCCAATATTTAATGCATACTAGAATTAAAGCCTATGAAACTAAGTAGTAACAGATGCAATTATCCAACCTTTCATTTGAACACATTCACTTTCAAATTTAACTTCTTATTTCGCCCCATTTAACAACATTGGTTTCTTTGAAAATTACCCAATTAAGCAGTTAACAGTTTTCCATAACATGGTACAGGCCACTGGCATTAGCTAGCCAGCTGCCAAGATGTCAAGATGCCTGCCATCTAGCGAGAGCGAGCCCCCTGGACGCTCACGGCAAACCCTGCACACTCCTGGGTGAGGCGAGTGTCAGTGGGAGCTCTGTGGCAGGTCCTCTTATCTCACTCTTTGCTCTCTGCATGGGTTGGGGCTCTCGTTCGCGACGCGCACAACTCGGCAGCACTGAGTATGAGGGCAAAGTCCTAATCGGGTTTGCCCGGCCTCTCACCTCTGTGGTGCTCGGCATCGTGGTGCTTCTTGTCATCTTTCAGTGCCAAGTGAGACTGCCCACTCAGAGCACTAGACAGCGCCAGGAGGCTGGCACTGCCCCCGAGGGGCGGGATGCCAGGAGGCTGCAGTCCCGAAGGGTGAGGCGTTAGGGGGACGGGGGGTCCGTGGCCGTGGGAGAGATGCTGCGCTTGCAACTGCTGCTGCTGTGGACGGTGGTGAGGGCGGGAAGGCGGGGGGGGGGGTCACCCAGGGGAAGTTAGACGTGACATGCGAGGGTACAAGGAACAGAAGTCGATGAGCACACACACACACACACACACACAGGGAGTGAAGACAGAGGGAAAGGGTAAAAAAAAGAGAGAGATTATTGCTTTCAATTTGTCAAAAGTTTCCCCCTTTCAGTTACTGCTCCCCACCATCCCAGAGATCTAACCCTCAGACCCACACTCACTTTCCAGCACGACTCCCCCACCCCGCGAGCAGAGAGCTTATTAAGTTGGGCTAAGTTAGTGAGCACCCACACGAGTTTCATCTCTAAGAGGCTCCAGGGATGAAATCCAGGATGTCCCTGACATATTTTAGGCCGAATCCCAACAGCAGTGTGGTTAAGTCGGGGCGGGGGGTTAATGTGCACCTACAATGTAGTAAGCGCATCCTCCACCGGTCCGGGGGGGGCGGCGTTTCATGCTCCCTTCCTGCACTAACTTACCACAGTGGTGTGAGGAGACAAAACCACAGCTTTACCTTTAATGAGCAGAACTCAAAAGAGGGAAGACCAGCCTCCTGGCGTCTGCAGCACCACCCAGGGCCTTGTGTGAGCGTCAGGAGGAAGCGAGGCTGGGGGACACGGAGTAAACTCCTGTGTTTTGCCACCAGGCAGCAGGGCAGACAGTCACTGCCAGTGACCCCACAGCTGCTCTCTGCTCTGCAGTACCCTAAGAGGAGCTGCGGTTAGGAGCAGGGCTCCTGACAGCTGAGAAGCCTCGGGGAGGAAGCTGTGCTCACCCAGTCCTTTCTCCCAGGCCCTACGCCCCAAAGTCACTTTCTATGTCACGGATTAAAAACCCCTGAGACCCAGTGAAGTGAAGAACCCTGCAGAGGAGAGCACTCTCCCGAACCGGCTGGGACTCCAGCGGGATGCTCCAGTCCCCGTCCCCACGGCCCTTCCCACTACAGCTCCGGGCCTCCACCACTCAACCCATTCCAGAAGTTATAATTTTGTTCACATTAGAGAGAATCGTTGCGCTCTCGTTCATTATATTTAAAAGCATGTATGAAATGAGAAAGTATCCAAGAAACGGGCCCTGCACTGTAAATCTGTACACATTTCTGCTGTCCAACATGAAACTCATCTTTTATGAGACAGTAAAGAACGATTAAAGTTCAATTTCTAAGGTATGTTAGAAAATTCTAAAGATTCTGATTTGTGCTCCCTTCCCTGGGACTCAATTACTTGTTTTATTTATCACCCCCTTGCGTGTACTGAATATATTAAAATCTTCACACCAAGAATTTCAAGAATTTCCACCCAGACACTGACTTTTATAAACTGAGTCTCAACCATGCTTGCCACTTAAGAGTAAGAAAAAAAAATACCATCTTAAACTCAGAAATAGCCAGGCATGGTGGCGCACAGCCGTAATCCTAGTACTTGGGAGGCTGATACAAAGGGTGGCAGTTCAAAACTAGCCTATGCAACTTAGAGACCCTATTTCAAAATAAACACTGGGGGTGTAGCTCAGTGGTAGAAAGCTTCTGAATTCAATCACCATAATACCCCCCCCCAAAAAAAAATCAGTGTCAGCTGTGATTTTAGAATAAACTTCCAACCACTCCTGGCACCTTTACAAAAAAAAAAAAAAAAGCACCCCTAAGAATCTACTTCCTCTAAACTTCTATTTGTTTTAGCTGAGATTAGATGGAAAAATAGGAAAGGGGAATGAGGTCAGAATGGACAGCACCAATATCAATGGTATTCTTGGAAAGTATTTAGAAACCACCCATTCACAATAATAACAATTTCTTTACACGTAGAATCACCTTCTTGTCATCCCAAAGACACTAATTCTTGCTCTGTCACCTCGTAAGGGCTCAGCAATAGTGAGACATAAAACTGAAGAAGCTGGCAGCGGCACCACGGTCCACTAGGCATGCTCATTAGCACTTAATTAGGAACTAGACACCTGCCATAAGAAATGTGCTGGAGAAGGCTGAGGAGCAGGTCGGCCCCCAGCAATTACTATCATTACGTGGAGAGTCAGCGCGACGTCCGGCTGCTGGGGGAGGCAGTGATGCATACACAGCCGGTGCCGCGGGGTAATTAAGCACGGCACTGATTGAAAAGATGAGAGGCTAAGCAGAGGGGAAGGGATGTAACACAGGGTGGAGGACACTGCTCTCATCCCTCCCTGCATTCTCACTCCTCCGAAAATCCAGAGGGGAGCCAGCAGAAGAGCCCATCGCAGCTAGGAGTTGAAGTGGAAGCAATCTCTTATCAGGTGGTGTTTGGATACACAAGAAAGCACAGATCCCCCCAAAGATGCTACCATTCAAAAGGAGGCGCTGGCAAGCAGACTCAGCTACGTGACTGAAAAGAGGACCAGCTTACAAAACCACAGGGCTTCACCACAGCTGTGAAGTAATGTATGTGCCAAACCTAACAGTTAGGCTAATAACTAGCACCAGGGCCGTTCAACAGCCTCACGGGCCAGTGCACCTCCCACTGTACCCTGCTCTGGCCGCCCAAGGCCCCCAGAGGAACAGCGCTCGGTCTGTTATTAGAGGAAATCGGGTACCAGGTTCTTTCATCCTTAGTGCCTCTCAAACTAGAACGAACTAAGCAGCAGCTGAGTGGCATGGCTCGAGTCACCCTCCATGCTCCACTCCACCTGCCAGGCGGTGCTCAGGCCCCGGAAGAGCGCCGTTGTGTCCATTCTCCAACCTGAGCTCGGAGGGTTCAGAGAAACTGGGCTCCCATTTCACAGATGAGACTGGCTCCAAGATAAGAGGCTGGCCCCGGGTTCAGAGCCAAGAATAAGGACTAGAAAACTTTCTAAAAAACTCCATAGTGTACCTATCCCACTATGGAGTTTTTTAAGAAGGTTTTCTAGTCTTTACTCAGCTAAGAAGAAATGGGTCATAGGAGGAACTCTAGATGAAAAAGAAAATCCTATAGAGGAGCAAAGAAGACAACCTAAATGAGGGGATGGGAGGGGGGAAGAAGGAAAATCTCTAAAACACACAATGTACTTAAATATACTGAAGTCAACCACTAAGCCAAGCATGGGAAGGAGGGATGGGGAGGGAATGGGGTGGGAACTGGGTAGGGGCTAAACGGGTGATGTGTACATGCAGTCCACACAAGTTTTTTTCTTTTTTTTTTACCTCAATATGATATATGAATGCACCAATAAAAAAAAAATTTTTAAATTTAAAAATATTTTTAAAAATAGGGCTGTGTGTGTAGTTCAGAGGTAGAATGTCCCTAGGTTCTATCCCCAGTACAAAAAAAAACTCCATAGAATGTTCTAGAGTGCACTTTTTCTTGCAGCTCCCAGCCAGTCATATTCCCAGCACCAGCAGGAAAGAGGGAGAGCAGTCTCCTCTACTGGAGGCTTCCTATTCTCTCCCTGCACAGCATGTAATCCCACATACCAAGGGGACAAACCCACCTTCACCATCTAGCCTAAAAGCATCACTTTAAAATAAAAGTTTAAGCCGGGGGTGGTGGCCCAAGCTTGTAATCCCAGCATTCAAGGACACTGAGACCAGAGGATCACGGTTCACAGCCAGCCTCAGCTACTTAATGAGGCCCTCTGCAACTCACTGAGACCCAGTTTCAAAATAAAGAATAAAAAATAGGGCAGGGGTGTAGCTTGGAGGTAGAATGCCCCTGGGTTCCATCCTCAGACCCACTAAATAAACAAACAAACAAACAAACAAACAAACTGTTCAAATGAAGAGAGCCCGTATCTAAAGAGCTAATTTCAAAAGGGCAGCCACCTACCCCTTCTGCCCTTGGACGAAGGCTTTCTTACAACATACCCTACCCAAAACAATGTGATGCCCACCACCTCCACCACAAGGGGAATGCATGAGTGCCAGTTACATACTCCCATTTTAGGACAAAAATGATACAGACACTGCTACCCAGGCAAAAGCCCAGTGGATCCAAGAACTATCCTCTGTAGACGAAACTCCGCACCTACCATTTGGAAAACTGTAAGACATTTTGCAATCTGACAGCAAGGTAAAATCGAATATATATATATATATATATATATATATATATATATATATATATATGTGTGTGTGTGTGTGTGTGTGTGTGTGTGTGTGTATGTATATATATATGTATGTGTATATGTATATGTATATGTGTATATATGTGTGTGTGTATATATATATATATATATATATATATATATATATATATGGAGAGAGAGAGAGAGAGAAAGAGAGGGAGAGATAGATATATAGATATATCTATATCTCCAATTACTGGGATTACAAGCATGTGCCATAGCACCCAGATAGAAAACTACATTTAAAGACAATGCTTGTAAGATTTACAAAGTGCAGGAC
Organism: Muscardinus avellanarius; assembly: GCF_963383645.1. Lineage (NCBI taxonomy): Eukaryota > Metazoa > Chordata > Mammalia > Rodentia > Gliridae > Muscardinus > Muscardinus avellanarius. The sequence goes on from NC_137799.1 coordinate 87,701,555, forward strand.
ACAAAGCAAAAGTCTGTGTAGCTACTAGGAAAACCGTGTTTGATGGGGAGTGGTGGCTTCTCAGTCTGTCTATTTAGACCAGTGGTTCTTTACACCCCGTCCCTCCTTGTGCTGGGAACCTTTGGAGACACTTATGGCTGCCGCTGGGGTGGGGGGTGCAGTGGGGCTGTAGCGGGCAGGGCAGGGCAGAGGCCAAGGATGCGGTTCACCATCTCACAGCACAGAGCTGCGATCCACCAAGGACCAGCAACTGCTACCCAAGGTGCTACCCACAGAGCATGGGAAACTGCAGTCAAGATGGCAGGACTTGGGACCCGTTACAGGCGAGTCGGTGTCCCTGTACACCCAGAACGTGCCAGACTGCTGTTTAAGAAATAAAATCACTTCCCAGCATTCAGGCTTTGACTGTCCCTTCGTCACTAACCGAGTCCCCTGTCGCAACTCCAAAAACGGAACATCTCCTTCCTAAAACACACTCCACTAGCAATTTTGAAATTAAACAAACAAACAAAAACAACAACAAAAAAAAAAAAAACCACACCTTCATATCTTGTACAAAGCAATGTGGGAAAGAAGTACACTGGGAGCTTTCACAGAGTTCCAGGCCTCGAAGGAGGTTCTGAAAAGGTCCGGGCTAGAGGACAGATGAATGCACTTGCTCGAACCGATACCATGTGAAACGGGCTGGGTGAGGCAAGAGAAGCAAACACCGAACCCTGAGTCGACGATACCGAGAGCCCACGAGGAATAAAGAAGCCTCACCATGCCCAACAGCGGCCATGCATTCGGAATGTTAACTTGCATTTCACCTAGTGCAGCCTTGATGTTCCTACCATGAGATCGACTCTGCTGTCTGCACTCAGAGCTGTGACGGAATGGTGTGGTCATTTCCACAGTTCGGTTTCTAAAACACAGGTGTAGCGCACCGTTTACTACCAGAGCTGCCTACACATGTGAGAAGGACACGGAGTATGAAAAGGAAGTGCAATGCCCACGTTTTGCCCACCTGATGGTGCTCACCTCCACACCAACCACCCAATCAACTTTTTTGGGGGGTTTGGGATGGAGATTGAACCCAGGGGTGTTCTACCTCCAAGCTATAACCCAGTTCCTTTTATTTTTCATTTTGAAACCGAGTCTCACAAAGTTGCTGAGGCTGGCCTCAAACCTGCAACCTTCCATTCTCTACCTCCCAAGTCCTGGGAGTACAAATGTGTGACCACCATGTCCTACTCTGAAAGGACTTGCATTGTACCCACTCTATAACCTCAGGAGAAACTGTCACAAAAATTACAAGTTTGAGCTAAACTGACCGAAAACCATGCCCCGAAATGGCAGCTCAAAGGCTAACTGGCATTTAAAGCACCCATGTATGTAAACACTTTAAAAAGGGGGCAGAAATGTAAACTGCAACACTTGCTGACAGTTCTCTCTAAGTCACTCTTCCTTGAGTTCGGCTAAGTCCCTGGTTTTTATCACACAGAGTTTTTATCTTAAGAAAGAGAACCGGCACACTGCACTGCACAAGCGCACGGGGGTGGGCAGGGTCTCTGGCAGCAGCATTTTGAGGACACTGGCCCAGAGCTGGCGGGAAGTTCCCATCAGTGAATGGCCTCTCCTGAAGAGGGGCAAGGGAGACTCACAGGTAGAAACTGCTCACCTGGCCCAGAATTCTACAGTCACTTAAGATAATAATAAAAACAAAGTACAATGGCCTCATCTCAATGCACAAGTGCCCAGAAAATGACATGCTGGCTGCAAGAGAAAACATTTGCAAAGCACACATCTGAACTCAAACAACAGGAGGGGAAAAAATAAAATACTCCAATTTTAAGATGAGTAAAGCCCGGGGGGAGGGCAGGCACACTTGAAATCCCAGTACTGGGAGGCTGACACAGGAACATGGCAAGTCCAAAGACAGCATCAGGAAGCAGTGAGCCTCTCATCAACCTAGAAAGACCCTGTTTCAAAATAAAAGTAAAATCCAGGCATGGTGGCACGCTTGTAATCCCAGCATCTGGGAGGCTGAGACAGGAGGATCACGCTTCACAGTCTCAGCTACTTAGTGAGGCCCCTTCGCAACTTAGTGAAACCCTGTTTCCAAATAAAGGATACAAAATAGGGCTGGGTGGAGATAGAAGGTCCCTGGGTTCTATCCCCAGTACCATAAAATAAAATAAAGAAAATAAAATAGGGCTGGAGGTAGAATGCCCCTGGGTTCAATTCCCCAGTGCTATTATTAAAAAAAAAAAAAAGTATGTGTGGGGACATACCTCAGTGTTAAGAGTGCTTGCCGAGTTTCATCTGTAACACAGCCCCTGTCCCCACCACCACCAAAAGAGGCCAAACATCCCGACAGACATTTCTCAAAAGACATAATAATGGCCAGTAAGGTGTAAGCCTGTAACCCCAACACTTGGGAGACTGAGATAGGGGATCACCGGTTTGAGGCCACCCTTAGCAACTTAGCAAGAGCCTGTTTCAAAGTCAAAAAATAGTGTAGCTCAGAAGAAGAATGCCCCCGAGTTCAATCCCTAATAGCACAAAAAGTAAAAAGGAAAAAAAAAAAAAAAATGGAAACGGTCCATGGATAAATCAATGGATAAAAAAACATACGTGTGCACAATTACTATTCAACCTTTGAATGGCTGGGAATTCTACCACTGTGACAATGTGGATAAACCTCAAGGGCATGATGCTAAATGGCAGATTCAGAAGGAAATACCGATGAGCGCATCTGTATGTGCCATCTTTTTTGTTTTTTGGTTAATGGAGATTGAACCCAGGGGCACAGCACTATGCCATAGCCATCATCCATCCATCCATCCATCCATCCATCCATCCATTTTGAATTAAGAGTCCAGCTAAATTATTGCTGAAGCTGGCCTCGAAACTGTGATACCGTCTCAGCCTCCCATGTACTAGGATTGCAAGTATGTGCCACCATGCCCAGCTAGAGGGTAGATCTTAAGTGTCCTCAACACACACACACACACACACACACACACACACACACATGCTAGGATGGCTAGAACAAAAACGATGGCCAAGAAGTACCAGAGGTGACGTGATAGCCGTGCTAACTAACTTGACTATGGTGATCTGTGTGTGTGTTTTGTGTTTTATGATCGTGCGCCTGTGTGTATAAATATCCAGCTTTACACTTTAACTAAATACAATTGCTATTTGTCAACAAACCTCAATAGGCCTAAAAAACCAAGAGAAAAAAATGACAAAATTGATGTGAGGCGTGCAGGCCCGCGCGGAGACTCCGCTCTTACACCACAGGATTTAAGCTCATCTTTACCACCTGCCTTTTAGCTATTCTATCCAGGCTCGCCCGCCTTCCCTGCAGACCCTCACAGCTATGACAAACATCAGCGCCCCTAGACCCTATTGGTGTGAATTGTTTTTAAAAACCGTATTGGGTAGGTCTTCCTCAAAAACCACACAGGTACTGGAGGAACATATATTTGACTTCATTAGCCATCGAGAAATGCAAATTGAAACCACAGGAATGATACCACCTCACACCCACTAGGATGGCTAGAATAAAAATAATGGGCAGGAAGTAGAAGAAGGATGGAGAGAAGCCAGGCATCGTGACACACGCACACCTCTTATCCCAGTACTTGCGAGGCTGAGACATGGCAGGTTCAAGGACAGCAACCTAGTGAGACTATTTACAAACAAAAATTAAAATAGGGCTGGGCGTGGTGGTGAACACTTGTAATCCCAGCATTTGAGAAACTGAGACAGGCAGATTGTGGTTCACAGACAGCCTCAGCTATTTAGTGAGCCCCTTTGCAACTCAGTGAGACCCTCTTTCAAAAAAGGAATAAAATATAGGTCTGGGGGTGTAGCTTGGAGGTAGAGTGCCCCTGGTTTCCATCTCCAGCACCACAAAAAAAAAATAAATCAAAATAAATCAAATAGGGCTGGGGGTGTAACTTGAAGATAGAATGTCTTTGGGTTCAACCTCTAGTACCAAAAAAAAAAAAAAAGATGCATAGAAATTAGAATTTTCAAATGTTCTGTGGAAATATAGTGTAGTAATGTTAGAAATCAAGAGCCTAGCGACCGCTCGTTAAGTTACTAGCCAGGTCAGTGTGAAGCACCTGTAGCCCCAGCCACTCAGGAGACTGAGGCAGGAGGATCACTTGAGCCCAGAACGAAATATCTGCCTGAGTAACATAACAATTCCATCTCAAAAAAAAAAAAAAAAAAGTAATATGGCCAAGCAATTCTACTCCTAGTATAGTGCCAAGAGAAAAGAAAACTTGTCCACAGAAAAACTTGAATACAACGCTCACTGGAAGATTAATCATAAAAGCCAACTAGCAGAAGCAACCTAAATGTTTATCAACTTACAAGTGGATAAACAATAGTATATGTTGATGCAATAAAATATTACTTATTAAAACAGAAGCGATAAATCTTTTTATTATTATTATTATTATTTTGTGGGGGGGGGGTCTGAGGATGGAACCCAGGGGCATTCTACCTCCAAGCTACACCCCCTACCCCATTTTTTATTCTTTATTTTGAAACAGGGTCTCATTAAGTTGCGGAGGGCCTCACTAAGTAGCCGAGGCTGTCCATGACCGTGATCCTCTGGTCTCTGCCTCCCAAATGCTGGGATTACAAGCGTGCGCCCCCACACCCGGCTTATTATTTTATTTTTATGTGGATCATACTGAAAATGGCATACATTCACACGGTGCTTGTGCCCTCCCCCCGAAATGCAATAAATCTTATTTTGCATATATAAAATGTCCACAATAGGTAAATCCAGTGATAGAAAGCAGACTGTTGCAGAGGGTTAGAGGAGGGGTGTGGGAAGTTTCTTTGAGGGAAACACGTTTCTAGAAATAGATGGTGATGGCTGCACAAGTTGGTGAATACACCAAAAAACCCTGAATTGCAAGCTAAAAGAAAAGACTTAATGGTATGCAACTAATTATATCTCAATAAAAATAAACCACAAAGTGGGACATTCTACTTTCAAGTCTAGTGTTCTCTCCCTCTGAAAAAAAAGAAGGAAAATACAAAATGTCTTGTTCCAAAGAACTGAATGAAAATTGAAAAGAATACTCTAGGAACTCTTCTGTTAAAAGACACGATGACTAGGAGAATCCAAAAGGCCAAAACCTGCTTTCATCAAAGATACCTACTTGTATTCTCTGTAAGAAATTTTTAGGTATTAATTTAGCCAAAGGAGAAAGATGCTGCACAGAAGACTCCCCTATGACACTGCTCTTTCCCTTTGGAAATTTAATAAGACGACTAGGCTGTGAAAGGTATGTCACTAAACAGAAGTTGGTGGAGCTACAAGATCCATGTTTACTGTAGCCCTTTAGTCTTCTCTTGGTAACAAGATCCGCATTATTCTCCTTGGGTGAATTTGTTTTATAAAGAAACTTACAGCTGGGTTATTGATGGGCTTTCCAGGGATTAGCTGCATACTCATAAAAATAAGAGGCTAACCTCATCCTCTTAAACTTCACACACTACAATCCCATAGATAGCTGACAGCTAGAGCCAGAGGAGAAAATAATCCAACATTTTGCTAATCCTTAAACCAATCATCTCATGCAACAGTGGAGAGCCCTTTAGGTCTACAACTCAATCTCTTAGGACACAGTCACCTCCTGAAAATATACTGGGCGCTTACACTCAGGGTGCTGGCCTCCACAAACACACAGTCAGACAGCACACACTGCCCTGCGCTGCTTTATCTCATACTAAATTCTCTGAAAGCACAGTTACAAATGTGTCTATGAAGTAGTCATAGACAAATCTAACCATGGGAGCCACCGGAAGCTCGGAGAGATGTTATATTCAGGGAAAATAAGCCAAACTACATGCAAATAAATGAGAAAGAAACACAAGTTTGCCTAGATGAACCCCAAATTTTCCAAGTTCCCAAAGGACAAAGGTAAAAGTGATATGGGAAAACTGCTCCAGTTTTCTTATACCTAAGTGTCGGCACCGAGGCCACTTCTCCAAGTCTGGCAATTTGCAGGCAGGAAGGACAATCTCCACCAGTCATCTAGCTGGCCATCCATCCGAACTCCTCCTCCAACTCCATGACAAGAGTCTACGGACCTCTCAGAGGCAGCAAAGGCACCGTCCCCACTGAACCCACCCCTTCTTCAGGTGGAATAAGGAAACCAACAATGTCTTATGTCATATTTTTGCCCTCAATTCTGTCTCCATCTGTTCTCCAAACTTAACTTTTTCCTCTCGATTTGGAACTTTAAAGTTTGCTCATCAAACGCTAAATGGCACTGCCTTTTCACTGCCGTGTCCTTATTAAAAGGCATTCATGCATGACGACTAATGGCAGGAGCGGAGCATCTGGCTGGGTCGAATCTCAAACCCCCACATCCATGAAAACCACTAGAAAAGGCAAAAGAAGAGGTGACCTGTTGTTAGGGCAGCTGTGCTGCAAGGACTTGCCCAACTGGACCCACAGATCTGCTATTATAGGCATCTTGAGAACGAGGCTGGCCAAAATGCAGTGCATGGGGTTGGGACCGCGTGCTGAGTGTGAAGGCGGCCAGCCAAGGTAAGTCTATTACCACAAAAATCCACCAAGGTAAATCTATTACCCACCTACAGATGGGGTCCCAGGCAGAGGTCAACTGTATAAGGTCACAACGGTAGTAAGTGACAGCCAAGCATCCATCCTATCCAAGACCACCTGATACTGGACCCATGCTTTTTGTCCAAGACAACATCATGTAAACAATGTTGAATGTGTGTGTGCGCGCATGCGCACACAATGTGTACATATACACAAATGTACACACACACACAAGACCACAAACACCATGAATAAGGGCAACAAGTGGTTAGAATAAACAACTACTCAATTGTTCTCTTTAAAAAAGAAAACTGAGCTGGTCACAATGACACCAGCAACTTGGGAGGCTTAGGCAGGAAAACTTCAAGTATAAGGCCGGCTTGGGTAACAAAGTGAGATTCTGTCTCAAAATAACAAACAAAAAGGGCTGGAGGTGCAGCTCTCAGCAGTACTGGCTCAGTCACATTATTAATATGGCAAAGTAAGAAAGAAAAAGAAAAAGGAAAGAAGGAAGGAAGGCGGCCGGGCAGGCGGGAGGGCGCATGCGCGCAAGAGGTCGTCAACCCAAGCTGTCTGACCTTGTGGAAGACTCTGCTTTGGTCATGACTGCTCACGTTTCATTGATGAAAACGAGTCAAGAGCCTGGAGAGTATAGCTCAGTAGAAGCGCATCCCTGGGTTCAATCCCAGTAGCAGAGGGAAAAAATGGTCGTTTCTCCAAATATCAGGTAAGAAAATTAACTCTTAAATATCAGCACTCTGTAAAAACTGAACTTCAGTATTTTCTGTGAGACAAAAAGCTAAGATTTCTCTGCTGGTGAGAAGTGGGCACCACTGATTTCCTCCACAAGGACACAGGACAAGAGAGGGCATGGCTGCTCTCTCCCTCTAAAAGAGCACCTGCGGGCCTGGACACAGATGGGCTCGCCAGGAGCCGGCTTGCTGGGCTTGAGAAGATTTCACTTTTCCCAGGTTCGCTAAAGAGAAATATCTTAAGCCCTGCCAAGCAAGCAGTCCACGCCTTGATTGTACCTTAACAGGAATGAGAATGCTTCGGCTCATTTACATTTTAAAGGGTACCCTTTCATGATCTTTCACACTAGTAATAGATGTCTAAACCGTTAAATTACTATTTCTTTTCTTAGCCTGAAAGTCGATGCAGACTAAGAGCGTGGCCTCTCCCATTGTTCTCTACCCTAAGTTGGTCCCTGAACAATACTGACAGCTGCTATCAAGCCAGGCTGCATTTACTCTGCGTGCAGCTGCTGCTTGTAGGAACAGACAGTCTCCCGGCACCTCCTCCCTCGGGGCCAGGCTGACACACTGCATATTCAATGAAGGGTGCAAAGGTCCACTGAACTGTCCACCCAATCTTATGCTACTTCGATTTTCCAGGATGCACACAATTCGTTTCGAGCCAAACCCCAGCATTTGCTAAAGCATGAAACTCACAGTGTGGTATAATTATTGATCACTGCAAACATTAAGAGACTCTTCTGACATAACGTACTGATCCAAAAACTTCAGTGATCAAAACTCCCCATGCCGGGATGCTTTAGACACACAAGGGCCAGACATCTTGGGCTGGACCCGACTCACTAATCTGGTTACTGCTGCTTCGCTCTAAGAGCTAATGTGCCTCTATAATCTCAACAATATTTTTTTTCCTGGACTAAAGCCATTCATAAAATTAGCGATTCATCTGTGCTCGAAAATGACTAGTTTTTATTTTCTGCTTGGACTCAAAGGGGGCATTACCTGTGAACATGTGGTTAATGTAATTTCCTTCTTTCTAAAATATAGGTCCAAAGGAGATTCACGGGGCCGGGGCAGTCCTTCTGATCATTTAAATGTAAGATTTTACCACTGGAAAAATTACATGTAAAAACGTAGAGCCTATCAAAAAACAAACATGTTCTGCAAAGTTGAACTGGGTACTTGAGGACTGCTTTGCATATGTTTTCCTTTCATCAAAACAGGCTTCTCCATCCTCATTCATTTGGGTTAAAAAATTCCGTGCTCGAGCTACAAGTACAATTCGCTATTAGTCTTTGCTAATCAAACACAGTACATGCAAAAGTACCAGTGAATATTTGATTTGATCTCTAAAATAAAGCAATTCATTACACAAGAAGAGGGTACAGAAGGCAGCAGACAAATGCAGATGTAATTGTGTTTTTTGCTGAATGTGATTAGAGAGCCCACTAAGTAACAGTCAAAAATGTGATACTGAAGGGGACGAAAGGCAGAGCCTGCTCTGGGGGAGGAGGAGGGAGAATTGTTTATGCAGAGCTAAGCTGTCAAGTGTAATAAAGCAGCTTGAATAAAATTTAAGCTGAAAATCCACTGAAGCTCCCCATTTCGGGGAGGAAAAAGCTATTAAAAGGAAATGAAGGTCACCCTCCCAGTTTATTTCACCTAATTGACTGCCAATAGCTTACCACGGGCAACCCAACTGCAGATCTGCAATTGAGAGCTGATGAAAGGAGAGTTTTCAAGCTGAGGCTCACTCTTTAATCCTCCCTGGCTCTTATGTTTTTTCACCATCTCCAGTTGGGATGTAATTTTAAGCCCTGATGGATTAACTGGTCCCATTGTTTGTGGCGTCATTGGACTATGGCACTCTTAATCCGTCCAGCAGCATGTCTAATTATCATTACAAAGTGTCTGAGGGAACTAGAAAGACCAGCAGGGCATCTTCTCACAAGCAATTAACATAAATTGATAAATGAGTGATTTGAATCCGCTCAAGGCACTCACATATGAATAAAATCAGAACAGACCCTCCTTTCCCTTAGTCTGGCCTGGGCGGAGCACATGAGAACCAGCCCGTCCCACGGTGGGTGGAGGGATGAACTCATGCAGAGGTCACCAGGTTCCTGAATGCCGGAGCCAGTAACTTGTGACTGACAACCAGTCACGGGCAGAGTGCAGGAACCTGCTGAAAGGGTAGCCAGCACTGGGGCAGACAATGAACACTTCTTCCAGGGCAAGAGAGCGGTCCCCTCACTGGCGGGCCACTTACGAGCTCACGAAAGAGGCACAAAAAAGCAAAGGAGCAAACAGTTATGCCCTAGAAAGTACAGGGCAAAAGCAAAGAGAACTAACTCCACGAAATGATTAATTCAGAGACCTGGCCTGACCTCACTGTGGTGGAACACTGGGAGACAGAAGCAAAAAAAGTATTTTAACACTCTCACCTAAAGCTTCTACTCACCCAGTGGAGCAGCCGTGGTGAGAGTGCCACAGGATCAACCACATTTATTTTCCCACTGAAAAGCAGATTTACTGCTCTCCCCATCCTAAAATGTTTCTCCTCTAACCTTCCTTATGCTAAGCCTCTTCCCCTGTGCTTCTCAGCACCCACCCAAACCCCTTCCACCCTCCTTTAGCAGACAGGTCAACATTAAGCTACACAATCTCATACAGACACACATTAAGACATCAAACTATTAAGAAATGAAAGCTGGTTATACACACTGTAGGAGGTAGCCCTGGCAGGCCACGTACCCCGATGATGGCATTCAACTCGGCCATGGTCACCTGTTTGGCACGTTCGACCGCCTGGGCCACCTGTTGTTGATGCTTTGAAAACAAAGACAAGAAATGGTCAGCAATAGCCAAGAACTTTCCTGTGCACCTCAACAACAAAAAGACAAATGCTACACGCAGTGCAGGCGGAAATACAGAACTTAATTACTTTCTCAAGCACATGTTTTGTTGGGTATTTTTACAAACATAGGAAAAGAAAAACCAAAATGGTGCTCTTCTCTTCCATCCCACCCCCCACCCCCAGAACTGAAGATAGAACCCAGGGCACTTTATTACCAAACTACATGTCCAGCATGATCTTGCTAAGCTATCCAAGCCAGCCTCAAACTTGCAATCCAACCTCAGCCTCCAGAGTGGCTGAGATTTTTTTTTTTTTTTGGGGGGGGGGTCTGGGGAAATAACTGAGGAACTGTGATACTCTGATCCTCCAGTCTCAGCCTCCCGAATGCTGGGATTACAAGCTTGCACCACCACATCCAGCCTCCCTTTATTTCTAAAGGGCACCAGTTACCACTTCACTACTGATGGTAATTTTTGGCTTAGAATAGTAGAAAGCCAAAAATAACAGAAAGAATAGTAACTTCAGGATTTAAGACAATAAAGAAGTTGGGATTTGGAAGACGCCCCGGTCGACAGAAGGAGTTTGCCAGTCAGGCATCGTAGCACATGCTTGTAATCCCAGTACTTGAGAGACTGGAGATCGGAGGGTCACTGGTTCACGGGCAGTGCCAGCAACTTAGTGAGGCCCTCCACAACTTAGTAAGACCTGCTTCAAAATTTAAAAAAATAACAAAATAGGAATGGAGATGCAGTTCAGAGGCAGAATGCCCCTGAGTTCAGAATCCCAGAACCCCCCCACACCCCCAAAAAAAGAAGAGCTTTGCAATGATAAATTTGGGCAGATAAAGTTCTTGATGATTTTAAAACACCCATTTAAATATTGAAAATTTAATATGAAGTCCATAATCACTTCTCTAATAAATAAATCTCAACTGATCAGCTTGTGGAGATCCTAGGAATTCCTTTTGTTCTTTTAGCCTTCAGATTTCTCACTCTGGCAAAGAAAGGACCCACCCTTGGTTCCCGGGATGGGAACTTACCCTGCACGCTTTCCAACCCACCCACAAACAAAAACACAGCCACAAGTCAGAGGCATGAGAGTCCCAAGATCACTTAAGCCTAACAACCAGACTGTAAAGGCTGGCCAATGAGCAACAGAGCAGCGGGTGCTGATGGAGCCCTGCTGGGTACTCCCAGGCCAATAAGCCTTTCACCCTGCCTCAGATACCGTCATCACCGCATTTAGGAAGGAGCCTGTGTCCAAAAGGCAGGCAAAATTCCAAAGCAAAACTAAAATATACAGATTACTCATATAAAGAGCTTTCCATCTCAAAGTATTAAGGTAAACCTCAACGAGGTTGAACCTAACTGTAATGGCTTAGCCAGGTGTATGACTCAGTAAGCCGCATAACGTGACGTTACTTTATCCTCATGACTATTATCGTCGACTTCTTCATGAAAAGTATTCTGTCAACCAACTTGATATCCAAGTGCAAACGAAGAAGCTGCTTCATAGCAGGGACCCTGATGGATCTACCTTAGAGTCAGCAGAAGGAAAGCTCTGCACTCAAAAGATAAAAGAGAGTACCTGAACCATCAGTAGCTCTCAAGCTTACGTACTCAGAGTGAACAGAAGCTCAGTAAATCGTTCTGCAGTCTTCCATAAGAAAAAATTAATCTAGGGTGAACTACTGTCCCTGCTTCCACGTGAGCCCTCAAATGTGTCAGACGGGGAGCTATACACTTCAAAACTGTAACAGATGTTCTTCACACTTGTTCCTTGTGATAAAATTAACATCTTAAAACTAGCTAATTTGCAAACAGAGAAGCAACGCAATTGCACTTTAACAGCTGAACAGTTTTACTTACTTCCTGAGACAGAAATGGGATGACCTGTGCACATATCGTATTCAATCTCTTGGCGATTTCAGTCTATAAAGACAAAGCCAAACACGAATTTAGAATACTTCACCATCAGTTCAAAAGGGTACAACTTCATCCTTCCACACTCGGGTCCCTCCCTTACTCCCTCACTTGGGAGGCCCCCCAGCCCCCTCGCAAAGGCACAACTGCACACTTCACTGGTTACTTAATAAAAAACAGTAAGGAGTTGAATGGGTTGGAAAATCTACCCGGTTTAACGGCACCTGATCATTTCAATCCGGAGATTGCGAGCCCCCTACTATATTTTCCCAATGGTAGCCCATGGGATACCTGTGTACTTATAGTAAGTTCATCCAAACTGGTGTCAGAAGCCAGCCTATCAATGTGACCAGGCTTTCAAAAGATGTGACCAAAGGTAGGGGAAAGAAAAAAGGAGCCCACTGACCTTCCCAGGTGTCCTAATTTCTGCACAATGAAAAGAAAAATGTGTGCGTTTATAAATATGTATGTGTACACACACACACACACACACACACACACACACACACACACGACTGAACTCAGGGACATTCTACCTCCAAGCTAAACCCTCCAGTTCTTTTTTGACTCATGACCTTGCTAAGCTGCTGAGCTGGCCTCAATTCTGCAATCAACCTGTCTCAGCCTCCCAAGTACTAGGAGTACAGGAGAAGGCTGTCATGTTTAGCTTAAAAGAAGGATTTTCACGTCAGCATTCTTTACTGTCTCAAAGTTCAAACAAACCAAGAAAACACTAGTAAAAATTGAGCTCGGGCACAGAATGATGGTCAAGTCATGATATCCTGGGTATTTGGAAGGTTTCACCAAAAGCAAAGCTCTCAGTCCATGGTTTTGCTGAATATGTAACAAGCAGCCTGTGTAACAAGCAGCTCAACTACACATCCAGAATGATTCCCTCCGCTACAGGAACGAACTGTCAAGGGAGGGAATGGAGGATGCTCAGCCCAGAGGTTATGCCCGTGCCACCGCCAACACCCTGCAGCCATGGAAAGCTTCCCTCTGACACTGAAGAACCAGTTCTGCTTGAGAAAACAAAAACTGTGTATTCATACCATCGTTTTCTGTCCCTGCTTACTTTGTAAAGGCCGTCTCTATGACTGAATTAGACAATGAAAAGCACCAAGAAACGAAAATTACAGAGCAAGCAGGCTGTGCCCTTGAGAAATAGAGAGCAGGAAAGATAAGGTAGAAATCCCAGAAACTTCACAAGTAAGTATATAAAAAAAAGGGCCACCTTTCCTCGTCTAAGATGATTCCAGCTAACTGGTTACAAAAGTCTTGCCTTCTATGGGTCTGGATTTAGGCCAACCCAAACCAATTCTTCTAGGCGGCCCTGAGATGGGATTACAGAGCAATGCCATGAAGAAATTTTACTAGCAGGGGAAATGTTCAACTGGTAGAGCAAGTCCATGACCTTGCTACAGCCAGCAGAGCAAATATACATGCAAGAGGTACAACTGCACCAGGTGCAAAAACAGAACTGGGTCAGCCCCGCCCAGTCACTGGATCACAGCCACCCACTCAGCTAGCTCAAGGTCACAGCTCTCCTGAAAAGCATGGGCAGGTCTCCCTTCCCCATGGAAGGCGTGTGTGTCACACACACACACACACACACACACACACACACACGTAAAGGAGTCAGGGATGCTCTTTGTGGACTCTTAGTTTTAAGTCTCCACACTCCTTACCTACTATATATTCCAACTGCCTTCTGTTCTTTCCTCCTCTCCAAAATTGACTTAAGATGTTCTTTTCTTCCTTCCTTTTTAAACTCCCAGCCCTTATTTCTTTCTTTCTTTTCTTTTTTTTTTTTTTTTGCGGGTCTGGGATTGGAACCCAGGGGCATTCGACCTCCGAGCTACACCCCCTGCCCTATTTTTTATTCTTTATTTTGAAACCGGGTCTCACTGAGTTGCAGAGGGCCTCACTAAGTAGCTGAGGCTGTCCGCACACCGCGATCCTCCAGGTCTCAGCCTCCCGAGTGCTGGGATGACAAGCGTGCGCCACCACACCCAGCCTTATTTCATTTTTTTGAAACAGATTCTCACTAAGTTGAGGAGGGCCTCGCTAATTTGCTAAGGCTGGTTCTGAACCTGTGATCCTCCATCTCGGCTTCCCTTCCCAAGTACTGGGATTTCAAGTGTGCACCACCACGCCCAGCTCTACTTAAGATATTTCAATTTTAAAAGTGATACCTGTTTGGGCTGAGGATGTAGCTCAATGCTACAGCACTTGCCCAGCACACAATGAGGTGCTGGGTTGGATTCCCAGCACCACACAAAATAAAATAAAAATGAAAGTGATATATACCACCTTTGAGCACACACCCACATGTACACAGATCTATATGGACAGAGAAAGAGAAAAGAAAGCTAAAATCGTCCTAAGTCCATCATCGGGAACATCCCGGACAACCTTCTGGTGATCCTGCGACCCCATCATCTCAGGCTCTCACTTTACCTGCAGAAGCTCGGATGAGAAAATACACTTTAATACCAAGGGATCCTCTTACACATACCGCCTTTCTAGAATCTGTTTTTCTCTTAAAAATGTGGCATATAGCCGGGCGTGGTGGCGCACGCTTGTAATCCCCGCGCTTGGGAGGCAGAGACAGGAGGATCGTGCAGGTTAGAAGCCAGCCGCGCGCGCTGGTTTAGGAGACCCTGTTTCCAAATAAAAATGTAAAAATAGGTCTGGGAGTGTAGCCCGGAGGTAGAAGGGCTTCCAGGAACCCCAGTACCACCAAAAAAAAAAAAAAAAATGTGGCATATATTAGGCCTGGTGGGCACCTGTAATCCCAGTACTTAGGAAGCTAAGAAAGGATTTCAAGTTCAAAGCCAGCCTCCGCAACTTACTGAGGCCTTCAGCAACTTAGTGAGAGACCCTGTTTCCAAATAAAAACTAAATTAGGTCTGGGGGTATAGACAGAAGGTAGAAGGCCCCCGGGTTCCACCTATAGTAATAAGTGTGTGCAAACACGTGCGCGCGCAGACACGCAGACACACACACACACACACACACACACACACACACACTCTCTGCCATGCCAGGCATGCCTGTAATCCCTGTACTTGGGAGGCTGAGAAAGGAGGACTGCAGGTTTGCAGCTAGCCTCAACACTTTAATGAACCCCTCAGCAATTAAACTGTTTCAAAATAAAAAACTCTAAAGAGCTGGAGGGGAGTAGAGTGGCCCTGGGTCTAACCGCCAGTACCAGAAATAAAAAAAATACATGCAAATATGAATGAGACGAAGGAGTACACTGCTAATGTATTCCGCTTAAGACTGCTGGTACTTTAGCACTCCTGATACCAGCAGGCATTTATGCTTCATCCAATTTTCCACAATTACAACTCTATGTCAAACAGCCTTCCACACAGATCTCTAAAAGGAATCTCGGGAAGTAAAACTTCTGGGTCAAAGTGTCCACGCATTTCAAACTGTAACACATCCTGCCACAGGGCCAGGCGGAGAAACGGCCCCAATTTACACGGCTGCCTCTCTGCTCCGTGCTTGCTCTCCCACCCAGAGTCAACATTAGGTTTTGTTGACCTTTTTTTAATCTTTATCCATGTAGCAAATTAAAAAGTGACCTCATTTTTATTTGCATTGCTTGGGCTCTTCCTGAAGTTAAACATCTTTTCACATATTTACCGGTCCTCTCGCTATTGTTTCTAGCGCCATGTTCAGCTGGTGTTTAATCACTGTTCTTTTTGTAGTAGTTCTTTACATAAAACAAACACTGCCTCTTCATCAGTTTGCCCAGCTTGCCCCTTGTCTTTCAGCCTTGCTAATAAGGCTTTTTTGCTGTATAGTAAGTTAAGTTTCTCTGCAGCCAAACTGAAGAATTTTCTTCCCGTGCTCCTGGTTTGGAACACACCTTTCTTCCTTTGTTTGAGTGGTGCAATAGTATACCTTTTATATACTTAATTACTTGATCTAGCTGTAATCTATTTTTGTTTAGTAAAAAGAGATCCTCTAGCCGGGTGTGGTGGTGCACACCAGTAATCCATGTACTCAGAGGCTGAGAAAGGAGCATTGCTGGTTGTTCAACCCTATTTCAAAATAAAAATAAAACTGGGCTGGGATTGAAGCTCAGAGGTAGAATGCTCCCAGTTCAATCCCTACTACCACAAAAAAGAAAAAGAAAAGATACCCTCATCTTTAATAACAGTCACTATGTGGTGTATAGAATGGATTCAAGTTAGAACAGAACATGGTTAAAAAGGACAGTTAAAGACCCATTCTTAACAGAATGAACTTGTACCGCAAACCTTTATAGTAAAGTGATCAAAAAGTAAAAAAGAAGCAAAGATTAAAGCAAAGACAGCATAAACTGAGTCAGACTAGGGAAGACCTGAACAGGAGGAAGAAAGTCACAGATCACAGCTCAAAACTGACGTGCAAACATCAAGGTATAAATACCTTTTGTCCTTCTAAATTCTAAATAAATGCTGTTGGGAAGAAAAGAAAAAGAGGGGAGGGTTTTACTCAAGCTGTCTCCTCTCTTCCCCAGGTCTCTAAACCTCACTTTTTTTTTTTTTTTTTTTTTTTTGGTAGCACAGGGGGTGGAACCCAGAGGCTTTCTACCTTCGGGCTACACTCCCAGAACTATTTTATATTTTATTTGGAAACAGGGTCTCACTAAGTTGCTGAGAGCCTCACTAAGTAGCTGAGGCTGGCTTCGAACCTGTGCGATCCTCCTGTCTCAGCCTCCCCAAGCGCGGGGATTACAAGCGTGCGCCACCACGTCCGGCTTAAACCTCACTTTTAAAACTATATTAACCAGTGACCTTGATTTCTGGAGTGGAAAGACCTAATTCAAGTCTTGCCTGTCCTACCACAGGCTGTTCTGCCCTGGACGGAAGCTGGAGTGCGGCTCCTCCACTGTGCAGGGGAGCAAGGGCAGCCGCCTCCGGGCCTCTGGGCCACGGGAGGGAGCGCGGCGCAGTGCGGGAGCTCCAGGAGGCCTGGGAGGTCCCATCAACAGCCCCATCCCTCCAAGGTCTGGTAGCAGGAGCATCAACGCCGCAGACAGTAATTCCTAGCATCGTCTCTCGCTGCAGCATGGGCTCTTCCTGCAGCGCACAGTAACAGGGAGCACAGCTTTCTGCCCCTCTTTGCACTGCAGCCCTGGATTCCGGGCCGTGCTTCAGCAGCGTAAAGAGGGCTTGCCGCCTTTGCACACTGCCTTCCACCTCTGCTGAAGCCTCTACAGACGATGCCCAGGAAAAGACTGCAGGCTGTCCACCAAGAAATCATTCTCCTGCTCAGAGCTGAAGGTGAGTTTGCTACCTGCCACGGCACGACGTTTACAATAAACCTTCCCTGAACCTGAAGTTTTGCTATTACAAGAGGCAACACCAATACCTCGGCACGCAAGAGTTATCCCCAAGTAAATCCACTTGTCAGCACCGCTGCAACCCGGCGGTGTGAGGGGCTGGGCGGGCGTCGCCCGTCAAGCCTCACTCAACGCGGGCATCGGGGTGCAAACTGCCTTTCCAGAACAATCCTTGTGCTCGCTGCCCGGCCAACTGCCCTCACTGACATAAGCCAACAGCGCTGGCCCTCACCATCCAAGTCAGTGCGAGTGTCCTGGCTACGTCATTCCAGCCCCGGGGAAGCAGGACCCCTAACTGGGCAACAGGACCCCACCAGCCGGCCTCTGAGCCTCAGCACAAGCAAGCGAGCTGGCGTGGCGGACACACGGAGACTACGCCAAGGAGCTACACTCACCGCTCTCTTCAGGCTCTCTTCAGGGACTGGCACGGCGCTTCTCACTTGATAAACTAAGGACACTACGAACTAAGAAGCTGCCTCCCACTAACTGCGGCGAGTCCTCGACGCAAGATGAGAAGTGAGAACACGGTTCCTGCTCGATACCTGCACCTACTGCTTCTCCAGACCCCCCCACTGCCGCTGCCCACAGGCTCACGTCCACATACGTCCTTTTCTATTATTTTCCATCTATCCATTGCCCTTGGTGCCGGGGATTCAACCCAGGAGCATTCTACCTCTGAACTACACCTGCCAACCCTGGTTTATTCTTTATTGTGAACCAGGGCCTCACTAAGTTGCTGAGGCTGGCAGTGAACCTATGATCCTCCTGTCTCAGCTTTCCAAGTACTGGGACGACAAGCCCGTGCCACCATGCCCAAGCTTCCTTTTTATTTTTTAATCAGGGTCTCACTACGTTGTGAGGCTGGCCTCAAACCTGAGATCCTTCTGCCTCGACCTCCCCATATTATAGGCGTGTGCTGCGGTGCCAGGATCACATCCTACGTGTGTTCAGAATCAAGCTTCATCGGACTGTAAAGTCATCTCTGTACTCAACAGCCAAGGCACAACCATGTTGGCCATTACCAAAGTGGGAGCCACTGCGCACTGGGTGTTACCCAACCAAAATACAGACAATATCAAAGAATGCGAAATTTTGCCCTACCTTTCCATTCCTTAATTCACTTCAAAAAGGTAGATTTCGGGTCTAAGGACTGAGCAAATTTTTTTTTTTTTTGAGCCAAAAAAATTTTTTTTTTCCCCCTGGAAAGGGGTAGTAAGCCAAGTAAGTTTGGGAATCTATGTTAAGGCTGCTTACATAAGAAATCACACTAGCATAGGTCAAGATTTGTGGACATGGAGCCAGCCATGGTGGTGCACACCTGTAATTCCAATACTTGGGAGGCTAAGATAGGAGGATAGAATGTTTGAGGATAGCCTTAGCAATTTACTGAGACCCTTTTTCAAGATGAAAAATTAATAGGGCTGGGCATGTAAGTTGAAGGCAGAATGTCCTTGGGCTCAACCCCCAGCACAACCCCCACCCCCCCAAAAATATTCATGGACATGGGGCTGAGATGCAGGCTCAGAAATACCCTGTGTGAAGCCGAGCATGGTGGCGCACGCTTGTAATCCCAGCATTCAGGAGGCTGAGACAGGAGGATCGCGGTTCATGGACAGCCTCAGCTACTTAGTGAGGCCCTCTGCAACTCAGCGAGACCCTGTTTCAAAATAAAGAATAGAAAATTGGGCAGGGGGTGTAGCTCAGAGGTTGAATGCCTCTGGGTTCCATCCCCAGACCCACAAGAGGAAAAAAAGAAAGAAAGAAAGAAAGAAAGAAAGAAAGAAAGAAAGAAAGAAAGAAAGACCCTGTGAGAAAGCAGGTTCAGTCCTTTTTGTGCTCCCCCAAATTAAGTCCCCACGCGTCCCCACTGCGTCCACGGGGGTGCACAGCCAGTTGCCTGAAGCTCAGCAGGGCGAGGTCCACGGTAGGGTGACTGCCCACGGGTCTCAAAGCAGACCAACGGCACCCTGCCCGGAGCCAGCTCGGGGAGGGGAAGCCCCCCCAGGACTAGATGGTAAAGTAATGGATCATAAAAGCGGGGGCTTAGACTGAGGGCTGGCAAGCTATCTGCTGGTTTCTTGGAACCAAGTAGAAAGCCAAGAGACAAACAGTGGGACACTGGGAAGAAGTGTCTGGCAAATGATGAACAGCTGCAGACCATGAAAACCAACAGGTATGAATGGATAACCTCCACATCCCTTTTGACCACAAGTTTCTAAATCTATAAAAGGACGGTCTTAAAATGCGGAGGGAGGGGAAGAGTTCAGGCTCACCAGCGATCAAACAAAGGGCAAACTTTGTTATAAGAAAGGTGGGTAATTTGAACTGGTTAAGATGGGTGTGTGTGGGGGGGGGGTAGTAAAGGTGGAACCCAGGGGCTTTCTACCTTCGAACTATACTCCCAGACCTATTTTATACTTTATTTGGAAACAGGGTCTCACTAAGTTGTTGAGAGCCTCACTAAGTAGCTGAGACTGGCTTCGAACCTGCGCGATCCTCCTGTCTCAACCTCCTAAACGCAGGGATTACAAGCATGGCCACCACACCCAGCAAGATAGTTTTTTTAGAGTCAGGCTTGGTGGTGCATGCTTGTAATCCCAGCATTTAGGAGGCTGAGGCAGGAGGACAGTGGTTCACAGACAGCCTCAACTAACTTAGTGAAGCTCCTTGCAACTCAGTGAGACCCTGTTTCAAAATAAAGATTAAAAAATAGGGCTTGGGGGGAGATGCCCCTGGGTTTCATCTCCACTACCAAAAAAAAAAAAAAATGGTTAAGCTGGGGGTGGTGGTGCACACTTGTAACCCCAGCATTTGGGAGGCTGACACAGGAGGATCATGATTCAAGGACAGCCTCAGCCATTTAGTGAGGCCTTTGCAACTCAGTGAGACCCTGTTTCAAAATAAAGAATAAAAAATAGGGCTGGTGGTGTAGCTTGGAGGTAGAATGCCCCCTGGGTTCCATCCCCAACACCACAAAAAAAATTTTTTAAAAAAGAGAAATTAATCAAACCCAGTGATGATGAGTCCTCAGGGAAACTGGACTGTCCATAAATTGGTATGGTCATCTTGGTGAGGCTGCCACAGCTAAGAATTTATCCTAAGGATCCTAAGAGTTTAGATGGAAGCATTCCATGCATGAAGCTGTTCACTGCAGCACTCGTTTCAAAGATGGAACAGCAGTTCAACGTACAACTTTCATCTACTGACTTCCAGAAAAGCCTAACATTTGCCTTCCTGTCTCATTCTAGAGAACAGTTAAACATACCACGTCAATCCACAGGTATGGCAAGTAACCGTTAAGTCACACTCACAATGATACTGAATGGTCAACACACTTATTTAAGCAGGAAAGAAAGAACAAAGGCATGGTGTTATTCTCTGTGTGTGTGTGTGTGTGTGTGTGTGTGTGTGTGTGTGTAAATATGTGCATGTGGCCAGGCACTGAAGTTGACATCCAAAATATAAATAGTGATTACGTTCGCAGTAAGGCTATTCATAACATTTTTCCTTCAGTGACCTTGAGCACACTGCCATTTATTTACTTACTTACTTATTTTTGGTACTGGGGATCGGACCCCGGGGCATTCTACCTCTAAGCTACATCCCCAGCCTTATTATATTTTTTATTTTGAAACAGGGGCTCACTAAGTTGCTGAGGCCCTAATTTGCTGAGGCTGGTCTAGAACCTACAATCCTCCTGCCTCAGCCTACTAAGTACTAGAATTGCAGGGGCGTGCCACTGTGCCTGGCTTATTGTTTAAATTTATGACTAAAATGGGAAAGGAAGTAAAAGGAGGTAGGCCCACTAAGACTCAAATGCAACAATGCCAGCAAACCCTGAAATCATTTGGGTATCTGACCTTCAAACAATCCTCAAATCACAAGCGGAAATGACTTACTCGAGATCCTAAACAAGGTTAGAATCTACGTATGCTAGTTGGTCCTTTCTCCAGGAAGCGGTTGTGAGACATGGGGCCCTCGCCCTAGACGATACCACAGGAAGTGGCCCACTGCCTGTCAAGGTCAGCATCACTCGGTGCCCTTCCTTGCGGCCCAAGCAAAAGGAGCATTTTACATGGGGCTTTGAGCAAAATTCCAAATCTTAAGTGAACAAATTACAGCCAAACTCTACTTTCATGTTCTCCTTCACAGGCAGAGAGAATTAGGAACCATCTGTATCATCAATCTTGCCCACCAGTGCAGCCAGCTCCACAAACACATCCCTAGCTTCTGAAGATGCCGTCAGTGTATCCATCCCTCAAGCAAAGGCAGGGCACATTTAGGAAAACTGTACCAAAAATGATGGGGGTGAAGTATTGCAAATAATCTCTAACTCCCTTCCCCTTCAAAGGAGAAAAGATCCTTTCCCAAGAGGCAGTCTTCAGAACATGTGCTGCTGGTGACAACATGACTGGACTTTGCTTCACAAATACACTCATTGAAAGGGAAGCTTAAGTGGATCTTAAATTCTGATACAACTGATTAGATTTTTGCTTAAAATACAATGGCACTGATAAAAAATAAAGAGTGAGGCCGGGCGTGGTGGCGCACACTTGTAATCCGCGCGCTTGGGAGGCAGAGTCTTGGGAGGCAGAGTCGGAAGGATCGCGCAGGGTCGAAGCCAGCCGCGCGCGCTGGCTTAGGAGACCCGGTTTCCAAATAAAAATGTAAAAATAGGTCTGGGAGTGCAGCTCGGAGGTAGAAGGGCTTCCAGGAACCCCAGTGCCACCAAAATAAATAAATAAATAAATAAATAAATAAATAAATAAATAAATAAATAAATAGTGTGGAGTTTGTCGTTGTTTGGGGATGTGTTGTTTTTCTGGTGTTGGGAACTGAACCTAGAGCCTCTCAGAGGCTAAGCACGCCTCCACCTAGCACAAGGGGTGGTACCTGTGTGGTAACCGAGGTTCCAGGTGGCTTCTAAGCTGTGTGCAGGTCAGAGATCACCTGCAGGGCTTGTTAAAATAGTTGGCTGGGCCTCAGCCCTGGGGCTTGACTGAGGAGGTCTGGACCTACATTTCTTTCCTAACATGGCCCCAGGTGCCCCTGCAGCTGCTGAGCTGGGAGCCACATTTCTAAACCACTATGCACATGGCGGCAGCCATGTGGCATTTGCCAGGTCTTCTGACATCTCTAATCTTCGGGACACCAAGTCCCCTGAGGGAGTGGACCAAAAGGTTAAAATAACCTGCCGAAGGTCAAAACAAGCTAGAAGTCAGGCCATCTCCCTCCAGAGCCCAGGCAACACAATGGGGCCTTCTCCACACATTCTTACAAACTCAGGCCAAGACGAGGGCAACCCAGGGTGGCAGACCAGGCACACATGTGCCTCCTGTGGGGAACCTCAGACAATATTCACAGAAATTATCCGACCCATGGCAACGTAATCTCACCCCTTCCAAAACCATGATTACAAGAAAACAAAGGGTACCAGATGACAGAAACCTTTAGTGACTAATCAGAATATAAGTCACCAATTACTGGCAGATAATAACTTTTATGTTCTCTCCCCCCACACTTGGCGGCTGCTACAGCCTTCTAGCCCTGAAACCTTTCCAACTGGGCCCCAGACTCTTATCTACCCTTCCCTGCTCATCTTTCACACTCACTGCTTCTCTGAAAACATGGAGCGTTAAAAGAAAGAAGGGGGGAGGCAAAACATGCCCAAGGCTGCCTGGGCAGAGATAGTAACACTAATTGCTCCCATTCTCTGGCTCCTAAGGCAGATTGCAGGGCCTGCATCTCCAGAGAAAGCTCCGAAAGCAAGCTGGAAAGCAAGCTCTATCTTCGCAGAGGCTCTCAGCAGAGACTCTGAGTGCCCTTGATTGTTTATGGTCTTAACGCAGAGCCTCTTGAATGCATTCATTTTAATAGCAGGCTTGAGTGTGGGGCCCATCAAAGAATGACAAAGCAACTCCATTCACTGTTTCTCCTTCCTGCAAAGATGGTCTTTTGATTTATTTGCAAATGACAAGGCTGCCAGGCCCCACTCGAGGGCTGCCTTCACCCCCCACCCCACCAAAGAATTCAGTTGCATTTTCCAAGATGAGGTTGAGTCTGCAAGGCTCTGTATTTGTGCAACCCCCCCCCCCATTCTTTCTAATTAATGACTTAAATGTTTTGACCCAACTGTTGCCAAGCAGAGCATTTGGGCTTTAATTTGTCATTTTGGTAAGGACGCATCTTTGACAAAAGCATCGCAGCTGTTTCAATTCCTAACTAGCACATTTCCATTATTCAGAAACCCTTGTTACGGAGCTTAGCAAGGGCCTGTTCACAGGAAGCCCAGTTGACTTGTCCCAGAATGGAGGGGAAAAAAGATAGCTTTTGATGGCCTTAAAGGAAAATGTACTCTTTGGTGGCACAGAAGGTTTTCAAGACAAACTCCATGGGGGTGAATCACGGAACATCACCGCCGCGCCCATAATTCTCCACTGGAAAGAGCTTGCCTCTCCCTGAACACGCCCCAGAGCAGCAAGCCCACGCCTTGCCTTCCGGCTCCGCAGATCCCAGTCAGCAGGGAGCTTGTGAGAAATTGGGTAACATCACACACAAGCAGAAATCGTTGAAGTAAAAGGCAAGTACATCATCTCTGGAGGATGAAGGTAGAAACGGCAACGGTGAAGAGCAAGCATGTCTACGTGAAGGCAAGACCGCAGGGGACTACGCAAATGCAACTCACGGCTCAAAGCCAGCTGATGACGTTTTCACAGCACCTGTAACACTGCTTTCTTTGAATAATACCTAAAACATTGCTTTCCACCTGTAGCTACTATTTAAGCCTGAGAAACTTCTTTGGTTGGTACTGACGACCAGCAATGGATGGGCAAGATTCCCAGACATAGCCAGCATCCATTGCGCCCAACTCTAAAGGGCTAGCTGCTCGTTAGCCTTAGTGGTTCCTATGGCCCCCGGCCAACATCATGTTTCGAGATCACTGGAGAAGCTGTTCAGCATGACCTAATACGAAAAAAATCCTTAGCCATTCCAGATGGCAGAGAGGCCCGTTTTACGCTAAGCTGCCAGGGGCCAGTGGCTCCCTAACTTTTTGGCCATGCTACAGCTGACTGACCCTCACACATGGTTGCAGCTGCCACCAATCCTCCTGAACAGCTGTTTAAGAAACGCAGATCCAGGCCAGCAAGCCCAAGCGGCGCCGCAGCAGAATGACTGCAAGCGTGAGAAGTGGATGTGTCCGTAGGAAACCCACAGGACAGTCGCCCCCAGAGATCTAAACTCAGGGGTGAAATTCCAGCTGAAGCCCCAGCCTGGAGCTGTATTCTCACTGCCCCGGGCTGAGCTGCTGGCCAGAGGCTGTCTGTCCTCTGGAAAGGAAGGCAAGGCTCCTGGATTCCCAGCTGGCACAAGGAAATCTCAATCAACATCATCCACCAAGAAGCCTGAAAGATCCAGCATCAATCTGTAAAAGGGAGAGAGGACTCTATTTAAAAATAAACTACCGAGGCCGGGCGTGGTGGCGCACGCTTGTAATCCCTGCACCGCTTGTAATCCCTGCACCGGGGAGGCTGAGACAGGAGGATCACACAGGTTCAAAGCCAGCCTCAGTTACTTAGTGAGGCTCTCAGCAACTTAGTGAGACCCTGTTTCCAAATAAAAGAAAAAAAATATAGGTCTGGGAGTATAGCCCAGAGTTAGAAAGTCTCTGGGTTCCACCCCCAGTACCATCCAAAAAGAAAAATAAACTACCAGAGTCTCCCTCAGGAGCAGAGCCATCCTGTACCCAGCAAGTTCAAGGATGGGAGCCGCTGAGAAACCTGTGAACTGTTAAGTCAGTCAAGAAAACATTTATTCTAGCCGGGCATGGTAGTGCACATTGTAATTGGGTGTAGCACATTGTAAGTACTTGAGAGGCTGAGACAGGAGAATTGCAGGTTCGAGCCTCGCCAATTAAACAAGCCCCGTCTCAAAACAAACAAAAAAGGCTTGGGTTGTTGGTGGGAGGTAGAACACCCCTAGCACCCAGTACCTATCTATATATGCGTTTGCCTGTGTGTGTGTGTGTGTGTGTGTGTGTGTGTGTTTTCAGATACTAGGGACAGAACTGGCATTCTATCAAAGCTACACCTCCAGCCCTTTTTTTTTTTTTTGGAAACAGGGTTTCGCTAGGTTGATGAGTCCCCCTATGTTGCCGACACTGTTCTCAAACCTGCAATCCTCCTGCCTCAGCCCCCCAAGTAGCTAGAATAATAGGTATGTATCACAGTGCCAGGCAAAATTTATTTTCTCAAAAGCATTTTAAAACATGATTCAAATGAAATAGGGGATGCTAATATTTTCAGAGTAAAACCCCAGGGAAAGCTCAATTTTATTACTGAAAATTTGGAACCGGGCGCAGTGGCGCACAATTATAATCCCCGTGCTTGGGAGGCTGAGAAAGGAGGATCGCACAGGTTCAAAGACAACCTCAGCTACTTAGTGAGGTTCTCGGTAACTTAGTGAGACCTGTTTCCAAATAAAATATAAAATAGGTCTGGGAGTATACCCCAGAGGTAGAAAAGCCTCTGGGTTCCACGCCTAGTGCCAAAAAAAAAAAAAAAAAAAAAAAAAAAGAATTTGGAAGAGCCGGGCGTGGTGGCGCACACTTGTAATCCCACTATTTGGGAGGCTGAGGCAGGAGGATCACGCAGGTTCGAAGCCAGCCTCAGCAACTTAGTGAGGCACTCAGCAACTTAGTGAGACCCTGTTTCCAAATAAAGTCTAAAATAGGGTCTGGGAGTATAGCCTGGATTCCATCCCTAGTACCACAAAAAAAAAAAAAAAAAAAAAAAGAATCTGGTAATAATCACAAATACCCTAGATGACAGATGCCATAGTATAGATTCACTAGATACTGACAAAGCTATGTGTGGGGAGGCAAACAAGAATAATATGTTAAATACAAATTCAATGATTACTTAGCCAGGTGCCACCAACACGCCTGTAATCCCAGTACTTGGAAAGCTGATACAGGAAGATTGCAGGTTTAAAGCCAGCCTCAGCAATTTAGCAAGAATGCTTCAAAATAAACTTAAAAAGGGCTGGGGTGAGCCGGGCGTGGTGGCACACGCTTGTAATCCCAGCATTCGGGAGGCTGAGACCGGAGGATCATGGTTCACAGGCAGCCTCAGCTACTTAGGCCCCCACAACTCAGTGAGACCCTGTTTCAAAATAAAGAAGAAAAAATAGGGCAGGGGGTGTAGCTTGGAGGTCGAATGCCCCTGGGTTCCATCCCCAGACCCGCAAAAAAAAAAAAAAAAAAAAGCCAGGGGGGGGGGCTGGGTGTAGTTCAGAGGCAGAATGTCCCTGGAGAGATTGATTTAAAAGAAAAGTCAGCTTTTCTTTTAAATTATGCTTGTAATCCCAGCATTTGGGAGGCTGAGAGAGGAGGATCACCGTTGGTGGACAGCCTCAGCTACTTAGTGAGGCCCTTTGCAACTCAGTGAGACCCTGTTTCAACAGAAAGAATAAAAAACAGGGCTGAGGGTTGTAGCTCAGAGGGAGAGTGCTTGTGGGTTCCAGCCCCAGTTCATACCCCCAGTACCAGGCATGGTGGCGCATGTCTTGGGAAGCTAAAACAGGAGGACCACAGGCTCAAAGTCAGCCTCGGCAACTTGGTGAAGATCCTGTTTCAAAATAAAAAATAAAATAGGGCTGGGGATATAGCTCAGAAGTAGAGTGCCCCCGGGTTAAACCCCCGAGCCTTTCCATCACTGCATTATAATAATACAATCTACAAAGAAATCCAAGCAAAAGAACTATCAGCATTCCCGCGAGTCAGCAATCAACCTGCTTCCAAGAGGAAAAAATGTGTTGCATGAGAGAGACTCTATTATTGGTTACATGGATTGACCAAAAATATATGCAATTAAAAGTATGCCAAAGAAAAAGCCCACTGCCCTTATGCCCAGGCTTATCGATGTATACTTTTTATTTTTTATTTATTTATTTTTTTGGTGGTACTGGGAGTGGAACCCAGAGGCTTTCTACCTCCGGGCTATACTCCCAGACCTTTTTTTATATTTTATTTGGAAACAGGGTCTCACTAAGTTGCTGAGAGCCTCACTAAGTGGCCGAGGCTGGCTTTGAACCGTGCAATCCTCCCGTCTCAGCCTCCCAAGCGCGAAGATGTCAAGTGTGCGCCACCACGCCTGGCCAATGTATACTTTTTAAACTACACAGTGTTAACAATGCTGCCTTAAGACAGAGAAGCATTAAATCAAAAGAAACAGCACCTGAGAGTAATGAAAGTAGAAAGCGTCTATAAACCAGGGGCCGCCAGAAGTTACCGCACGCGTCATTTTACAAGTAGATAAATCAATTTATGTGCTCGTGTGTGTTTCCAGAAAACATCCTAGATATTCCCCCATTAATTATGTGGGTTCTAGGACATCTCAATTCCCGTTTCCCAGAGCACCAGAGACCAAATTTAGCCCACATATTCTTCACACTGGTCTGCCCCTGTGTGGTCCCCACAGGGCTGGGCTGGCTCAGTGAGGCCAGCTCCTTCTGGAAGCAGGGAATAGACTTCCTGCCATTTGGTCTGTGAAACACAGTAATCCACCGGGGAGTAAAGGTCAATGTTGCACTTTTGGTCATTACTGAATCATTTGAGATGATCCGTGGTGAGGACGAGAGGAAAATCGAAGGCTGTGAGAACGCTGCAAATGGCTTGGCCTCAGACCGATTTTCATCTCCATCTGTCTAATAGACGTGTGGGTAAAAAGCCCACCCTCTTTCTGGGCCACTCGGCTGTTTTCAAATAGGAGGCACCAGCCAGAAGCCAGTTAAACAATATACTAGGAAAGGGGGAAATAACCTTCTTAGCCCCAGACCAACACTTACTCAGGTTTGAGGTCATCTGCTCAAGTTGGGAATGCAATTTTCCAGTCTGCAAAGCAGTTCCGCAAAGTAGAAATTTTAACTAATACAGAGAATCCTCTGCAGCCTGGGGACGTGTGCCAAAAATCTCTTTACTTGTGCATGCAAATCTATGCATGCTTACACCTCCACCACCACCACCACCCCCACCACCACCCCCTCCCCGCAAAGAATCCACGCGATCCCTAGTACATCTGCTAAGGCACACAAAGGGGAGCGGCAGCGCCGGGAACTGCATGCTGCTGCTCCGAAAATCTCCCCCAATGTCCAGCTAAAGCTGCCGCTTCATCATTAAGGCGTTTCAGTCCCTAAATACAAGACGTTCTTGGGAACCTAGGGCCCAGTGATTATTCAACTCATGGACTAAATGTTAATATCCCTTGATTTTTAAACCAATATCCCCCTTCACTGGTCTGGCTCAGCTGTTTTTAAGATAATGTTGTGCCATATAGAAGTTTAGGCCCCCACAGTCTATCAACGTCAAACAACATCGTGTCAAGCGAAGATTCAATTCAGGTAAGTGCCACTGCCAAATTTTCTTGTTCCCAGACGGGCTTTAAGATTATTTTATTGCTTAAAATTTAATTTGTTCCAACTCGTGTCTCCATGACAACGTTGGCTAACCCTGCAAATCATTTGGGTAATTGGATATCTTATCTTTCTATTGCTCTCAAATCGAATGATTCTGCTAGAATTGTAACAGCCAATCAAATTTACAGTCCTCTTGAGTAATAGACTTGGAGAAGTAGCCACATTCATCTCCTCTTTACAGCCATACGAACCAGTATGCGACAAATAGGAGAATCTGGCCTCCCAACCAAACCCCAAATTATAAATGGTGTCAACGCCAATATTCGCAGAGTGCAAAGTCAACTCCAAGACCCTTCACTCTGCTGCTTTAATTAAAGAAGCAACAGTTGGTGCTCAACTATACCAACTCGGAGCGATGGTGGCACTTTGACCGAAAATGGACGAGAGCAATCCCAAAAGCTAAAAAGGGGGAAAAATTTTAAAGACCTTTAAACAGGCAACTCTGTTGACTATTTGGCCTGTGACAAAATAATAACCCAAACAATGGCTGAATGAGATTCTAGAAAGGCGCTGACACTGATCTGTCTGGGGCTCTTTAGGTTAACAGTCATTCTTAATAGAGCAATCAAGAAAAAAGAAAGAGGACACACATAACCGATTCATACACCTCTATACCCTCCGAGAAAGAAATCCACACCGTCAAAACCTGACACCTCCTGATGCTTCAGTAATTCAGGAACATCACATCATCAGAGGTAGCGAGTTACGAAATACGGTTTCTTAAAAGATCCAAAAGCCAGCAGTTCCACTTCCCCTTCGAGTTAGTGGTGCCATTTTGTCTTTGGTCAGCTAAAAAGCAGAAGCTGGACACATTTCAGTGTCCGACTCCACTCTCCTTGGATCCGAGGGCGCTCAGGGCCCAGGCGCCGAGAGCGCCAGCCTGCTTACACACGCCAACTGGCCGGCCAGGGAGCTGTCAACAACCGAGTGCTTCCCCCGGCGCTCGGGACAGCGGGGCCAGGTCTCAGGCACGCCATCGGCAGCCATCGGCAGCCATCGGCAGGCACGGGGTCTCTAAGCTCCTGGGAGCAGGATGACCCTCCTTCGTTCCAAACACTTAACGAGGCGTCGCCACCGCCCCGTACTTGGCATAGCAGGCAAAGGCCTCAGCTTCTAGAATGTTCAGGCCTCAGTGGCTGCTCTTCTCCCCTGGGAGGGTTTGTTTTGTTCCTGCTTTCCTAAATATTGGCCCAGGAGTGAGCGCCAGCTGTGAAGGCGACAGGTCCATGGAGTCACAGAGCCACGTTCAGACCTGACCCGCATGTCACAGCACCTGGAAGGCCAGCACGCCATGGCGGACACCGCACCTGCTCTCCTACAACAACTGGACCTTGGAATCCCACACCAGCCCCTTTATTTTCAGGAAGACCAATCCTTCAAATTAAGGAGCCGTTTTCCATATATTTTCTTTTTTTATTTTGGTGCTGGGGATTGAGCCCAGAGGCATTGTACCTCGGAGCTACCCTCCTAGCTCATCTCCATGTTTATTTGGAAGCAGGGCCTCGCTAGGTTGCTGAGGCTGACCTCGAAGCCCGTGATCCTCCTTTCTCTCCTCCCAAGTACTGGGATCCCAGGCATGTTCTATCGCACTCAGCTTCCCTGTTGCTAATATTAGACAGAAACAAATTTGAAATGCACAACCTACACTTTATTCAGCCAAAACTCACTCCAATAAAAAAAAAAAAAAAAAAAAAAAAAACAAATCCTAGCCGGGCGTGGTGGCGCACGCTTGTAATCCCCACGCTTGGGAGGCGGAGACAGGAGGATCGCGCAGGTTTAAGAGACCCTGTTTCCAAATAAGAATATAAAATAGGTCTGGGAGTGTAGCCCGGAGGTAGAAGGGCTTCCGGGAACCCCAGTACCACCAAAAAAAAACAAAAACAAGAAACAAAAAACAAAAAACCTCTCTGTTGTTCATCTCGTCCCTTAGACCGTCAAACTCAAGGTAACTTTATTCTCCCTCGTACCCACATTAATTCCTTCAAACTGTCGTCTTCCACAGACAAGTCCCTTTGCTATTGGCCCAAGTGAGGCATTCTCATTCTTCTAGAAGCTGCCTACGGCGGCTGGATAGCTTTTATATCTTTTCCATTTTTTTTCTTTCGAGCCTACAGATAAATGCTTAGGATTTTCAGAAGGAAACCAGTACGAATTTACAACTATGGGAAGAAATCTGAAAAGTGAGCTGATTCAGGAGAGGAGAGAAGGTGGGCTTGGGAAGAGGACGGGTGTGGACGGGGCGAGGCTGGAGCTTAGGCGGAGTGAGGATGACTACCGGAGCGGGTAAGGGCAGGCGCCACGCAAGGACCAATGGAGCTGCTCCACGGAGGGAAGGACCCCGGCGGGGTAGAGGCTGCTGCTATTCCCTAACCCTACTTGCCTGTTTTCTTTTAAAGGGGAAAATAATATCTACAGAAAGGGGATTTGGGAGGGTTGATGCGGAGCTCCAGCAAAACAGTTTCTGGAAGCTCCAGGGATGGGGATTGTGACTACTCATTCTGGTGCCCTCCTCTCCCCCCAAAAGCCTATTCGACAATAGTAAAATAAGCTAACTTCTTTTTTTTTTAAAGGGGAAACTAAACCCAGGGATCTTCTACCTCTGAGCTACACCCCTAACCCTCTTTTTCATTTTTTTATTCTGAAACAGGGTCTTGCTAACTTGCTGAGGCTGGCCTCGAACCTGCGATCCTCCTGACTCAGCCTCCCAAGTACCAGAATTATAGGCATGTGCCACCATGTGGGGCATAAACTGACACACACAAGGCTGGCCAAGACAGCTCTGAGAATGGAGCAGGCACCGGAGCTGCAGGCTGCGTGGGGGCAGGATGCCCTCCCTCCATCCTGGTGGCCATCCTTTCATTTCTCCATCCCAGACCAGGATGCAAGATCAACATTAAGACCCCCCCCTTCCTGAACCCAGAGCGACCTTTTTATTTTCACTCACTAATCCATAGAAGCCTTTCAAATGGCACAAATAAAGGCAGCCGCGTTTTGTTCTCAAAATCAATTTTCCCCCCAGACATCAACTAGATGTTCCCCGCACGGAGAAAGAACAGCCCTTCCCTTCTAATTCAAAAATCCATACTGCCATTGCCCTTGCAAACTGCTAAACAAGCAGTATCGGCAAGTCACTCGTGTTCTGTAATGTATTTACTGCGAATCCCCACGGCTCGCCTCCTGCTGTGCTTTCCTATTGTGTCTGGGCGTGTCAATACACTGGCTGGTCACCGTGCTGTACTTATGCGTACGGGTGCTCAAGGCACCAAGAGGCACTGGGAAGGAACAAAGGGCCTTGGAGGGACCCGCTCTGCATGGGGGGGGGGGGGGGCGGGCCTCAAGGACAGGCTGCCTTCTTGCACTTCACACCGCTGCACCTCCCACAGCTGGACGCACCAGGATGGCCTCTGCACACAGGGTTCGAAGTCAAGGCTCCTGTGGCGAAATCGTTCCCCAGGTTATGGCGCCGCCTGCCCCAAGAAAACACACTGGTGGACCCTGAGAGGGGCATCCCGATTCAAGGAAGGCAGGCAGACGGAGGGCGTGGTAAAGAGTCTGGCTCTTCTGCTCCGCACAAGTCCACGGGACACTCGAGAAAGAGCACCATTTCCCCAGCGACAGTAGACAGACAGTGGAGCACCTCCTATGCCATGCAGAAACACAGGGGCAGGTCTAGCAGGAAGACAGCCTGGAAAGCCTCCTTCACAGCAAATCTGAGGCCAGAAGCTGAAGAAAGGCCTGCTCCTCTAACAAGCACCTCCCGAGTCTCCGGATTACTTCTTCCTCTTAAGATATGTAATATGCAGGTATCATAAAATGCTCATTTATAGGCTCCAGGCATAATACAAGTGGGTGTTAAGACAGGTGTTCACTGTGCATTTTCTCTTCTGTTTGAAATTTTTCATAATAAAATGTGGGGGGGGGGGTACTTCAAAGCAAATAACCAGCGGTCTAATCGCCATGTGATTAAGAGAGCTGGTGACGAAATCAGGTTTGATGCCTTGAGATAAGCTCGTGATGCCATTTATCCACAGCCCTGCCGGCGCTGCGGTCACCCTTCGGCCATGAGGACGGTCCCAGGACAGGAACGCAGCACATGCTCGGTCCCACCAAGACTTTTGTTTTTCTTGTTTTAAGTCCAAACCCAAAATGCATCACTGCAATTAAACTCATGAGGAAACCTCCATGACTGAGGCCAGCCTCAACACGTCAAGAAGCCTCGGTGAAAGTCAGGCGTGGTGGCGCACGCCCGAGGCCAGTGTGCGCTACCTTAGCAAGACTCACTTCAAAACGTAACGCAGGGAGAGAGGGGCTGGAGCTCACTGGCAGAGGTCCCTGGATTCGATCACCAGTGTCACACACACAAAAACCAGCAGCAGCAGCCACCTCCGCGAAGCTGGTGCAAGGGCAGAAAGCTGGAATTCCAGCCACCAGGAGCCCGAGGCAGGAAGATGGCGAGTTCAAGGCTAGCCTGGGCACTCAAAAAGGCCAGGGGTGTAACTTGGAAGTAGAGTGTCCCTGGGTTCAATATCCAGTACCACAAAAAAAAAAAAGAGAGAAAAAGAAAAAAGCCTCAGCAAATATTGTGATGATGAACATAGCAAGAAGTGGTTAAATAAAATCTTTTTTTTTTTTAATTTGGTACTGGGATTTTTTTTTAGAACAAGTTCTCCCCTAAATTGCTGAAATTGGCCTTGAAGCTGCAATCCTCTTGTCGTAAATTCCCAAATACTGGGCATAGAGGTGTGTGACACCATATCTGACCAGGTTTATATCAGTACTGTTATTATTTTCTTTTTTAGGTCTGGGGATGGAACCCAGGGGCATTCCATCTCCGAGCTGCACCCCTACCCTATTTTTTTTTTTTTGAAACAGGGTCTCACTGAGTTGTGGAGGGCCTCACTAAGTAGCTGAGGCTGTCTGCGAACCACGATCCTCCTGTCTCAGCCTCCCAAATGCTGGGATTACAAGCGTGGGCCACCACGCCCGGCTTATATTGGTATTCTTAATTCAAGTTTTCAATCTGCACTTGTTGCTGGCTCCTGAGATGTGTACCAGCAATGCAACAAGCATTTTTTTTTCCAAAAGTAGCTTTCACCTAGTTCCTAATGTGCAGGGCCCAAAAGCAGTTCCAACTACCCCAAACACAGAGTAAACACACTGCATGCCAGGCACCCACGCCGTGTAACTTTACAAGGGGAGACATACATCTCAAATGCAAGCTCTGACCACACTCAACCTGGCTGGTATATTAACAGAGGCCCATGAGAAAACCTGTGGTGGAATATAGCTCAACGTGCTGGCGCACCCACAGGGGCCTGGGCTCAGGAGGGGAGCACCCACAGAGGCCTGGGCTCAGGAGGGGCACACCCACGGGGGCCTGGGCTCAGGAGGGGAGCACCCACGGGGGCCTGGGCTCAGGAGGGGAGCACCCACGGGGGCCTGGGCTCAGGAGGGGAGCACCCACGGGGGCCTGGGCTCAGGAGGGGAGCACCCAGGGGGGCCTGGGCTCAGGAGGGGCACACCCACGGGGGCCTGGGCTCAGGAGGGGCACACCCACAGGGGCCTGGTCTCAGGAGGGGCGCACCCACAGGGGCCTGGGCTCAGGAGGGACGCACCCACAGGGCCTGGGCTCAGGAGGGGCGCACCCACAGGGCCTGGGCTCAGAAGGGGCGCACCCACAGGGGCCTGGGCTCTGAAGGGGCGCACCCACAGGGCCTGGGCTCAGGAGGGGTGCAATGAAATTTTCTTTGAAGGAAGCTAAGGCAGCAGGTGGCCTCGGGTAAAAAGGAAGGCCCCGTTTTTGTTTGTAATATTGGGGATTGAACCTAGGGGCATTCTACCTTGAAGCTACACTCCAAGCCCTACTTTTTATTCTTTATTTTGAAAAGGTCTCACTAAGTCGTTGAGAGCCTCGCTAAGTAGCTGAGGCTGGCCATGAACTTGTGATCCTCCTGTCTCAGCCTCCCAAGTACCGGGATTACAAGCTTGAGCCACCAAGCCTGGCTGGCCCTGACTTTTCATAAGGAATCAGGATTAACAGGACCATAGGAAAGAGGAAAAGATGGGGCCAAGTAAGAAAGAACGGAGGGAAAAAGTCCTCAGGGACAGACACAGAAGGCTGGGAGGAGCAGGCGGAGTGAGAAATGGAGACCGCAGGGAGAAACCGATGTGTGCTGCAGCCGCTGTCTTGAATGTGCTCCCCTCCCGGGGCTGGAGTGCAAGCTATGGACAGTGGTCTGAGGGAGTGGGTGTACCCCAAGGGACAAGCCAAAGGAGTGCACTGAGATTTGAGCACTTTACCCTCTCCATTTAAAATGTCCATCCAGCCGGGCGTGGTGGCGCACGCTTGTAATCCCCGCGCTTGGGAGGCAGAGACAGGAGGATCACACGGGTTCGAAGCCAGCCTCAGCTACTTAGTGAGGCTCTCAGCAACTTAGTGAGACCCTGTTTCCAAATAAAATATAAAAACGGTCTGGGAGTATAGCCCGGAGGTAGAAAGCCTCTGGGTTCCACCCCCAGAACCACCAAATAAATAAATAAATAAATAAATAAATAAATAAATAAATAAAATGTCCATCCATTATACATGTATATAGTATATTAATACAGCTGTATATGTATATAAGTTGCAGCAAGTAAAAAAAACAACTCCAGTGGTTTGTGCTCACACTTTTTACTGATAGGCTACCCAAAGTACCGCACACTAAGAACCTAGCCAGATATGGAATAATGATGTAATATCAAGACCAGTCTAACAGTGCACAGACAGCAGCATTAACCTTTGTCTGACTTGGCATGCAACAAGTTCAAAGGCACCTACATTCTCAAAGACTAACTCCACCTCACCTAAAACATAATGACCCCACCGAATCTTTTTCTATGCTGGGAATTAGTACAGGGATACTCTGCAAGTTGTATGTATATACACTATGCTTTCTTGCGTACCCACTGGTACACGTCCACCATGTAACAGTTTTTCTATAAGGTAGATATAAAAATTACTTCAGCTGATACAATCTTCAAAATTTGTTCACCCAGTTTTTCCCTTAAAATCAAGTGCCCAGTACCCCCACCCTCCTTCTGCGAACAGATTTTGTGATAAAAAACTGACAAAGTAGGGCTGAGGGTGTATCTCAGTGGTAGAGAACTAGCGTAGCAAGCCCCAGGCTCTGGGTTCACAAGCTCCAGAAAGGCAAAAAGTAAAAAATAGTAAGAATTGTTTTTATACCTAATGAGAGCTTGCAGAAGTAAGAACAATTATGTTCACCGTTACAATTCTATATTGCTTCAAAACAGGTAAACAGAGTAAAGCAATAACTATTAAAAAAGAAATATTATATTGGATATGGGGGCATGGACATAAAATCCCAGCACTTCAGGAGGCCAAAGCAAGAGACTGGCTCAAAATAAATGATAAAGGGTTAAGGCTGGCACATGCCTGTGATCCTAGTACCTGGGAAGCTGAGACAGGAAAACCACAGGTTGGAGGCCAGCCTCAGAAACTTAAGTGAGATTCACCAACTTAGACCCTGTTTCCAAATAAAAAACAAAATAGGGCTAGAGGCATTGCTCAGAGATAGAATGACTCTGGATTCAATCCCCAGCACACACACACACACACACACACACACACACACACACACACACACACACACACACAGTTGAGGATATAGCGGATATAGCTCAGTGGCAGAGGGCTTACCTAACATATGCAGGGCCCTGCTTTTATTTTTTATTTTATTTATTTATTTATTTTTTGGTGGTACTGGGGGGTGGAACCTAAAGGCTTTCTACCTCTGGGCTATACCCCCAGCCCTATTTTATACTTTATTTGGAAACAGGGTCTCACTAAGTTGCCGAGAGCCTCACTAAGTAGCTGAAGCTGGCTTCGAACCTGTGCGATCCTCCTGTCTCAGCCTCCCAAGCGCGGGGATTACAAGCGTGCGCCACCACGCCCGGCAAGGGCCCTGCATTTAATCCCCAGCCAGCACAGGAGTGGGGGATACAAATGTTGAATAATAAAAATATGTCATTTTGCTAAGTCACACATTATTTGATAAAGCAATGTATTAACATTTCAAAAACATAGTAACTGGCTAGTTTACAAACTAAGCAATTGTGAAAACACACTTTTCAAACAATTTTAGAAACATTTTTAAGTCAAGTAAATGGTAATACATGAACATCATCATTGATGTTAAAATTTGGGTATAAATTTATTTAATTCTTTAGGTCGAACCCGAAAATTTTTCAGAAAATCTCACACGTGCACACATGTACGTACACACAGACTCCGCTTAAAACATCAAGGTGGAGCCAGGAATGGTGGCACATGCTTGTAATCCTAGTAACTGTGAGGCTGAGGAGAGGGTCGCAGGGTTAAGGCCAGCCTCAGCAAGTAGCGAGACTCTCGTTATCTAACAAAACCCCTCTCAAAATAAAAATAAAATAGGGCTGAGGGTGTGGTGTAGAGTTAGAATACCCCTGGGCTCAATACCCAGTGTCATCAAAAAAAAAAAAAAAGGAAAGGAAGGGAAGGTGAAGGACTATTACTAAGCCAAGCATAACCAAGCACACCTATAATCCCAGCTACTCAAGAGGAACACAAGTTCAAGGCCAGCCTTAGCAACATAAGCAAGATCCTTTCTCAAAATGACAAACAAAAATAAGGCAGGTGTGGTAGCCCACCTGATTCCAGTACTTGGGAGACAAAGACCGGAGGATCCAGCCTCAGCAACTTAGTGAAATCCTCTTTCAAAATTTGAGGGGGTCCTGGGGGTGTAGCTCAGAGGTAGAACACCTCTGAGTTCAATTCTCAGTACCAAATAAATAATAAAAACAGGGCTGGAGATGTCATTCAGAGTTAAAACACTCCTGGGTTCAATCCCCAGGAAAGCAGAAACATAGTTGTGTATTTATTAAATCTTGAGTTTTCTGTAGGCTCCTTACCCCAGGGCAGGCCCAACATCGGCCAGCCATCAGCCAACTACTGAAGAGCTTAGGGAGAGGACTGTTAAGTAGCGAAAAATCAGGCCTGCTTATTGATAAGTAAAGGAAAAAAACAGGGGCTTTTTAAAGCTAGGCTTTAAAAACACTGGGCTATTTATATTTATCTCTTTGGACTTATGCTTGTGAAGACCAGGCCTAGCTAATGAAAATAAAGTTGGAGACCACTCCAATCCTGATGACAGCTGCCTTCTTTGAGTTACAAGGCACCTAACACCTAGTGGAGCCTAATTCTAAGTGCTCCTACTCCAGCTACTGAGTTTTGATTTAAGGGAAAGAAAACCTCAGGGCCGGGGTGCAGCTCCCCCACCAGAGCAGGCACTGGCATGGTCAAGGGGCCACAGGTTCCATCCCCAGCACCACCAAATTAAAAAAAAAAAAAAAAAAAAACCCTCAAATTGAGAAACTACAGACAAAAAAGACAAAACACAGGTGGTGTAGCCAGGCATGGTGGCACACGCTTGTAATTCCAGTATTTGGGAGGCTGAGACAGGAGGACCCAGGTGTGACGCCAGTCTCAACCACTTAGGCCCCTCGCAACGTAGTGAGACCCTGTTTCCAAATAAGAAATAAAATCAAGCTGGGGGTTTAGCTCAAAGGTAGAATCCCTCTGGGTTCAATCCCTAGTGCCACCAAAAAAAAAAAAAAAAAAAAAAAAAAAAAGGTAGTGTGGTAGCAGTGGTAGCATACACCTATAATCCAATCCCAGGTATTCAGGAGGCTGAGACAGGAGAATTTCAAGTTTAAGACCAGCCTGAGCAACTTATACAGACCCTGTCTCAAAATAAAATAAAATAAAGGCCAATGATCTGGCTCAGAGGTAGACCACTCCTAGGTTCAACCCCAACATGGAAAAAAAAGGAAGAAAGGTAAAACTTCACACCTAAGAAATTAACCTTCAGGGGAATTATTTAACCTAAATATTTCTTTTAAAATGTCCAAAGGATGGATATGGTAGTACACACTTGTAATCTCAGTATTTAGAAGGCTGAGCGAGGCCACTCCACAACTTAGGCCCTCCACAACTTACTGAGACCCTGTTTCAAAATAAACAAATAGCTGAGCAGGCATGGTGGCGCACGCTTGTAATCCCAGCGATTGGAAGGCTGAGACAGGAGGATCGCGCAGGTTCATAGCCAGCCTCAGCTTCTTAGTGAGGCTCTCTGCAACTTAGTGAGACCCTGTTTCCAAATAAAATATAAAAGAGGTCTGGAAGTATAGCCCGGAGGTAGAAAGCCCCTGGGTTCCACCCCCAGTACCATCAAAAACATAAATAAATAAAAAATAAATAAACAAATAAATAAAATAGGACTGAGGGGTAGCTCAGAGGTAGAATACCCCTGGGTTCAATGTGTGCGCGCCCACACATACCAAGGGAAGGAACAATTTAATTTTCTAAAAGAAATTTTAAAGCACACATCAAAACTGTGAACGCAGTTTAACTCCAAAATATATATGGTCTGAGACACTATACTGTTCTCACTGAACATCACATGGGGCTCAGACACATTAACTTTTTTCTACTTACCAATCCCAAACATTTCTGCATTCATTCCAGAGGTAGTCCTAAACTTATTTTCCAGTTCCTCACACCCTGGCAGGTGCTTGCCCGCCCACCCACCCTCCTGAAGGCAGGCACCCAAGGGAGTGCTCCAACTCATGCCAGCTCTGGGTCTCCATCAGGATTCCGAACGTGTTGCTTCTGTTCTTGCAACTATAGGACAATACCAGCCAGTGGGCTATCACTTCCTACCTACCCATGACCTGTGACCCTCACAAATCTCAGGTCACAAAACCAGCACTGCTTATTTCCTTTTTCTCTTTCTTTTTCCCAGAACACGCCCCTGGCCTGGATGTTTCTCTTAAATGAAGCGGATGAACACAAAGCGCAAGACACACAAGTAGGTAGATGAGGATCGAGACACAGGCCCAAGAGCAATTCAGGGACGAGGCAGCCCTGGTAGCCTGGAGCCAGGCAGTCCTCATCTCAGCAGATGCTGGGCCTCAAGCAAACCCAGACAGACACTCATCACGACCCACGGCCACCCACCTACCCTGCAGGATGCCGGTGGAGGGCCCAGGAGACAGAGCATTCCTGAACACTGTAAAATCGAAGCCAGGAACGACAATTCATAGCCTCGCTTTATCAGCATGCAAAAATAAACACGAGTGAGATAAATAAGTTATATATGCATTTACAATACATCCCCTTCCCAAAAATGTCAAATGAGGCAATACGAGACCATAGGACAGACAATTTTTAAGGATCAGGCTACCACAGGCCCTGAGGCGCAGCCATGAAACTACTCACGCCAGCTGGCTGTTTGTCAATGTGCTCCAACACTGTCAGAACCGCCTCACCTTTTTGTGCCAAGTCTTTACCTCTCCTCCTTAGAAATAACCAGAACTCACCATCTACATGGACAGAGGTGAATTCAGGTAGGGCACTATAAAGAAGCCCTAGGCAGAGAAAATGTCTCAATGCTACAATGACTTAAGTAAGCCAGGCATGGTGGTGCACGCCTGTAATCCCAGTACTTGGGAGGCTGAGACAGGCCGATCGCAGGTTCAAGGACAGCCTCAACAAGTAGTGAGACTTTCATCAACCTAGCAAGATCATTTCAAAATAAAAATAAAATAGGACTGGGGGTGAAGACTGAAGGTAGAATGCCCCTGCGTTCAATTCTTCAGTCACACACACACAACCACACACACACACACACAAAATAAAAAAATAGCTGGGCATGGTGGCGCATATTTGTAATCGCAGTACTTGGGAGGCTGAGACAGGATGACTGCAGGTTCGTGGAGAGCCTCAACTACTGAGGATCTCTGCAACTTAGTGAGATCCCGTTTCAAAACAAAGAATAAAAATTAGGGCTAGGGATGAAGCTCAGAAGAGTGCCTGAGTTCAATCCCCAGTACCGCAAAAATGAATGAATGAATGAATGAATGAAAAGGGCTGGGGTGCAGTGTGGGGACAGAATGCCCCCAGGTCTTGGTAACCAGCACAAACAAGAGCAGAGGAAATAAGGTGAGACCTTATCTGGAAGTGTTGACTGCGCAAACATGGACTGGGGTGCCACACCAAGTAAGGAAACCACAATGATACCACTCTGGGTTTGGACACGCTTCCACTTTAAAACATCCAGACGCGAGAAGTTGGTAGGGAGACTTGACGCTGAATCTCTAAAACTCACTCATTCCGACAGTCCCCGCTGAACGGTGTGAAGGAAGAGCGGTCGTCAGAATTGAGATAAATCGTAACGGCATTAAAGCTCTCTCCACGGAAAGTTTCCCCATCACTGCAATTTTTTTTCTTTCGGTAACAAAGATGTTGTCAGAAATGACAATTTTTTGTGTCCCCTGATGATGCCTTGCTAGCATTTGGTTATAAGCCATAAAGCAGGAATAATTTCAGCCTGTCAGGAGTCTAGCTAATGCCCAGTTTCCCCCTAGAGAGAATTCCTGTCAAATCTAATGAGAACTCCAAAGGCCCTCTCTACAATATAATGAGCACTTAGGCCATGCTGGTGATCAGGCGGTAAAAAGCATCAATTTGAGCCTGGCTACACCCTGGGGGCCAGACGTCACCAGTTTTAATAAGAATTATGATTACTAGCTGTACCAAATGCCTCCTCAGAACTTATTATTAATGTGTGACAGTCAGAAGGATGTTTTTCAAATGTAAGACCACTTTAAACTGAATTACGGCGCTCCTCTGCACACCACTCTAGTTAAGGGTCTGTCACCATTTACAATATAAACTGAATTTCAGGGGTCTTAATACCCTACTATGAAGAACATG
This sequence comes from Muscardinus avellanarius, assembly GCF_963383645.1. Classification (NCBI taxonomy): domain Eukaryota; kingdom Metazoa; phylum Chordata; class Mammalia; order Rodentia; family Gliridae; genus Muscardinus; species Muscardinus avellanarius. The sequence continues at coordinate 87,743,305 of NC_137799.1, forward strand.
GTGCCTCTGAGCTTTTCACGTTTTTCAAATTACCGAGCCAATTATACACAGCATATTATCAAAGCATACGAGCCCGTGGACGTGCTATATACGTATATTCACAAATGCCCACCACAGAACAGAAGCTCAGTGGAAAACCGCTTTCACACCATGGGGCTCCTGACCCCCTCTGGCCTTCTCCCTTTGTCCTGCATGGTAAAGGTCGCCCTGCCAGGCAACCTACGGGCACCCAGGAGAATGACACCCCTCTTTAGCTCCCCCAGTACACACAGCACAAGCATACAACATCACGCTGAGGTGGTGTTCCCTTGGAAAAGACTCTATGAGGTTATCAAATCCTTCCAGTTTATGGGTTTAAGAAAATAAAAGTCTTCTCTCACTCTTCCAGAATACTGTTTCTCAAAAAAAAAAAAAAAAAAATGCCCTTCAGGGTAACTTAAAAATGTAGAAAGGTTAGAACTCCTAGGCCAAGCTCACTCACATAATTAATTTCTACGACCACCACGGACATCTGCCGTGGACCTTCTAGTCCATTTACTATCTTTCAACAAGTTACAATTGCCTCAATAAGGCACTAGCCATTGAAACACACAAAAACAAAGGCACAAACCCAATACAAACTAGGCCGCTAACTTTGCAAATCAAGAGTAGAATCGGTACTTTTTAAAAGGCCCAATTATATGACTAATGAGAGAGGCCCTGAACGAAGCCATCTCTTTCCAAACACGTATCTGAGGACAGATCTAATGTACATGCTAACTTAACATTAGGAAATCTATGATGAATTAAAAATCAAAGAGTGCAGAGGTACAAAAACAGAATTCAACTCTGAAACACACTTGCTTAATGAAAGTCTTTGAATATAAGGAAGATCTGAAGGCTGAACTAATCAATTTCTCCGCTGTGCCCCAGCCGGTCAGCCATGCTCTTTAATTTAATGAAACAAGGGTTTGAGATGAAATAGCACATATACATCAAGTAAGAATTGTATTGTTGCACTTTGAAATGTGTCCAACTGTGCAACTCCATCTGATGATAATTTTTTAAGAGGCAATCGATTTCTAAAAGACTTATTGTACCAGCGTCTTGATGAAAAAGTGAATGTCAGCATATCTCCAGCATACTTACACCCTGCCATTAATGCTTTCTTTGGCAGACAATGACTACTCAATCGAGGGTCCTTTGGGCTGAGCAATCATTTAGCTTTTCTTCTCTTATGAGGTCCTTAGTGCCTTGTTCCAGCTCAATACTCTTTTTATACAGCATTATAGTAGCCATAAGTGTGAATTTTATGGGAACCTGCAAACTCATAGTCATAGCTAAAGCTTTCCAGTCACTAATCTTTTCATGCTTTTAAAACCACCAGGACTGAAGCAACTCCCAACATATGCTGTAGCCATAAAAAGATGCTTTTTTTGTCCCCTTCGAACCTGCCTCAACTGAGAAAGTTTGCAAAAAGATGTTTGCTAATAATCCACAAATCTTGAGTGCCACTTTATACAACCCCAAACATAAAGGGTACTCTATAGTTAGCAGAGCTACAGTTAGTCCTACACTTTGTTCAATCTGACTGAAGAGACCCCTAACTACCCTACTGCCCCCACCCCGTGTCCACACTTCTTCCCAAACAGCACGAAACCATTCTGAACTTCAATAATTCTACCAGATACCCCAGATTTTTCAAGAGAATCAATCTATCCAAGACGAAAAGTAAACTCTTGAGTCTCAGTTCCTATCTGCCTATAACAGGCTAGCTCATATTTCCAAACCCCATCCACCTAGTCATTTAAACCCTAGGTCAAAAAGCAATTCTTCTGAATACTGCCACCAAGTCACAAGAAGAGAAACCAAGGAAGAGATATGGCAAACATCCATCCCCAGATCCCACAACTAAGGACAAAGCCAGTATTATAAAAGCATGTTAAGTGAGTGCTCATTTCAGCTTGAGATTTAACTAAAGCTTACCTGTTTATGCATTTCAATGTTTAATCCATATGACATTTCATAATACTGTAAAGAGAAAAAGAGAACCCAGCGTTTCATTAACACGCGTTTTTGGCAACGCTAAGAACACACTCACTAATATTTGCATGAAAAGGCTCGACATCCCATCTTTGATACCTACCATCACGTAGTGCCTCTGCATTTCTGTCTTTTCACTTGCCAGTTTCTCACATTCCAATTTAAGGCTAGGAAAACAAAACAGGCAACTTAATGTAAACATTATGTCACTCGTTTTTAACATCTGCCTCACTTATTTGCACTTCAAGTAAAAACAAAGAAAGATCAATTTGGAAAAGCCATAATCCATCTAGGTAAACACCCAAAAGCTTTGCCCTACACTGAACAGCGAAAAAGAATAAAGTTGAACACTGAAGGGTAGCCATTCGACTACCATTCTTTTTCTGTCTTGGTGCATACCTGGTCAGACGCCAAGAGTAGAAAATCTGTCAACACAGGTCCCTCCTCCTGATCATCTGTTCCCTACGTCCTTGCACCAAAGTTTGTGTCTCTAGACTGCACCAAAAGTTGGCCTTGGCACGCTCTTCGGTGTTCAGGCTAGGCTGTACCACCTCTGCCAATTTAGATGGTCTCGCCATTTGGAAACCTCAGCTGTAAAGATTTCTCCTATGGCTAGCCCCTTTCAAAACCTCTGGGCTTTAAATCCCTGCCAAAACATGTCAAGGAGCTGCTGCAGTGAAGTGGGCTGAATGAAGTTCTCCCTGCTGGCTAAGCAGAGTGAGTGCTAGCATCCCGGGGCTCTGGAGATGCTGCTATACAAGTCGACGAAAGGTCAGTGATCAGAAAGCCCTGGACAAAATCAGAAGATTCACACCCAAGCCACTCAGCCTTAGCTGTGCACGCTTCCTCAAGCAAGCCAAAAGTAAAAAGTAGTCACTGCAGCTATTTATTAGCTCCAATAAGCCAAAACCTCACAGAACTCAGGGCAAATGACTAACCTTTCTGGAAAACTCACTATGACCAGGGTACTTTACCAAAAGTTCCCTTTCTAAGTCCTTTGAAGGCAGGAATCAAAACGAGAAGAAACTTAACTGGCAGACATGCGATGCCACTCCCTTGCCCTGCCCCCAAACCACCCAGAACAAGACCAGAGCAGGTGTCCTTCCCCTGCTCACTCCCACCTCCTCCCAATCGTGAGTAAGGAAGGGCAGGCACAGCCAAGAGCATCCTGCCTCCCCTCCTGGACTTTGCCTCACACAACCCAATTTCTAGAATGACAAACAGTGATTTCAACATGGCCTTGCTTCCCTGAACCCGCACTCCAGGGCTGAGGCATCGATTGAACCAATGTTTCAGCTCAGCCTGCTGCAAAATAAATAAATGAAGTGCAAATATTGACGGTTCTCATGCAACTCCTAAACACACGAAAACGGACTCTCTGGAACAGCAGCAAACGGGCAAAAGGGAAACAATGGGAGGAGGAGGGGACGAGAGAGAAGAGGCGGCCCGGGAAGAGCCGGGAAAGGGGAACATGAATGACAGGTCTTAACTGCGACTCCACACGCCACCGCCTGGACGCAAGTACTAAGTACAGCCGCCGCCACCCAGCTGGGAGACCAGGGGCCAAGGGCCGCCCGGGCGACCTGCGCGGCCAGACACGCACCTGTGATACTGCGCCTGCAGGAACTGAAATTCCTCTTTAATCCGATCCAGGGACTCCGGGATAGTGAACTTGAAGGGCTGGCCTGCAGCCTGATGCGGCGTCTGGGGCCGGCCGGCGAGGGGCCACCACCGAGGGACGAGGATGCCGGCGGGTGAAGAGAACAGAAAGTCCGGGGAGGGAGAAACGGGTGGGACATAAACAAAAAATAAAAGTTAGAAGTGGTGGAAAAACGAGCCCCAAGCTCGAGTTTACGATTCACTTTGGAGAGTATGAACCTTCCCCACACCACCCCCACCCCCTTCTAAAGAGGCTTTAAAGCCGCTCCGGCCTCCGGGCGCCCGGCCCTGGCCCCGGGGCTGCCAGGACGGCCGAGGCCGCCGCGCCCCTCCCCCAGGGGTGATAATGACCCGGGGACCCGCGGAGGAAAACAACTCCGCCGGCCCCATTCCCAGAGTCGCCCGGCCACCTCCGGGCGCGCCGGAACGAGGGCGGCATTGACATGTAAATGGACGAAACGAGAAACAAAGGGGGGCCCCCTGCCCGCCGCGGGGGAGGGGGAGACGTGGCTGCGGAGGGGAGCCCCCTCCCCCGGCGCCCTCGTCCGCCCAGTCTAGACGTCAAGTAGGAGGGGGCCCGGAGCGGCGGGAGGGAAACTGAGTTTCAGCCGCTGCCTGCCCAGCCCCCCCACCCCCGATCTGGCGCCGCTAGGGCGGGGGTCTCGCCGGGCAGCAGGAGCCCCCCATCCTCTTCCCGCCCGGGAGCGGCACTGCCCGGCCCGCCGTGCCCCGGCCCCGCCGCTCACCGGGTGCCGGCTCTGCGGGAACATCGCTCCGGCGGCGGCCGCGGCTCGGTTCCCGGACAACTCGACGCTCCGCTCGATTTCCAACTTTAATCCCGCCGGGCGGCCGGGCCGGGCAGGGCGGGGGCCGCCCCGCGCGCGGCTTCCCTCCCGCGCCTCCGGGCCGGGGCCGGCGGGGTCTCGGGCCGCGCGGGGGCGAGGTCGCGCCGGAGCGGGGGCGCCCGGCCGGGACGGGATGACGCGGCGGGGAGCGCGGAGGGCGCGGCCGGCTCGGCTCGGCTGGCTCGCCCGCAGCGCCTCCTCCGCCCGCTACTGCGCGCGGGCGCCCGCCGCCCGCCGCTCCCCGCGCCCGGGGCGCATCAGGGCGCCGCGGACCCCGCCTGCGAGCGCCCGCTCCTCGGTCTTCTCTCTGCGCCCTCCCGGCGTCTCGCTCTCCGCCGAGGGCGCTCCAGCCCGCTGCAAAGTTCGCTCACGCCGCGGGCGACGACATCCACGAGCTGGCGGGGAGAAGAGCGGGAGTCGCCCGCCGCCGCCGCCGCCGCCTCCCTCCCTCCGGCCGGCAAACTCCGCGGGCGAGTCCGGAGTGGTCGGGGCGCGCGGCGGGACCGGGCTCGCTGGCCGCCGGACGCCGGAGGTCCCGCCCGGCCGAGCGGGGGTGGGGTGGCGCAGCCGGCCGCCTCGGGGACGCGGGGCACCGGGTACCCACCGCCGCCGCCGCTGCGCCTGCAGCCGCCGCCGCCCGCGCCTCTCGCGCCGGTTACATTAACACGCGGTTTCACACTCCCGAGCTAACCAGCGCCGGCCCCGCCCAGCCGCGCGCGGGCGGGGCGGCGAGCGCGGAGCCGGGGGCGGGGCCCGGGCGGGGCGGGGCGAGCGGGCCGCCTCAGCCAATAGGGTGCGCCGCGCCCAACGTGGGGCGCTGACGCGCGCCTCCCCGGAGCCTATGGCAGCGCCGCGCCGCGCGGCCCGCTCCCCTCCCCCGGCTCTCCACCCCGCGCCCGCCGCCATCCCCGCCGTCTCCCCCGGCCCCCTCCCGCCCACCCCGCCCCTCCTCCGCCAGCCGCGTCCTCCCGGGCTCGGCGAGGAACAGTGCCTGGAGGAGCCGCGGGACGCCGAGGCCAGCCAATGGGAAGCGGCGAGACGCGGAGATTGGCACGGAGGATTGGAAGGTCGGTGGGAAGGAGAGCGGCGGGGCCCGCCTGTCAATCAAAGTAACGTGGGCCGGCGGGGAGCGAGCGCCCAGCCCGGGGGCCGGCCCGCGCGGCGGCGGCGGCGGCGGCGGCGGCGGCGGGGCTCGAGTTTGCAGAAACCCTGCCACTTGCTCACTTTTTCCTGTCATGCAAATCCTCAGATCTCGGGGAAAGTAACTCGGAGACCGACTGCCTCGGCTTCTTAGCGGGGCGCCTCCCGGTCAGTTGGCATCTCTCGCGGCTGGCCTGGGTTGCCGCCTCTCTGAAAGCGCGGTTGCTTTCGGAGACCTCGGCCGCCGCGTCGCCGGAGGTGGACTGGACCGTGCACGTGGTGGACGCGATCGGAGCGGAGGCCGAGCGCGCCCCCCGGCCCACCTGCCCGAGGACCCCGGCCCGGCCTGGACGCCGAGGGCTGGCTGCGCCGCGCCGGGCAGGAGAAGGCGGCGCGGGCTTCGGGGCTCCTCGGCGGGAGTCTGTTTTCAATTCTTGGGAACAAAGACAATGGAATCAGCCAGTACTGAGACCTGAAAAACCTGTCCCGCCCATCGGGGTGCGGGGGTACCCCGAGCGGCCGCGCGGGGCTGCGGGAGCAGTTGGTAATGACGTGGCCGAGGCTCTGGCTTGGTGGGACCTGAGTTAACAGGGATCTGAGGTTTTAAGTCAAAGAAACATGCTGGAGATGTCATAGTGAGGGTCTCCCTGTTTCGCATGTTTCTCTAAACCACGCAGCAGAAAGCCTCCGGGGTTGCCGCGTGTATACTTTGCTTTAAAGAACACTTCGTCGGAGCTATTTTCAAGTAAGCAGTAAGTGCGTGGTGCTGTCCTAGCCCAGCGGTGGTAACTTCTTCCTAAAAAAAAAGCATTATCTTCGGCCAGCATTCATCTTATGTTAGAACCTCCTCGACACATTTTTGCTATTAATCCTCCCCCATTCCCATTATTTTACCTTCAAGAGACTTATGAGAAGAAGCTTATTTGAACAGCCCTACGTATTTATAAGATGTGCGCTTACAGAGATCTTTTTTCCTTGAACTGCTAAGAGAATCATTTAGATAATGCATTTCACTGCTGGAGTTGTTTTTAAATATGTATGGTATTGATTTATTGGTTTGTTATATTTGCTTATCTCATTAATCCCAAATATCAATTACAAATAGAACTAAAAGCAGTTTTAGCTAGTCTCAAGGCTTTGGTAAACTCTTAAACAAGTTTGACTTAGTAGCTTTGGGATGTTTTCATTGAGTGGAATTGGAAAGTTATGTTATTCATTTTATTTTCGTAACCAAACAGAATGAAAAGGAAGAAAGCGCTACCCCACTTTCCTTGGTTAAATTTGGTAATGCTGCCTGGCACCATGGCACATGCCAATACTTAGGAAGCTGAGACAGGAGGGTCGGAGGTTCGAGGCCAGCCTAGGAACTTAGACTGTTTCAACATAAAAAGGGATGCGGAGGTAGCGCAGCTCTAGAGGGTCCCTGGGTTCCATCCTCAGTATGGAGGGGACTGGGGGAATTAGTCATAATGAGAGCCGGCTTGCTTCACATTCGGAACATTTTGAAATCACATTATCCAGGGGCAGCAAAGGGTTGTCCTTTAACAGCCTGTTATCCCTGGAAATCATCACTGGGCCACATAGGCCTCTCTATGGCCGGATGATAATCTTCCAGGACCAGGTAGAAGGTGCTTGGATGCTACAAGTATATTTTGCTCAGGCTAAGACAACCAAAGCTGACCAAAGTCCTCCCTTGCTCCCCCAAGCTTTACCGGGTGAGGTGTGCTTTGACTATCTGGCAAACACTGGGAATTAAACAGAAAAATTAAAATAATGTGTTTGACCTGGGTGTGGTGGTGCCCAATTGTAATCCCAGTAACTGGGAGGCTGAGACAGGAGGATCACAGGTTCAAGACCAGCCTCAGCAATTTAAGAGAATTTCTCAGCAACCTAGCAAGACCCTGTTTCAAAACAAAAATTAAAAACAGGACTGGGGGTGTAGCACCGAGGCGGAAGGCCCGGAGTTCAATCCATGGTAACACACGTGCACACGCACACGTACAAACAGACACAAACATAGCAGTAGGGGACGGGAGCAGAAGTGTTGCTCCTAAGCTTACTCTACCATCTTCAAACTCAGTTCTAACACTCTGTCTTTAAATATTCTCTAATCACTGTACAAAAAATATGCGTCAACTCACTGTAGTCCCCATTTGCTCTGAGGAAAAACTGGAAATACTCTTTTTTTTTTTTTTAAATAATTCCTCCTTACCAGTAGAGTTTAAAACCTAGCTAGGCCTTGTGATATCTTTATAATGTAGTATGTGTGTGGGGGGGGAGGAAGCATATAATGATATTAAAATTGGAAGGCCTTTAATTGAGTGTATATAGATGGTTGGGTCTCTTTTTTTTTTTTTTTTTGGTGGTACTGGGTGTGGAACCCAGAGGCTTTCTACTTCCGGGTTATACTCCCAAACCCATTTTATATTTTATTTGGAAACAGGGTCTCACTAAGTTGCTGGAGCCTCACTAAGTAGCTGAGGCTGGCTTCGAACCTGCGCGATCCTCCTGTCTCAGCCTCCCAAGCACGGGGATTACAAGCGTGCGCCACCACGCCCAGCAAGATGGTTGGATTTTGAAGGCTCCTTTCATTCAGAGCATCTTCCTTGAGACTGGGGGAAAGCACCGTTCTTTTCCACGGTCATGATTGTCATGCTGTAATAATTATACCACAAAACTCATCAAACTGTGTTACAAATGATGGCGTTTAAACAATCAAGTAGCTTTAATCTTGTGTTTTAAATAAATAATATATGTGCAGATTGCCTACAGCCTATTAAAAAAATAGTCCTACTCATGGAAATCTATAATCTTGGTCTATTTAAAGTCTGTTAACCATAGTCCTCTTTAATTTTATTTATTTATTTATTTATTTATTTATTTATTTATTTTGCGGTACTGGGAATGGAACCCAGGGGCATTCTATCTCCCAGATACACCCCCAGCCCTATTTCCTACTCTTTATTTTGAAACAAGGTCTCACTGAGTTACAAAGGGCCACATTAAGTAGTAGCTGAGCTGGCCCCCAACCGTGATCCTCCTGTCTCAGCCTCCCAAACTCTAGGATTACAAGCATGCGCCACCATGCCCAGCTAATCATAGTCCTCTTTACCTTTAACATATTTATATGTCAGTGTCGCTTTTACAGGAGATAATATTCTGTCTGTACCCTGCTTCCATAGGAAATTGTCTCGGAATCAATAGTACTACTTTTATCACTTGCAGAAAAAACAAGAAAGATTGTCAGGGTTATTTGTTTGTTTGCTTGCTTATTTATTTATTTTTGGTACTGGAGATTTAAAACCAAGGCATTCTACCTCTGAGCTCCATCCCTACCTCTTTTTAACTTTTATTTTGAAACAGGGCCTCACCAAGTTGCTGAAGGTCTGACTACATTGCTTCCACTGCCTGTGAACCTGGGATCCTCCTGTCTCAGCCTCCCTAGTACTGGTCTTACATGCATGCTCCACCATGCCTAGTATTACATTGCTTTTGTCTTGATGCATATATATTTACATTCCACTGTTGCTGATTATCAAAATTTCAACTCACTAATAGTTTAAGTAATTACAAAAACCAAATTTCGTTCAGTAGCTACTAGACACAATAGAAAAATATATGATGCTAATCATAAAAATTATAGTTTTCTTGTTACTGTTGTTTTTGCAGTCCTAGGGATTGTACCCTGGACCCTGCGCGTGCCGGTTTTACCACTAAGTTCCATTCTCCGTCCTTTTCGTATTCTACTCTGAAATAGCATCTTGCTGAATTGCCCAGGCTGGCCTCGAATTTGCGATCCTTGGGCCTCAGCTTGGAGTAGCTGGATTTGGTCACGCCCGCCCCCTACCTGCTCATTTTCTCTTTTCTTTCACTGAGAGTTATAACTCAGACATTTGACTTTTTTTTTTTAACTGAAACTTTTAGTTTTCTTAGACCTAAGAATGTAGGGTGCAGAAGAAATTTTCCCAGCATTGCTTTATATCCTTTTCCTCCCCCACTCCATTACCAAAGAAAAGGACGCGGTAGGCGGGAAGGTGGAGGGGAGAAGGCAGAGAAGGGAAAAAAATCAGTAGCAGATCCATGCCGCAGTCAAACCTCAAATAAAATCACATCCAAAGGATCTCTTGCGGTTTCACACAATATGGTAAAATTAGAGATTGCAGGAAACCAACTAAATTAAACGGGGACCATTTGAAGAGAACCGAGCGGACTTTATGAAAATGACACGTTGACTGACCAGTGTGCTTTTTTTTTTATCAACAATTTCTTTGTTAAGACCCAGATCAAAGGAACCTGCATATGTTTTCATTTTGTTCTAACTAGAAAATTGCATCCAGATGTTTAATAGGCATTTGGTTGGTTTTTCAGCATTGATTAGATATGTTGGTTCTGTTTGCTTACAAGTGTAGCCGGATCATTAGCTAATGCAAAGAAATGTTTGCCGTGACTTGCTAATTAGGGCTTTTGGAAACTCTCCACGCTCAAGAACAGTTTGTACAGTGGCCAGGAGAATTTATGGGACTTGGGGAAGTTGTTTTCCTCTCTGGCAGGGTGGGGAGAAGCTCGCTGGCCCTTTCCCTAATCTCCCTTTGCCTGGAGGGATTGTGATGTGATCCCCAAGGTTTGGAGTGCAAATAAATTAGGAGAAGACCACACAGGCGCTCGACAGCGCTGAGATAAACGCGCCCTTTCTGGGACCACCATTGTGCTGTCTTTGGGGGTGGGGAGGGGGAAATGAACATCGAAAACCATGAAACATTAACATGTAGAAGATGCTCGGCGCTAATGTTATCAAATACACAGCAGTTTTAAGTATACTTTAGAGACAGATGGGAAAGCCCTTTATGATAAATGAGGATACTTGAATTCATTACTGTAGTACTTATAATTAAAAATGTCTCCTTCGCAATTTCAGTATTTTTGCAGAGTAGACGAGACCGAGCTTGGGAACTGGAATCCCGTGGATGCCGATAGGGGAGGAGAGGAATTTTTAAAGGGGGATGTGCCTGGGAGGAAATACAGTGTTTGCTTTCTCCGCCCATTCATTTGTTTACCTTGTTAAAGCCCCAAAACTTGTCGGAGATTAGCCATTCACTCGGTATTCAAATAAACTGAGAATTTGAGGCAATGGGAGGATAAACTTCTTAGCCGGCCAATCCTGTTTTTAGACGCGCCCCACTGTGTCTGAGGCCAAAAGAACGCCACCTCAGCTGGGGCTAAACTTTTATTTATTGAAGATGATACTTCCAAAGAAGTATCAAGCCCAAATAACATGTTTGCGGTTTGTTTATTTGTTTGTTTGTGGTACTAGGGATCAAATCCAAGGGCATTCTACCTCTGAGCCATAGCCCCAACCCTATTTTATTTTTATTTTGAAACAGGGTCTTGATCTTACCGGGTTGTTGCGAGTCTTATTACTTGCTGAAGCTGTCCTCAAACCTGTCATCCTCCTGTTTCAGCCTCCCAAAAACTGGGATTACAGGTATGTAATGTTTTTACGAACAGTCATCAAGGTGCAGATATAAATGCAATTGAATCATGTTCTTTTGCATATATTTGGAATTTGTCACACCAATAAAATAGATTCATGATTAGTTTCTGTGAAATAGTTTAAGTAGAGAGCCTGGCTGTCAGAAGTTTCCAGGTATACCCAGCAAGATGTCCTGGAGAAGCTGGGCGTAGTGGTGCAATCCTGTAACCCCAGTATATGGGAAGCTGAGACAGGAGGATCACGGTTCAACACCAGCCTCAGCAACCTTAATGAGACTCTCAGCAAAATAGCAAGATAGACCCTGTTTCAAAGCAAAAAAATAAAAAAGCGCTAGGATGTAGCTGAGAGGTAGAGTACCCCCTAGGTTCAATGCCAGCACAAGGGGAAAAAAGTCTTGAAAAAGCAAAATTAGTATTTGGGGACTTTATCAAATACTACTTGGAATTCAGACCCTTATAATGGGTCTCAAGGAAGTTAGCGAGCCTCCTCCCCACACCCAAACACACGAAACGTTACACCCTATGCTTTTGTTTTGAATTGTCAGTCAGTTTATGTTTAGCAAGACAGAAGCTGAGGATTTTTTTATTCTTTATTTTGAAACAGGGTCTCACTAAGGTGCGGAGGCTTCACTAAGTAGCTGAGGCTGTCCACGAACCTGTGATCCTCCTGTCTCAGCCTCCCAAGTACTAGGATTATAGGCATGCACCACTGTGCCTGGCCCCTTTTTTATTTCATTTTATTGTTTTTCATTGGTTGATTGATTGTGGTACTGGGGATTGAACTAGAGGCATTCTACCTCTGAGGTATAACCCCAGCCTTCTTTTATTAATTAACTTATTTATTTATTTATTTTTGTGGTACTGGGGATGGAACCCAGGGGCATTCTACCTCTGAGCTCTACTCCTGGCCCTATTTTTTATTCTTTATTTTTGAAACAGTTCTCACTAAGTAGCTGAGGCTGGCCGCGAACCTGCAGTCCTGTCTCAGCCTCCCAAGTACTCGGATTAGAAAGTGTGCACCACCACACCCAGCACCCTATTTTATTTTTTATTCTGAAAAAGGGTCTCACTATAAATTGCAGAAGACCTCCCTGAAGTGCCCAGGCTGGACACCAACTTCCTGTGTCAGCCTCCCAAGTCCTGGAATTAGAGGTAGGCGTGTCACCACCATGCCCTTCTAAGGGAATACTTTCTTTGACATTGGTAAACAGATTGCAGTTTGTGTGTAAATAAATGAAATCCCGTAATTTTCGATGAAAAATGTGATTGCAAGCAGGGCGTGGTGGCACACTTCTGTAATCCCAGGACTTGGGAGGCTGACACAGGAGAATCGCAGGTTTGCAGCCAGCCTCAGCAATTTAGTGAGACCCTGATTCAAAATAAAAGAATAAAATAGGGCTGCGGGCGTAGCTCGGGGTAGAATGCCCTTGGATTCCATCCCCAGCACCACCAAAAAAGAAAAAAGAAAAGCGGGTTGCTTTCAATGAAAGCGAGTATGAAAACACAGTGTGGGCCGGAGTCTTCGCACACGGTGACCAATCAGCTGGCCCAATGTTTTGAGTCATCATCCACATAACTAATGATTATGTAACGTGAAAAGGATCAAAAGAACCTAAGCTGTACGGTGACAGAAGCAGCCCGAGGGAACGGAGTTGCCATTCTGGCTTCCCCGTCCGCAGCCTACACACTTCAGAAGAACTGGCAGCCACAGTTGGTACTTGAAAGAGTGTTACACAACACTGACTAGCATTAGAGAAACACTGATGACTGTAAACGGCTTGCCTCGGGGATATACCTTTCTCAAGAAGACGGGTTTCCAATCGGTATTTCTACGGAGACGTGATCTTCAGGGAGTTCCAGGCTTCAAGGCTGCAGGAGTCCTTCACCTTGCTGGAGAAAGAGGGCTGACATGTCAAAGTTTTGAAAATTTGAAAAAAAAGAAGTTGACAAGTTACAAAGAAAAATAGGTCTTAAACACGTGCTATAGCGTGTATGAATCTTTGGGAGTTTATGCTAAGTGAGATAAGCCAGTCAGAAAAAGACGAGAGTGGATGATTCCACTTGTATGAATGGGAGTTGCCAGGGAATAGGAGAAGGGAGTGTGTGTGTGTGTGTGTGTGTGTGTGTGTGTGTGTGTGTGTGTTTTGGGGGTGTTGAATAGGTAAGGAGTTTCCATTTTGCAAGACAAAGCAGTTCTGTTTTGAAATTACAAATCCCAACAATGAAATATACTTATTGCCACTGAGTGCCAGGCAGGCGTGGTGGCACACACCTGTAATCCCAGTTCTTGGGAGGCTAAGATGGAGGATCACAGGTTCACGGACAGCCCCAGTAACATAGTGAGACTCTCAACAACCTAGCATTCAAAATAAAATATAAAATAGGACGGGGGGTGTAGCTCAGAGGTAAAACCAGTTGGGTTCAATCCCCAGTACCAAAAAAAAAAAAAAAGGCTATGATGTATTAATGTACAATGCCCTGAGATCCATCCCCAGTATCAAAGAAAGAAAGAAAGAAAGAAAGAGGAAGAAAGAAAGAAAGAAAGAAAGAAAGAAAGAAGCAGAACGAGGGGATGTGAGGGTGATCTGGCTGCGACATCTGTCACCCCATTGATCACCAGGGTTGATTCGGCTGATCTGGCTGGCTAGGCGGTGTCCCCTTCCTCCCTCACGGCTCCATGTGTGTCCCTCCTAAAGCTGCGCCCTCAGTCGAAGAGGAAGAGGAGGACCTTCCCAGGATAGAGGATAGAGGAGGACCGGTCTTCGGTCAGGGGTATACGAGTAGCTGAGCTCCCCTGCTAGAACCTCCAAACAAACTCTCAAGGTCCATTTGTAGGAGAATGCAGGGTAGTCAGGCTTCCATGACTCCAGACACATCCAAATGAGGCGCTGCGTGTGGCAGTCTGCCTTTCTTTAAAAAAAAAAAAAAAAAAAAAAAAGCCAGGCGTGGTGTCGCAAGCTTGTAATCCCAGCATTCAGGAGGCTGTGTCGCAAGCTTGTAATCCCAGCATTCGGGAGGCTGAGACCTGACGATTGCAGTTCGCAGACAGCCTCAGCTACTTAGTGAGGCCCTCTGCAACTCATTGAGACCTGGTTTCAAAATAAAGAATAAAAAATAGGGCAGGGGCTGTAGCTCGGAGGTTGAATGCTCCTGGGTTCCATCCCCAAACCTGCAAAAAAAAAAAACAATAATAATTAAAATTAAAAATTAAAAAACATAACAAGATGTGGTGACACACATGTATCAGCCTAGTATTTGAGGACTAAAACAGGAGGTTCGTGGGTTTGAGGACAACCTCAGCAATTTAGAGGCTCAGCAACCTAATGAAACCCTGTTCCAAAAAAAATTTTAAAGGGCTGGAGGTTAGAGCTCAGAAGTAGAATGCCCGTGTTCAATCTCTAGTAGCGCGCACACACACACACACACACACACACACACACACACACACTCGCACACAAGAAACCAGGCAGTGGCGCATGCTGATAATCCCAGTACTTTGGAGGTTGAGACGGGAAGATCATAGGTCAGCACAGACTGAACTAAAACATGAGAAGCGGTGGAGGTAGAGCTCGTGGTGAAGCTCCCCTGGGTTCACTCCCCAGTATCACAAACAAAACAAAACTCAGCCGAGTTAAGTACTAAGATTTGTTATGTTTATTTTATTTTTGGTGCTCAGAATTGAACCCAGAGACATTCTACCTCTGAATTTACACCCCCAGCCATTTTTGTTTTTTATTTTTTGAAATGGTCTCAATAGGTCACCAAAAGTTTCTTTTGCCACATTTTGAGGCTGGGCTGTAACCTGTGGTCCTCCCTTCTAAGACTCCCAGGAACTAAGGATTACACGTATGCACCGCCCCTGGCTCCACTACATTTTTTTTTTTTTTTTTTTTTTTTTTTACGTCCATAGAAGCCAAGTATGGTGATGCATACCTGAAGCCCAGCACTTGGGAAGCTGAGACCGAAGAATCCCAGGTTTGAGGCCAGCCAGGACAACTTAGTGAGACCCTATCTAAAAATGGAAAAATAAAAAGAATGGGGGTACAGCTCGGAGATAGAACACCCCTAGTTTTCATCCCCTTTACAAAATAAATAGCCAACAGAAGTTTCTTTTTTCATCTGCCATTTTTATTTTGGTCTTTCTCCTATTTGTTTCATAAGCTTGTAAATACCATTGTTTTGTACTGAGCACTTACTAAATACCTTTCACATTTGTGTTAACCTATTTGATCCCCACATTAAGTAAGAACTATTATTATCCATTTGGGGGAGGGTATATGTGTGTACTGGGATAATCTCCAGGGCATTCTCTATCCAAGCTAAACTCCCAGCCCTTTTTATTTTTTGTTCTGAAATGGGGTCTCAGTAGGTTGCTGAGAATATTGCCAGTTTGCTGAGGTTGACCTCGAAGTTATGATCCTTCTGTCTCAGCCTCCCAAGTACTGGGATTACAGATATGTGCCACCATACCTGCCTAATCATCCCTATTTATTGTTTTTGGTGGTGGTGGGCCTCACTAAGTTGCTCAGGCTGGCTATTAACCGGTGATTCTCCTGTCTCAGTTTCCCAAGTACTGGGATTACAAGCGTATGCCACCACACCGTCATCATCCCTGTTTTAAAGGTACTGACTGGAGTCCTAGTGCTCTTCCAGAGTCACTGGTGAGAGAGTTGGTTTCTAATCCCAGTGCTCCTGAGACTCAGCCGAGCCGTTATTCACAGCTGAGTTACCATCCAGTACCATTCCTTGCTGTTTCACACACCCTACAGATCTGCTGTTAGAAACACATGTACATACAGCCACACCACCCTGAACGAGCCCCATCTCATCGGAAAAACACGTGTGTATAGCTTATTTCTCTTGGTAGTTTTGAAGTGAAGGTGATACTTTAAAAATTTATATTCCTGCAGAAGGAACTAACCACTGCCTGAGGGCTCTGGAATTGTGTCTGCCGATGGGAAAATGTAGCCACCTTCAGGCATATACTTTCTGGCAGCTCCCAACCAATCAATACCCCAAACTGCATTTTAGCAAATAAAGGAAGGGCTCCCTAGCCAGTTAAAGCAGGCAGATGGGGGGAGAGCAGAAGTCTTTTGTGCTGGGGATTGAACCCACGGGCATTCTACTTCTGAGCTACGCCCCCAGCCCTATTTTATTATTTTATTTTAAAACAGGGCTTCACTAGGTAGCCGAGGCTGCCTGGGAATCTGCAATCCTCCTGTCTCAGCCTCCCAAGTACTGTTATTACAGTTATGCGTCACCGCACCCTGCCGGACAGCAAGTCTTAATCACAAAGAAGGCAAAGAAGCCATTGTCCTGATTTACAACTTTCCAAATGCAAAAAGTGAAATAAACAAGGAAATGATATATGTAGTTCTGTGATTAATACTGTTTTGAGATGATTCTGGTAACAACTGACTTGTAGACTTGGTAGTGATAACTTATTTAGAAATGCATGGCCTCTTGAATGTGAAAGAATGTGTTTCTAGCCTCCAAAGCCCTCTTGGAATCAGTTGATTTCAATTATCTTTGACCATATACCATATTAAGGTCTACATGTTAGCTGGGCATGATGGCACTTACCTATAACCCTGTACTTGGGAGGCTGAAACAGGAGGATCGCAGATTGAAGGTCCACCTCAGCAATTTAGCTAAGACCCTCAGCAACTTGAGACCAACCCTCCCTCCCTTCCTTCCTGCCTTCCTTTCTTTTTTTTTTTTTTTTTTTTTTGGTGGGCCTGGGGATAGAACCCAGAGGCATTTGACCTCCCAGCTACACCCCCTGTCCAATTTTTAATTCTTTATTTTGAAACAGGGTCTCACTGAGTTGCAGAGGGCCTCACTAAGTAGCTGAGGCTGTCCGCGAACCGCGATCCTCAGGTCTCAGCCTCCCGAATTCTGGGATGACAAGCGTGCGCCACCACGCCCGGCCTTCCTTCCTTTCTTTTTTGTTAGCACACTCATTTTTATTACTTAAAATGTAGAGTAACACATATCTTGAATAGTTTCCAATATAGTGTTTGTGTGTGTGTATGTGTGTGTAGCATAACACATTTAATAAAGAAATAAAGATGATCAGAAACAAACTAAATGAGATTATTCGGAGGGCAGCTTGCACCCAAACTGCCTTTATCTGAAGGGAATGTGCCCACAGCAGGTGAGTGTAACTTTAACTTTGAGAAATTAATGAAAAAAAGTGATGAGAAAGTAAGTTAGAAGTTTAATAAGGCATTCTAATATAAAAAGGAATATAAAAAATAAAGCAATGTAAATAAGAATATGCTACTGTCTTAATTTTCTTAAATTTGGAGTTTTCATATAGGAGGGAAAAACTCGATAATCTGTAAGAACAATTTGGTCTTTACTGAATTGTTATATATTTTATAATATATAATTCTGCTATAATTTTATATCTGAATTTTTTATATGCATCTGAAAGAAAACTAAAGTGGAGAACTTTAAACACTGCCCTATTGGTTAAAAAAAAATTCAGTAAACGTCAAGGGTAAAGGCATATTCTGAGTGAAGAAGTAAAGGCCTAAACCAAGTTCACCGAATTCAGTGATTATGAGCTCACAGGTGAAACATGAAAAATAAATAGAAGGAACAGGGTCTGGGGAAAGGATTGCAGGCGTCAAAGCCAGCCACACATGTGGCAAGAAGTAGCCCCGGAAACAGCCCAAGGAATAGGCTAAGTAGATACATTAGGAAGATAAGGAGTCCAAGCAGAAACAAAAAAGGGGAGCAGAAGGGAAGGCCAAGAATAAAGTTTCCTGGCCAGAAGTGGAACTCAGAAATTTGGCAAAATATAATGTGTTTCTTGCTCCTGAAATGATGGTGACCCTTGATTCCATCTCGACCTAATCTATCTGGATTCCTTGCTGAAGCAACTGTTGTCACCCACAGCTAGAAAGAAGTACTGTCTTAAAATATGCTATAAATTGCCGGGCGTGGTGGCGCACGCTTGTAATCCCCGTGCTTGGGAGGCTGAGACAGGAGGATCGCGCAGGTTCGAAACCAGTCTCAGCTCCTTAGTGAGGCTCTCAGCAACTTAGTGAGACCCTGTTTCCAAATAAAATACAAAATAGGTCTGGGAGTATAGCCCGAATGTAGAAAGCCTCTGGGTTCCACCCCCAGTACCACCAAAAAAAAAAATATATATATATATATATATGCTATAAATTGAACAATAAGCTTTTATTTATAAAGGAAAAAATCATTCAGTGTTCATTGTCTCTTTATTTTATTCAGCCATTCCTACTTTAGCTGTGAATTTTTTTGAAGTAAGTATTTTATTTTCTAATGTATAATTTACTTGGACATATGTGTCAGCTCACACAATCTTGTTTCATTTGTATAGATTGCATACACATTATTACATCCAGTGAGTAAATTAAGCCACTAATGACATTGTTGGGCCTTCACTTTGTGCTGTCTTTAGCCTTTCTGTACATTGTCATAAAAGTCGGCTAGAACTGTGAACATCAATTGCATGTAAGGTGCTCTAGGGAGAGGGCAGGTAAATATAATATTTACTCTTTTTTTTTTTTTTTTTTTTTTTGCAGGTCTGGGGATAGAACCCAGGGGCATTCAACCTCCAAACTATACCCCCTGCTCTATTTTTTATTCTTTATTTTGAAACCGGGTCTCACTGAGTTGCGGAGGGCCTTACTAAGTAGCTGAGGCTATCCACAAACCACGATCCTCCGGTCTCAGCCTCCCCAATGTCTGTCTTTCTTTCTCTCTCTCTCTCTTCCTTTCTTTCTTTTCTTTCTTTTTGGAGTACTGGGGTTGAACCCAGGGTAGAACTCAGGTTCTACCTCTGAGCTACACCCCAGCCCTATTTTTAACTTTTTTATTTTGAAACAAGGTCTCACTAAATTGAAGAGGGCTTAACGAGTTGCTGAGACTGGCTGTGACCCTGTGATCAATCCCCCTGTCTCAGCCTCCCACATATTGGGATTATAAGGGTACACTACCACACCCAGCTTGAGACCCTATTTTGAAATAAAAAATAAAATAAGGATAGGGACATAACTCAAAGGTGAAATGTCCCTGGGTTTAGCCACCAATACAAGGGGGGGGGGAGAAGGAAAGGAAGGAAGGAAGGAAGGAAGGAAGGAAAGAAGGAAAATATGTAGGGGTGGAAGGAAGGAAGACATTTAAAAATGTGATTAATACTGCTTTGAGATGATGCTGGCAACAACAGACTTGAAGTCTTGGTAGTGATTACATATTTGGAAATGGGTAGCTCACTCCTGTAATCCCAGTACTTGGAATGCTAAGATAGGAGGATCACAGGTTCCAGAACAGCATCAGCAAATAGGGAGATACTCTTCAACTCAGCAAGACCCTCTTTCAAAATAAAAATAAAGGGCCAGGTATGGTGGCACCTGTTTATAATCCCAATACTTGGGACACTGAGACAGGAGGATCATGGGTTCATTGCCAGCCTCAGCTACTTAGTGAGGCCTTCAGCAATTTAGTGAGACCCTGTTTCAAAATAAAGAATAAGCCGGGCGTGGTGGTGCACGCTTGTAATCCCAGCATTAGGGAGGCTGAGACCTGGAGGATCACAGTTCGCGGACAGCCTCAGCTACTTAGTGAGGCCCTCTGCAACTCAGTGAGACCCGGTTTCAAAATAAAGAATAAAAAATAGGGCAGGGGGTGTAGCACAGAGGTCAAATGCCCCTGGGTTCCATCCCCAGACCCGCAAATAAATAAATAAATAAATAAATAAATAAATAAATAAAAATAAAAAAGTAAAGAATAAGGTCATGGGGTAGGGACTTCCGGGAAGATGGTGACCGAGAAAAGCGGGGCTTAAGAGCCCCGCTAACAACCAATCTCTATTACCACAAAATCAGTGCCTTTCATAGCCAGAAAACACCATCACCAGAGAAACAAAAAAATCACCAGCCCCAGAGAGGAGGGGGTCTCATAACAGAGCTCAGAGCCATAGAGGAGATACACCGGCCTGACGGCTGAGGATGCAGCAGCAGCATCATACTGCCAGCAGCAGCAGCAACCTCTACAGCCCACCAGGCTCCAGAGAGGAGCAGCGGACAGCGAGCCGAGGTGAGCCGCTGCAGAACAGCCCGGTGGGATTCAGCAGATTTTTCGGCGCAGGGAGCATCTAAAGCTCCCAGTGGCTGGGATCAGCACACCCTGCAGGGACTCACAGCAGAGCTCAAAAATAGAAAAGAAATATGCCAGCCTCACGGCCAAGGGCGTGGCAGCAGCGCCATATTGCCACTAATGGCAGCAGCAGCGAATTCACTGAGTCCAGGACAGCCCCATCTGCGTATTCAACAACAGTGAGTGAAATTGCGGGCCCCAGAGGAGAAATCCCAGTACTGCACTCCCAGGGACTTGACCCAGTGGGGAAGTGGCAGTGGCAGAGATATCACACCATAGGAGAACGCCCAACCTGGCACGCCCCATAGTCTAAATCAGCCTCTATTGACTCCCTGGGTCTGAAACTCTGTGATACAACCCAGTAAAGGAGTAGTGGGATCTGAGATACCACAGACTCGAGATCCAGAGCACTTTAAGTGAAGTCTTAGTGACCCAAGGGAAGAACCCAGAGAAGGCACAAACTTCCGAAATCATGGGAAAGAGGAATAACAATGGAGCAATGAATGCCCACAACATCAGAACCCGATAAAACAGAAATTCAGATATTTCTAGAAGATCAAATCAGGAAAATAACTAGAAATAATAGAGGTGTTTCGAAAAGAATTCAGAGAGAGCCAAAAAGAGATAAAGGATGCAATTGATGAAGTAAAGGCCTCAATTCAAAGTACAAACAACCGATTGGACCACATGGAGAATAGAATCTCGCTCTTAGAAGATGAGTAATCCAAAAATGAACGCATAGTTTCTAATCTAGAAAAAAATATCCGACAGCAGGAATCTGACATTGAAGAAATATGGGCCCATTTTAAGAGAGCTAACCTAAGAATAATTGGAATAGAGGAGGGAAAAGAAGGTGAAATCAAAGGGATCAACAATCTCTTCAAGGAAGTAATAGCAGAAAATTTTCCAAGCATAGAGCAAGAGGTTGATACACAGGAACAGGAAACTTATAGAACTCCCTTTAGACAGGATCGGAGAAGAGGATCCCCACGCCACATAATTGTCAAAATGACCAATGTGGAAGCCAAGCAAAGAATCTTAAAGGCAACAAAAACAAAGGGCCAAGTGACATTCAGAGGCAAACCAATTAGAATCACTCCAGACTTCCCAAACCAAGTCATGAGAGCCAGAAGGGCTTGGAGTAACATATTCCAAACTCTGAAAGAAAACAACTTCCAGCCAAAAATTTCCTACCCAGCAAAACTTTCTATCCAATTAGATGGAGAAATAAGAAGCTTCCATGACAAACAGAAACTGAAGGAATTTATGTCTTCAAAACCAGCACTAGAGAAAATACTCAAAGAGATTAACTACAAAGAAGAAATAGGTAACACACACTAGAACCAGAGAAACAAGATTTTCCATCCAACAGACAACTAAGATTAGTTATTTGTGGAGATTCATTACTTATGTTAGTCTTTTACCTATCTCTAAATTGTATTGTTTGCTTTTATTGTTGTTAATTTTTAGGAATTCTAGTTGGAATATTAATATACCTTCAGATATAGCATTTAGAAATATTTTATCCCATTCAATCAGTAACTTTTAACTCTGTTTACATTGTCTTTCGATATACAATTTTTTTTTTTTTTAGGGAGTTTGTATACTCTTTTGTTGCCTGTGCCATTGAAATCATATCCAAGAAATCACTGCCAATTTTAATGTTGTGAGGTTTTATGACCCAGATTTTCTTTTAAAAGTTTATAGTCTTAAGATTTATATTTAGGTCTTTTACCTATTTTAAGTTAATATTTGTATATGGTGTTAGGTAAGGGTCCAATTTTATTCTTTTCCATGTAATTATTATTTTTCAACAATATTTAGTTAAAAGATTATTATTTCCCCCACCAAATGTTCATGGAAACCTTGTCAATAATAACTTGACAATATATGAAAGAATTAACTCTAGGCTTTTATTTAACTCCAATGGTTTATGTATCTGCCTTTAGAACAGTACTACACTGTTTCAACTATTGTAGCTTTATATGGTTTGAAATCAGAAAATATATATCTTTTAGCTTTGTTCATTTTCGAGATTGTTTTGGGTATCTAGAGTCCATATTCTATATTAGGATAGATTTTTTTTCTGAAAAATAAATATATAAATATATGATAGTTTCACTTTAAAAAAAGAAAAGAAAAGAAATATTCTCTGGTAAGAAAGAAAGCAAAAAGAAATATTGAAATGTTATCTTTAAGTTATCAAAAGCTTGGTATCAGACAAATGAAACTGTTATGTGAGATTATCATTTTTAATTTTGGATAAATTGCTATAATACTAGATGTCAACCACTAAGCCAAGCATGGGAAGGAGGGATGGGGAGGGAATGGGGTGGGGATCCGGTGGGGGCTGACTGGGCGATGTGTGCATGTATGTCTACAAAAGTTTTTTGTATCCCACTATGATGTATGAATACAGTGCACCAATAAAAAATTAAAAAAAATAAATTAATTGCCAAGACTGGCCCCAAACCTGCAGTCCTCCTGTTTCAGCCTCCCTGGTATTGGAATCACAGATTTGTGCTACCATGCCTGGCTATATATCTCTGTCTCTATCTATCTATCTATCTATCTATCTATCTATCTATGTGTGTATGTATGTATGTATATGTGTGTGTGTGTGTGTGTGTGTGTGTGTGTGTGTGTGTATTTGTACTAGGGATTGAACCCAGGAGCATTCTACCTTCAACTACACCCCAGCCCTATTTTATTTTTGTTTTGAAAAAGGTCTCACTAGGTTAATGAGAATATCACTACTTGCTGAGACTGTCCTCAAACCTGTGATCCTCCTGTTAAGAGTCTCCCAAATACTGAGATTGTACACATGCATCATCATGCCCAGCTGAAATATTTCTTAAACAAAAATGAAATGAAATGCTGTTTGTTTGTTTGTTGGTTGGTTGGTACTGGGTGTGGAACCCAGAGGCTTTCTACCTCTGGGCTATACTCCCAGACCCATTTTATATTTTATTTGGAAACAGGGTCTCACTAAGTTGCTGAGAGCCTCACTAAGTAGCTGAGGCTGGCTTCGAACCTGCGCGGTCCTCCTGTCTCAGCCTCCCAAGTGCAGGGATTACAAACGTGCGCCACCACGCCTGGCTGTTTTTTGTTTGTTTTTGATACTAGAGATTGAATTTAGGGAACGCTACCTCTGAGCTACACCCCTGGTTCTATTTTATTCTTTATATTGAAGCAGGGTCTCACTGAGTTGAAGAAGGTCTCTCCAAGTTGCTGAGGCTGGCTGCAAACCGGTGACCTTCCTGTCTCAGATTCCCAAGTGCAGGGATTATAGGACTGTGCTATCACACCAGGAGAAATTCCAGTTTTAACTTTTCAAATGGCAACTGTTTTACAAAAAAAAAAAAAAAAAAAAAAAGCATAGAGAACCAGGAAAATGAGCAAATTAATTCACTGTTAGTTTAAATGTCTTTTTTAGTTTAAGTGTCTTTTTTTTGGGTGGGGGTAGTATAGAAATTGAACCCAGGGATGCTGTACCACTGAGCTTTACATCTTCTTTATTTTTGACAGAGTCTTACTAAATTGTCCAGATTGTTCTAGCAATTGCAACACTCTTTGCTCAGCCTTCTCTTTTGCTAGGATTATAACCATGAGCCCCCACACTCAGCCGTTGTTACATATTTTCTGAAAGACATTTGGAAGTATGTATCAAAAGTTTTAAAGTACTTACCATTTGAGAACAGTTCTGCTGCAGTTGGCATGCTTAAAAGTAATTATCGTGTGTGTGTGTGTGTGTGTGTGTGTGTGTGTGTGTGTGTGTGTGTTGGGGGGTATTGAATCCCAGGGACATTCTACCTCTAAGCTACACCCCCAGCTCTCCTTTTTTGTGTTGGAAACGAGGTCTCACTGAGTTGCAGAGGCTGCCCTGACCCTGATCCTCCTGTGTCAGCCTCCCAAATACAGAGTTTAAAAGCATGGCCCACCACGCCCCGCCAGGCACTTATCTTTTTTTTATTTTTGGTGCGGTGGATTTTGGAAGCCCTGGGGCTCACATACTAGGTGAGAGCTCTACCACCGAACTACAGCCTAGCCCTAAGAATTTATCTTTTACACTTACCTAAGAGATATTATTTATTGTATTATTGGTGGCATCAACAAACTGGAAACATTTTGAATGTCCAACAGCAGCAATTTGGCTAAATAAATTATGGAAATTGAATATGGCTGTATTTTATAAAACTTGTTTTTTTTGTTTTGTTTTGTTTTGGTGGTACTGGGGTTCCTGGAAACCCTTCTACCTCCGGTCTACACTCCCAGACCTATTTTATACTTTTTTATTTTTGGAAACAGGGTTTCTTAAGCCAGCACAACTGGCTTCAAACCTGTGCGATCCTCCTGTCTCTGTCTCCCAAGCGTGGGGATTACAAGCGTGCGCCACCACGCCCGGCCTATAAAACTTGTTTTAAAGTCAGGCGTGGTGACTGCACGTTTATAATCCAAGTGCTTGGGAGGCTGAGATGGGAACTGCAGCCTCGGCATATAGTGAGACTCTCATTAACTTAGTGAGACCCTGATTCAAATCAAAAACAAAAAGTAAGGGCTGGGGGTATGGCTTGGTGGTAGAATGCCCCTGGGTTCAGTCCCCAGTGCCTCAGAAACAAATCAAAACAACAAAAACTTGTTTTTTAAAAGGTTTCTATACCTGGATGGCCAACAATAACAGAAATGAGTGAAGTGGAGACAGAGCGAGAAGCACCTTTTCACTTTCTTATTTCTACCATTTAAAAAAGAAAGCAGTGGGGCCGAGCATGGTGGTGCGCGCCTGCAATCTCAGTACTTGGGAGGCTGAGACAGGAAGATCGCAGGTTCAAGACCAGCCTCAGCCGCTTAGAGAGGCTCTCAGCAACCTAGTGAGACCCTGTTTCAAACAAAAAGAAAAAGGACTGGGGAGTAGCTTGGAAGTAGAATGCCCCTGCGGTTCAATTCCCAGTTAACCCCTTCACACACACACACACACACACACACACACACACACACACACACACAACAAAAGCAAGCAAAAAACAAAGCAGTGAGCCAGGCTTGGTGGTGCACACCTGTGGTCCCAGTACGCAGGAGGCTGAGACAAGAGGATCACAGGTTTGAGACCAGCCTTAGCATTTTAGCAACATATTCAACAACTTAGTGAGACCCTGTTTCAAAATAAAGCAGGCATGTTGATACACACTTGTAATGCCAATACGTGTGAGGCTGAGACAGGAGGATCACAGGTTCAAAGCCAGCCTCAGCTGCAACTTAGTGAGACCCTGTTTCAAAATAAAGAATAAAAAAGAATAGGGCTGGGGGTGTAGCTCGGAATAGAATGCCCCTGGGTTCGATCCCCAGTACCACAAAAATAAATAAACAAACAAATAAGAAAGCCTGGTAATGTAGCTTGGAGGTAGAACAGCCCTGGCTTCAGTCCCCAGTACAGAAGAAGAAGGAGGAAAAGAAGTGGGAAGGGAGGGAGGAGAAGTCCTAAATGAAATTGTTAATAGCCTCTGACACTCTCGGGTGGGTGTGGTGGGGCCTGCAGCGAAGTGGAGACCCAGACCATCTCACAGAATCCCTGCTCCCCAGCTCTACACCGCTGGACGCTGTGTGAGCCAATCAGGCCTTTCTATTGGCAACCAATTTGCAAACTTAAACATTTTTATTACAAGCCGGGCGTGGTGGCGCACGCTTGTAATCCCCGCGCTTGGGAGGCAGAGACAGGAGGATCGCACGGTTCGAAGCCAGCCTCAGCTACTTAGTGAGGCTCTCGGCAACTTAGTGAGACCCTGTTTCCAAATAAAATATTAAAGAAAGGTCTGGGAGTATAGCCCAGAGGTAGAAAGCCTCTGGGTTCCACCCCCAGTACCACCAAAAAAAAAAAAAAAAATTTATTACCAAGAAATGTTTATAATCATTAATTGAAAAAACACAGGTTACACAATAGTAAATACAGTATCGAACTGGATAATATTTGTGTGTGTGTATATATATATATATATATATACACACACACAAATATTGTATTGTGGAATGAAATAAACCAAAATGTGTATGTATGTGCAGGCTTGTTTTGTTTTGTTGGTACTGGGGATTGAACCCATGGAGGGAGAGGTTCTACTTCTAAACTACATCTTCACTCTTTTTTTATTTTTTAAATTAAAATTTTATTTTTTATTTATTTTTTATTTTGTGTGGTATTGGGGGTGGAACCCAGGGGCTTTCTACCTCCAGGCTTCACTCCCAGACCTATTTTATATTTTATTTGGAAACAGGGTCTCACTAAGTTGCTGAGAGCCTCACTAAGTAGCTGAGGCTGGCTTCGAACCTGTGCGATCCTCCTGTCTCAGCCTCCCATGTGCGAGATTACAAGCCTGTGCCACCACGCCCGGTTTTTATTTTTTAAATTTTGAAACAGAGTCTCTCGGGATTAATGAGAGTCTCACTACTTGCAAAGGCTGCCCTCGAACCAGCGATCCTTCTGTTTCAACCTCCCAAGTCCTGGGATTATAGAAATTCGCCACTGTGCTCCGCTTAGTTTTGATATTTTAAAAGTTATTATGCTGGGCATGGTGGTGCACGCTTGTAATCCCAGGATTTGAGAGGCTGAGACTGGAGGATCGCAGGTTTCCGGCCGGCCTCAGCCACGTAATGAGGCCCTCTGCAGCTTACTGAGAGCCTGCTTCAAAATAAAGAAAAAAATAATAGGGCTGGTGGTGTAGCTCAGAGGTAGAGTGCCTCTGGGTTCAATCCCTAGTACTGCAAAATAAATAAATAAGGAAAAGAAGGAAGGAGGCAAGAAAGAAAGAAAAAATAGGGTTGGATTATAACTGAGAGGTAGACTACCCCTGGGTTCAATCCTCAATCCCCTCCCCCCAAAAATAATTATCATTATTGTCATTATTTAAGTCAGAGTAGCTTCTGGCCTCCATGATGTGAGAGCGGCTTCCATCCTTCATGGTGCGGAAGAGACTTCTGCCCTCCAGGGTGTGAGTGGTTTTCCCTCCACACGACTTATCACCGTGACCACTGACATTATGCTTTGGAGCTGGCCCTATGGACTGACACCTCTGAAACTTATGAATCCCAATAAATCTTTCCTCCTCTAAAATTAAAATAAAAAAGCTGGGAGTGCCCAGTATTCGGGAGGCTGAGAAAGGAAGATTGCAGGTTTGAGGACAGCCTCAGCAATTAGTGAGACTCATTTCAATCTAGCAAGACCCTGTTTCAAAATAAAAATAAAATCAGGCTGGGGGTGTAGCTTGAAGGTAGAATGCCCCAGTACCACCCACACCAAAAAAAAAAAAAAAACCCAAACAACAACAACAAAAAAAAAAACACTAGAGGTAGAGCTTGAAGGTGTACTACTCCCGAGTTCCATTCCTAGTACAGAGGAGGTAGAAGAGAAGTAGGCAGGTAGGGAAGAGGCCTAGGTAGAAAAAAAAAACTTAATTTCCTGAGGGGCAAGGAATACTAATTAACTTCCAAGGCTCCTAAAAAGAGACCAGCTCTTCCAAGGTTCAGAGATAAGAATGACCAAAGCTTCACATAACCATCTGTTTACTAATCAACAAACCCAGGAGACATCCCTGGAGCAAGCCTGACACCTCTACTGAAAGGAGACCCCTCAAAGGACATGCAAATACCCTATGCAAATTTTAAGAACTGCCTCCCAGACTCCAAGTAACAGAGGGCATACAGAGATATATAAACCCCTAGACCAGTCACCAGGACGGTTACCCACTCTGGGAACCCCTCCCCATTGGGGAGTTTCTCTCTCTCTCTCTCTCAGGTCGCATTAGCTTTGAGAGAAGGTGGGGTGCAATTGAAGGCACTTGGCCCGGGCTACACTCGGGTAGTGACCTGAAGGCCTCTGCTGGACACCAAGGCCGACCAGGGTCCCTAGGGGTGACCTGCACTTCTTTTCTGGCAGATCGTGTAGACTTTGGGAGAAAGCAGCTTGCAACTGAAGGCATTTGGCTTGGGATACCCTCAAGTATTGTCCTGAAGGCAGCTGCTAGACATCATAGTCTCGACAGCCCTTAGGGGTGTTCGGCCACTTTTCCCTATTCCCTGCTGCTTCCAATAAAACTCTTGCCCCCTTTCTGCCGTCTGTGGGTGTCATTCTTTGCTCGCCACAGACAAGAATCTGGTAAGGAAACACCGTGTTTCTTCTCAAGAAACCCCATTTGAGTAAATAAGCAAACAAACTAAAACAAGTTTAATGGCTAACGGTGTAAACTGCCTACTTTTAGGCATTAAATCTTTGACCTTCTGAAATATGCTGAGAATGAGACCACCATGAAGATCCTACCACTAATTTGCATTTTCCATTGACAAGGACTTTAGACATTTTCTCAGCGCTCTCTCAGATGATAAAACTCTTTCCCACGCTCAGTCTTGTTCTGGAGCCCTCAGTGCTTGCTCACCTCCAGCACCTTCCTAACCTCCTCTCATCCACGAACACTCATGTCCCTCAGGAACTTGAGTGAAGGGCACACTCCCGGGGACTGAAGGCACGTGGGGCCAAGCGAAGGAAGAAGGAAACCTGAAATGGGAAAATGCCCGGTGCATTCTTAGTCACTTTTTTCCCTAGTAGATGCTTTTATAGTCATACTTTTGATTTCACAAGTGACTTCAGTCTCTTTATATTAAACTTTTCATTATTCTTACAAGTAAAAATAAATAAATAAATAAATAAATAAATACATAAGATCTATTATTAATAGCTGAACATGGCGGTCATACCTGTAATCCCAGTATTTGGGAAGCCAAGACAGGAGGATTGCTGGTTTGAGGACAGCCTCAGCAACTTAGCAAGATGCTGTCTCAATATAAAAAGGGCTGGGGTGTAGCTCGAAGGTGGAATTCTCTTGGCTAAATTCTCATTAGCACACATATACCCATAAGCACAAATTAATTTTTTTTTTTTTTAGTTCGGGAGATTCAATTCAGGGCATACACCTCTACCCATTTTTTTTTCTTTTTTGTGGGAGACTCTGTTTCAAAATAAAAATAAGATTGGAAGTGTAGCTCAGAGGTAGAATGCCCCTGTGTTCAACCCCCAGCTTCCTGTGAAGACTTCATCATATATTTAATACTAGGAATTTAACCTTGCACTTACTGCCACTGCCTAGACTTTTATGGAAGTGTGGTCCATTCAGAAGTTTTCCATCCTATTTTGGAGAAAAAAGAATTCTTCACCACTGTAATGTACACTTTAATATAGACAAATATAGAACCATAGAAGGCTGATTCCAGACCCAGTAGCCCAACTGGTTGAAACAGAACTGATCTGTGAGCTACCCTTTCCGCTGTGCAAAGGCCCTCATACAGACAGCTAAGAAAAAGTTGCTGTTCACGCAGGTACATAGTTGCTAAGATGGCTCTTTCCCTAGGCCTGAGAGCAGTGGCCCTTTCACACTTTGGCAGAGAAGCCAACAAATCTCAGAATGCAAATAGAGTTAGAAACCTGAGTGTTTTCATTTTTCCCTTCCCAGGCCTAGGATTGCTTTGCAATTCTAAGGGCAGGGTGGGGGAAGAGAATAAGGAAGAAAAGAATGTGTGGTTTTGTGTGCCAGCAATTAGATGGGAGCATAGGATTTTTTTTATGGAAAGTAGGATCTTCATGGGCGTTTGCTATTGGCTGGCGGTCCTCTGAAAGCCGGCCTTGTCAACTGAGTCCAGATAGAAGGACCCATTGTTTTCTCAATCTGAAGTTATCACTGTTGCCTTTATCCTTTCTTTTGGGCCTTTGAGTGTTTGCTTAATCAGAATATTTTAATCCCAACACGGAGGCTTGCTGTCTTTTGTCTCATTCAGCCCCTCCTATTTTCTTCTGTGTACATGACTCATACTGTGGTGTTTCAGAGCGCTTAGGCCGCAAGCCACTCCTTTGTCCCATTGTTTCAGCGCGGGGGGCCCCAAATCCACAAGTGAGGTTTTATGTGTCCAATGTGGAGCCTCACCTGCTTGTCCTGCAGTTTGTATAGATTGCATGAAGAGCAGTTCCTTAGAAAACAAAGCAAGGATTCATTTTTATGACCTAAAAACAAACAGTTACCTTTCTGAAAAGGTCCTGCCCTTCTCCTTTATGAATATAAACTGGCAAAGACTCAGGAACAGGGGAAAAAAGTCTATACTTCCTTGTGGGCTGGAACCCAAACTCCCCTGGCAATAATGTCTGCTCCCTAATTAAGATTTCTTTCAGAGCATAAAAAATATCCTAGAAGCAGAGACTCGGAGCTGGAAGAAACCCTATAGGGTTATATCCTCCAACCCCCTGGCCTTCAACAAGACCACACCCAAGCCTGGTGGAGACAGACAGCCAAGAATGAATCTTGTTTTAAAACCCATACAAGCCGGGTGTGATGGTGCATGCCTGGGATCCCAATACTTGAGAGGCCGAGACAGGAGGATCACAGGTTCAGAGACAGCCTCAACAACTTAGTGAGGCCCTCAGCAACTTAATGAAGCTCTGTTTCAAAACAAAAAAGAAAATAGGGCTGAGGCTGTAGCTCAGAGGTAGAATGCCCCATCCCTAGTACCACAAAACTAAACCAAAAACAAAGTCGAACCTTCTTTGAAATAGTCACTGATTTGAATACAGGAAAATTCTAGTCATCTAGGCTAGTAAAAGCTTCACTTGGAATTACCTCGATTGTCTGCTTATTATCATTTTTATTGCAGTGCTGGGAAACTGAACCCAGGAAGTGCTCTACCATGCACTCTATCCCCAGTCCTTTTATTATTTATTTAGAGACAGGAGCTCAGTAAGTTGCACCGACTGGCCTCCTGCCTCAGCCTTCTGAGTAGCTAAGATTATAGGCATGCACCAGGGCACAGCTCTACTCTCTTTCTTATTTATTTATTTATTTATTTATTTATTTATTTATTTGGAGGTGGAACCCAGAGGCTTTTCTACCTCCGGGCTATATTCCCAGACCTATTTTATATTTTATTTGGAAACAGGGTCTCACTGAGTTGCTGAGAGCCTCACTAAGTAGCTGAGGCTGGCTTTGAACCTGTGTGATCCTCCTGTCCCAGCCTCCCAAGCGCGGGGATTACAAGCGTGCGCCACCACGCCCGGCAGCTAACCTCTTTTAAATGTTGGGGGAAAAGATTTTGTGACATGTAAAACTATAAGAAAGTTGAATTTCAGAATTCATAAATATGGCGCTGTTAGAACACAGCCATGCCACTCATTTGTACCTCTGGGTGATTTTCTGCTAAAGCCTCAGAGTCGAATGACTGGCAAGAGAGATTGGGAGGCCCATGACATTTACTGTCTGGTCCTTTAGAGCAGAAGTTCGCTAAATGCCAAGTCACAGATTACCCCGAGCCGTGACAGTGACTCTGGGCCCATTGGAATGCCTTCTGTGACCGGGATTAGAGCCCTGCAAACCCCACTGGGTCCCATCTCGGGGTACAGCAGGGAGAGAAGGGCTGAACTAGATGGGTCCAATGAGGACCTATTCCTCAAAAGGTAGGGTGGCGGGAAGCATGGTGGCTCACGTGTGCAATCCCAGCACTTGGGAGGATGACACAGGAGGATTTCAGGTATGAGCCAGCTTCACCAAATTAGCGAAAAATAAAAATAGACTGGGCATGGTGATGTACACTGTGGAAACTCACACCTGTAATCCCAGTACTTGGGAGGCCCAGACAGAAGATCACAGGTTTGCACTTAGGCCCTCAGCAACATAGTGAAAGCCTGTTTCAAAATAAAGAATAAAACACAGGGATGAGTGTAGCTCAGAGATAGAATGGCCTGGGTTCAACCCTCAGTTTTGCAGTACATACATACATACATACATACATGGTGCTGGGGTGCAGCTGGAGGTGGCATGCCCTTGGGTCTAACCTCCAGTGGGAGGACTAGAGGAGAGGGCAGCTGAGCAGTGCGGCCTCGGGCTCCCGGTCAGCTCCCACTTTACTGCTTGCAGCAATGGACCTTTGAGCCAGACCCTTCATTTCTCTAAAGTGCAGTTTACACGGCTTTAAATGCAAAAGATTGAGGTAGAGCACACCTACAGCCCCAGCGATTTAAGAGGCGGAGGCAGTAGGATCACAAGTTCAAGGCTAACCCAGGGAACTTGTCTCAAATATAAATAATTAAAAAGGACTGGGGTTGTAGCTCAGCGGTAGAGCACCTCTGGATTCAATGTTTAATCCCGAGAGAGAGAGAGAGAGAGAGAGAGAGAGAGAGAGAGAGAGAGAGAGTCCTATCTTTCTTGAATCTCCCTGACTCTTCCTTTGATTTATTTATTTATTTATTTATATTTTTAATTTTTTTTTGCGGGTCTGGGGATGGAACCCAGGGGCATTTGACCTTTGAGCCACACCCCCTGCTCTATTTTGTATTCTTTTTATTTTGAAACCGGGTCTCACTTAGTTGCAGAGGGCCTCACTAAGTAGCTGAGGCTGTCACCGAACCGTGATCCTCCAGGTCTCAGCCTCCCCAATGCTGGGTTTTTGAGCATGCGCACCACGCCCAGCTCTCTTCCTTTGATTTAAAGGAACAGAGAGATGCCAGAGATAGATATTTGGAGAGGATCTGGGTCTATAAAGCAGCAGCCAGGAAGGTGTCTCCTTGAGCATCGCCCTCCAGTAAGGTAGAGGAGATCGTTGCCAAGAGACACTGGAAAGGGGAAGGGTGAGGGACTCCGGCAGAAGCCAGAGGAGGCGTCTGGTTCACCTTGGAGTTCTTCCAAAAGGGTTTAGTTATTAAAACAGCAGCTCCTCTACATAAATCCTCTAGGATCTTGACCGATATTATTAAATCACTCCCGCATCATATACGATCCTATTTTGATTACTCTTGCCTCTCAAGCCAAGGTATAACTTGTGTAAGAAGCCTCTCATCCAGGGCACAAGGGGCCCGGGCCGCAGGGGACGAGGGCCGACGGTGTTGGGTGGCCTGCAGCGGACACTGGAATTCCTAATGTGTTCCGAGCCCTCCAAAGTGTGGGTTCTTCTTAGTATTCTTTCCTTCGGTGTAGAACTTGGAGCGGGTTTATTACCAAGGTTCTGTGTGCAGAGGTGTGAGAATTCGGGAATTCTGTGCTTGTCTATTTAGACTTGTCTGATGTACTGTTTGTGTTGGTTATCTTTTTCTTCTTATAACCACATTGTCTTTTAACTTCTTCCAAAAGAGCTGATGGATGGCTCTTTTCCATCTTGCTGTGGGCCAAGGATGCTTCTTCCCAATGTTGTGAAAACAAATGGCTATGATTAGTCAATGTTAAATTGTCTCCTGCAAACTGCAAGAGGTTCTTGTCCTCTCTACTGTCTCGTGTCTGTCTGTCTGTCTGTCTGTCTGTCTGTCGGTCGGTCTGTCTGTCTGTCATCTATTTTTGGTCCTAGGTTTGTTTAGTTGCCCAAGCTGGCCTCAGACATGGGATCCTTCTATCTCAGCCTCTTAAGTACTGGGATTACAGACATGTACCACTATGGTCAATCCCATCTATCTATCTATACTTGGTACTAGGGATTGAACCCAAGGACATTCTGCCTCTGAGCTATACCCCCAGACCTTTTTTTTTTTTGAGACAGGGTCTTGCTAATTTGCTCAGGGCTCTCTAAGTTGCTGAAGCTGTCTTCAAACCTGTGATCCTCTTGTCTCAACCTCCCAAGTAATGGGATTATAGATGTCTGCCACCACACCCAACTCCATCTAGCTAGCTATATCTGTCATCTATCTTAGCTAGATATATCTATTTATCCTCATCTGTGTAATCTTTGGTGCTTGGAATTGAATTCAGTGGTGTTCTACCTCTGAGCTACATCTCTAGCTTTATTTTATTTTTTGTATTGAAGCAAGGTCTCGCTAAATTGCTAAGGTTGGTCTCAAACCTGCCATCCTCCTGTCTCAGCCTCCCAGGTCTTAGGATCATAAGTGTATACCACCATGCCCAGCTTATATTTTGTTTTTTTTTTTTTTGTTTTTTTTATTTGTTTGTTTGTTTGGTACTGGGGATGGAACCCAGGGGCATTTTATCTTGGAGCTATACCACCAGCCCTATTTTTTTTTCTTTCCTTCCTTCCTTCCTTCCTTTCTCCCTATCTTTTCTTTTCTTTCTTTCTTTCTTTCTTTCTTTCTTTCTTTCTTTCTTTCTTTCTTGTACTGGGGATGGAACCCAGGGGCATTCTACCTCCGAGCTATGCTCCCAGCCCTATTTTTTAAATTTATTTTGAAACAGGGTCTCACTGACTTGCAAAGGGCCTCACTAAGTAGCTGAGGCTAGCCTCGAACCACAATCCTTCTGTCTTAGCCTCCTAAATGCTGGGATTAGCATACGCCACCATGCCCGGCTGCTTATATTTTAACCAAGAGATTTCGCATAGGTTTTCTTTCCAAAGCAAAGCTAAATTGAAGAACAGCAGCACCTGCCTTTCTTATGTGGAAATATTCTGTGCTTGGAACAAAACAAAACTAGAAAGAATTTAGGAAGCGGGTGGAAACCATTGTTCCCGTTAGCCTTCTGTGTGTCTTCTGAAAGATCATTTCTTTGTTTAAATGTTTCATTTTAGGCCGGGGGGATGGTGCCTTAATCTTGTAATCCCCGCTTTGGGGAGGCTGAGACAGGAGGATCACACAGGTTCGAAGCCAGCCTCAGCTACTTAGTGAGACCCTGTTTCCAAATAAAATATAAAATAGGTCTGGGTGTATAAAAGGTAGAAAAGCCCCTGGGTTCTACCCTCAGTACCACAAAAAAAAAGTTTCATTTTCTAAGTTAATGTTTCCATAAATGTAAAAATTGATTGTGCTTGTCTGTAAAAGTAGAAGGTACCAAAAAATAAGAAAATTTAAACAGAAACTTTGTATATGACCCTCTGCTCCCAGAAACCCCATTGTAAAATCTTCATGTGTTTCTCTGGAGGGATTTGTTTTCTCTGAAATGTGCTTATTGTAGTTACCAAATGCGATCCCATTGTACACAGAACTTTGAAGCCTGCTTTTTCTACTTACTCGGGTTTCCTGAGCATTTCCTAGACATTAAAAATTCTGCAGAAGCCGGGAGTGGTGGTGCATGCTTGTAATCCCAGCACTTGGGAGGCAGAGACAAGAGGATCGCGCAGGTTCGAAGCCAGCCTCAGCTGGTTTAAGAGATCCTGTTTCCTAATAAAATATAAAATAGGTCTGGGAGTGTAGTCCAGAGGTAGAAGGCTCCTGGGTTCCATTCCCAGTACCACCAAAAAAAAAAAAAAAAATCATATATATATTCTTCAGAAGCTCTGCTCTTAATGGCTAGACAGTATTTGTAACTTATTTAATCACCCTCAGATTGTGCCACACTTGGCTTGAGTGTGTACAGTTTTTCACCCTAGAAATAATGCTGTCCTAACTTTTCTTTGCATATCTGAAAATTGCCCTTACAACGTATTTCTAGAAGTAGGTTTACTGGTAAAATTGAATCCTGTAGAGGCGGACAGAGTGGCACACATTTGTAATTCCAGTACTTGGAAGGCATGAGGATCACAGGTTCAAGGACAGCCTCAGCAAGTAGTGAGATTCTCATCAACCTAGTGAGACCCTGTTTCAGAATAAAAATGAAAAAAATAGGGCTTTGAAAGTAGAGCCCTTGGACTCAATCCCCAATACTGCAAAATAATAACATTAATAACAAATAAATAAATAAATAAATAAATAAATAAATAAGCAAGACTGGCGTGGTGGCTCACACTTGTAACCCCAGCATTTGGGAGGCTGAAACTGGAGGATCACAGTTCGCAATCAGCCTCAGCTACTTAGTGAGGCCCTTTGCAACTCAGTGAGACCCTGTTTCAAAATAAAGAATCAAAAATAGGGCTGAGGGTGTAGCTTGGAGGTAGAATGCCCCTGGGTTCCATCTCCAGACCTGCAGAAAAATAAATAAATAAATAAATAAATAAATAAATAAATAAATAAAAATTGTAAATCAGCCCAAGGGGTTTTGTGTTGGTTCTTATAGAAACATATTAAGTAACTACAGTAACAAAAGGGCTTTGGCAATTTTTTCCTATAGGGTGGTTTGATGGAGGGCAATATAATACGATAATGTTGCACTGTAACTATGAATTGGAAATATTCCATGGTGATAATTGCTAACATTCATCAGATAGTATGTGCTAGGTCCCGTTTTCTGTGTTTTCCAGGACTTAACTCATTGGTCCTATTATTATCCCCAGTTGTGGATGGGGAAGCTGAGGGACAGAGTGGTTAAACTGATTATCCAAGGCAAATGGCTGAGCCAGGATTCAAACTCAAGGTTTTTGGCTCCTGGCACATGCCCTTAACCTCTTGCCTCAAAACAACCAAGTGGTTAGGACTCCTCACCTCCCACACAGGAGGGAGCATTGCTGAGCTAGGGGGAGATGGTGTGCTCCTGCTGCTCACTTCGAGTCCCCCCCCCCATTTTTTGGCTTGATTTTTTTGTTGTTGCTTTTTTTATATACTGAGGCTCGAACCCAGGGTGTTGGGCATGCAAGGTACGCGCGTTACCACCGAGCTACCTCCCAGCCCTCTCTCCCCCCATCAGCTGCGCACCTGCCCTGGTGTGGACAGGACAGAAGCCAAGCTGCAGAGGACCCCATCTGAATGTGAAAGGGAAGAGCAATGTATCGGGCTGTTCCCAGAAAGCTCATCTTTCAGGCAGGGATGCTGGCGTGCACCGGGAGCGGGAGGATGAGTTTTAAAAGCACACCACTTCAGGGGCCTGCTGTTTTGTTTTCAGTTTTGCTTTTGACACTTGTTAGAGCCTTCGGCTTGCCTGATTAGAAATAATCTTTTCCTTACACTCATCACAAATTCCCCTTCAAGAGGTCCTCAGTTCATCTGTGGGTGCAACCCCTGATGAGCACTAATGAAGCAGGAGCCTCCAAGGATGATGGTAGCCCTGGATCCTGGAGGAGGTCACTGATCATCTTGGATACCGTCCGCTGCGTTTCACCGTGGTTACAAATGGCCTCCCAACAACTGCACGGTGGATGGTCGCAGAGGTGCCTCCTCGTGTGGCCTGTGCTACTCGGGGCTGGAGTTCTGACTAATAGCCTTGATCTTCTGTCCCATCGCCCTGTGTTTACTTAAACAATATGGATATCACTGAGATGACAGTGGGTGTGTAGGTCACGCAGAGTGGAGCCGCAGCACACATACCACACCCCCTGGCAGAGGCCGGGCTGGGGGCCAGCTGAGGCTGCAGGGGCGGTTTTGACAGTGAGATCCTCAGTGAGAAGAAAGCAGGCAGAGTCACCATCCAGAGGACAGCAGCTTTATTTTACAGACTCGCCCACTATATAAGGTCCTGGGAGCCGGGTGTGGTAGCTCATACTTGTAATCTCAGTACTTAGGAGACTGACACAGGAGGATCGCAGTTCATGAACAGCCTCAGCTACTTAGCGAGGCCCTTTGCAACTCACTGAGACCCTGTTTCATAATACAATAAAGAATAAAAAATAGGGCTGGGGGTGCAAGTCCACACCAGTGTGACCTGCGCATGCGTGTTTCTTCTTGCCTAGTCATGACCACGTGCATATAGTTACATATGTCTGTGGCTGTGTGGGGTGAGCGGGGTCCTGTCTCCACCGCTGGCCAGAACTTCCTCTTGGCCCCACACTCCACCCCCACAGGATGGCGGTGTGTGACTTGACCCAGAGGGTGTTGCACTGGGCCCAGAGACCATGCCAGCAGCGGAGGGTGCAACCGCTCACTGTTAGTCCTCCAGCACACAGGCGAGGACACCAACACCCATCTCCAGGAGGAGCCCGGTGAGTTGCAGGGGTCATAGGCTGCTCCTCCTGAAAGGCCTGCGTAGCCTGCACCTCCACATCCATCTCCACTAAAGCTCGCCGCAGTGTGCGGTCGTCTGGAATGCGTACGCAGCGCTCTACGTGGGAAGAGCACATGCTCCGCCCTCGGCAGCACTGAGCTCGTCTAGTGCCTGCTATTCTGCAAAACCACCTTCCCCATCTGAGTGGTCTCGTCATGAAAAGGGAAAGAGCCTGATGGGATATATTTAAAGCTTCAGCAACATGTCCGGCTAAGGCTTCTCCCTGTAGGGTAAGGGGAAACCACCATGTGGCCCAGCACACACGGTGCCAGGTGATATACGGGGTCCCAATTATTAGGCTTATGGAGAAGAGTTGGGAGCATTTGTTTTAGTGTGTTGGTCCTTCCCTTGTCCATGTTCCTGTCCAGCGGCAGGGAGGCACGGTATGGCCAGTCATAATGCCTGCAAACCCAGAGATAACCATCTGGGAGGAAAGTAGTGGGCTTGGTCCCTTCTAGTTTCCACCCACTCCACTACCAGTTGGTATCTGGTAAATGAGTGATGTCCCGACATAGTTTTGGGGGCAACTATCCAGCGTTTTGATGAGTCACAGACTGGTTCACCTATTTTATACAAAAAGGCGCTATGCTCCCCAGCTCTAGGTGTTCCCCTGTTAACCAGCCCCACCCATTTTCTTAGGCTTATCCCAGTAAAGGGGAGGCGTTATTACAGTTTCAGTGCAGGGTCCTCTATGACACGGCGTTGTTCACCCCATTCTGGGCTGCTGTGGTTCCAGGCTCATAAGGTCATCCAGCTGTTGGCAGCTGTGGGTCCATTTGCCATGGGAGGCCTTCCACTGGTAGCTCAGTGCAGACTCAGCAATGGGGGCATTGTGCAGTCTCGCAAAGGTGTGTGCCCAGGAAAGCTGGCTCTTCCCTGCCATTAACCTGGACTGTAGGACAGGGCAGAAAGAGAGACCATCACAGGTAAGTCCTCTTTCGGGAGGATACAGGCACCATGCTTGTCTTGAGAGAGAGCAGTGGCTGGAACAGTGGCTGCTCCAGGGTGATAGTACGACACCAAGGCACCCTCGTAGGAGGGAAGGCGTTAGAAATGTCTCCACAGTATACAACCTGATAGGCCACAGCTCATTACCTGCCTGCCTTTCACAATCACGCCTTCCACTGTGGGGAAGGTGTGACCTGTACTGGGCAGGGCCGGGCAGTATCCATGGGTCCAGTTGTCACTGGGCCTTCTGTCCTGGCCCCATGGCTCCAGGAATGCACCCAGAGGTCCTGAGACACCTGCAGGTGCCAGGGCCACTCCCAGATGTTTTGCTGCCCCGGGGCCAAGGGTTTAGGGGCAGAGTAAGAGGCTCCTTCCTCTGGTCACAACTGGGGTTCCCCAGCTTCCTGTTCCCTTCAAAGTGTGGGGCATTCCTGCTACTACCTTACCTAAGGTAGTAGCACACACACGCCCGGTGTGGCGTGGCTGCTCATTTATTTTTATGTTTTGAATATTGAGGATGTATACAGGTCAGATTGCTTCGGAGGCAGACCTCCGGTTCCCAAAGTCAGTGGGGCACGCTGAAACATCGTGAGGCGCCCCCCCATAATCCTCTCTGGCAGCCTTAGGTCCGGCAAATCTGCTTGGGTTGTGTAAGAGGAGGGTGCTGTCTGCTCCTGTATCAGCTGGAGCCAGGACACACTGCCCATGAAGAGGGACTAATACACAGTTAATTCCACATGAGGTCTCAGGTTAGCCAGTTCCTGCACCAGCTGGGGACCCCGTCAAGTCCCTGATCTGGGAGAAAGTGAGTCACATGTATTTCCCAGCTACTCCCTCGGCCTTTTCAGAGGAAAAGGGGTGTGCTTTTGGCTTGAGCGAAGCTGCCACCAGAGCGCCGGGTACACGTTGTTGGGCTGGCATCTTATTTTCTTTCCCAATCCTGCCGCCAACCGATCAAACCACAGCTGCCTGTGGCTGACCTTCACAGGCTCTTTTCCTCCCGACTTAATCTTCGGTGACTTGGGGTCCTGGTCCTGCTGAGAGCCTTCGCCCCCTACTATGGCTTGCACTTGGCCTGTGCGCCCCCTGCCTGTGCATTTCATATCCCTAGCTGGGCCAGAGCGGCCGTCACCACGGGCATCAGCTGGTCAACATGCTGGGCCAGGAGCTGGCCATGGTGCCCAAAGCGCCTTGGGGGCCACCTGCCAGGATCAGATCTCTCATAAACAGCCCTTCATCTGGGCTACACACTGGGCTTCAAGCACCATCTTTCACCTACCCATCCAGGTCTATATAGTCTACTGACTTACCATCTCTGCTGACTCGTTGGTGTTATCCCAAACCCTCTGGGCTGCAGCCTTGAGCCAGTTAATTAAAGTCTGGTTCGTGGCCTGCCATCAGTCATGGACACATTCTGTAGCCACTGCTGGGAGGTCACAGAGGACCAGAAGTCGACATCTGACTCAAGGCAGGACAATTTGTTCCTCTCAGGAACTTGTCAGTGGAAGGAAAGGACGCCGGTCCCTGCGTGGCTGCCGGCCTGGGTTATACTAGCCACTGTGGGAGGATGGGGCCAAGGACACCGAGCAGAGGCGGCTGAGTGACCCAGCCCGCTTAACGGGATACTCACCCAAGACTTGTGTTACTGAACCGCAGGCAAAGAGAAGCACAGGGTGTCAGGCTGTGGAGAGAATGAGTGAAGCTGATGTGCTGGGAGGTGGAAATGAGGGCCATGAAGTAAGGGGCCGCGGAGGCAATGGAGGAGGAGGATCTGAGAGCAGAGCAGACGACTTGTTCTTCTGCCTTCTGTCCTCCTACTGGGGATCGAACCCAGGGATCTACCTCTGAGCTCTACCCCCAGTTCTTTTTATTTATTTTTAATGTAAAACAAGGTCTAAGCCGGGCGTGGTGGCACATGCTTGTAATCCCCGCCCTTGGGGGGCAGAGACAGGAGTATCGTGCAGGTTTGAAGCTAGCCACGCGCGCTGGCTTAGGATACCCTGTTTCCAAATAAAAAAAATGTAAAAATAGGTCTGGGAGTATAGCCCGGAGGTAGAAGGGCTTCTAGGAACCCCAGTACCACCAATAATAATAATAATGATAATAATAATAATAATAATAATAATGAATAAAACAAGGTCTAAGTTACCATGTGTTAGCCTCAAACTTGCAATCCTCCTATCTCAGCCTCCCCACTACTAGGATTATAAGCACCATTGTGTGTGTGTGTGTGTGTGTGTGTGTGTGTGTGTGTGTGTATGTGGTGCTGGGGATGGAACCCAGGGGGCTTCTACCTCCAGGCTATACTCCCAGACCTATTATATATTTTATTTGAAAACAGGGTTTCACTAAGTTTCTGAGAGCCTCACTATATAGCTGAGCCTGGCTTCGAACCTGTGTGATCCTCCTGTCTCATCCTCCCAAGCGTGGGGATTACAAGCGTGCACCACCACGCCCGGCAGCACTCAGTTTTTTACTGGTTTTCTGACTTAGTTCTTGCTCAACCTATCATGGGACCTAACTGTGTCTCTTTATTTTTTTCCTGTGCTCCATTGAGCTAAAGCTTTATAAACTTTGCCACCAATTTGATAATGCTAACTCGAAGGGCATCCATTCCTTGATGTTATAGCTATAGTGACTGTGATCTAACGTGGACAGCATGGCTTCGGATGGGACAGTTTGGAGGTAGGGGCGTGGAGAACCGAAGGTGAACGCTCTCACTCATACACATCTGGTCTTGGGTCTGGCAGGACTCAGGTGGGGGGGTCTGGAAGAGCTGGGCTACGTGGGACTCTTGATGTTTCCTTGTGTGTGTGTGTGTGTGTGTGTGTGTGTGTGTGTGTGTGTGTGTGTTAGTTACTGGGGGTGGAACCCAGGGGCTTTCTACCTCCAGGTTATACTCCCAGACCTATTTTATATTTTATTTGGAAACAGGGTCTCACTAAGTTGCTGAAAGCCTCACTAAGTAGCTGAGGCTGGCTTCGAACCTGTGCGATCCTCCTGTCTCAGCCTCCCAAGCACTGGGATTACAAGCGTGTGCCACCATGCCCAGCAAAAACTATTAATTCTATGATAGAATATAGGTTGGCAGGTATAGTAAGAGTTGTGTTTTTCCTCCAGCTCTGAGTTGATGCATATCAAATTTATTTTTAGTAGTCTCCCCGGTTCTATTCAGGAAGCTACTTTTTTATTTTTTCATTTTTATACTGGGAATTGGACCCAGGATCATTTTACCTCTGAGCTATACCCCAGCTCTTTTTTGATTTTTAATCTTGAAACAGGGTTTTGCTAAATTACTGAAGGTCTCACTAAGTTGCTGAGGCTATCCTCAAACCTATGATTCTCTTTTCTCTGCCTCCCAAGTACTGAGATTACAGGTGTGCACTACTACATCTGACAGGAAGCAGCATTTTATTTATTTATTTATTTATTTGATTATTTTTTTGTGGTTCTGGGATTGAACCCGGGGGCATTCTACCTCTGCTACACCCCCATCCTTATTTTATTTTTATTTTGAAACAGGGTCTTGCTAGGTTGATGAGAGTCTCACTAGTTGCTGAGGCTGTCCTTGAACCTACAATCATCTTGTCTCAGCTTTCCTAGTACTGGAATTACAGGTGCACACCACCATACCTTGCAGGAAGTAGCATTATTATTATTATTATTATTATTATTATTATTATTATTATTGGTGGTACTGGGGATGGAACCCAGGGGCCTTCTACCTCCAGGTTATACTCTCAGACCTATTTTATATTTTTTTTGGAGACAGGTCTCTTAAGCCAGTTGAGGCTGGCTTCGAACCTGCGCGATCCTCCTGTCTTAGCCTCCCAAGCGCGGGGATTACAAGCGTGCCCCACCACGCCCGGCTCAGGAAGTAGCATTTTAAAGATGACTGGTGTTCTTAGTTCTGCAACACTCTTAGATTTTATTTAACCATATGATTTGGCAGGGATCAAGTTCAAATTTCTTGTTATTTGTAGCAAAAGAATTCTGGACATCTTGTTTTCAAATATCATGTGTAAACATGTCTTTCCTTACCTGGTAAATGAGCTTTTTCCCTACAACTGGACCCTTCTCCTTATTTAAATTAATAACTCAGATTTGCAGGATTCAAAATGCTCCAAAGCTATAAAATAGACACTGCTGAAGGATGTCTTGACTCCTTCCGGCCTCCAAGGTGCTATTTAACATGGTACTGCTTAGCCGGGTGTGGTGGCGCACCCTTGTGTGCCTTGGGAGGCTGAGACAGGAGGCTCCCGGTTCACGGCCAGCCTCAGCTACTTAATGAGGCCCTCTGCAACTTAGTGAGACCCGGTTTCAAAATAAAGGACAAGAAACAGGGCTTCAGAGGTAGAAAGCCCCTGGGTTCAATCCCCAGTACTGCAATAAAGCAAAATAAAATGTTAATTTTCACATTTCATAATAGAAGCTTAAGCCTTATTGATGGCCTTTCTATTTTATTTTATTTTATTTTATTTTATTTTATTTTATTTTATTTTATTTTATTTTATTTTGGGGGCATACTGGGGATCAAACTCAGGGACATTCTATCTCTGAGCTACCTTCCCAGCTCTTTTTAGTTTTATTTTTTTATTTTATTTTATTTTTTTGTGGTACTGGGGGTGGAACCCAGGGGCTTTCTACCTCCGGGCTATACTCCCAGACCCATTTTATATTTTATTTGGAAACAGGGTCTCACTGAGTTGCTGAGAGCTTCACTAAGT
Organism: Muscardinus avellanarius; assembly: GCF_963383645.1. Taxonomy (NCBI): domain Eukaryota; kingdom Metazoa; phylum Chordata; class Mammalia; order Rodentia; family Gliridae; genus Muscardinus; species Muscardinus avellanarius. The sequence continues at coordinate 87,787,072 of NC_137799.1, forward strand.
AGCTGAGGCTGGCTTCGAACCTGCGCGATCCTCCTGTCTCATCCTTCCAAGTGCAGGGATTACAAGTGTGTGTCACCACGCCCGGTTTTAGTTTTAATTTTGAAACAGGGTGTCACTAAGTTGCTGAGGCTGGCCTTGAACCTTCAACCCTTCTTTTTTTTATTTGCAGTAATGGGGGTTGAACCCAGGGGCATTCTACCTCTGAGCTACATTCTCAGCACTATTTTTTTTCTTTTTTTGAAACGAGGTCTCATTGAGTTTCAGAGGGTGTCTACTAAGTAGCTGAAGTTGTCCACGAACCAGGATCCTCCTGTCTCAGCCTCCCAAATACTGGAATTACAAGCGTGCATCAGCACACCGGGCTTCAAGCCTTCTGATTCAGCCTCCCAAGCACTGCAATTACTGGAGTGAGCCTCCATGCCTGCCTAAGGTCTTCCTCTTGATTATGTATGTGTGAAGGGTGAGGATGAGGAAACAGCAGATGATCTAGAACAGGAAGCCTTTCACCAAGGCTTAAAATAAAATATTTTGGCCTCATAAATCTTAAGGCCATAAAGATATTGAAGATTCCAGAATAAACCAGTAGCTACATCAGCGGTATTAGATGAATGATTCCTGGAGAGATGGAATTCTGTTGATGCTGACTGAATGCCGGTACATTCTGTCATTTTACAGCAACGTTCCAAATACTGTACTAACATAAATGTTAACCTAGTGTCTGCCTACTAAAATATGCATATTCTGATTACAGCGAGAAGAATTCAAATTGCATTTTCAAAATTATTAATAAAAGCTTGCTCAAGTTTGCGCTAACATCTTTAATTCATATGTTCAGTCTGTGATTTGAAATCTAGAGTAACGTGATAAGACCATTAATGGCCAGATTGACAAATATTATTATTAATAATAAATGCATGAATATAGGGGAAGCCTAAATAGTGAGTATATTTAGCATCCTGTACAACTAGTGGTGTTTTGGTAAATGTTGACAGTTGGGTCTCTAAGGAAAGAAAGACTTGATTTATATTGTTTATCGAGTTCTGTGGCATAAATATTTTTGCCAGGGCTGATTTTGTTTGTTAGTTTGTTTGTGGTTCTGGGGATTGAACCCATGGGCATTCTATCTCCAAGCTACAGCTACACCCCCAACCCTGCTGTGTGTGTGTGTGTGTGTGTGTGTGTGTGTGTGTGTGTGTGTGGTGCTGGGGATTGAACCCAGAGGCATTCTACCTCCGAGCTACACCCCCAGCCCTCTTTTTTTTTTTTTTGTGGTACCTGGGATTGAACCCAGGGGCATTCTACTTCCGAGATATGCCCCCAGCCCTATTTTTTATTCTTTAATTTGAAACAGGGTCTCACTAAGTTGTGGAAGACCTCACTAAGTAGCTGAGGCTGACCACAAACCAGGATCCTCCTGTCTCAGGCTCCCAAGTATTGGGACTACAAGGATATGCCACCACACCTGGCGACCAGGGCTGATTTTCTTTCTTTCTTTCTTTCTTTCTTTCTTTCTTTCTTTCTTTCTTTCTTTCTTTCTTTCTTTCTCTCTCTCTCTCTCTCTCTCTCTCTCTCTCTCTCTCTTTCTTTCTTCTTTCTTTCTTTCAGCCTCACTAAGTAGCTGAGGCTGGCTTCTAACCTGTGCGATCCTCCTGTCTCAGCCTCTCAAGTGCTGGGATTACAAGCGTGAGCCCCCACGCCCAGCTAACCAGGGCTGATTTTAAGCTGCTAACACGGTGTCACCGAAAGTAGAGTTGGGAGGAGATGTGTACAATTGTTTCAGTGAGACGTCAGTCAGTCCTGCGTATCCCTGTTGATAGTTGCTGGGAAAACAATTTGGACCAATACCTGAATAAACCATGTTGTGATATTAGAGGAAACAGGGACCAATTGTATTAGCAGATTTTTTGGGGGGCAGAGACATTTAATATCCCCAAATCTCCATTCACTCCTCCACAATTCTTTTTTTATCTTTTATTTTTGCATTGTATTTGTACATCATATGGGGTAAAAAATTTGTGTAGACATACATGCACAAATCACCCAGTTAGCCCCTTCCTCCACAATTCTCATTGGCCAATAGAGCAGGAACACAAGTGGAAAGAGATGAAAATAGATATGGAGTGGGGCACAGTTGAGAATGCCTGAAATCCCAGTACTTACAAGGCTGAGACAGGAGGATTGCAGGTTTGAGGATACCCCCAGCAACTTTTGGGGGGACTCTTATCAGCCTAGAGAGACCCTGTTTCAAACTAAAAAATAAATAAGGCTCAGAGGTAGAACACCCCTCGGTTTAATCCACAGTACCAAAAAAGAAAAGAAGTGGTGCTGAAGTCTCTTGATGCTATAGTTAAGGATATCATGTGTTCCCAGTGGAGTAGAAAGAGGATGGTGGAGCCTGTGTCGACATGATTCCAAGGATGTCTGCGTGGAGTAGAGTACTCACAGTGGGTATGTACTCTGCTTCAGGTAGCGATGGCTGCCTAATATGCCTTTCTTAGTCTATTTTCTGTTGCTATAACAAAATAGCAAAGGCTACGCACTTTTTAAAGAAAGGAGATTCATGGAGCTCATAGTTCTGAGGGTTCAGCAGCATGATGCGGACACTGGTTTAGATTCAGTGAGGGCCTCATGGTAGATGGCATCACAGTGGCGGCAAGGTACATGCACAAGGGGTCGTACACATGTGAGAGAGGGGCTCGGCTGGTTTTGAATTCCATTCTCAAGGGAGCCGGCTGAGGACCCTTGAGAACCGCATTAATCCCCGCCAAGGGCAGTGTTCCCAATGACCCAGTTACCTTGCTTTCTGCCCCACTGCCTCAATTCCAACCACCGCCCCAGGACCAAGCCTCCATCCAGCACACAGACTCTGGGGGCGCACTCATTCTATACCCAAACTCTAGCACAGTCCCACTGGTGATGATTGATACCAAAGAATCTCTGGTCTCCCTCAGCTCAGCTGGGAAGTCCTGCCGCTGCTCTCTCTCAGGTCTCAGCTGGGTCCCGAGCCCTCAGGAAGCCTGATCGGGATTGACCTGAACATGGCGTCTTTCCTCATGTCTGGCATCTCAGTCTTGCCCGTGAGGCTTCATTCTCTAGGCATCTTCCCTGTGGCCTCTCTGTCCAGTAGAATGGCTGGACGTGTGTGTGTGTGTGTGTGTGTGTGTGTGTGTGTGGTACTGGGGACTGAACCTTGAACTCAGGGGCATCCTACCTCTGAGCCACACCCCAGCCCTAGTTTATTTCTTACTTTGAACCAGGTTCTCACTAGGTTGCTGAGACTGGCCTTGAACCTGTGATTCTTCTGTCTCAGCCTACCAAGTACTGGGATTACAGGTGTGTGGCATCATGGTCGACTTACATTTCTTATATCATGAAACTGCCAATTGCCTAAGGCTTGGGCTGGGGATCGGCACAGAGTCACTGGGGCCACATTCTCTTGGATGAAGTGAGTCATGGGCCAGTGCAGAGGCAGAGTGGGTCTCCAAGGGTGTAATTATCGGGCGGGGGAGGGTCATTGGGCGCCTTTCTGGGTCAAAGAGCACTTACTGCAGGTAAGAAATAAACCTAATCTGTTGTTGCGTTAAGCTTCCTAAGATTTCAGAGATAATTTGTTCCCTCGGGGAAAAAACTTGGCATAATCTGACTAACCCAGAAATGGATATGTATTAGTGAAGATAAATGAGGCTACACTAAAAAAAGCAAAAACAAATCTTAGTGGCTGAGCACTTAGTCCGTGTTCTGTTGGTGTACTCCCTTGACCTTTGGCTTCTACCTTGGAGGGGCAGGAGGAAAGATGGCATGGGAACCTGAAACTCCTTAGTACCTATTGGCCAGAACGAGTCACAGACAGGCCTTCTGCTCCAACTACAAGCAGGTTGGGAGAATAGAGGGAGCACCTAGATATTAGGTGATTAGTAAACGTCTCTGCCCTAGATTTGTGGAGTTCTTGACTTCTATTATGGTTTGGATCCAAAGGCCATTGTGCTGAAGGCACCACTGGGAAGTGGCAGAACCTTTGGGAGGCGGGGCCTAGCGGGAGGATGTTAGGTCATTGGGGCTGCGCCCTGAAAGGGCTATTGGGGACCTAGCCCCTTCCTCGTCTCACTTCACTTTCCTGCTCCACCACACGCTCCCTGCCATAATGTTCTGCCTCGCCACTGTTGGTTTTTGACCAACTATGGATGGAAACCTCTGAAACTGAAAAGAAAGAGAAGCCAGTCATGGTGGTGCATGTCTATGATCTCAATATTTGAGAGGTTAAGAAAGGAGAGTCATAGGTTCGAGGCCAGCCTCAACAACTTAGCAAGTCCTCAACAGCTTCGTGGGATCCTGTTTCAAAATAAAAATAAAATAGGGCTTGGTTGTAGTTAACAGAGTACCCCTAGGTTCAATCCCTGGAAGAAAAGAAAAAGAAAGAAAAACCAGAAAGAGAAGGGAAGGAGACCAGGAGGAATTCAAAGGCTATAAAATATGACCACTAAGCCCTGGTGTGGTGGCGCAGCATTCGGGAGGGCTGAGACTGGAGGATTGTGGTTTGCGAACAGCCTCAGCTACTTAGTGAAGCCCTCCACAACTTAGTGAGACACTGTTTAAAAATAAAGAATAAAAAAATAGGGCAGGGGGTGTAACTTGAATGCCCCTACATTCCATCTCCAGACACGCAATATTAATACTTTCATTTTATTAATGGTTTTAATAAAATGAAAGTATTAAGTCTACTAAGAAACCTACTTTAAAAACTATGGCGAGCCGGGCGTGGTGGCACACGCTTGTAATCCCCGCGCTTGGGAGGCAGAGACAGGAGGATCGCGCAGGTTCGAAGCCAGCCATGCGCACTGGCTTAGGAGACCCTGTTTCCAAATAAAAATGTAAAAATACGTCTGGGAGTGTAGCCCGGAGGTAGAAGGGCTTCCAGGAACCCCAGTACCACCAAATAAAATAAAATAATAAGATAAATAAATAAAAATAAATAAAATAAAAAACTAGTAAAATTTATTAAAAAATAAAAACTATGGAGAGAGGCTCTCATTGTTTTTAATCTGCTTCCCCCCCCCCTTGTAATCAGCAGTGATAAGGAAACTAAACCAGATTAAGTGTTATCAGGTTGGAGGTGCAAAGCAAACAAAGGGAATGCTATGATTGAAGAGCTCCTGAGAGAGCTGGCCTTCTCACCCGCACGGCTTGGTTTTGCACACTGGAGCAGAGGAGGAACCGGCAAATGCAATTCAAGACCACCAGTTTTTATTTTAGAAAAATGAATATTGGACAGGTGAAGGCCCTGACAAGCAGAGTGCGAGGTTTTTGAGACAGGGGAGAGGACAGCTGCAGTGATTATAGACTCGGCTTATCTTGGATACCTGGGAAGACACAAAAACAAATCATCAAACAATCAATTTGCAACCACCTAGGAGAACACGAGGTACCAGGTAGTAATCAACGTGATGTTTTGAAGTGCAAAATTACGCCAGACCAACTTAATTTTATCAGTGATAAAGTGATGAGGCTGGTAGCAGAGGGGAAAGCAATACCTACAATTTGATTCCACTAAGGGTGTGTGTGTGTGTGTGTGTTTTAAATTCCATCTTTTGAGCTGGGTGTATAGACACTCACCTGTCCTCCCAGTACTTGAGAGACAGAGACAGGAAGAGCACAGGTTCAAGGCTAGCCTCAGCAACTTGGCAAGACTATCAGCAACTTAGTGGGACCCTGTTTCAAAACAAACAAACAAAAAATAAGTCAGGCATCGTGACACATGCCTGTAATCCCAGTATTTGAGAGGCCGAGACAGGATCACAGGTTCTAGGCCAGCCTCAGCAATGTAGCAAGATTTCCAGCAACTTAGTGAGTTTCTGTCTCAAAATAAAAAATAAAAATAGGCATGGGGTTCTAGCTTGGAGGTAGAATGGCCCTGGGTTCAATCCTCAGAAAAAATAATTCATTGTTTAACATTTGCAGTATCAACTCTGAGAGGATGTGACTTAAATCAGCTGGAGAGGCATGTATCTGGCTAAACACTCTGGTAAAAATCAAGATTCTGCTCTCAGTTGATAATAATATTTCCCATCGATATTTTAATGAATAGATGTGGGCCAAGAAGATGCTGAGGTAGAAATAGCATTCTCTGTCACTGACAGAGGAGATTGATGGTTGATGATAACAGATGATGCAAAGAATCCAGAAGAGGTCCAACAGCTCAGTGATAGGAGATCCAGGTCTAGATCCAGAAATACAAACAAAACTCAAAAGTATACGGGAAATTATATAAGAACATTTCCCAGAAGAGGACACATATCTGTACATGCAGAGAGCCCTCTCAGCCAGGCATGGTGGCATACACCTGTACTTGTGAGACCTGGAAGGCTGAGATGGGAGGATGGCAAATTGCCCAGAGCGTGATAATTCATCAAGAACTTGTTCCAAACAAAGTAAAAAAAAAAAAAATAATAAAAAGACTGGGGCCCAGCCCACATATACATAAGAAATAAATAAAATGTTCAAAAATAAAATAGAAATGCCTGGGGGTATAGCTTGGAGGTAGATGCCCCTGAGTTTAATCGTACTGAAAGAAGAGAAAGAGATTACCTTGTAAGTACCAACTAGGCTAAATGAGGAAAATAACCCACTTAGACACAGCTTCATAAGATTTTAGAAGTCTAAAAAAAGTTTCTCAAAACTTCCAGAGAGAAAAATTAGGCCACCTACAGAGGAATGCAAATTGACAAGCCACATTCTCATTAACATCCCTGGCTGCGACAAGAGCATAGAGTTCTTTCAGTTTGGGAGAAATAGAATTCGAAACAAATTTACATACCCAACCAACCTATCCACCAGCTGCGGGTGCGGAGCGTGGGCATTTCACACGAGCCACGAGGCAGAACACTTACCTCTCAGGATCTCTTTCTGAAGTTAATTTGAGTCTGTGTTCCAGCCGAGTGAAGAAGTTATACAAGAAAGAGGATGGCGAGGGAACCTTCTAAAACAGGGAGGGCATAGAGTGTGCCACAAAAGCATCCCTTCTGAGTAGGAAGATAAGTGCTCCAGTGAGAAGAATGCTGGGGCAAAAGAGAACTCTGTCGTGTGTGCACGCCTGCATCTGTCACTCTGAACCTCACTGTGATGTGCAATTCCAGTGCACCAGTAAAAAAAATCAGTACATTATTCATACTATTGAAAGAAAACAAATCCTTTTCAGAATAAGGTAAAATAACTCGTTAGTCAATAAGAAAGGCAATTAATGGGCTGGGGTAGCTCAGTGGTAGAGTGCTTGACTCCCAAAGGCCAAGTTCTGGGTTCAATCTGAGCACAGAAAAAAAAAAAAAAAAAAGCACAATTAAGAATTTTAGCTGAGTGTGCATGCCTGTAATCTCAGTACTTTAAGAGGATGAAACAGGAGGATCACAGATTCAAGGCCAGCCTCAGCGAGGCTCTCCCAACCTTGCAAGGTCATTTCAAAACAAAAAAATAGAAAAGGGCTGGGAGTAAGTAAGTTCAGCAGTAGACCATCCTTGGGTTCAATCTCCAGTTAAAGAGAGAGAGAGAGAGAGAGAGAGAGAGGGAGAGACTGACCAAGTACTGACTCTAGATTTGGAATAATAAACTGAAATATGAGATGCTGTTTCAAGTTACAAGGGTAAACACAACAAAGCTTTAAAAAAACAATGTAACTACCCAACACTGGAAGGAACTGGAAGGAAAAAGATGACATAAATGAGCTAAATTCTTACCTTTCATACCTAGAGGTCATTCCATATCTGAGAATTGGGAAAGAGGAATGATTTCCCAAACATCTCATATATTTAAAGCCTACCCAGAACCTTGCTCTTGGCATTGGGAGGCGAGCACCCTACCTCTGAGCTACAGGCCCCATCTCACATATTTAATTCATGAGTAACCACTCATAGACATACCTGCGCAGCTGTGGGGTGTCATCTCAGAGCACAGCTGTGGGCAGTCTCGTCCCTTAAGAACACATTCTGGGGCAGATAGACTTGGCGGCTGTCACATTTTCAATGCCCCATTATAACAATATATTTGCAAACTCAAAGTCATACCTGCTTTAATGCTCTTTTAAGTTTTCTCAGAATTATCTCTAATATTTCAGAGCACTTGCTCCAAAATTAATGGCACGGTACACGGGCATGCAGCCTTTCTAGAGTACTTTATTACATCTAACTTCTGTTCCAGAAGAATATGTTCTCAGGGTTGGGTTTGGGCCTCTGCTGAATGAAAGCTTAGATGACACTGTTATAGGATGGAAGCTATTTTAAAAGTTATAACTGTAAAAATTAAAATCACAACTTAAATTTACTTGAATCATGTGTAGATTTAAATTCAAGTAAAATTTAAGTAACAGCATGATTCCGAATCTACTATGTAATAATGGCAGGTGAAAATGAAACCCAGCTGTAACTCTGTCAGTGGGCTCCCAAAATTGTAATCCCAAGCATGGGGCACCAACTTACTTTAAAAGATAAGGAAGTGACCAAGGGGATGCTGATGTATGAGGACAGGAGCCACGCACCAGACTCGTCGTATCAAATCCTTGTTATCAAGGAGCATATACTTCCGAATCTCAGTGTAGTGTGTGTGTGTGGGGGGGGGGGGCGGCATGGGACCCAGGGGCATTCTACCTCTGAGCTATCCCCTCAGCTTTATTTTATTATTTTATTTTGAAATAGGGTCCCGCTGAGGCTGAGGGCCTCAGAAGGTTACTGGGGCTCACTGTGAACCTGCAACACTCCTGTCTTAGCCTCCCAAGTACACAGATTACAAGCATGTGCCACCATGCCGGGCTTCCAGTGAACTTTTGATTACCAGCTAAAGTAGCATGACACTCTGGTTACACAGACAACTGCCGCTGCCATTCACACTGCCTGCTAACTTCGAAATTATGCAATTCTTGATTACTCTTGGCAGGAGTTAAATCATTTAAAATTTTGCACAAAACTGGGACTTTCTTAGTAAGCCAATTACACGATTTCAAATATTCATAATTCTAATTTACCCCAAATATTAGCATATTTTAAAGGAACAGCATTTATTGATTTTTTTTATTAGACAGAAAACCTGTTTGCAAGCAGAAAAAGTAAAAGCAGAAATGTTTAAAATGCAGTCTTGCCAGGCGTGATGGCACACGCCTGGAATCCTAGTACTTGGGAGGCTGAGACAGGAGGACCACAGGTTCAAGGACAGACTTAGCAAGTAGTGAGACACTCATCAACCTAGTGAGACCAAGTTTCAAAATAAAACTAAAAAGTAAGTCTGGGGAGGGGGGGTAGTTCAGAGGTAGAATGCCTCTGGGTTCAATCCCCAGTATCAAATATATAACGAAGTCTTCACAGAAAGCTGAACACGGTGCTGCTGCCAGGAAGCTGAGGCAGGAGAATTCCAAGTTTGAGGCCAGCCTCAGCAGAGTAGGAAGACCTTGTTTCAAAAGAAAATTAAAAGGGCTGGAGATGTAGCTCGGTGTAGAGCACTTCTCTGGCATGTGCATGCACAAGGCCCTGGGCTCAATCTTCAGCATCACAAAAATCAGTCTTCAGGCTGGGCGTGGTGGTGCATGCTGGGAGGATTGCAATTCATGGACAGCCTCAGCCACTGAGGCTCTTTGCAATTCAGTGAGACCCTGTTCCAAACATAAAAAGGCCTAAAATATGGAGCTGGGGGTGTAGCTCGGTGGTAGAATGCCCCGGGGTTCCATCCCCAGTACCTAAAAAAAAAAAAATAAAAAAAAAATTAGTCTTCATAAGAGGTAGGACTGGGGGGTAGAAATGTACCATAACATGCTTCTCTGTGCCATTTCCTCTAGACCTTCTGATGTATTATAAGTACTTCATAATACAATGAGTATTATTGTTTCATAAACACAGTGCCTCACTTAATATTTATCAAACTCTGGCCCATGCACTCCTTGCTAAAAAATGCAGGCTTCAAAGTACCAAGCACAGTCCTCCTGAACTGATGCCATCACCGGGGCTCCGGGATCTGCAGTGGAGTCAGTGGTTTGGGCTTGAATCTTATAAAAGGCTGGTTCGGACATTTTCTTTTCTTTTTATTTATTATTATTATTTTTTAATTTTTTTTTTTTTTTTGGTGGTACTGGCGTTCTATCTTCTGGAATCCCTTCTATCTTTGGGCTACACTCCCAGACCTATTTTATATTTTTATTTGGAAACAGGATCTCTTAAGCCAGTGAGGCTGGCTTTGAACACAGGTTCAAAGTTCCTCCTGTCTCCGCCTCCCAATCGCAGGGATTACAAGCGTGCGCCACCACGCCCGGCTCGGACATTTTCTTTATGTGCATTTCTGGATTAAACTTCTTGTGGAACCATCACAGGCTACATTACTTTGCTATTTGCCATATTTCAATGTCCCTGTTTATAGTATATCATGGATATGGAAAAAAATGACCTAGGAAAATATGTCTTCTCAAGAAGCTCTGAAAGATAACAAGATAAGCCCTTGCCTCTCTTGCTCACATAGGGTCCTCTTTAAGGGACATTTCTGTCCAAGATCATGTCAACGATGCCACCTCTTGACTGCATACATACAGCTGAGAGAATCTGAGCTTTAACATTCACGCCAGTGACCGTCTTCTTGCTTATTAGGGAGCAAGCTTTCGAGAAGTCCTGTGTGTGTCTTGTTTTGGTGGTGATCATTTTTCTCATTCCCGGGACTGTGGGAATATCGATCGCGACGTTCCTCTGACCATTAATGAAATATGATGGTAATAAGCAGCTCCGGCCTCCTGGGAGCTTAAGCTTCTCTTACGACGTTTGCATTTGGAAGTCAGCACCTGGGTAATCTATGTCCTAACTATTTGTTATTCTCCTTTAATTACATATCGGTAGCGCTCCATTTGCAGGCCGAGAGCAACCAAGTGCGGAGTCAAAGAGATTATTAAAATATTGACTTTAAATTAAGCGACCAAAAAGGTAACAAGACTGAGTTGTTCTTACCCGTTCCGGTGTGATGGTTCGGGGACAGTCATTCCCTTCCGTATCAAGACGAGTTAAAAGAATGTACAAGAAGCCCACACGCACCATCATGACATCCGTCAGTGATCTACACCTTGTCCCGGATGATCTCTCCCTCGGCCTATCTACCTCTGCAATCCATAGTCCAGTTTTTGTTTAGTTTAGTTTGTGTTTGGTACTGGGGGTTGAACCCAGGGAACATTCCTATTTTTTATACTTTTATTTTTTTTTATGTGTGTGTGGTCCTGGGGGTGGAACCCAGGGGCTTTTCTACTTCCGGGCTATACTCCCAGACCTATTTTATACTTTATTTTGTTTGTTTTTGTGTGTTTTGTGTGTGTGTGTGTGTGTGTGTGTGTGTGTGTGTGTGTGTGTGTGGTACTGGGGTTCCTGGAAACCCTTCTACCTCCGGGCTACACTCCAAGACCTATTTTATATATTTCTATTTGGAAACAGGGTCTCTTAAGCCAGCGAGGCTGGCTTCGAACGAGCCCGATCCTCCTGTCTCTGCCTCCCAAGCGCAGGGATTACAAGCATGTGCCACCGCGCCCGGCTATACTTTATTTTGAAACAGGGTCTCACTGAGTTGCTGAGGGCCTCACTAAGTAGCTGAGGCTGTCTGCGAACCGCGATCCTCCTGTCTCCGCCTCCCAAATGCTGGGATTCCAAGTGTGCGCCACCGCACTCAGCTTTGTAGTCCAATTTTAAGTTTAGGTTTTCTCAGTTCTCCCAATGGTGTCCCAATAATAAATAGGACCTAATTTCCCTAGTTCAGGATCTAATCCGGAACAATGCGTTGCACCTCCGAGTTGTCATAGCTCCTTGTTTTATTCAGTCTGCAAAAGTTTCTCAGCCTGTGCTGGCTTTTGTTAATTTGATGTGTGTGTGTGTGTGTGTGTGTGTGTGTGTGTGTGTGTTACTTCAAATTCAACCCAGGAGCATTCTAGCTCCAACTTACACAACTAGCACTATTTTATTTTTTTATTTTGAAGCAGGGTTTTGCTAACTGCCGAGGCTGGCCTGGAACCTGGGATCCTCCTGCCTCAGTCTCCCAAATACTGGGATTGATTATAGGTGTGTGTCACCGTGCCAGATTAATTTGACATTTTAATGTCTTTGGGCTACATTTTCTGTAGACATAAACAAAATTATATCTGTTTATATATAATACATATATGTATATTTATTTTCAGTTTCTCTTTCTTTTTCTCTTTCTTTCATTCTTTTTTTTTTTTTTTTTTTTTGCAGTACTGGGGATTGAACCCAGTGGTGTTCTACCACTGAGCTATATCTCCAGCCCATTTTACTTTACTTTGAAACAGGGACTTGCTAAACTGTTCAAACTTGTGATCTTTCTATCTCAGCCTCCAAAGTTGCTGAGATTACAAGTGTGCACTACCACATCTGGCACTTCACTTTGGGGTTCAGTGAGGTGTACATTTGAACTTAGGTTATGTCTTTAGGAGCAGAGGTATCACTGAAGTGACTTGGGTTCTAGTTAGTATACTGTATGAACGGACACAGGATGTCCCAATATCAGTGATATTAGGTCTGATAATCTTAAAGTGCTTTTCCCATTACAAAGTCATGGCTTTTCTCTTTATAAATTTTACGTAATTTGTGGGAATTTTAAAACACGCTTTTATTGGTGCCTTGTACCTACACATCAGAGTGAGATTCAAAATGGCACGTGAATACACAGCACTGGGTTTCCCTGTGAGGGTGGTAGCGACACCTTGTAGGGACAGACCCCTCAGTGAGCTGTCCCTCCCTCAAGCCCCTTGGTTTCCCTTCCTGCCTCCCTCTCCACGGCTCCACTGATTTCTCTCCTCATCTGACTCTTTGCTTTCCTATTTTCCTTCAGGCTTGAGGGGAGACATTTTCAGGAAATATCCTGTTTCTAAAGTTTTTCTCTGACTTCTTCTTTAACTTTTTTTTTTTTTTTTTTTTTTGCGGGTCTGGGGGTAGAACCCAGGGGCATTCGACCTCTGAGCTACACCCCCTGCCCTATTTTTTATTCTTTATTTTGAAACCGGGTCTCACTGAGTTGCAGAGGGCCTCACTAAGTAGCTGAGGCTGTCCGCGAACCGTGATCCTCCTGTCTCAGCCTCCTGAATGCTGGGATTACAAGTGTGCGCCACCATGCCCGGCTTACTTTTGACAGTATTCTAAGCCCGTCACTGTTCTAAATTTATTAGTTGATATTTGACTATAAAAAGAGCTCTTCCTTCTCCCTCCCATTTGATTGTACCAGAATGAATACTATTAGTTGGCTGTGGTGGCCTATACCTCTAATCCTAGTACTAGGGAGGCTGAGACAGGAGAATCTCGGGTTCAAAGTCAGCCCTAGCAATTTAGTGAGACCCTCAGTAACTTGGTAAGACCTTGTTTCAAAAAAAAAAAAAATCAAAGGGGGAGGAATGAGGGTGTATCTCAAAGATAGAATGCCCCTGGGTTCAATCCCCAGTATATCTATTTAAAAAAACATCAATGGCACCTTAATGGCAAGGGACGCCCAGGTCACAGAGTCATATGCCGGGCTGCCTTCGGGCCCTGGCAGTTGCATAAAGGTGCTCAAAGCCCATGGTGTCGCACAACAGGGAGCAGCTCAGACGGCAGAAATGGAGGTGTAAGCTTACTTCATAACTGGCATCCAAATAAAAAATAAAGTTAAACATCAAGCTGACCAAGCAGCGCTTGTTAGGAATCATTATTTGCCAAAGAGCCTCCTGTAACTCATTCATGCTTGTTTGAGTAAGACTAAACTAATGACCAAGGCACTGTGCGTGGAGGAGCCAGCGAGATGTCTTATGGGCCTTTCCAGGGAGCGCTGGGGATACTCTGGACATGGCTGCCGGCCTTCCCGCTCCTGCCAGCCAGGGCCCCCACTGTTCCTTGTTGGACGCAAGATTCTGTTTGAAGTAGATTTCTGGGTCTTATTTATTTATTTTGGTGGGTGGTAGGCAAGTGCTCTACCATGGAGCCAACCTCAGCCCCTGGAGGTGGTATATATATATATATATATATATATATATATATATATATATATACACACACACATATATATAATATATATGTAGAAATGATTAATATATATATGGAGATGATTAATATATATCTATATATGGAGATATATATGGATATGATTAATAATATACAAATAAATATATATATAAAAATATATATATACAAAAATATATACAAACAAAAATTTGAGTTGTATATATATAATTTTTGGATATTATATATATGTTTTAGAGCTTATATATAAATTTATTTATTTATTTATTTATTTATTTATTTATTTATTTATTTTGCTGTACTGAGGATCGAGCCCATGGGCATTCTACCTCCAAGCTACACCCTAAGCCTTATTTTTTATTTTTTATTTGGAAACAGGGTCTCACTAAGTTGCAGAGGGCCTCACTAAGTAGCTGAGGCTGGCCTCGAACTGCAATCCTCCTGTCTCAGCCTCCCAAATGCTGGGATTAAAAGCATGCACCACCATGCTCGGCTAAATTTATGTATTTTAAAGATATAAATGGCAAGGCTGAGATATATAATTACTAGTCCAAAATATTTTTATTTATTTATTTGATTTTTGGTACTGGGATCAAACCCATGGGCATTCTACCTCCGAGCTACACCCCCAGCCATTGTGTGTGTGTGTGTGTGTGTGTGTGTGTGTGTGTGTGTGTGCGCGCACGTATGTTACTAGGGATTGAACCTAAACACATTCTACCCCTGAGCTGTATACCCCAGCCCATTTTTAACTTTTTGTTTTGAAACAGAGTCTCTCTAGGTCACTGAAGGTCTCTATAAATTGCTGAGGTCAGTGATCCTCACGTCTCAACCTCTCTAATTCTGGAATTATAGGTGTGCCACCACAACTGGTACCCCAGTCCTTATTTTTTTTTTTTTCTTCAAATCTGTTTTTTGCTAGGTTTCTAAGACTCTCACCACATTGCTAAGGCTGGCCTTAAGCCTGTGATTCTCGTGTCTCAGGTTCCCAAGTCCTGCTATTACAGGTATGTTCCATCACACCTGGCTGCACAGCAATACTCTTTAAAAACAGAAGCCATGCCGGGCGTGGTGGCGCACGCTTGTAATCCCTGCGCTTGGGAGGCTGAGACAGGAGGATCGCACAGGTTTGAAGCCAGCCTCAAGTACTTAGTGAGGCTCTCGGCAACTTAGTGAGACCCTGTTTCCAAATAAAACATAAAATAGGTCTGGGAGTATAGCCCGGAGGTAGAAAGCCCCTGGTTCCACCCCCAGTACCACCAAAAAAAAAAAAAAAAGAAAAAAAAAACACCCCAAAACAGAAGCCAGTCATGGTGGTGCGCATTTGTAACGCCATAGCTGGGAAGCTAAGATAGGAGGATTGAAGGTTTGAAGCCAGTCTCAGCAACATAGCAAGACCCTCAACTCTAGAGAGACCCTGTTTCAAAATTCAAAAACTAAAAAACAGGGCTGGGTAGAATGCCCCTGAGTTCAATCTCCAGTTTCTCCAGTTCCTTCCTTCCTTCCCTTCCTTCCTTCCTTCCTTCCTTCCTTCCTTCCTTCCTTCCTTCCTTTCCTCCTCCTCCTCCTCCTCCTCCTCCTCCTCCTCCTCCTCCTCCTCCTCCTCCTCTTCTTCTTCTTCTTCTTCTTCTTCTTCTTCTTCTTCTTTCTTTCTCTCTCTCTCTCTCTCTCTCTCTCTCTCTCTCTCTCTCTCTCATACACACACACACACACACACACACACACACACACGGTCTTGCTTTATTACCCAGTCTGGCCCTAAACTCAAGATCTTCTTGCCTCAGCTTCCTGATTCGCTGGGATTACAGGTGTGTGCTACTACACCTTGATCATCATTCATTAAGTGTCGTGTTCTGTTTAAACCTCCAGTTTTATTAGAGTATAGCAATGAGCAGCTGGCAATGTCTTAAGTAATTCAGTTGTAAACTTTCAGACTTTACATAGAACTTAAAACTAGAGTAATTATCTGAATATTCTTAGTGTTGAGTTTCTTGAGTTCTCTGTATATTCTAGATATTAGTCCTCTATTGGAGGTGTAGGTGGCAAAAATCTTCTCCCATTCTGTTGGCTCTCGGTTGAGGTTCTTGACAGTTTCCTTTGCTGAACAGAAGCTCTTCAGTTTCATGCAATCCCACACATTGATTCGCCTTTGAATTTGTTGTGCCTTTGGGGTCTTGTTGAGAAAGTGTTTATCTGTGCCTGTGTGTTGCAGTGTTGGACCTATGCCCTCTTCAAGGAGCTTCAAGGTCTCTGGTTTGATTTCCAAGTCTTTGATCCATCTTGAATTGACTCTTGTGCAGGGTGAGAAAGTGGGGTTAATTTCCAATTTTCTGCATATGGTTAACCAGTTTTGCCAACACCATTTGTTGAAGAGGCTATCTTTTTTCCAGTGTATGATTTTGGCCCCTTTGTCAAAAATCAATTGGATGAAAGTGTGTGGACTTGTTTCTGGGTCTTCTATTCTGCTCCATTGGTCTATGTATCTGTTTTTGTGCCAGTACCATGCTGCTTTTATCACAATGGCTTTGTAGTATAGTTTAAAGTCAGGTACTGTGATTCCTCCTGCATGGTTTTTGTTGCTGAGAACTACTTTGGCTATTCTGGGCCTTTTGTTATTCCAAATAAATTTAAGGACTGATTTTTCTATATCTGTGAGGAATGATCTTGGTAGTTTAATGGGCATTGCATTGACTCTGTAGATAACTTTTGGAAGGATGGCCATTGTAATGATACTTATTCTGCCAATCCATGAACATGGAAGATCTTTCCATCTTCTAAGATCTTCTTCGATTACTTTTTGCAATGTTTTATAATTTTCTTTGTAGAGATCTTTTACCTCCTTTGTTAAGTTTATTCCTAAGTATTTTATTTTGTTGTGGGAGATCCTGAGTGGAAGTGTTTTCTGAATTTCTTTTTCAGTGGATTTATGGTTGGTGTACAGGAAAGCTTCTGATTTGATTTTTTAAGATTGAGTTTGTATCCAGACACTTTGCTGAATTTGTTGATCAGTTCTATAAGCCTTTTGGTTGAGTCTATTGGGTTTTCTAAATATAGTATAATGTCATCTGCAAATAGTGAAAGTTTGAGTTCTTCTTTTCCTATTTGTACTCCTTTGATTTCCTTTTCTTGCCTTATTGCTCTAGCTGGAGTCTCTAGTACTATATATTAAAGAGAAGTGGTGATAATGGACTTCCTTGTCTTGTTCCTGTTTTTCTGGGGATTTCTTGAAGTTTTTCCCCATTTAATATGATGTTGGCAGTGGCCTTATTGTAGATTGTCTTTATGATTTTGAGATATGTTCCTTCTATTCCAATTCTCTACAGTGTTTTTTTTAAAATCATAAATGGATGTTGGATTTTATCAAATGCTTTTTCAGCATCTATTGAAATGATCATGTGATTTTTTTCTTTGATTTTGTTTATATGATGAATTACATGGATTGTTTTTCGTATGTTGAACCAGCCTTGCATCCCTGGGATGAAGCCTACCTGGTCATGGTATATGATTTTCTTTATGTGGTTTTGAATGTGTGTTGCTAGTATTTTGTTTAATAGTTTTGCATCCAAGTTCAGCAGATATATAGGCCTGTAGTTTTCCTTCCTTGAACTGTCTTTATTTGGTTTGGATATTAGTGTGTGATGTTGGCTTCATAGAATGTATTTGGGAGAGTCCCACTTTTTTCTATTTCAAAAAATAGTTTGAGTATTGGGGTTAGCTCTTCTATAAAGGTTTTATAGAATTCACTTTATTTTTTGTTTTTGAAACAGTGTCTTGCTAGGTTGCTGAATCATGCTAGGTTGTTGATGGTGGTCTCTGAACCTGTGAGCCTCCTGCCTGAGCCTCCTAAGTACTGGGATTATAGGCATCTGCCACCACACTTGGCTTTTTGTATTTGCGTGTGTGTGTGTGTGTGTGTGTGTGTGTGTGTGTGTGTGTGGTACTGGGGGTGGAACCCAGGGGCTTTTCTACCCCCTTCTATACTCCCAGACTTTATATTTTATTTGTAAACAGGGTCTCACCAAGTTGCTGAGAGCCTCACTCAGTAGCTGAGGCTGGCTTCAAACCTGTGTGATCGTCCTGTCTCAGCCTCCTTCCCAAGCAGTGATTACAAGCGTGCGCCACCACACCCAGTGGCTTCTTGTATTCTTGATGATTGCTGTTCTAATTGGAGTTAGATGAAATCTCAGTACAGTTTTGACTTGCATTTCCCTCATAGGTCATGATGTTGCACATTTCTTCGTATCTTCCTTGGCCACTGAGAAGTACCTATTCAGTTTGGTTCAATTGCCCACTTTAAAAATTGGGTTATATTGGGTTTTTTCCTTCTTTTTTTGGGGGGTGTTAAGGTTTTTTAGTTCTTTATATATTCAAGATATTAATCCTCTATTAGAAGAGTAGCTGGCAAACATTTTTTTCCCATTCTATAGACTCGCTCTTCAGAGTCTTGATTGCATCCTTTGATTCTAGATTTTATTTCTGGTATTTTAATAGGAATTATGTTGAATCTGTAGATAGTTTTTGGTGGTATGACCATTTTGACAATATTCTGCCTATCTAAGAACGTGGAAGGCCCTTCAATCTTCTGAGGTCTTCCTCAAGTTCTCTGTTCAGTGTTCTATAACCTTAATTGTAGAGATCTTTCGTTTGTATTTTTCAGAATGATTTGAAAGTTACAGACATTATGCTCCATCCCAAGTAATTTGACATACATCTTAGTGCCTTCTCATAAGTACCATGTTATCATTATCATGCTTAACTTGAGCAAAACACTAGTAATAATTCCATACTATTACATGACGTCCATTTTAAAGAATCTCTCTCTGTCTCTCTGTCTCTCTCTGTCTCTCTGTCTCTCTGTCTCTCTCTGTCTCTCTGTCTCTCTGTCTCTCTCTGTCTCTCTGTCTCTGTCTCTGTCTCTCTGTCTCTCTCTGTCTCTCTGTCTCTCTCTCTGTCTCTCTGTCTCTCTCTGTCTCTCTCTGTCTCTCTGTCTCTCTCTGTCTCTCTGTCTCTCTCTGTCTCTCTCTGTCTCTCTCTGTCTCTCTGTCTCTCTCTCTGTCTCTCTGTCTCTCTCTCTGTCTCTCTGTCTCTCTCTGTCTCTCTCTCTCTCTGTCTCTCTCTCTCTCTGTCTCTCTCTGTCTCTCTGTCTCTCTCTGTCTCTCTGTCTCTCTGTCTCTGTCTCTGTCTCTCTGTCTCTCTCTCTGTCTCTCTGTCTCTCTCTGTCTCTCTGTCTCTCTCTCTGTCTCTCTGTCTCTCTGTCTCTGTCTCTCTGTCTCTCTGTCTCTCTGTCTCTCTCTGTCTCTCTGTCTCTCTGTCTCTCTGTCTCTCTGTCTCTGTCTCTCTGTCTCTCTGTCTCTCTCTGTCTCTCTGTCTCTCTCTCTCTGTCTCTCTCTCTGTCTTTCTGTCTCTCTCTCTCTCTCTGTCTCTCTCTTTCTCTCTCTCTCTTTGCTTTCTTCTGCAATCCAGGTTCAAGAATCAGATTCACACTTATATTTTTTTTGTATTAGTTTTTCTCTCTCCCACCACACTTGGCTGCAGTCTCTTTGGATATAGACTGTTCCTCTGCCTTTTTTTTCTTTTTTAATGACATTAACTTTTTTTTTTTTCTTTAGTGGTGGTATTTGGGATCAAACCTATGACCTTGTGTGTTCTAGGCAAGCACAGTACCACTAGGCTATATCCCCAGCCCCTAACATTGATTTTGGAAGAGATTAATTGTTCTATAGAATGTTCAATATTCTACCTTTGTCTGATTGTTTCTTTATGGTGTGATTTAACTTTATTCCTTTATTTACTGTAATCAGAAGTAAAGTCTAGAGGGTTGATTAGATTCATGTTAGTTTTTTTGGCAAAAATATTTTATAGATGAGGTGCTACTTTGAGTTTGTTACAAAGATCATTTAATATTTGTGCGTAAGAAATTTAAAATTGTATTTATATTATAGAATGTACCATTGAAATATAGTAGAAATATAGTAGAAATGAAATAAATGAAATATAGTAGAAATATAGTAGAAATATAGTAGATATGAACAGAAATACAGAAAGAAAAAAAAAACACAGGTTTTTCTAGCAGATATGATCATAGGTCTGTACTAGCAATGTGACCAGATTAACTAACCCAGTAGATTAGTTCCTCATAAAGATTCCAGAGACAGAGCTAACTTTGGGGACTTCTGTGAAGTGTGTGCTCGTCCCTCTTCTCCTCTTTCTGGTATTTTAAATATGAGGTACATTTTTTTTATTTTTTTATTTTTTGGTGGTGGTGGCACTAGAGATTGAACCCAGGGATATTTCCCCTCTGAGCTACACTCACAGTCCTTTTTCTATTTTGGAACAGCCTGCCAAGTCCAGGGATCAGGCATGCACAACCATGCCTGGCTTAAGAGGAACTGTGTGTGTGTGTGTTACTGGAGATTGAACCCAGTAGTGTTCTACCTCTGAATTATACCCTCAGCCCTATTTTTACTTCTTAGTTTGAAGCAAGGTTTCACTAAGTTGCTGAGGGTAGCTTCAAACCTGCTATCCTCCTGTCTCAGGGATCACAGGCGGGCGCCACCACACCTGGTTCAGGGGTGCTTTTTTTTTTTTTTTTTTTTTTTTTTTTTTTGCGGGTCTGGGATGGAACCCAGAGGCATTTGACCTCCGAGCTACAACTCCTGCCCAATTTTTTTTTTATTATTCTTTATTTTGAAACAGGGTCTCACTGAGTTGCAAAAGGCCACACTCAGTAGCTGAGGCTGTCCGCGAACCGTGATCCTCCAGTCTCAGCCTCCTGAATGCTGGGATTACAAGCGTGTGCCACCACGCCCGGCTAAGGGGGGCTTTTTTATATCACGCCTCATCCTGACCACCCTCCTACCCTCACCCTAACGTTAAATGTCCTCACCCAGGAAAACTCTATACCTTCAAGATTTGCGGTGAGAATTGGGTAATAGGACAGGGGAATGGTATTATCTAGAAGAGAGGAATACTCAGCCTCTTAAGTTGGCTACTTAGTTCCAGAATCTCCTCAGTGTGTTCGTGCTCATGCTGTGAGCCCAACCAGCATCTGAGGGGACGGCCTTGACACTGTTGTCATTAACGTTACACAGCCCTTTACAGTTTACAAAGCAACTCATTACTACTGGATCTGCCCTGCACTGTCTGTCACAGAGATCAGCTCTTCTCAGCCCTTAGCCCAGGGACACAGCTCAGTCAGCACAGGGCGCAGCTGGGATTTGTTGTTCCGGTGGGAGAATCGACTCCTTTGCTGGGAACAGACAGGGGAGTCTCCTTCCTGAATTCCTAACCAGGGAACTCCCTCCATATGTGCAGGCTGCTGGTAGACATCGTTAGAGCTCTTTGGGTTGATTTCAGACTTGGAGCCTTTCATCTGTCATATTTTATCTGCTTTGGGTGACATTTTCCCTACCGTCATGAGTTGTCAGTCAACCAGAAGGCTTTATTGAGTGAGTTCTTTCCCTCTGCTCTGACAGAGAGAAGCACTGGTTCACAGGGCTGAATTATAGCTGAGCGTGGTGATGCTCTCCTGCAATCCCAGTACTTGGGAGACTGGGACAGAAGGTTCATGGCCAGCCTCAACAACTTAGTGAGGCCCTTAGCAATTTAGCAAGACCCTATTTAAAAAAAAAAAAAAAAAAAAAAAAAGCCGGGTGTGGTGACACACGCTTGTAATCCCAGCATTTGGGAGGCTGAGAATGGGGGATCGCGGTTCGCGGACAGCCTCAGCTACTTAGTGAGGCCCTCTGCAACTCAGTGGGACCCTGTTTCAAAATAAAAAATACAAAATAGGGCAGGGGATGTAGCTCGGAAGTCGAATGCCCCTGGGTTCCATCCCCAGACCCACACAAAAAAATAAAAATTAAAATAAATAAATAAAAGCTGGGCGTGGTGGCGCACGCTTGTAATCCCTGCGATGGGAGGCTGAGACAGGAGGATCATGCAGGTTTGAAGCCAGCCTCAGCTGGTTTAAGAGACCCTGTCTCCAAATAAAATATAAAATATGTCTGGGAGTGTAGCCCAAAGGTAGAGGGCCCCTGGGTTCCATCCCCAGTACCACCGAAAAATAAAAAATAAAATAAAATAAAATAAAAAATAAATAGGCGCGAGGGGCACGCCAGCCAGGGCCTGGATCGCGGGACCCTGGGCCCCGGACCGAACTGCGCGTAGCACGCCAGACCCCTGGAGAAACCGGGCCCAGTAAGACGCTGGGTTCTGGGCGGGGGTCGCGCGCGGGGCACGCCAGCCAGGGCCCAGGTCGCGGGACTCTGGGCCCCGGGCTGAACTTCGAGTAGCACGCCAGACCCCTGGAGAAACCGGGCCCAGAACAGAAAAAGATAAAGAAAAATATCGGAGAGGAGGTAAGAAAGCCATTATGGATGCCAGGTCACTGGAGATGCAGACAAAACTTATCTAAATGCACTGGAACTTATGGAAAAATTCGCCGTGAAAGAGGACTGCTATTTCTCTATATTGTTAAGAATCTCAGACATGACCTGTAAGGAGAGAGTTTAGCGGAGACCAAGGAGAAATGCGGTGTTGAAAGAGTTCTCTGCGATGGTGGTAGAGACTTGTATTCAGGAGAAGCAGAAACCGGATCCTACCATCTTTATTTTTTTGGAGAAATTACACCAAATGTCAAATGCTACCATCACGCATGCTTAGGAACACTGGACAACATTCAGAGTGGAAAAAGAGCCTGGGAAGGATTTGAAATGGTGGAGGCAGTGGCAATGATAGTGGCCAATACTCAGGGGAGGCAGAGATCTGATACATTACACCTGGAACCTTTGAAATAATAACCACAGAGACAGTGATCGGAACCTGCTGAGGGGTTAGGCGGGTGCCAGGGCCAGTGGCCGACATCGGAGCTGCTGTGAGGCAAGGCCACTACTGAGGCCTCCGTGGCCGGGATTGGAACCTGCCGAGGGGTTTGACCGATTCTGGGGCCAGCGAGGCCGACATTGGAGCCTGCCATGAGGCAAGGCTTGTGCTGGGTCCTCCGAGGTCGGGTCCGGAACCTGCTGAGGGGTGAGGCCGATGCTGGGGCCAGTGAGGCTGGCATCGGAGCCTGCCGTGAGGCATGGCCGGTGCTGGGACCTCCGAGGCCAGTATCGGAGCCGGCCGAGGGGTTAGGCCGGTGCTGGGGCCAGCGAGGCCGGCACCGGAGCCTGCCATAAGGCAAGGCCGGTACTGGGGCCTCCAAGGCCAGGATAAGAGCCTGCCGAGGGGTTAGGCCGGTGCTGGGGCCAGCGAGGCCGGCATCGGAGCCTGCCATGAGGCATGGCCAGTGCTGGGGCCTCTGAGGCCAGGAGCGGAGCCTGCTGAGGGGTTAGGCCCATGCTGGGGCCAGCGAAGCCGGCACCGGAGCCTGCCATGAGGCAAGGCCGGTACTGGGGCCTCCAAGGCCGGGATTGGAGCCTGCCGAGGGGTGAGGCCGATGCTGGGGCCTGCGAGGCCGGCATTAGAGCCTGCCGAGGGGTTAGGCCGGTGCTGGGGCCAGCGAGGCCGGCATCGGAGCCTTCCGTGAGGCGAGGCCAGCATCGGAGCCTGCCGTGAGACATGGCCAGTGCTGGGGCCTCCTAGGCCGGGAACGGAACCTGCCGAGGGGTTAGGCCGGTGCTGGGGCCAGCGAGGCCGGCATCGGAGCCTGCCGTGAGGCAAGGCAGGTACTGGGACCTCCGAGGCTGGCATAAGAGTCTGCCGAGGGGTTAGGCCGGTGCTGGGGCCAGCGAGGCCGGCATCGGAGCCTGCCGTGAGACGAGGCCAGCATCGGAGCCTGCCGTGAGACATGGCTAGTGCTGGGGCCTCCTAGGCCGGGAACGGAACCTGCCGAGGGGTTAGGCTGGTGCTGGGGCCAACGAGGCCAGCATTGGAGCCTGCCGTGAGGCTAGGCCGGTGCTGGGGCCTCCGAGGCCGGGATTGGAATCCTGTCAAGGGGTTAGGACGGTGCATGGGCCAATGGCCAGCATCGGAGCCTGGCGTGAGGCAAGTTCACTCCTGCGGCGCACAAGGCCGGGACCAAAGCCAGCTTAGGGGTTAGACCGGTGCAGGGGCCAGCGAGACCAGAACTGGGGCCTCCCATGAGGCAAGGCCGCTGCTTGAGCCAGCGAGGTCTGAAGCAGTCCACTGAGTAGCCAGGCCACTATTGGGACCATCAAGAGTGGGATCGGTACTTGCAACGCAGCATGCACAGAGAAATATCTCAGAAAATATAAATCAGACGCTTCTCTTAATCAGCAATAACTAGGAGGAAAAGGGCAACAGGAAGAGGTTGAGCTATAGAAAGGGCCCTATAGTGAAGCAACTAATGTGACCAATCAGAGGGTATGTAATACTGGAGGACGGAGCCTCTTTAAAACGCAGGAGGTACATAAACAAATGTATCAAAGTAAATCACCAAAGAAGCTTGGGATGGAGGGAGGGGGAGGGAATGGGATGGGGGCTGGAGGAGGGCTAATTGGATGATGTGTGCTTGTATATCCTCTCAAGTCTTGTACTCCAATGTGATTGATATATGACTACAATGCACCAATTTAAAAAATAAATTAATAAAAAAAGAAAAATAAATAATAAAAATAAGAAATTGCTGGTGGTGTAGCTTAGAGGTAGAATATCTCTGAATTCAATCTTAGTAACAAATACACAAACAAAAAATTACATAGCATTGAGTAATTAATTTAAAAAAAGCCGGGCATGGTAGCACATGCTTGTAATCCCAGCATTTAGGAGGCTGGGATTACAAAAGCAGATAAGTAAATTAAAGACTCACCCAAAGAATGAATGGCCTTTAGTTTTTCTTTTCGCCTTCCTCCTTCCCTCTCCTCTGGTACTGGTAATTGAACCGAGGAGTATTCTACCTTCAAGCTACATCCTCAGCTTTTTTATTTTGATGCGGGGTCAAGGGGGTCTCACTAGGTTGCTGAGCCTGACCTCCAACATGAGATTCTTCTCCCAGTCTCCCTAGTACTGGAACCACAGGCAAGTGCCACCACGCCCAGGTAAGAATGGCCCTTGTTTTTGAAGGGGTTATAATTGATTTTTTTTTTTTTTTGGTAGTACTAGGGGTGGAACGCAGAAGCTTTCTACTTCCGGGCTATACTCCCAGACCTTTTATATATTTTATTTGGATCAGGGTCTCACAAAGTTGCTGAGAGCCTCACTAAGTAGCTGAGGCTGGCTTCGAACTTGTGTGATCCTCCTGTCTCAGCCTCCCAAGCGCGGGGATTACAAGCGTGCGCCACCACGCCTGGCTAGAATTGATATTTCTCAAAGCTGACCTTGATAATTTTTGTCTGGTCACGAGTAACTGCATAGATTTTTTTCCTTCCCTTTTTTACTTTTAAATAGGCAATATTTTATATAGCTCTCTATTGAATAAGGAGAATATTGCTACTTTATAAAAAACTGTCTTTGGTTTAGTAAAATACTAGGGGGACATAACACATCTTAGAGGAAATAATTTTTATCATTTAGTTCCAGATATCTTCTAAGTTCTTTTATTTTTTATTTTTTGTGGTATATATTTTTATGGTATATATTTTTTGGTGGAACCCAGGGGCTTTTCTACCTCTGGGCTATACCCCCAGCCCTATTTTATACTTTATTTGGAAACAGGGTCTCACTAAGTTGCTGAGAGCCTCACTAAGTAGCTGAGACTGGCTTCGAACCTGTGCAATCCTCCTGTCTCAGCCTCCCAAGCTCTGGGATTACAAGCATGTGCTACCATGCCCGGCTTTTTTTTTTCCTAAGTTATTTTTAAATTTGTTCTTTGTACCACGTGATATTTAGTGTTGTAGTATTTATTTTCCAAATAGTTGTGAATTTTAATTTTTAGAAAATATATCTCACACCATTTTGTAGTTCATATCTCTTCTGCTGATGGTATCTGTATGCCTATCAGTCATGATATTTTAGTACAGTCCTGTGATACTGAGAAAATAGAATCCATATTTCAGCCACATGGAAGTTGTTGGGATCTGCTTCGTTTTCCAATGGACATCAAAACTGTAAATGTTCCAGGTGCACTGGAAAAGGTTTTCTAAAGGCACCGGGAGGAGAGTTCCTTTTGTCAGTGGTACCAAGTTTATGAGCCTCTTTCAGATCTTCTGTATTTTACTGTATTTACTGATTTCCTTATTTTTTGGCTTAGTTTGAGTGTTTGCTTATTCTATGGTGAGCTAAAGAAGCTATGTTAAAATCTCTCACTAAAATGTGTGACTTTATTTCTTCAGTTTTTGCTACATGTATATATACTGGGGCTTGGTTAGTAGGTTGGATACAAATTCAAGAGTCTTAAATCTCCTGGTGAATGTACCTTTGCACCTCGGGGGACAGTTTCTGGGCCGCACCACCTGTCTTAAGGCTCACATTTGCATTACGACTTTCATCTCTTTCCTTATCCCATCTAATCACATCAACTGGTTTTGAGTATTTTATGTGTATCTCTCGTAAGTTTTACTCTGTTTCTCCTCCTCCCACTCCTCCTTTTTTATTTGGCCATACTGGGAAATTGAACCCTGAGGCATTCTATGTCTGGGCTATACCCTCAGCCCTATTTTATTTTATTTTATTTTATTTACTTACTTACTTATTTCTTTATTTCTTTATTTCTTTATTTATTTATTTATTTGCGGGTCTGGGGATGGAACCCAGGGTCATTGGACATCTGAGCTACACCCCAATTCCATTTTTATTTTTTGTTTTGAAACAGGGTCTCACTAAATTGCCGGGGGTCTTGCTAAATTGCCGAAGCTGGTCTCAAAACTGGAATCTTCCCGTCTCAGCCTCCCAAGTCTTGGGAATACAGGTGTGTGCCGCCATGCCCAACTTGTAGATGGCTCTTGTTGAAAAGCTCAGAGATGGTGATGCGTACCTGTGTAGCCTCAGTACTTGGGAGGCGAACAGAGGAAAGTTGCAGGTCCCAGGATATCCCCAGCAACATTAGAGGTACAAGGGCCCAGGTTCAATTCCCAGCAACACACACACACACACACACACACACACACACACACACACACACACACTCACACACACACACACACACACACACACACACACCTTTGGCCAGACTCCTGAATAAAATCTGTTTTTACCACTCTATTCTCCAGTTCTAGTTTTTTTTTTTAACAGAAATAAGTAACAGACATGAAAGCCCATTTGCAAAACAAACCCACACGATCCCTCTGCTCAAGTGTTGTGAACTTTGATTAAAGGCTTAAAAGCAATGAAAGGTAATAAACAGCAGATCTGAATAGAATTCAGGTGATAAATCACTTTCACTGGCTTTCATATCAGTAAGAGTATTTTCAATGATTAAAAAATAACTGATAACCCTCAATGATGCAGTGAAAAGTAGCCTGATTTGCAGCCTCAAGGGCAGGTGCTCTCGCCATGTGCACGGTCCTTCGTGCCAGGCACAGGAGACAGATCCGCTGTGACAGGGTTCATTCATGGGCCTTTCCTTCCACGATTGTTTATGTCTTGGCTGAGAAGCACATGCCAGTGGGGCATGGTGGTACACTCCTGTAACCCCAGTACTCGGGAGGCTCAGACAGAAAGATCACAGGTTTCAGGCTAGCCTCAACAACTTAGTGAGGCCTCCAGCAATTTAGGAACCCCATGTTTCAAAATAAAAAGCAAGAGAAGTCAAGGGTGTAGCTCAGAGGTAGAATGTTCCTGTGTTTAATCCTCAGTATCCTTCCCCAACACACACACCCACAAAAGACCATGTTCTCACAACAGCAAAAATTCTTTTTTAAAATTTTTATTGGTGCATTGTACTCTGTATTCATTCATCTTAATGGGATGCAAAATGGTGGAGACATACATGCATACAGCACCCAGTTAGTCCTTACCCAATTCCCACCCCATTCTGTCCCCCTCCCTCCTTCTCATATAACAGCAAAGATTCTAACTTGACATTTGACTAACATCAGGCCAAGCTTCAGACCCACGTGAACAGAGGAAGGCGGAATGATGGTTTAATTGTGATACTCTTGCGCTTCTACGAGGAAATAGGAAAGGACAGTTGTGTGGGAGAGAAGAAGCTGGGCGTGATAATACATGCTTGTAATCCCAGCGCTTGGGAGGCTGAGACAAGAGGATCGCGCAGGTTCGAAGCCAGCCTCAGCTACTTAGTGAGGCTCTCAGCAACTTAGTGAGACCCTGTCTCCAACTAAAATATAAAATGGGTCTGAGAGTATAGCCTGGAGGTAGAAAGCCTCTGGGTTCCACCCCCAATACCACCAAAATAAATAAATAAATAAAAAATAAAGAATTAAAAATAGGGCTAGGAGGCAGAATAAAAAATAGGTAGGAGGTAGAAGGCCCTTGGGTTCCATCCCCAGTACAGAAAAATATAAAATAGAAATAAATAAATAAATAAATAAATAAATAAATAAATAGCAGCTTGCTGCACAGAGCAGCCCCCTGCCCTGGCCTGCCCGGCCATCCCTGGGGTCCTCCGTGTCAGTCAGGTGCGGGGCTTGCTCCACTGACCGTCTTCATTTGTCATCCACCTTCCCTGGGCTGTCTGTCCCCTTCATCTCCCAGTCCCTGGTGGGAGATGTGGACGGTCGTGCTGTGTTGTCTTGAAGCTTTCCTTCAAGAAAAAGCCACACCAAGCTGGAGGTGGCGGCACACGCCTGTAATCCCAGGCCTTGAGAGGCTGAGACGGGAGGATCACAGGTTTGCTGCCAGCCTCAGCAACTTAGTGAGACCCTGTTTCAAAATAAAGAAAAAAAAAATTGAGCTGGGGGCATAACTTAGTGATAGAATGGGTTCAATCTCCAATACCGAAAATTATAAATAATAAAGTAGGTCTGGGGATGTAGCTCAGAGGTAGGTAGGCTGCACCTGGGTTCAATCCTCAGTCACACACACACACACACACATGCAAAAACTTCCTACTTTGCAGCTCCCCACCCTCTGGAGATTCCAGGGCTGCTCTGCACGGGGTGCTGGTGCTGGGTCTCTGCCGCCTTTGGGGAGGGCCTTGGAGGTGGCAGAGAGAAGGGAAGGCAGGAGAGCCACGCAGAGGGACCTGGGTCACCGTCCCTTCCTGCACCGTGGTTTCAGACGTCCTGCCTCCAGCCAGACAATCCCATCATGTCCCTGCACAGCGTGCAAAAGAAACTCTTTTGCAAAAATAACTCCTTGATTTCTCGCAGGCTCAGACCCTGTTTAGTTAGGGGCAGCGGCCGGGAGGGAGTCATCTCCGCAGAGTGAGCAGAGACCACCCGCGGCTCCCCCAGCCGCGCTGCCTGCGGAGCAGAGTTCTGAAGCAAAGGATTTTAAAAATATAATAACAAAAAAAGTAAAAAGGAAAGAAGCCCTCTTTGAAAATCCTCTCTGTTTTCCTAGTATCTCCTGTGGCATTGCCCTTTCATTAGTGTGGAAATCCGACGACGTGGAAACCCAGATTTCTTTTTTCTGCTTTGATATTAGCTTAACCCTTCAGGCTAAACTTGCAATACATCAAAGTTAAAGTTGTAGCTGGGAATCGCCACCCAGTCCATGAGATAGGTACATGTTCATTCTTTGAGAAGTGACACAATAGCTATTTATAGTTTTGTATTTCAGAATCTCCTGGATTGCTGTCCATGGAGATCCGAGTTGACTTTTTTTAATAATGGAAGAATTCATTGGGAGGAAATATTGGGATAGAAATTTATTTATTCCTTTTTGTGGTTCTGGGGATTGAACTCAAGACCTCCGGCATGCGAGGCCAGTGCTCTGCCACTGAGTCAGCCTGGCCCTGCCCTCCAGCCAGGAACTTAATAACAAAACAGTAATAACAACCAGCGTCAGACAGCCGGGCGTGGTGGCGCACGCCTGTAATCCCCGCTCTTGGGAGGCTGAAACAGCGCTTGGGAGGCTGAAACAGGAGGATCGCACAGGTTCGAAGCCAGCCTCAGCTACTTAGTGAGGCTCTCAGCAACATAGTGAGACCCTGTTTCCAAATAAAGTATAAAATAGGTCTGAGAGTATAGCCCGGAGGTAGAAAGCCCCTGGGTTCCACCCCCAGTACCACAAAAACCAACCAACCAACAAACAAACAAACAACCAGCGTCAGAAGCAAATCTCTATTTCTCTTGCTGTCCAAGTCATTCTTTCTCACTGTGGACCTTGAGTTCCATGGGTTAAAACACCAAAGAAGAACCAATTTTATTTCTTAATTCTACATAAGAAAAATCTCAGGGAAGGCTCTAGTCAGTGGGATGGGATCACATAAGAATATGGTCAGCCTCTCCAACTGAGCCATAGTGAGCAGTTACTAGAGGCGGTTTCTTTCTTGGAAGGAAAATAGGTTTTAGTTAAACACACACACACACACACACACACACACACACACACCACACACTGAGAAATGTTTCATATCTGATTTTCATCTTGGCAACCAGATTCCTGATACAAGTCAGAGATGTCCTCCAAAGAGGACAAAATACGTTGAGAAATGACAGACCTGTATTCTAAAGAAACCCAATACACAATAGTTTATGCTTGCCTTTTTTCTTTTTCTTGGTACCCCAGTGGTACTGGGGGTGGAACCCAGGGGATTTTTTTTTTTTTATCTCCAGGCTATACTCTCAGACCTATTTTATACTTTATTTGGAAACAGGGTCTCACTAAGTTGCTGAGAGCCTCACTAAAGCTCAGGCTGGCTTTGAACCTGTGCGATCCTCCTGTCTCAGCCTCCCAAGCGCAGGGATTATAAGCATATACCACCACGCCTAGCTTCTTTTTCTTTCTTTTTATTTTGTGTGTGTTATTCCAAATTGAACTCAAGGTCATTCTACCTTCAAGCTACACCCCTAACCCTTTTTATTTTATTTATTTATTTATTTATTTATTTATTTATTTATTTATTTTTAAACAGAGTCTTTCTCTGTTGCTGAGAATCTCGGTAATTGCTGAGGCTGGTCTGGAACCTGTGATCCTCCTGTCTCAGTGTCCCAAGTACATAACTGTTAAGTAATTCCTGCCTGGTGTGTAGTGGTTTATCCTTGGTCCTATTCAGACTATAAGCATAGGCCTAGGAATGAGAAGTGAAGATTGCAAAGGAGTTGGGAGGAAAAAAAATTCTGGTACACAGAGCAGGGCAGGCCTTTGGAGATGTTCTCTGACAGTTATCTTTTATAGGTAAAATGAGTTGAATCTTGATAAAAAAAAAAAAAAAAAACAGAACCCAGGCATGGTGGCACATGCCTGTAATCCCAGCATTTGGGAGGCTGAGACAGGAGGATCAAGGTTCGTGGACAGCCTCGGCGACTTAGGGAGGCCCTCTGCAACTCAGTGAGACCCTGTCTCAAAATAAAGAATAAAAAATAGGGGAGGGGGTGTAGCTTGGTGGTGGAATTCCCCTGGGTTCCATCCCCAGACCTGCAAAAAACAAAACAAAACAAAACAAAACCCAAAAAACAAAACAAAACAAAACAAAAAAACAGAATAATTAGCCACCCATGCATTTCAGTTCTTCATCCACTCCAGCACGTTCTGTTACTTAGTTTCTGCAGGACTTTGTCTTGCTCAGAGACGTCTGTATAAGATCTGGCCCTTTCCATATTTGCAATCATGTTTGCATTTTGCTTCTCTAAAGTTTTGCATTTCAAATTAGGCTACTAGTTTCAGCCAGTACACTTTCCTTAATACATGAGCATCATTGGGGCAGAAGTCTATACTAAAACAAAGCCCCCAGATAGCCACTGGGAAGAAAGACTAATATAAGACACACATTTCTTATGTTTTCTGTTTATAAAAATTGGTGGCAAACCAGGCATGGTGGCACACATCTGTAATCCCAGTACTTGGAAGGCTGAGACAGGGAGATCACAGGTTTGAAGGTATCCTTGGGAACTTAGACTCTCAGCAACCATTTCCAAATAAAAAATAAAAAGAGATGGGGATGTAGCTCAGGGGTAAAATGTCCCTGGGTTCAATCCCCAGCATGCACAAAAAGGGGGCGGGCAGGGCAGAGGTTGGCTTTATTTTAAAAACATAGACTAGTGCTGGGTGTGGTGGCGCATGCTTGTAATCCCCGGGCTTGGGAGGCGGAGACAGGAGGATTGCTCAGGTTCGAAGCCAGCCTCGCTGGCTTAAGAGACCCTGTTTCCAAATAAAAATATAAAATAACATAGGTCTGGGAGTGTAGCCCAGAGGTAGAAGGGTTCCATCCCCAGTACCACCAAAAACAAACAAACAAACAAAACCCCCCAAACCATAGACTAATGTAGCATAAAGTTTAAGATTGTACACTAGCATTGTTCTAATTATAGCCAAAACCCCAACATCCTGATGGGGCAAAGGAAGTCTGGAATATTCCCGACCGCCATGATCACTATGCGACCCACGCTTTCCCTTCCTGGGCTCCCACTCCCTGCGACAGCCGTCTCCTCCTCTGGTTTCGTGGCCAAGACAGCTTCTCACATGCTGCACAGACGATCTCACAAATAATTCTGTCATTATGATTTCATTTCATCTTCCTAACAGATTTATGAGGCAAACATCCGGGGCCCACTCGCTGTAAATGTCAGGGCTGGAATTTTTACCCAGAGCTTTTCTGAGTCAAGGACCTTTTCTGCTTCAGCCAGATTTCTCAAATTAGGATCTGAAGACACTTGGAAGTCTGCAGTCATATCCTCGAGGGACCTCGAGTTCTCTGCAAAGACTTTAATTTCACATTTTCATTTTGACAGTAATAATAAGCGAATAACAAGGTATCTGGGTTCATCTGGAAGCGTGACTTAGCAGAGCCGTGGCGCACTTTCAGGGCTTGCATTTTTGTCTGTGTTTAAGGTTTTTGTTGGTCCAGGAGACGAATGATGAAAAGGAAAAGTAAGTGGATCGCACAGGCCAATTACTATGGGAATGTTGTGTTCCACGGCATGAAGGCCAGATAACGTCCTCGCAGGATGGGCAGAGGACGGTTCTGCTCCATTTACGTGGAGACAAGCTTGGGAGCTCGAGTCCCCCAGAAGCACGCAGCCGGCACCCTGCACTCGGAAGCGCCCGGGCACCCGCGGGCGCTGTCTTCCCGTGGTGGGTGGAGCGGCCGTTCTGCCTTTGTGCGGTTACACTAAAATTGTTCATTTGAATTTTATGAGTTTCCTACTTTTGTTGATCTGCATGTTTGTCTTAGTTTTATTGTTGTATGTACATGTGGACATTTTTTTTTTTTTTTTTTTTGGTGGTGGTGCTGGGGTTCCTGGAAACGCTTCTACCTCCGGGCTACACTCCCAGACCTATTTTATATTTTTTTAAAATTTGGAAACAGGGTCTCTTAAGCCAGCGAGGCTGGCTTCGAACCTGCATGCTCCTCCTGTCTCCGCCTCCCAAGCGCGGGGATTACAAGCGTGCGCCACCACGCCCGGCTACATGTGGACATTCTTTTTACAAGTGGACATTCTTTTTAGCTAATGTCGATACAAAGTAAGAGTAACAGCTGAGTGTGGTGGAGCAAGCCTGTTATCCCAGTACTGGGAGGGTGAGATAGGAAGATCATGGGTTAGAGGTCGGCCACAGTAATTTATCAAGACCTTGTTTCAAAATAAAAATAAAAAGGCTGGGGATGTAGGTAGGAGGTAGAATGCCATTGGGTTTAGTCCCCAGTGACACACACACATACACTCCTAAGGAAAGAAGAAAAGAATCTCAGACTTTTATGAAAATTAATTAAAAGAGCTGGGCATGGTGACACATACTTGTAATTCCAGCACTTCGGAGGCTGAGACAGGAGGATCACAGGTTCAAGGACAGTCTCAGCGAGGAGTGAGACTTTCATCAACCTAGTAGACCCTGTTTCAAACTAAAAATAATGTAGGGCTGGGGGTATAGCTTGAAGGTAGAATGCCCCTGGGTTCAATCCGCAGTTACACACACACACACACACACACACACACACACACACATATATACACACACTAATAATAATAATAATAATAATAATAATAATAATAATAATAATATAAAGTAAAATCCACATGCCATTGGCTACTGAAACATTATAGATATAAATTTATGCCCAGAGTCCTCTTGTATATCTAGCAGACATATTATAATTTCCTTTTTAAAATAAGTAGTCTATTTAAAATGTATTTCATGTTTGTCAATACTCTATTGGTCATTATTGTCTCACGACATAATTAGTTCACAGTGATGGCGAGGTACCTGCTCCCAGCACTTGGCGGCTTTCCCTGGCTCCTGCCCCACTCCCCCTTCCCCACACAGGGTATTGAGAGATTAGCACTGGTATTCTCATACATGTGCATAATCCATGGAAGTGGGCCTTTCATTGATTCTTACCCCCAACACCTCGCTGGCTCCATTGCAGTTTCCCTCCATGATCTGCAGCCCCTCTGGTATCCCCATCACTCCTCACCTTCTGTGTATGAGAGAAAACACATGACCCTTCACCTGCTGTGACTGTCTGCTCCAGTCAGCACTCTTGCAGCTATCATCTAAAAGACCGACCATGTAACTTAAATAAAAGAAGATTTATTTTCTTATAGTTTCCGTTCAGTTCATATGAGGCCGGGGACCGTGAACCCGAGGGGATGGTGAAGGGAGGTGGAGAGGAGAGCCATGGGCTGTGGTCCTCACCTCATGGAGGCCAGAAGCACAAGAGAGCCAGGGGAGGAGGAGCTGTATATATAACCCCAAGGCCGTGCCCCAGGGCACCTTCCGCTGCACCCTGCTGGCCTGGGTAAATCCACTGTGATGGGCTTATTTATCCCCTTCTGGGATTATAACCATTATGACTCAATTACATCAGTTTCAAATATTAATAAATGAGGTGTGTGTGGGGGCATTCTATTTCCTAGCTACACCACCAGCTTGTTTTATATTTTATTTGGAAACAGAGTCTCACTAAGTTGCAGAGGGCCTCACCAAATTGCTGAGGCTGGCCTCAAGCTTGCAATCCTCCTGCCAACCTCCCAAGTGCTAGGATTCCAGGCCTGCATCATCATACCCAACTAATAAATGAGCTCTTTAGAGGCCATTTTATTTAGCTCTAATGCTGGCTAATCTCACTTAACATCATGTTCTCCAAGCCTATCATTTTTCTCCCTCTCTTTCTTGTGAGACAGGGTCTATGTTGCTCAGGCTGATCTCAAACTCTTGGACTCAAGGGCTCCTCCTACCTCAGCCTCCTGAGTACTGGGACTACAGGCACGTGCCTCCACTTCTGGCTTGGGATTTTATTTTTATAGTTTATTACTTGGATCAAAACGTGCCATAGTACCTTATTGTTCAAAATGACTTGGATACTTGTCAACACATTGGTTGAATTAATTTGACTAGGTGTGTGTGTGTGTGTGTGTGTGTGTGTGTGTGTGTGTGTGTGTTTCTGGTACTAGGGATCAAACCCAGAGACATTCTACCTCTGGGCTATATTCATAGCCCAATTTTATTTTATATTTTAAATTATTTTTTTTGTGTGTGTGTGGTACTGGGGGTGGAACCCAGAGGCTTTCTACCTCCGGGCTATACTCCCAGACCTATTTTCTATTTTATTTGGAAACAGGGTCTCACTAAGTAGCTGAGGCTGGCTTCGAACCTGTGCGATCCTCCTGTCTCAGCCTCCCAAGTACTGGGATTATTGGTATGCACTAGAGTGTGTGGCCAGATTTTTTTTTTTTTTTCCACATGCTGCATCTTATCTGCTGTCAATTCCTGCTGGTCCTACATTCAGAATATTCCAGAATCCAGCCCATGATTACTCCTCCTCTTGTTAGCTTCTTAGCCAATCATCATCTCCCAGTTCCAGCCACACCCTGTCAACCCCTCACTTTGTCTTCAACCCAGCAAACAGATAAATCGGTTCATGTCCCTCATCGTCAGAGTAACTAGCAACGACCTCACAGGGCCGACAAGGTCTCGCACCAACCCCCTCTCCTCGGGAGCATCTCCTCCACCGCGGCCATGCTGACTTCCCCGGGCCCTTGCTCCTGCCCCAAAGAATTGGTTCAATTCTTTTCTCATATCTTACTTTGCCAGTGATGTCTGATAAGTTGGGTCCCTCCCCTATGTGATCTCGCAGCGGAAGCCAGAAGCGGAGGTATTGCGAGACTCCAGGTGCCTCGAGACTCCAAACATCGCGATGCTACAGATGTCGCGAGAGAATCGGCATGCCCATACAACAGCCGTGCCTCTGATCCGCCACGTGACTCAGTGGCGGATCAGGACTATGCGCAACTCTCCAGACGCGTGGCCTGTCGGTCCCTTCCCCCATGGCCCGCTGACTCTCCAGACGGTGCCGGGTCCAAATAAAACAGTGGTCTCTGATAACCCGGTTGCTGTTTCTGCCTCCCTCCTAAACCCCCTAACTCTATTTTCCACCTAACAATGTCCTCCTGGACCGCTCTGGGTAGAACTGCAGCCCCTGCCCCCAGCACGTCCCTTTCCTCGCTTTCTTTCCAAATTTATCACCTTCAACGCACCACTAAATATGTTTACATATTTCAGATAGTAAAAGTAAAACTATCACTCACTGTCCAATGAAACAGAGACTTTGTTTTCTTTGTGGTACTGGGGATTGATCCCAGGGCACTTCACCTCTGAGCTACACCCCCCAGGCCTTTTTATTTTTTATTTTGAACCAGTGATCCTCCTGTCTCAGCCTTCCAAGTCCTGGGATTACAGGCATGTCCCAGTGTGCCTGTCTGAAAGAATGACTTTTTTATTTTTTTTTTGATACTGGGGATGGGACCTAGGGGCCTTCTAGCTCTGAGCTCCACCTCCAGCCCTACTTATTTATTTATTTTTATTCTTTATTTTGAAACAAGGTCTCACTAAATTGCAGAAGGCCTCACTAAGCAGCTGATGCTGGCCACAAATTTTTTTTTTTTTTTTTGGTGGTACTGGGGTTCCTGGAAGCCCTCTACCTCCGGGCTACACTCCCAGACCTATTTTTACATTTTTATTTGGAAACAGGGTCTCCTAAACCAGCGCGCGCGGCTGGCTTCGAACCTGCGCGATCCTCCTGTCTCCGCCTCCCAAGCGCGGGGATTACAAGCGTGCGCCACCACACCCAGCTAAGAAAGACTTTTATTTATTTATTTTTCAGTACTGGGGATGGAACCCAGGGGCATTCTACCTCAGAGCTACACCCCCAGCCTATTTTTTATTCTTTATTTTGAAACAGGATCTCACTGAGTTGCAAAGGCCCTCATTAAGTAGCTGACGTCTGAGAGAACAGTAATCCTCCTTTCTCTGCCTCCCAAGTACCGGGATTACAAGTGCGTGCCACCACGCTCAGCTAAGAAAGACTTTTTAAATTTATACTTCCTTGTAATCTGATAGTAATGCATGATTTTTGTGCCCTACTCTTTTGTTTTATAGGATATCTTCATCTCTGTAACAAATTATACATAATCTAGCTGGGCATAAGGGCACAAACCTGTAATCCCAGTATTTGGGAGGCTGATACAAGAAGATCACAGGGGGATCTCAGAAACTCAGTGAGACAGTCAGCAACTTAGGAAGACCCTATTTCAAAAATTAAAAAAAAATAATGGTCTTGGGGGGGTATATGCCCCCCAAGTTTGGTGGTAGAATGCCCCTATGTTCAATCGCATTACCAAAAAAAAAAAAAAAAAAGGTAAATTGGGAATTGGGCATGGTGGTATATGCCTGTAATTCTAGTATTTGGGAGGCTGACAAAGGAGGATTGCAGATTTGAGACATGCCTGGGCAACTTAGGAAGACCCTGTCTCAAAATAAAAAAATAAAAAGGATTGGGATAAAACTCAGTGGTGGAGTGCCCCCGGGCTCAATTTCTAGTACTACAAAAATGAATGAATGAATGAGTGAGCGAATGAATGAATGACTCCTCCAGGAGTCCCATAATCCTCCAGATAAAGTCTGAAGTACTTACCAGGACTCCTCGCTCTCCGACCCTGGCCTCAGATGTGCTTCATTCATGTGGAGTCCCTCAGAAGTCTTCCTCTCCCCGCGCTCTCTTGTGTCTAGACCTTGGGCCACGGCACATTATAGTTTGAAGTGATTTTCCCGGCCTCTTCCCTTCTTCGCTTTACCTGGTTGATCCTTATTAGGCTTTGGGGCTAAACTTAGGTGTCCCTAGGCTGAAAAACAAAGGAGTTTTCTGTGCCGCCTCACCCCCAGGAGCTGCAGGAGCTGGCGCCTGGCCTGCAGTTCCATCCTTGCACCCATCAATCTATTCATCTCTGTAACCTGGAGGCCACGGCTAAAGGCAGAGAACTGGTCTAACTCGCTCCCAAATTCCCAGTGCTCTTTAAGTTCTTCATATATTCTAGATATAGTTCTTGGTCTTGGCATATAAAAGATATCAATGAATAATTTTTAAGTAAATAAAGGAACGAAGCAGGTTTAATTCCTGAGAGCACACTGATGGCAGTGCAGTCCTTGTTTCAAGAGGAAACTTCCTGGAGACCCAGACACAGGCCACGGCGAGCAGCAGGTGGGAACCAGAGGCTGGTGCAGAAAGGAGGAAGGAAGGAAGCCGCTGGCCTCAGGGAGAAATCTCACAGGTAGAGTCAGCAGAACCCGGTGGCTGTTGGTGGGAGTGAGGGAAGGACTGTGGTCTAAAATGGCTCCTGGATTTCTGACTTGCGTAGGATAGCCGTCCCTTAGCTAAGAGACAGGTGGAGGAGCAGATTGGATAAAGGACATCAAGAGGATTATTATTATTTTTTTGGGGGGACAAGGTCTTGTTAAGTTGGGAGGGAGTTGGTCTCAAATGTGCAATCCTTGGGCCAGGCGTGGTGGCGCACGTTTGTAATCCCAGCATTCAGGAGTCTAAGACGGGATAATTGTGGTTCGTGGCTAGCTTCAGCTACTTAGGCCCTCTGCAACTCACTGAGACCCTGTTTCAAATTAAGAATGAAAAATAGGGCTGGAAGCCAGGCGTGGTGGGGCACGCTTGTAATCCCCACACTTGGGAGGCTGAGACAGGAAGATGGCGCCAGTTCAAAGCCAGCCTCGATGGCTTACGAAACCCTGTTTCCAAATAAAGTATAAAATAGGTCTGGAGCCGGGCGTGGTGTCGCACACTTTTGGAGGCTGAGACAGGAGGATCACATGGGTTCGAAGCCAGCCTCAGCTACTTAGTGAGGCTTTCAGCAACTTAGTGAGACCTTGTTCCCAAATAAAATATAAAAAAAGGTCTGGGAGTATAGCCTGGAGGTAGAAAGCCTCTGGGTTCCACTCCTAGTACCAATAAATAAATAAATAAATAAATAAATAAATAAAAATAGGTCTGGGAGTGTAGCCCATAGGTAGAAGGCTCCTGGGTTCCACCCCCAGTGCCACAAAATAAATAAATAAATAAATAAATAAATAAATAAATAAATAAGGCTGGAGTGTAGCTTGGAGATAGAATATACCTGGGTTCCATCCCTAGTACTGAAACAAACAAACAAATATGTCATCCGTCTGTTTCAGCCTCCCAAGTGCTGGGATTACAGGAGTGCACCACTACACCTGGCAAGAGATTGAGTTTTAGTGAATTTGTTGAGGGCAGACTGAGCGTGAGCTGCCTCTGGAAGCCTGAGTAACTTCTTTGGAATCTTCCTATCGGGTTTGGGGAGAAGTAAAAAACCTTACACGAGATGGCCCAAGGTGGTCAAGCCCATGCCTCGGGGACACCACCTCTGTTACAGATTGCTCGATAGATTCCTCCCCCCTCCCCCATCCTTCTCCACCCAGCCCCAGAAGACTGGCCCACCTGGGCTCCACCAGTGGGCTCCTTGCCCTCTTGTTTTGGTGGATGTGGTCTCTGTGAGAGGCCAGCAGTGGGTGGGGAGAGGACAGGGCCGGCAGACACTCTCCAGCTCTCCTGCCAGACTCACAGCAACTGTGGGAGGAGTCAGGAACGGCCATCCCAGGCCCAGGCCCATGGTGAGGAGCAAGCACCACTGTGACTGGCCTGGCATCCCAGCCCTTCTTGCTTTCTCAGATCACACACACTTTGTAAATAAATTTGTTATTCAAATCTCCTCGATTAGCTTAGAAATGCTATCAGTTTTCTAAAGAGACCCAGTGATACAGTGTGGCAGGAAAGCTAAGTCTAGCCAACAGATCTGATAAACAAGCTCAGTTATCAAGTGGCTTGTAGACTATCTTTTCTAAACAGACTTCTCTGACGGGGAGGGGGGGGGATTTCAGGCACCTAGGACAAAGGAGTAAGTGGGGACTAGTTTTAATGGCTACTGTGGGAAATTAACTTGGAATCTCCCCAGATTAAACTCCAGTGGGAGCTGGGCATGATGGCACACACTTGTAATCCCAGTACTTGGGAGGCGGAGACAGGAAGATCGCAAGTTCGCGGCCAGACTTAGCTACTTAGGCCCCTCCACAATTTAGTGAGATCTTGTTTCAAAATAAAGGAAAAAAATAAAAGAGCTGGAGGTGTAGTTTGAAGATAGAATGTCCCTGTGTTCAATCCCCAGCACCACCAAATAAAAAAATAAAAATAAAATAAAATACAATAAAATTCCAATGGGCCTTCTTCCAAAGGGTCCACACCTGTACGTTTGAGTTATTTGTAGGCATCTATGGTGGCATGGCCTCACATAATGAACTTGGAAGGTGTTGGAAGAGTTAATGATGTCAGGGGAACAAGCGACTGGGTTTAAAATGCTGGCCTGGCTGGGCGTGGTGGGCACGCTTGTCATCCCCGCGCTTGGGAGGCTGAGACAGGAGGATCGCAGGTTCGAAGCCAGCCTCAGCTACTTAGTGAGGCTCTCAGCAACTTAGTGAGACCCTGTTTCCAAATAAAGTATAAAATAGGTCTGGCAGTATAGCCCGGACGTAGAAAGCCCCTGGGTTCCACCCCCAGTACCACCAAAAATAAATAAATAAATAAATAAATAAATAAATAAATAAATAAATAAATAAAATGCTGGCCTGGCCGGGCCGGGCGTGGTGGCGCAGCCTTGTAATCCCCACGCTTGGGAGGCTGAGACAGGAGGATCGCACAGGTTCGAAGCCAGCCTCAGCTACTTAGTGAGGCTCTCGGCAACTTAGTGAGACCCTGTTTTCAAATAAAATATAAAATGGGTCTGGGAGTATTGCCCGGAGGTAGAAAAGCCCTTGGGATCCACCCCCAGTACCACACACACAAAAAAAGGTTAAAATGCTGGTGATTTTTTATATCACCCTGTGGGGGGGTGATATAAAAAGTCGCACAGTCAGCTCAGTGGTGCCCATCTTGCGGGAGCCCAGTCATATCATCGAAACAGAACAGAAGAAATGCAGGACTTTTAGAGGAAATCCAGCTGCCTGCGATACCTGTTTCTCCTTATTTATTTGGCCACTGCTAAAAACCTTTAACCTATCATCCACATGTTGTCCCCCCATGAAGACCTCGTTTGAGCCTCGTGGTCAAGTTAACGCCCCTCTCCTCCTTCCCATGGCCATCTTGGGTCTTCTCAGTGGCACTGAAATCCCCTGCCTGTGTGGCTCGGCACACACACTGTTCCCTGTGTTCAAGGCCTGCGTCACATGTTAGGTTCCCCAGGAGGCAAATCCCCAGTACCAACCCCACAAACAAACAAACAATAATAGTAGCTAAATAAACCTCT
The DNA here is from genome assembly GCF_963383645.1 of Muscardinus avellanarius. NCBI lineage: Eukaryota > Metazoa > Chordata > Mammalia > Rodentia > Gliridae > Muscardinus > Muscardinus avellanarius. Next base: position 87,828,632 of record NC_137799.1, read on the forward strand.
TTTTAAATATAAGGTACATAGTTCCAGGCATGGGATTATGATGTACATCACATATTCTGATTTTATTATTTATTTATTTATTTATTTATTTGCGGTACTGGGGATGGAACCCTCCGAGCTGCGAAGGCCTCGCTAAGTAGCTGAAGCTGTCAGCGAACCGTGATCCTCCGGTGTCCGCCTCCCAAATGCTGGGATTATAAGCCTGTGCCAACACCGCACTACCATGTCCCACCTACGTACTCTCATTTTATTTATTTATACTGCTATTATTGCTGTGATAAGCCTTCAAAATGTGGTACATTTTTAAATTATTTATTTTGATGTGGATCATATTGAAAATGGCATACATTCAGACTGTGCTTGGTGCCCCCTCCCCTGCCACTTCTCCTTCCCCTCCTCCCAACATTGAGTGTCCAGGTTGACCATGCTACATTCATACTTTTACACATATTCGGATGTGGCTCCTCCATTAGTCAACCTCAGCCTTCTTCCTCTCCTACCCTTCCTTTCAGCTTTGCTGAGGTTTCCCCTCCATTATCTGGAGTCCCTCTGGTAGCCCTAATACTCCCTAGCTTGGGCATATTAGAGAAAACATATGTCCCTTCTCTTTCTGTGCTTGGCTGATCTCACTTAATATAATGTTCTCCAGGTCGTTCCATCTTCTTGCGAATGACATGATTTTGTTCTTCTTTATAGGTGAATAGAATTACGCTGTGTGTATTTCCTATAATTTTGCAATCCATTCATCTGTTGATGGAGACCTAGGTTGGTTCCATATTTTGGCTATTACGAATTGTGCTACTATGAACATGGGTTTGCATATGTTACTATAGTTCTCTGATTTCTCCTCTTTGGAAAGATACCCAGGAGTGGTGAGTGGTAGAGCCGGATCATATGGTGGATCCATTCCCAGTTTTCTTTTTTTATGTATGTATGTATGTATGTATGTATGTATGTATGTATTTTGTGGTACTGGAGGTGGAATCCAGGGACTTTTCTACCTCCAGGCTATACTCCTAGACCTATTTTATACTTTATTTGGAAACAGGGTCTCACTAAGTAGCTGAGGCTGGCTTCGAACCCGTGTGATCCTCCTGTCTCAGCCTCCTAAGCGCGGGGATTATAAGCGTGTGCTACCATGCCCGGCCCATTCCCAGTTTTCTAATTTTATTTTATTTTATTTTATTTTATTTTATTTTATTTTATTTTATTTTTTGTGGTACTGGGGGTGGAACCCAGAGGCTTTCTACCTCTGGGCTACACTCCCAGAACTATTTTATACTTTATTTGGAGACAGGGTCTCACTAAGTTGCCGAGAGCCTCACTAAGTAGCTGAGGCTGGCTTCGAACCTGCGCAATCCTCCTGTCTCTGCCTCCCAAGCGCGGGGATTACAAGCGTGCGCCACCACGCCCGGCTAGTTTTCTAATTTTAAATGCCAGGAACTTCCCACTGTGATTCCTGAGGCCTCCACATCTTCCTGCTGCAAGACCATCCGGTGGCCCTTGATTATACCTGTCTAAGCCAAGGGAGGAAAGACTTCTTAAACCAGAAATATTCCGTGAGAAAGACAGTGGGAAAGTTCTATGTGAGCAACCACAACCGGGAAGGGAGACTATTCCAGAATTATTTTTCTCACCTAGATGGTTTGGAAGGACTAAAAACAATGAGAGCTTCAGGGGGAGCGAGTGACAAGACAAGGTTGGTGATCAAAGGGAAAGCAGGGCAGGAAAACAGCGACATTCCATCCGTCACATTGGGCTTGTGTCTGCAGCGGGTCATTGCTAACTGCCAAGAACGAGACTGAAATAGATTGCTGAATGAGAGATGGCACGGCTGGGCGGAGTTCTTTGCCTACCTCAAAAGCACGACATTCTGAGAGGCAGAATGAAAGAAAAGTTTTCCCCAGTTCACTATAAAGTGGAAATATGATGGCTCCCACGCTGGATTCACGTCAGAACTTTTTTTTGTATTACCATAAACTCGATTAGTTAAAAGAAAAAGCTTTCAAGATTCCAATTCTCGTCTCATGTAATATAAATTTAAAAATTAGTTCTTTAAAAAAGAAATTTGTGTGGCGCACGCTTGTAATCTCAGTACTTGGGAGGCTGAGACAGGAGGATCGCACAGGTTCAAAGCCAGCCTCAACTACTTAGTGAGGCTCTCCACAATTTAGTGAGACCCTGTTTCCAAATAAAATATAAATTAGGTCTGGAGGTATAGCCCAGAGGTAAAAAGGCCCTGGGTTCCATCCCCAGCACCAAGAAGAAAGGAAGAAAAAAAAAAAAAAAAGATTTGCAAGCCAGGCTGGTGGCACATGCTTGTAATCCCAGTACTTGGAAGGCTGAGACAGTAGGATTGCAGGTTCATAACCAGCCTCAGCTTTTTAGGGAGGCAGGCCTTCTGCAACTTAGTGAAAACCTATTGCAAAATAAAGACTAAAAAATAGGACTGGGGGTGTAGCTTGGAGGTAGAATGCCCCTGGGTTCCATCCCCAGTACCGCAGAGAGAGAGAGAGAGAGAGAGAGAGAGAGAGAGAGAGAGAGAGAGAGAGAATGAATGGGCCAGAGGGAAAGTGAGAGCCAGATTTGCAGCTGGGCACACTCCTGTAATCACAGTACTGTAATCACAGGACAGAAAAACCCTGTTTCAAAATAATGAAGCTGGGCGTGATGGCGCACAATTGTAATCCCCACGCTTGGGAGGCTGAGACAGGAGGATCGCAAAGTTTTGAAGCCAGCCTCAGATACTCAGTGAGGCTCTCAGCAATTTAGAAAGACCCTGTTTCCAAATAAAGTATAAAAAAGGTCTGGGAGTATAGCCTGGAGGTAGAAGGCCCCTGTGTTCCACCCCCAGTACCACCAAAGAAACAAAAACAAAAAAAACAAAATAAATAATTAAAAAATAAAGCCGGGCGTGGTGGTGCACGCTTGTAATCCCCCCGCTTGAGAGGCTGAGACAGGAGGATCACAGGGGTTCGAAGCCAGCCTCAGCTACTTAGTGAGGCTCTCAGGCTCTCAGCAACTTAGTGAGACCCTGTTTCCAAAATAAAAAAAAAAAAAAAAAATAGGTCCGGGAGTATAGCCGGGAGGTAGAGTAGAAATCCTCTGGGTTCTACCCCCAGTACCACCAAAAAATAAAAATAAAAATAAATAAATAAATAAATAAATAAATAAATAAATAAATAGGGCTAGGGGTGTAATTCCCCAGTATCAACAAACAAACAAACAAACAAACAAACATCTGGGGAGTAAAAGTTCTTCATTTCATTTTAAAAACATTTCAAAGTTTAAAAGCTTAATTTTTATGATTCCAGAATAGTTATTTCACAAAGGAGAGATTTAAGATCCATGGCTAGAGAGATGAAGGCTATAAAATGTACAAAATCATAATTTCCTCCACGTTGCATAAATCATAAAATGAAGTCCCAGAGGTGACTTTTCCACTCTGTAGTTTAGACTCATATACAGATTTGAAAAACAGACTAATAGAACGTTAGTTCTATTATTTTTTGAAAACATGATTGATAAATTTAGAATTGTTCTCTAAAGAAGGCACATTCGTTAAATGGAAAAGTGCAATATCAACTTCCTTAAGTTTCATTAACTGGGGTAAATGTAATATAGATCGTCTTTTACCACAGCCTGTCTGTCTGTCTGTCTATCATCTATCAGACACATACTGCAATGAGCTGAATTATATATATATATCTCCCCCTATACATATGTTAAAATCCAAACCCCAAATATGTGGAGATAAAGCCTGCTTTAAGGAAGAGAGTAAGTAAAACTAAATGAACCCAGGTATGGTGGCGCACAGCGGTAAACCCAGTCCTTGGGAGGCTGAGACCGAAGATCTCATGTTCACAGCCAGTCTCAGCTACTTAGTGAGGCCGTTTCCAAAATAAGAAATAAAATAGGGCTGGGGGTATAGCTCAGAGGTAGAGTGTCCTGGGGTTCAATCCCTTATGACACACACACACACACACACACACACACACACACACGTTAAATGAAATCATTAGTGAGGGCCCTTAAACCTATAGGACCAGTGTCCTTATAAAAAAAGACACCAGCCGCCGGGCGTGGTGGCGCACGCTTGTAATCCCCGTGCTTGGGAGGCGGAGACAGGAGGATCACGCAGGTTCGAAGCCAACCGGGCGCACTGGCTTAGGAGACATTGTGATAAAAATATAAAATAGGTCTGGGAGTGTAGCCCGGAGGTAGAAGGGCTTCCAGGAACCCCAGTACCACCAAAAAAAAAAAAAAGACACCAGCCTCACATGCTTTCTCCGCAAGCCAGGAGTGCTGCATGGGCCGGCCGCTGGCGCCTTCACCTTGGCCTTCTCCCCTGTGCTGCTGGGGTCAGCCACGCAGCCTGGCATTGCAGTGGCAGCTAGAGTTGGCCCCTCACAGACAGTGGGTAAAAGTGAGCAGGCGCTGGGGTGGTGAACACAGAAGTTGAGGCTCCCGGACAGAGGCAGGGAGGAAATCGAAGGCAGAGAAATGCACGTGGGCATCCAGAACATTTCCAAGTTTACAAATGAACGCGATCCAGTTTCTACTCAAATCCTTACTTAAAAACCAAACCCTTGCCGGGCGTGGTGGTGCACGCTTGTAATCCCCGCGCTTGGGAGGCTGAGACAGGAGGATCGCGCAGGTTCGAAGCCAGCCTCAGCTACTTAGTGAGGCTCTCAGCAACTTAGTGAGACCCTGTTTCCAAATGAAATATAAAAATGGGTCTGGGAGTATAACCCGGAAGTAGAAAGCCTCTGAGTATAGCCCAGAAGTAGAAGGCCTCTGGGTTCCACCCCCAATACCACAATAAACAAACAAACAAACAAACAAACAAATAAAATAAAAACCAAACCCACTTGGCTGCTGTGTGAGAAGGACCAGGTGGAAGGACAGACCAGTTTGGAGACTCGTGTTTCTGCAGAAGGAGGCTGCCAAGACTTCCAAGGTGGGAGGGCACAGCGGAGCCTCTCTGCAGAGGAGCTGGGTCGCCAACGCTGCTTGAAGCTGAGGCCGAGCGGCCTGAAGGCCCCTCCCCATACTGGGCCCCCGCAGCTGGTTGGATTTGTTGTTGTTGTTTTGAGCCCGGGGGCATTCTACTTCCAAAATATACCCCCAGCCCTGTTTTATATTCTTTATTTTGAACAGGGTCTTGCTAAGTTGTGGAAGACCTCAGGAAGTAGCTGAGGCTGGCTGAGAACTTTGAATCCTCCTGGCTCCACGCCGGCTTTGAATGGTTCCCTCCCTCCCTCCCTCCCTCCCTCCCTCCCTTCCTTCCTTCCATCCATCCTTCCTTCCTTCCTTTTATCCCTCCCTCCCTCCCTTCCTTCCTTTCCTTCCTTCTTTCCATCTTTGTCTTTCTTTCTTTCTTCCTTTCTTCCTTTCTTCCTTTCTTTCTGAGTGTGTGGTACCAGGGATGGAACCCAGGGGCATTCTACCTCCGAGTTACACCCCAAGCCCTATTTTTTATTATTTATTTTGAAACAGGGTCTCAATGAGTGGCAAAGGACCTCACTAAGTAGCTGAGGCTGCCTTCGAACCTCAATCCTCCTGTCTCAGCTTCTTAATGCTGGGATTACAAGAGTGAAGCATCACGCTGCCTTATATGGTTCTTGAGCAGCTGGTGTTGAGTGGTTTTTGCTCACCAATCCTGAAGGGTGCTGGTTTTCCAAAGACCCATGGAGGTAGAAAGGAAGCTGAAATTAATGTTCCCCCAAATCACAAACACACAGCCAGGCGTGGTGGCGCATGCTTGTGATCCCAGCATTCAGGAGGCCGAGACCAGAGGATCACGGTTCCGGGAGAGCCTTAACTACTTAGTGAGGCCCTTTGCAACTCAGTGAGAACCTGTTTCAAAATAAAGAATAAAAAACAGGGCTGGGGGTATAGCTAGGAGGTAGAATGCCTCTGGGTTTCATCCGCAGACCAACACACACACACACACACACATCACAAACACAAAAGAGAAAAATCACCAAATGGAATTCATTTCTTCATAAAAGTCTTGGTTTGTGCTGGACATGGTGGCGCCGGCTTGTAATCCCCGCGCTTGGGAGGCGGAGACAGGAGGATCGCACTGGTTCGGAGCCAGCCTCTCTGGCTTAAGAGACCCTGTTTCCAAATAAAAAAATATAAAATAGGTCTGGGAGTGTAGCCCGGAGGTAGAAGGGCTTCCAGGAACCCCAGTACCACCCCCCACCAAAAAAAAAAAAAAAAAAAAAATCTTGGTTTGTGGCTAACATCGAGCATCAGTAAATTTCAGGTTTTTCTTCTTGACCTGAAAAGCAGCTCTTCTGGGTCATTGATTCAATCCAGTTGCAGTGTGCTAGTTACTAATTAGCCAAGCTGGGAAGAAGATAGACATGAAAGGTAAGAAGTGAACACAGACATACATTCACTTTCTTTTTTCGTGGTGTGGGGGTTAAATGCTACGCAGATATTCTATTACTGAGTTCCATTCCCAGCCCCTTTTGTATTTTATGCCTGGGCTGGCCTCAGATTTGAGGTCCTCCTGCCTCAGTCTCCTGAGCAGCTGAGATCGCTGGTGTGTGCCACCATGCTCAGCATTCCATCTGTTTTTAACCAGAGGAAGAATATAACATAGCCTTGAGTAATACCAGTGTTTTCCTATTGAAGCACGTAGAATTCTGTTCTTTTTTAAATTAAAAAAATTAGCCAGGCCTGGTGGTGCACACTTGTAATCCCAGCATTCGGGAGGCTGAGACCAGAGGATCGTGGTTTGCAGACAGCCTCAGCTACTTAGTGAGGCCCTCTGTGACTCAGACCCTGTCTCAAAATAAAGAATAAAAAATAGGGTAGGGGGTGTAGCTCGGAGGTCGAATGCCCCTGGGTTCCATCCCCAGACTCTCAAAAAAAAAAAATTAAGATTAGAGTGAAGGTGGTGATCCATGCTTGTAATCCAACTTGTACTTGGCAAGTTGAGACAGGAGGATGTTCACAGCTGGCTTCAGCTACTAAAAATAAAATGAGGCCCTCTGCAATTTAGTGAGACCCTGTTTCAAAATAAAGAATAAAAAATAGGATTGGGGGGCATAGCTGAGAGGTAGAATGTTCCTGGGTTCCATCCCCAGTACTAAAAAAAAAGATTAGCAAGTAAAATTGTGTATATTTATGGTACATGATGTGACGCTTTGGTATAGAATAGCCAAATCAAGGTGTGTGTGTGTGTGTGTGTGTGTGTGTGTGTGTGTGTGTGTGTGTTCCTGGGGATTGAACCCAGGGGCATTCTACCTCTGAGCTACACCCCCAGTCCTAATTTTTAAAAATTTTATTTTGAGACTTGTTAGGTTGTTGAGAATTTATTTGCTAAGGCTGTCCTCAAACCTGCTATCCTCCTATCTCAGCCTCCCAAGTACTAATATTATAGGCATGTGTCACCAAGCCCAGCTCAAATCAAGCCTCTGATTTTATTTTTTTATTTTTTATTTTGCTACTGGGGACGGGACCCAGAGACATTCTATCTTCAAAGTATACCATCCACCCAATTTTATTTCTTATTTTGAAACAGGGTCTCACTAAGTTGCTGAGGCTGACTTTGAACCTGAAATCCTCCTGTCTCAGCTTCCCAAGAACTAGGATTATAGACATGTGCCACCACGCCCAGCTCAAATCAGGCCTCTTAACATGCGTCACCTCACACACTTATCTTTTTTTCTGTGATTAAACACTAAAAAACATCTCTCAGCAGTTTTCAAATATATGGTGTATTGTTTTTTAAAGCCATTTTTATCGGTGCATTATACATAACAGTGGGGCTCATCAAGACATATTTATGCGTGCACACAACATAATTCATCCAATCTCATGGCCCTTTCCTCCATCCTGGCCCCCCTAGTCCTTCGTCTACTCTACTGGTCTCCCTTCTATTTTTTTTTATGAAGTCTCTTTTCTCTTTTCTCTCTAGTTTCCACATAGGAGAGAAAACTTATGGCCCTTGACATTCAGAGTCTGGCTTATTTTGTGTATCATGATGCTCTCAAGTTCCATCCCATTTTTTTTCCTGCAAGTGACATGATTTTGTTCTTTATGGCTGAATAAAACCCCATTGTGCATATATACCACGCTTTCTTTACCCATTCATCTGCTGACAGACACCTAGGCTGGTCTTACAACGTGACTATTGGGAACTGCACTTCTATGAGTATGCATACATCTCTGTAGTACTTTAACTTTCTTCTTTCTTTCTTTTTTCTTTCTTTCTTTCTTTCTTTCTTTCTTTCTTTCTTTCTTTTTTTCTTTTTTTTTTTTTTTTTTTTTGCGGGTCTGGCTGGAACCCAGGGGCATTTGATCTCCAAGCTACATCCCCTGCCCTATTTTTTTTTTTTTTATTCTTTATTTTGAAACAGGGTCTCACTGAGTTGCAGAGGGCCTCACTAAGTAGCTGAGGCTGTCTGCGAACCGCGATCCTCCGGTCTCAGCCTCCCAAATGCTGGGATTACAAGCGTGCACCACCACGCCCGGCTAGTACTTTAACTTTCTTCTTGTTCTTTTTTTTGTGTGGGGGGGAGGAGGTACTTGGAATTGAACCTAGAAATGTTCTACTTGTGAGCTACATTCCCAGCTAGCTCTATTTTAGTTATTATTATTATTAAGTATTATTATCATTATTATTTGTGGTATTAGGGGTGAAACCCAGGGGCTTTTCTACCTCTGGGCTATACTCCCAGACTTATTTTATACTTTATTTGGAAACAAGCTCTCTCTAAGTTGCTGAGAGCCTCACTCAGTAGCTGAGGCTGGCTTCAAACTTGTGTGATCCTCCTGTCTTAGCTTCCCAAGCGCTGGGATTACAAGCATGGGCCACCATGCCTGACTCTTAGTCATATGGTTTCCTTTCCAGTCTTATTATTATTATTTTTGCAGTATTGGGGATGGAACCCAGGGGCATTTTACTTCGGAGCAACACCCCCAACTCTATTTTTAACTCTTTATTTTAATACAGTGTTTCACTGAGTTGTGAGGGGCCTCACTAAGTAGCTGTGGCTGTCCATGAACCACAGTCCTCCTGTCTCAGCCTCCCAAATGCTGGGCTTAGAGTGTGCGCCACCACGCCCGGCTCATTCCGAGTCTTTTAAGGAACTTCCATGCTGACCTCCATAGTGCCTGTACTAATTTACAATCCCACCAGCACTGTGTAAGTGTTCTTGTCAGCATTTATTATTACTTGTATTATTGGTGATCACCATTCTAACTGCAGTGATATAAAATCTCAGTATAGTTTTGATATGCATTTCCCCGATTCCTGAAGACACTGAACATTTTTCAACATAGCCATTGGCCTTCTGTATTTCTTCTTTTGACAAGTGGTGTTTAGTTTGTTTGCCCATCTACTGGCTGGGTTATTTCTTTGGGTTTATTCTTATGTGAACATCTACAGAGTTAAACCTTGCTTTGCCCCATGGGTCAAGAAGGCCACTTCCTGCTAGGGGTTCCGCCACCGGCTTCCTGTGCCTAAGCTCGCCTTGCAGGACCCACTCCAGGCGGGATCCGCCCCTCAACCCTGTGAGGGCTGGCAGTTGAGTCTACTGAAACAAACTGACAATAGACAGATGAAGGGAGGAAGAGACAGGATTTATTAATATATAAGCACATGGGAGTGACCAAGTACGAGACTCAAAGAAGGCCCAGATGGCTGCTGCTCTAATGCCGTCTCTGAAGGACAGAGGGAAATGGAACCTGGAGGCACGTTCAAAGGGAGAGCAAAAGGTTTCTATGTGTCGGACGTGGTGGCGCACGCTTGTAATCCCCGCGCTTGGGAGGCAGAGACGGGAGGATCGCGCTGTTTCGGAGCCAGCCTTGCTGGCTTAAGAGACCCTGTTTCCACATAAAAAAGTTAAAAAATAGGTCTGGGAGTGTAGCCCGTGGGAGTGTATCCCAGAGGTAGAAGGGCTTCCAGGAACCCCAGTACCACCAAAAAAAAAAAAAAAAAAAAAAAAAGTTTCTAAGGAATGGCTCTGGACCAAGTTCAACTGGGCTCTAGTCTCCCTTCCAGCAAGAGAATTTTCTGGCAGATCCAGCCCTTAGTGGAACTTCAGAGAAAGCCCTTTCCTGTCCTTTAGGAGAGGAGGATTTATTTACTTATTTGCTTATTTGTTTTTGCAGTATTGGGGATTGAACCTCTGAGCTACACCCCTGAAAGGCTGAACTGGGGTGTTGAGGCTTGGGGAGACCGTGAAGGAGGCAAAGTACCCACCGAGGTAACAAAAATTTGCTTTAATCTGAAAGAACTCGGCACCGTCAGGGTTTGGGGCTGGGGCGAGGTCAGCGGGTCGGGGAAGGGACCTATGAGCCATCCGCATGGAGAGTTGCAAGTAGTCCAGATCGGCCAGCTGAGTTGCCCACATGGCGGGCCAGAAATAATCTTGATTTTTTTTTTTTTTTTTTTTGGTGGTACTGGGGCTCCTGGAAGCCCTTCTACCTCCGGGTTACACTCCCAGACCTATTTTATACTATTTTATTTTTGGAAATAGGGTCTCTTAAGCCAGCGCGGCTGGCTTCGAACCTGCGCGCTCCTCCTGTCTCCGCCTCCCAAGCGCGGGGATGACAAGAGTGCACACCCAGCATGATCTTGCTTTTAAGCTGGTATTTGGGGGTGGGGAGGGGGAACTAAGCGTGGGAACGCGATTCTCGCAACATCTATAGTCTTGCCATCTTAAGTATGCCTCGGGGCACCTGGAGTCTTGCGATATCTCCACTTTTAGGATTCTGCCTCCTATCTACCGCCAGTCCTATCTTATTTATTTATTTATTTATTTACTTACTTATTTTGCAGTGATGAGATGGAACCCAGGGGCATTCTACCTTCAAGCTATACCCCTAGCCCTTTTTTCCTTCTTTATTTTGGAACAGGGTTTCACTGAGTTGCAAAGGCACTCACTAAGTAGCCGAGGCTGTCCACAAAACTGGATCCTCCTGTCTCAGCCTCCCAAGTACTGGGATTACAAGCATGGACCACCATGCCAGGCTTGATAAAGAGGATTTAAAGAATTTTAGAGGGTCAGAGAGACCATCAGAGGATGGTCAGAGAGACCTCGAGGCTGCCTCTTTAGTCCAGCGTATCAGAATGCCGTATTTTGGGGTATTGTTTTCTGAGTGCCAGCAGAGCCAATGATTGTCACTCAGGCCATTAGTCCAATTGGGCTGCTTTCACAAGATACATAGACTAGGTGGTTTAAACAGACTCTGTAGGAATAGCTCTGCTGTAGAGTATTTACCTCACATGGATTAGGCCCGAGATTCGATCCTCAGCACAGCAAAGAATAAAATTACATATGTGTTTCATATTATTAAAACAGATTTATTGCCTTGCTGTTCTGACAGCTAGGAGTCCAAAATCAAGGGACTGGCAGGTCTCTTTAGGCCTGAGGCCTTTCTCCTTGGTTTGCAGACGGCCACCTTGCTGTGCCCTTGTTTAGCCTTTCCTTGTGCTCACACATCCCCGATGGTCCTCCCCAGCTCTCTTTGTAGTTTTCATTTTGGAACAGGGTCTTGCTAAATTGCTGAAGGGCTTGCAGAGCTCTGAAGCCGGCCTTCAACCTGTGCTCCTCCTGTCTCAGCCTCTTAAGTACTGGATTACAGGTGTGGGCCGTCATGCTTGGCTCGTCCTTCTTATAATAGCACCAATTAGAGGTTAGATTGGGGCACAGCCCAGTGGCCTCTTAACTTAATCACTTCTTTAAAGGCTGTATTTCCAAATACAGTCATGTTCTCAGTGGAAAGATATAATGACTTAGGGCTTTATTGCATGGACTTTGGTAAGACACGATTCAGTCCAAAAAGTCAAGATATTCAATCTCTACTACAAAGTATGCGTGCAATCAATATTACTCTGGAAAAATCTAGAGTATGATGATGATTTAAAAACAACTTGAAGCCGGGCATGGTGGTGCACGCTTGTAATTCCCGCGCTTGGGAGGGTGAGACAGGAGGATTGCAAAGGTTCTAAGCTGGCCTCAGCTACTTAGTGAGGCTCTCAGTAACTTAATGAGACACTGTTCCCAAATTAAAAAACAAAAAGGGCTGGAGGTGTAGCTTGGAGGTAGAATGTCCTTAAATTCAATCTCAATGAGAGAGAGGAGAGAGAGAGAGAGAGAGAGAGAGAGAGAGAGAGAGAAGAGGGAGGGAGAGAGAGAGAGAGAGAGAGAGAGAGAGAGGGAGAGAGAGAGAGGAGAGAGAGAGAGAGAGAGAGAGAGGAGAGAGAGAGAGAGAGAGAGAGAGAGAGAGAGAGAGAGTGTTTACCACCATATGGTAATCTCTCTAGGAACAGTCTTTGTTCTGTACGTCAGATCCAATGAAATTTCATTGAAAAGGGTGATGAAGGAACAGTTGAGGGCACAGGCAGGCACTAAGTGCAGAAACACACGTATATAGTTCTCAAGGATTGGCAGATCACTGGATTATAACAATCCACTTGAGATAAGTCAGTGACTACATACTGGCTACTTCCTCTGCTATCATTTTTTCTAGGAAATACATAATATTTAAATCACATTTTACCATTTGTGAAATTAGATTTTGATCTTGCAATAAACATAAACACACGGGTCTTCTCCTTTTCATCCTCTTTTCCTCAAAAAAAAAAACCCTTCCCCCGCCAAAAAAAAAAAAAAAAAACCCTTATTAAGCCGGGCATGGTGGCGCACGCTTGTAATCCCCGCGCTTGGGAGGCTGAGACAGGAGGATCGCGCAGGTTCGAAGCCAGCCTCAGCTACTTAGTGAGCCTCTCAGCAACTGAGTGAGACCCTGTTTCCAAATAAAAAAATATAAAATGGGTCTGGGAGTATAGCCCGGAAGTAGAAAGCCTCTGGGTTCCACCCCCAGTGCCACACACAAAAAAAACAAGCTTTATTAAAGTGCCAAAGCATTTCACAGATAGCATACTTGGCTGTTTTATATCACCATAACAAAATGCCTGAGCTGGGTAACTATAAATGAAAGAGGTTTTACTTAACTGACAGTTCCAGAGGTTTCTACTGGGAGGGATTACATCTGGTTGTCACCAGCCTTCTTGCTGGCAGAGCGCCAGGCCAGCACAGGGCACTTGGTGACAAGAGACACAGAGCGAGTATGTGTGTCTTCTGGTGTTGCTTCCTCTGTTTATAATCAACCACTGTTTATAAGGCCACCCCGGGGGCTGCTCTCTGATGGCTTCATGTAATCCTCGGCACCTTCCAAAGTTCCTACCTCTAAAACCAGAGTGGGATCAAGTTTCTACCCCTCCATACCTCACAAGAACCTTTGGAGACACGTTCAGACCATATCCAAGCCGCCGCTAACGGAGAATCGAGGTGGTGTGCTTCGAGTGGGTTTGAAGTCCAGGTTGAACAACGTCCCGGGTGACGTTTCAGTTGAGCTCTTCCTCATTCTCATCGGCAGTGTGTCCTACGAAAGTCCCGGGAAAACTCAGCTCCACAAAGCCATGTGTTGCACTGGCAGAAATGAACCGTGCCTTGAGGTCACGACAGCGTTTCATTTTCTGGTTTGGAAAGTAAGGTACAATATTTTGTATGTGGGTATAATTTTTTAGGTATCATCATCATCATCATTATTGGAACTGGAGATTGAACTCAGGGGCATTTTACCTCCTCGCTATACTCCCAGCCCTTCGAAGTATGTTATTGATTGATTGATTGATTGATTGTACTGGGGATTGGACCTAGGACCATTCTACCTCTCAGTTACACCCCCAGACTCTTTTATTTTTGTTTTGAAATAAACTCTCACTAAGTTGCCAAGGGCATTCACTAAGTTACTGAAGCTGGCCTCAAACCTGTGGTCCTCCTGTCTCAGCCTCCCAACCACTGGGATTACAGGTGTGCACCGCTGCACTAGGCTGCGCGCATACTTTCTAACACAAAAATAAGAGCCATCAAATTACACTAAGTTAGAATAAAAGAACCATTAACCCTTAAGTCGCTGGAAACACTAAAAACGAATTATATCAAGAATAGACTGGAAGTTAGTCCTCTGGAACAATCTGTTTCATAAATTAGCATATGAGCTTATTTGCATATATGCTATAGACACGTTTTAAAAAGAGAGAGTGTGTATATATATACATATAGCATATATGGCATATATAGCATTTTAAAGAGAGTAAACATCACGCAGCTAATTCCTGTGGCAAGAGACAATTTCAATGTTTTTGCAACATTTGGCGATCACTTCATCTTTGTAATACCATCTAAATTGGCATTTTAAAAAAATTCCATATATTACTCAAAGAAAAGGCCGAAGTAGAATCAAAAGTGATTGGAGGCAAAGTGAGTTTCCTTTTGTCCAACTTTGTGTCACTTCCTGACTCCATAAATAGGGAAAGCAAAATATCTGAGCTTCTTATTCATGTACATCTGCCAAACCAATTAACACCTCCTGAATGTTATCTTAATTGCATTTATTAACATAACATTAGCATAGCAGGGAGATAACATTCAGGAGGTATTAATTGGTTTGGCAGGCTCTCCATGGTGAACATAGAGAAGGGCCCTTCTCAGGATCTTGCTCTTTATTTCTTTCTTGCTTTCTTGCTTTCTTTTAATGTTTTTCGTGGCGCAGAGGAAGTGAGATTACGTTCAAAGAAAGAAAAAATATCTTAACCAAAATGGGGGCCACATCATGGGGACACTCGATTCTCCCATGTAAAAGTTGCAAAGAAATTCGCGCTGTATCCCCTGCCTCCCTGTAGGGGACGACAGGCCTTCCCAGCAGGGGCCCAGATACACTTCTCAGGGGCGTATCTATCAAACTCTAACTGTGAATTTTTGTAGCACCTCAACTGCTTTACAGAGCATGCTTTTCTGATGGGAATTTTCTAGGGCTCCTATTCTGCAGAAGCTTGAACTCCAGCCTGTAAGTGGACTCTCCCATCCCCTGGCTCGCTCATTAGGACCAGGAAGCTCCAGGGCGCAGAGGTGGGCAAGGCTGACTGTTTGGCTTGGGATGTCCGGCTGGCGTAGGCGTTGGACCTGAGGATGATAACTGCCGGTGAGTGTTCGGCTTCTAGGAGACGCCCCGGGCAGAGTGGATGTGTTAAGGACCTGTGGTTAGCATCATTCTCTGCAGGTGGTGGGTAGGGACCCTGGGAAGCGTAGGGATATAGGAAGTGTATAGGAGAAACGACAGACAAAAAGATGATCGTGGGACAGCTGAAATGAGTAGGATTTAACTAAGACAGAAATAGGATGAAAGGAAGGGAACGGATAAATCTGCGTGGCAAAAACAGCAGCTTACATTTATTAACAATTTTCTTCGTGCTTAAGATTCTCTTAGTGCTTAACCACACAAAGTGGTCAAGTCATTATGCTTATTTTGAAGATGAGGCAATTGAGCGTGGCAGGCTGAATGGTGTCACCCACGAGGCTGTCCACACCCTAATCCCCAGGACCTGTGGACGTGTGGCTTCCATGGCAGGAGAGACTTGGCAGATGTGACGGAGTCAAGGGAGATTCTCCTGTGTGCCTGAGGCCATTTTGGGACCTTTCTATAAAGGAGACGAGAGGCTCAGAGTCAGAGAAGAAGAGAGAAGGATGGAGACAAAGGTCAGAGAGGAGAGAAGATGGCACATTGCTGGCTCTGCGCATGGAAGAGCCATGAGCCAATGAATGCAGTTCATCGCTTACCTCCCCACCACATCATGGCGTTCCCGGGTCGCTGGTGATGAGAGGCTTCCAGTTACTCACCAGTTTACTTTCTGTGTCCTGCCTGGGAATGGTGGTACATGCCTGTCATCCCAGAACTTGGAGGGCTGAGACAGGAGGACGGCAGATTTAAGGTCAGCCTCAGCAACTTAGTGAGATGCTGTTTCAAAAGAAAAAATAAAAATGCTGGGGTACATTTGAGGTAGAGTGCTCCTGCGTTCAGTATTTGCTACCAAAAACCTATTTCTTTCATTGCATCGAAATTTCCATGAAGGCTGGTTTCATATTGTTTATCATTAATATGGTGCTTAACATTGCTGGATGCGAAAACTGCATTGATACATGTGTGCTAAAAGAATGTATAAAAGGAGGACTTCTCAAACGTGCTCGGGTGGCATCTGTTCTGGCTGTCAGAGTATCTTGGGGGGAGGGAGGGAGGCTTGATGTATTAAAATAATAGACTTGCAAACATTTTGTGGAATGAGTTTGTGGATCTTCCTTTCTTGAACAACTTCCTGGCCCAGCTGTTGGAGACCAGCTGTTGGCGTATGGTTGAAAGACAGCCTTTGGTTATCCGGGCCTGCACCAGCTGTAGAAAACTGTCTTACGCAAGCGTGCAGCCAGGGGCTTCTTGAGCTCTGTTTCCAGATGGCATGGGTCAGCTGCGACGGGCTGTTCTGTCTCCAGAGCTCTGTGCAGGTGTCACTGGACCTGTATTACCCTTCACGCTGCCTCACCTGCCCTTCCACAGGTGTTGGTCCTAAGGACACTCCTTTATAAATGTCCTGCGCACCAAATTCTTACTCTGCTTCCTGCAGACCTCAATCTCAGATGATCACAAAGCATGGGATTTTATCTTGCCTTAGGTAGTTATAAAAGTAAGAAATAAGCCAGGCGTGGTGGCGCACGCTTGTAATCCCCGCGCTTGGGAGGCTGAGACAGGAGGATCGCATGGGTTCGAAGCCAGCCTCAGCTACTTAGTGAGGCTCTCAGCAACTTAGTGAGACCCTGTTTCCAAATAAAATATAAAATAGGTCTGGGAGTATAGCCCGGAGGTAGAAAGCTTCTGGGTTCCACCCCCAGTACCACCAAAAAAAAAAAAAAAAGAAATAGGGTCCAAAATTTAAGAAAAATTTATAAAAAGAGTTTAAGAATAAAGAAATCCTATTAATTAGTATCTTTTCACAGAATCAGGCAGGGATTTTACTAGAAAAAATCAGTGGAGCCCCTGACCCACTGATGCTGATGCCCCTGCCGCACAGTTTGACAGCCAGCAGATTTGACTTCCTGGGGCCTTTTCCCATTCAGTCTTGAGTGCTCTCTCTCTCTCTCTCTCTCTCTCTCTCTCTCTCTCTCTCTCTCTCTCTCTGATCTGCTCCTTTCCCTGGGTCTCCAGGGTCCATGAAGGACACCAACATCATTGCAGTTGGCCAGCCCTGGGGCCTGGCACTTCTCCTCAGACCTCCCTTTTCTTTTCTCTCTTTCACGACAAATCTCTCTCCTAAGTATCTCTTGAGCTTGTTTCTTTGATCCAGCACCATCGGACTCTCAATTCAAGCCACTTGGTACTTTTCTCTTGGTTTAATGAACAGCTCTTTTGCGCTCTCTCATTTCCTCTCCCCTAATTTTTTTCTCTGCTGGGGTGCTTGTTGCGCACTTAAAGCCCGTTAGCAGCTCCCCACCCTAAGCTCTTAGCACGGTGCCTAAGCCCTCCCGGTCTGGGCGGCTTTCTGGTTCTGGGCTGGCCCGCCCTCACTTACCTTCCCATTGCACCATGGCTTCCATCCTTTGGCTCTGCTGAAGTTCTACAAAAATGTCCTTGCAGGTGCATAGGCCCGTCGCAGATTCTGTTTGGAGGTTCAGCGTTGGACTTTGCCATTACATCCTCATCCTGGTTTCAGCCATACTGAGTAAGGAGTGCCCCTCAGAGTGCCTTGCCCCTGCTTGTCTCTGGGCTTTTGCACAAGTTCTGGTTCTGGACCATTTTCCTCTTCTCTGCCAGCCATCTTTGCCATGCTCATTTGTACTTCCCCCCAACCTTCTCTGACTCTGTAAGGATGGGTTTGAGGACTTCCCCCGGGCTCATAGCACTCCGTGCTTGGTCCTTCTGGTAAGAGTAGTGTTAATTGTAACTGCCACCACGCCCAGCTCACATTTTTTTTTTTTAAGTGGCAGTGAGGATGGGACCCAGGGTCATTCTACCTCTGATCTATGCCCCCAGCCCTATTTATTTTTATTTTGAAACAGAGTCTCACTTAGGTTGACGAGAATCTCACCACTTGCTGAGGCTGCCTTGCACCTGTGATCTTCCTGTCTCAGCCTCCCAAGTACTGGGATTACAGGTGTGCACCACCATGCCAGGCTCCGCCTTACAGATTTTGATTCCTGCATACTTTACCTTGCTCTTCACAGATTTAGCAAATGAATCCATTGGATTACAGCACCTCAAAGAATATGGAGTCCTTACGTGACTCTTCAAGGTGGGGCAGGGAGTTGGACAGTAGAGAAAGCATTTGCCAGATTGAAGATGTGACTTGGGTCCATATAAACGTCATCCCAGTTACGGCTGGAGCCGAGGTTCCTGTGACTGATTACATTTTGGCTTGTAAATCCCTTCAGTGGAAGAACAACAGATCTAACCTGCCAGCGTTCCAAGATTAGGTTCCTGGTCAGGGCTATCTTTCTCTTAAGTCTTGGGAAAACTGTGACTTTACCAAGTTTGGCTCTTGCCTTTGACCTTGAAGAAGAAAATTCCACTAGCTGCAAAAGAAGCCATTTGGCTTGCTTTCTGTTTAGCTTGCAGCATCATCTCCAACTCTGGCCCAGTAAGAGTTTCTGTTGGCTCCTCTCCTTCCTCCTCACCCTTCCTGGTTCTCAGTGTGGTTTCCTCTTCTCCGCCACGTTCAGATCTGGAGGAGGAGATCTGGGAGAGACAGTGGTGGTTGAGGTGGAAATGAGACAAACTGAGAAGAAACATCTTGGAAACTAACCTGGCAATGTTGAAACTTGCTGGGAGATGACTCGTTTGTTTATTTTAAAGCTATGTCTTTAAATGATTAAAAGTTAAGTAATTCCCCAACTCTTTTTTGAGACTGATAACATGTGAGAAATCAAATGCAAGCATCCTCATGGGATGTAGCTATAATTTTGCAGACACTCGGCTAAGATCCTGGATAATCATGGCGTACTTGTTTATATAGCACGTTAGAAAAATCTAGCTACAGTATTTGAGCATTGGATTTTGTGACTATCTTGATAGTGTTGGGATATAAAAATAACTCCTCCATTGCTTCTAGCACTGAAGGAAGGAGAATTGCAGTTTTTGAGCTCCAGAGACTTCCCTTTGGTTAGTGGTTTCAAAATTTCCTTTCAGATAATCTTATGGGAGAGACACTAAAATGGGTATAATAGGTTAACCCGCAGTTTTATTTGACTTGTATTTTTATTCTCTGCCTCTTTATTATGTACTAAGGTTGCTATTGAGTCATAAAGTAATGAAAATAAGGACCTAGCACAAACAAGTAGGAAAAGATGGGCAAACAGCCGGGCATGGTGACGCACGCTTGTAATCCCCGCGCTTTGGAGGCTGAGACAGGAGGATCGTGTAGGTTCGAAGCCAGCCTCAGCTACTTAGTGAGGCTCCAGCAACTTAGTGAGACCCTGTTTCCAAATAAAAATATAGAATAGGTCTGGGAGTGTGGCCTGGAGGTAGAAAACTGCTGGGTTCCACCCCCAGTACCACCAAAAATAAAAATAAAAAATAAAATAATCCTTTAAAAAAAAGATGGGCACAATTTATAAACAAAATCTTCACCACTGAATAATCAAAAGCTAGGTGTCACACTCAATTTAAGTTGAAGTTTACTTGTCATAAGGCAAAATAAGCCCGAATTAAGCCGGGCATGGTGGTGCACACTTGTAATCCTTGCGCTTGGGAGGCTGAGACAGGAGGATCGCACAGCTTCGAAGCCAGCCCCAGCTACTTAGTGTGGCTCTCAGTAACTTAGTGAGACCCTGTTTCCAAATAAAGTATAAAATAGGTCTGGGAGTGTAGCCCGGAGGTAGAAAGCCCCTGTGTTCCACCCCAAGTACCACCAAAAAAAAAAATAAATAAACAAGTTGTTTAAAAAAAAAAAGGCCAAATTGTCCTGTGACCTCTCCTTCCAAGGCATGCTGTTTTTAGGAGTCCTATGTGTGCTCATGTAAAAGAGATATTTCTGCTTCATAACACTTTTAAGATGAAGATGCAAATCTACTACTTTTAACTGCTGGAAGAACTGATAACTTTTTTTCTCTTTTTTTTGCAGTACTGGAACTGCAGTACCCAGGGGCTTTCTATCTCCGAGCATACCCCCTGCCCTATTTTTTATTCTTTATTTTGAAACCGGGTCTCACTGAGTTGCAGAGGGCCTCACTAAGTAGCTGAGGCTGTCGGTGAACCGCGACCCTCCGGTCTCAGCCTCCCAAATGCTTGGATTATAAGCGTGCGCCACCATACCCGGCAACAGATAACTTTTTGAAAGTCTGGAAGAATTATTTCAAACCTACCAAAACATGATTATAATGGCTCAGTTACTAAACACAAAAAAATAGGAGCCAATACAGAA
Organism: Muscardinus avellanarius; assembly: GCF_963383645.1. Lineage (NCBI taxonomy): Eukaryota > Metazoa > Chordata > Mammalia > Rodentia > Gliridae > Muscardinus > Muscardinus avellanarius. The sequence continues at coordinate 87,848,907 of NC_137799.1, forward strand.
AGGTGTGCGATAGGTTTCTGATCTTCAGAAATGTTACAAATGCACCATAAACCTGGTTTCCCCCTTTTAAATGTAAAAGATTAGTCATACAAGCAGAAATAAAAAAAAAAAAAAAAAAAAAAAAAACACCAACACCAAGCTATTTGTCTCTCCCGAGATCTGATCGTGAATTACAGGGCCCGGAGTTCAAGGACGCTAATTGCCAGTGCAGCCCAGCAGGGAGCTGAACTGCGCTCCACCGAGGTCACAGGCGCAGCCCGGGCAGAAGGTAATGAGATGTCTGGGCGGTGGGGCACAGGCTCTCCGGCTGCTCATCTGAGAAATCCTGGTGTATGGACGAGGACCAGACTCTGAGAAGTAATGAGGCAGACAGGAGTCACTGGTTGAACATGAAGCAGAGGAATGAATGGTCAAAGACAAGGAAGGACCAAAAAAAAAAAAAAAAAAAAAAGAAAAGAAAAGAAAAAAAAACCAAACTGGGGAGGGTGGAGGCAGTCTCCCCAGAGGCGGTGCCTGGGGGGGCCAGGGTCGCACCCGGGCCTTCATCTGTTCTTCGTCCAATTATTTTAAGGAAATCTCCAAGGCCTCGTCTAGCCGCACCAGCGCATGCGCACGGAAGTTAATGAGCTCTGTCCTTTGGGAAGGGAAGAGGCAACCTGTATTCAAAAGTAGAGAGATATTCTTTTTTCTATATAACCCCCCCCCACACACACACACACTTGAAATGTACCTGGAGGAAAAATACATCAATTGTTACATTGTTACATTACCACAGCCTAGCTTCAATATTTTACACTATGTTGGATAATTCTCTTCTCTCTCTCTCTCTCTCTCTCTCTCTCTCTCTCTCTCTCTCTCTCTGTATTGGGGATGGAACCTCTGAACTACACCCCCGCCCTATTTTTTTATTCTTTACTTTGAAACAGGGTCTCACTGAGTTACAAAGGGCCTCACTGAGTACCTGAGTCTGTCCAGGAACCGTGATCCTCCGGTCTCCGCCTCGGAATGCTGGGATTACACGCCTGCGCCACCACGCCTGGCTCCCCCATCTTTTTATTTTGAAATAAGTTCTTGCTAAGTTGCTGAGGGTCTACCTAAATTGCTGAGATTGGCCTCCTACCTGCTATCCTGTCTCGGCCTCCCAAATCCTGGGATTACGAACCCCTCCACTCTGACATTATTACAGCATTACCTGCGTTACTTGCTAAATGCAGGGTATTAGCTCGGTGAATAATCAGGTAATCAAAAACTAGTTACTGCTTTGACTTTTTATTACAGGTTCTCCAGTCACTTACATTTAACATTTTTTAATATATCATTATTTTAAACACACATCATTATTTTAATTATATCTAATTAAATATACCTGCATCTCCTCAGCATGCATCATTACGTACTTTGCTAAAAAGCGCTTTGAGTCAAATTGCACGCCAATGTTCTGTATTATAATTTATGTGCACATATCTGCAGCAGATTTATATTTTGGGGATTAATTATCGAGAAGTTTGTTTAGACTTTCAGCAAATATAAAACTTAATGTGAACTTCAATTTGCCTGGGCATTTATAATTTTCTGATATTATTTCCTATGTGGCACTGTTTTGTTTTTTATCATGACCAGAAGCCATTTTGGGAGGCGGAGACAGGAGGATCCTATAGGTTTGAAGCCAGCCTCAGCTACTTAGTGAGGCTCTCAGCAACTTAATAAGACCATGTTTCCAAATAAAGTATAAAATAGGTCTGGGAGTATAGCCTGGAGGGTTCCACCCTCAATACCACACACACACACACACACACACACACAAAGTCATGTTGGTTCACCAAAACCATTCGTACCCTAGTCCTTAAACAACTCATCTGTTTTCTGTCCCCCTGAAAATTGCTTTTTTTTCTTTTGCCAAATAGTGCCTCCCCCCATTTTCCAAGAGTCAGTTTCTGTCTCATGAAAATGATCTGACTAGGTTACAGGAATATAACAAATTCAGCCCATAGTGATTACTTAGCTCTCCCTGAAGGACTTTTAGCTCATTTTACCTGTGGATCTACAGCCTCCTGTATCTCTTTCGCATCACTCAGAGGGCATAAGAAATGCTGACTGCTGGTATTTGACACCTGATGGAGAAATGCAAAGAGCTTCAAACCAGGGCCTGTCACACTGATGTTACTGATGTCCTCGCCAGCTCTCTGCCTCAGGCGCACCTCACCCGCGGCACCTCGTCTCCCTGACCACCCACAACGAACTGGTCTACTCAATGAACCCAGAGGGCGAGTCCTAATCTTTAGTAGTTGTTATGGGCAACCAGTTGGTCCAGTTTGATGCTGATATCTTGACTGTTCCTATATCCTAGACCCCAAATCCATAGATCGACTTTTTGGCTTGAATCCTTAGCGCTCTCCATGTTTTGAGGGCTATCTTCTCACTTCCTACAACATTTGAACAGAAGCTTTCTTTATGGCGTCTGGGGTGCCTGTCTCCTTCTGCAGTGTCCTCCAGGGAGGGCGGCTGTTGGCAGAGCACCTCTCGGGCTCCCCTCCTCTGTCCCCCTTTAGATGGAGATTAGCGGTTAGAGCCTGGGTCTCTCTGCTACCCCGTATATGTCAGTTAGATTTTCTAGTCTCAGATTCAGCCTTTATAAAAGTCATAGTCAGTGTGGGAGGCTCTACAAAAATATCGTAAACTGGGTGGTTAATAAACAATAAAACTTTATTTTTGACAGTTCTGGGGTCTGGAGAGTCTTAGATCCAGCGCTGGTAGGTTCTCTCTCTACTGAGTGTACTAGTATTGGGAATGGCCTAGGAAGATTTGAGAAAGCTCTGATTATTAATAGATATATTCCAGAAATAATTGTGTCAAAATGGCAGACATGGAGAGAGAAAGGCTTGGCTGGTCAGGAAGCAAACAGCTACTGAAACTTAGATTGACTTAGCTAAAAGTAATTAGCAAGTCAGTAGGAGAGGGGAAATAGGACTTTCTCTGTCTAAAGACAGATCTACATGATTAGATAAGCTAGCTAGGATGGGAGGAGGGGTCGACCTTCGTGAAAGGAGACACCTTGCCACACCTTGCTGGGGGAGAAAACTTACAGGGACATTTACTACATCAGAATTATGTAAACAAGATGGAGGTCGTGGGTATAAAAAGTCCGGTCCCCGTGCTGTATCTTTGGGTGGTGAATTGGCTCGGACCACGGCCCCCTTGCCAGAACTATCTTCTGTATTTCTATCTTCTTTTTTTTTAAATTTTTTTTTATTGGTGCATTATATTCATACAACTTATTGGGGTAATAAGCTTGTGTGTACAAACATGTACTCATTGCTGATTTAACCCCTACCCAAATCCCACCCAATTCCCTCCCCGTCCCTCCCTCCCTTGCTTGGCTTAGTGATTGACTTCGATATGTTTAAGTACATTGTGAGCTTTAGAGATTTTCCTCTACCCTCTCATTTCTCCTCCTTTAGGTTGACTTGTTTGCTCCTCTTTTCTCCCTAACTCTCACATATTAGGGAAAGCATCTGATTTCTTATTTTTTGTGCCTGACTAATCTCACTTAGCATAATGTCCTCCAGTTCCATCCATTTCCCTGAAAATGATGTAATTGAGTTTTTTTGATGGCTGAGTAAAATTCCATTGTGTACATATCCCACAGTTTTGTAATCCATTCATCTGTTGATGGACATCTTGGCTGGTTCCATAGTTTGGCTATGGTGAATTGTGCAGCTATGAACATAGATACACATGCATTAGTTTGGTAGTTTGGTTTCTTTTCTTTTGGGTAGATACCCAACAGTGGTATTGCTGGATCAAATGGTAGATTTGTTCCCATTCTTCTGAGGATTCTCCATACTGTTTTCCAAAGTGGTTGCACTAATTTGCAATCCCACCAACAATGTCTTAGAGTTCCCACTTCTCCACATCCTCGCCAGCATCTGTTGTTGTTTGTGTTTTGAATGATGGCCATTCTAGTTGGAGTTAGGTGAAATCTCAGGGTAGTTTTGATTTGCATCTCTCTGATTGCCAGTGATGTTGAGCATTTTTTCATGCATTTATTGGCCATTTGAATTTCTTCTTTTGTGAAGTATCTATTTAGTTCATTTGCCCATTTTGTTATTGGATGCTTTGTTTTCTTAGTGTTGAGTTTCTTGAGTTCTCTGTATATTCTAGATATTAGTCCTCTATCAGTGGTGTAGGTGGCAAAAATCTTCTCCCATTCTGTTGGCTCTGGATTGAGATTCTTGATAGTTTCCTTTGCTGAACAGAAGCTCTTCAGTTTCATGCAATCCCATGTATTGATTCTCCTTTTAATTTGTTGTGCCTTTGGGGTCTTGTTGAGGAAATGTTTGTGCCTATGTGTTGTAGTGTTGGACCTATGCCCTCTTCAAGGAGCTTCAAAGTCTCTGGTTTAATTTCCAAGTCTTTGATCCATCGTGAGTTGACTTTTGTACAGGGTGAAAAAGTGGGATTAACATCCAATTTTCTGCATATGGTTAACCAGTTTTGCCAACACCATTTGTTGAAGAGGCTATCTTTTTTCCAGTGTATGTTTTTGGCCTCTTTGTCAAAAATCAATTGGATGAAAGTGTGTGGACTTGTTTCTGGGTCTTCTATTCTGCTCCATTGGTCTATATATCTGTTCTTTTGCCAGTACCATGCTGTTTTTATTACAATGTCTTTGTAGTATAGTTTAAAGTCAGGTATTGTGATTCCTCCTGCGTGGTTTTTGTTGCTGAGAACTACCTTGGCTATTCTGGGCTTTTTGTTATTCCAGATAAATTTAAGGACTGATTTTTCTATGTCTGTGAGGAATGATCTTGGTAGTTTAATGGGCATTGCATTGAATCTGTAGATCACTTGTGGGAGGATGGCCATTTTAATGATATTTATTCTGCCAATCCATGAACATGGAAGGTCTTTCCATCTTCTAAGATCTTCTTCGATTTCTTTTTTCAGTGTTTTATAATTTGCTTTGTAGAGATCTTTTACCTCCTTGGTCAAGTTTATTCCTAGGTATTTTATTTTTTTGTGGGAGATCCTGAGTGGAAGTGTTTTCTGAATTTCTTTTTCAGTGGATTTATGGTTGGTGTACAGGAAAGCTTCTGATTTTTTAAGATTGATTTTGTATCCAGATACCTTGCTGAATTTGTTGATCAGTTCTATAAGCCTTTTGGTTGAGTTTGTTGGGTTTTCTAAATATAGTATCACGTCATCTGCAAATAGTGAAAGCTTAAGTTCTTCTTTTCCTATTTGTACTCCTTTGATTTCCTTTTCTTGCCTTATTGCTCTGGCTAGAGTCTCTAGTACTATATTGAAGAGAAGTGGTGATAGTGGACATCCTTGTCTCGTTCCAGTTTTTAGGGGAAATTCTTGAAGTTTTTCCCCATTTAATATGATGTTGGCAGTGGGCTTATTGTAGATTGCCTTAATAATGTTGAGATATGTTCCTTCTATTCCAATTCTCTGCAGTGTTTTTATCATAAATGGATGTTGAATTTTATCAAATGCTTTTTCAGCATCTATTGAGATGATCATGTGGTTTTTGTCTTTGATTCTGTTTATATGATGAATTACATGGATTGATTTTCGTATATTGAACCAGCCTTGCATCCCTGGGATGAACCCTACCTGGTCATGGTGAATGATTTTCTTGATGTGGTTTTGAATGTGTGTTGCTAGTATTTTGTTTAATAGTTTTGCATCCAAGTTCATCAGAGATATAGGCCTGTAGTTTTCCTTCCTTGAACTGTCTTTATTCGGTTTGGGTATTAGTGTGATGTTGGCTTCATAGAATGTATTTGGGAGAGTCCCGGTTTTTTCTATTTCCCGAAATAGTTTGAGTAGTATTGGGATTAGTTCTCCTATAAAGGTTTTATAGAATTCACTTGGAAAACCATTTGGTCCTGGGCTTTTCTTTGATGGTAAGCTCTTTATTGCTATTTCAATTTCTTTGATTGTTATTGGTTGGTTTTAGTGTTCTATATCTTCTTGACTCAGTTTAGGAAGGTTGTATTTATCTAGGAAGTTGTCGATTTCCTCCAGATTTTCCATTCTGTTGGAGTATAGTTTTTCAAAGTAGTTTCTGATAAACCTCTGGATTTCTACGCTATCAGTAGTAATGTCTCCTTTTTCATCCCTTATCTTCATAATTTGGGTTGATTCTCTCTTTTTTTTAGTTAGGTTGACTAGTGGTTTATCAATCTTGTTAATTTTTTCAAGAAACCAGCTTTTGGTTTTGTTGATTTTCTGTATTGTTTTTTTATTCTCTATTTCGTTAATTTCTCCTCTAATTTTAATAATTTCCCATCTTCTGCTAGCTTTGGGGTTCAATTGTTCCTGCTTTTCAACGGCTTTGAGGTGTGTCATAAGGCTATTTATTTGAAGATTTTCTGATTTTCTTATGTGAGCACTCAGTGCTATAAATTTTCCTCTTAATACTGCCTTCAAAGTGTCCCAGAGGTTTTGATATGTTGTTTCTTTATTTTCATTTGTTTCTAGAAATTTCTTGATTTCACCTCTTACATCTTCTATGACCCATTCTTCATTCAAAAGTGTGGTGTTCAGTCTCCACATATTTATGTGGTTTGTCTGGGTCTTCTTATAGTTGATTTCTAGTTTCATTCCATTATGGTCTAAAATGACACAGGGAAGTATGTAACATTTTTTAAATTTTCTAGTGCTCATTTTGTGTCCCAGGATGTGATCTATTTTGGAGAAGGTTCCATGAGCAGCTGAGAAAAATGTAAACTCTGATGTAGTTGAGTGAAATATTCTATATGTGTCCAACAGGTCCATTTGGTTAATGGTGTTCTTTAGTTCTGAGACATCTTTACTGACACTTTGTCTGGAAGATCGGTCTAGTATTGTGAGAGGTGTGTTGAAGTCTCCCAGTATTATTGTGTTGGGATTTATGTGTGACTTCATATCACAAAGAGTTTGATTTATGAAAGTAGCTGCCCCTATGTTTGGGGCATAGATGTTGATTATTGTTATTTCCTCTTGCTGGACTATTCCTTTTACCAGTAAAATGTGACCTTCTTTGTCTCTTCTAATAAGTTTGGGTTTGAAGTCTAACTTTTCTGATATCATAGTTACTACTCCTGCTTGTCTTCGAGTACCATTAGCATGGATTACCTTGCTCTAGCCCTTTACCTTGAGTTTGTTCCTATCTTTACTTGCAAGGTGTGTTTCTTGTAAGCAGCAGATGGATGGATTCTGGCTTTTAATCCATTTTGCCACTTTATGTCTTTTTATTGGGGAGTTGAGGCCGTTTACATTCAGTGTGATTATAGAGAGATAATTTTTAATTCCCAACATGTTAAGATCTTATTTCTGTTTGAGATACTGTTTATTCTTCTTTGCTTAGTTGTCTGCTGGATGGGAATTCTTGTTTCTTTGGTTCTGGCGTGTATTACCCATTTTCTCTTTGCAGTTAATCTCCTTGAGTATTTTCTCTAGTGCTGGTTTTGAAGACATAAATTCCTTCAGTTTCTGTTTGTCGTGGAAGCTTCTTATTTCCCCATTTAATTTGATAGAAAGTTTTGCTGGGTAGGAAATTTTTGGCTGGAAGTTGTTTTCTTTCAAAGTTTGGAATATGTTATTCCAAGCCCTTCTGGCTTTCATAACTTGGTTTGGGAAGTCTGGAGTGATTCTAATTGGTTTGCCTCTGAATGTCACGTGGCCTTTTGTTTTTGTTGCCTTTAAGATTCTCTCCTTGGCTTCCACATTAGTCATTTTGACAATTATGTGGCATGGGGATCCTCTTCTCTGATCCTGTCTAAAGGGAGTTCTATAAGTTTCCTGGACCTGTGTATCAACTTCTTGCTCTATGTTTGGAAATTTTTCTGCTATTACTTCCTTGAAGAGATTGTTGATCCCTTTGGTTTCACCTTCTTTTCCCTCCTCTATTCCAATTATTCTTAGGTTAGCTCTCTTGAAATGGGCCCATATTTCTTCAATGTCAGATTCCTGCTGTCGTGTTTTTTTTTCTAAATTAGAAACTATGCGTTCATTTTTAGAATGATCATCTTCAAGAAGCGAGATTCTATTCTCCATGTGGTCTAATCTGTTGTTTATACTTTGAATTGAAGCCTTTACTTCATTAATTGCATCCTTTATCTCTTTTTGACTCTCTCTAAATTCTTTTCGAAAGTCCTCTATTATTTCTAAAGTTATTTTCCTAATTTGATCTTCTAGAGATCTTTGGATTTCTGTGTTATCAGATTCTGATGTGGGGTTGTTGGCATTCACTGCTCCATTGTTATTTCTCTTTCCCATGATTTTGGAAGTTTGTGCCTTCTCTGGGTTCTTCCCTGAGTCACTACGAGTTCACCTAAGATGCTCTGGATCTCTAGTCTATGGTATCTCAGTCACCACTACTCCTTTACTGGGTTGTATCACAAAGTGTCAGACCCAGGGAGTCAATCAAGGCTGCTTAGACCGTGGGGGGTGCCAAGTTGGGCATTCTCCAGTGGGGAGTTGTGACTATGGTATGATATCTCTGCCACTGCCACTCCCCCACTGGGCTGCACTGCTAAAATCTCCGACCCAGGGAGACTATCTGCGCAAGTCCCTGGGAGTGCAGTACTGGGATTTCTCCCCTAGGGGCCACAATTTGACTCACGGTTGTTGAGTGCGCTGATGGAGCTGTAGTGAACTCGGTGGATTCGCTGCTGCCGCCACTGGCAATATGGCACCACTGCCATGCCCTCGGCCGTGATGCGGTGTATTTCTTCTCTGGTTTTGAACACCGCTCTGAGTCCTTGCCAGTTGTGCTGTGCCCAGCCCTTGGGAGCTTTAGATGTTCCCTGCACCAACAAAACTGCTGACTGCCGCCCGGCTGTTCAGCACATGCTCACCTCAGCTCACTGTCCACCCCTCCTCTCAGGCGCCTGGTGGCTGGTTGAGTGGGTTGGTCTAGGGCCGTCCAGTGAATTCGCCGCTGCCGCCAGCAATAAGAAGCTGCTTCTGCATCCTAGGCCACAAGGCCAGAGTACCTCCTCTCTGGATTTGAGCTCTGTTTTTAGTCTCCCTCCTCTCTGGAGCCTGGTGCTGCTAGGGGAAATGTAGGCCGCGCCGCTCCAGCTGCTCTGCGCCGCAGCTCTGGCTGCTCCGCACCACGGCTCTGGCCGCTCCGGCTGCTCCGGCCGCTCTGCACCACGGCTCTGGCTGCTCTGCACCGCGGGTCTGGCCACTCCGGCTGTTCTGAGACGCGGCTCTGGCTGCTCCGGCTGCTCTGGCTGCTCCGCTCAGCTGTTCTGGCCGCTCCGCGCCGCTGCTCCAGTCAATCCGCGCTGAGGCTGTGGCTGCTCCGGCTCTTCTGGCCGTAACACATTTTACCGTAACACTGAGGGCCTGTGTTCTGCTTTGTAGATAGTGTCTTTCTGCTGTGTCCTCACATGGCAGAAGAGACGAGGGGCTCCTCAAGGTCTCTTTTAAATGGCAGCAATGCCATTTACTAGGGCTCTGTCCTGATGACATGACCACAGCCAAAGGTGGCTCCTCCTCCTCCTCCTCCTCCTTCTTTTATTGTGGTGCTACTGGGGATTGAACCCAGGGGCATTCTATTCTACCTCTGAGTAACATCCACAGCCTTTTTAATCTTATTTTTTCAAAATGGAGCCTCACTAAGTTGCAGAGGGCCTCACTAACTTGCTGAGAGGTTGGCTGATCCTCCTGGCTCAGCCTCACAAGCACTGGCTTTACAGGTGTCATCAGGCCCAGGGGGCCAGTCTTCTAAAGTCATTGTTTTAAGGATTGGGTTTTACATATGAATGGGGTGGGGTGAGAGGGTAAACTTTCAGTTTCTAGAACTGCAAGTCAGACATTCAGAACTAGCCATCCCTAAGGGTCCTTTCATTGTTTTGTTTTTAGCCCCAGGGGCATTGTACCTCCTAGCTACATCCTCAGCCCTATTTTTTTTTTTTTTTTAGTCTTTTTATTTTCTTTATTTCTGAAATAGGATCTCATTCTCTTGCGAAGGGCCTTGCTAAGTAGCTGAGGCTGTCTGCAAACTGCTATCTTCAATCCTCCCTCAATCCTCGTCTCAGCCTCCCAAATGCTGGGATTACGAGGGTGTGCCACCAACGCCTGGCCCTGATCCTTTCATTGTTAACGATCTGTTTTAATAATTTACAATTAATATATGATTATACTCTCATTGTGAAAGTTTTAAAGAGCACAAAAGTATACAGAAAATAACTGGAGAGTTCCTTTAACTGTACTGTCCTTCCCATCCCCCTCCCGTAGAGAAGAATAACTACTTATGTTAATATTCCTTGATTAATTTGCATGATAAAATTCTGTCTTGGAGAGTAGTTTTTGGTGACCTTTCAGTTGCTGTGATTTGTGGATTTTATTTTGGACCCTGCTGGCCTTTTAGGAGGCTGTGCTGATGAGGAATGGTGTGGGTGATTTGAAAGGCTCAAGCTTTCAGCAGGAAATTTGCAAGATGAACAATGAATTATTCTCCTTGGTTTGAATAAGAGTTTGTGAAGTTAATTTTCATCCTTTCCAGTGACCAGGAAGTTTGAAGGGAAGGAGACAGTGGTCAGTAAAAGGAGTGGAAAAATTTTTATTTTTCAGAAATTTTATTTTCATGAGCCAGGTGTGGTGGCACACACTTGTAATCCCAGCATTTGGGAGGCGGAGACCAGAGGATCAAGGTTCGCGGACAGCCTCAGCTACTTAGTGAGGTCCTCTGCAACTTAGTGAGATCCTGCTTCAAAATAAAGAATAAAAAATAGGGCAGGGGTGTAGCTCGGAGGTCAAATGCTCTTGGTTCCATCCCCAGACCCGCAAAAAAAAAAAAAAAAAAAAAAATTTTATTCTTCACAATAGTCTATAAGGCTTATATAGTAAATTTTTTGTTTTAATTAAGCTTTGTGACTCCAACGACCAAGTTTTTAAATGGAGTTACAGAATGTAACTGTAGTAAAATTCCATATAAGTAGATACTTTTCTTGAAAAAATGCTTTTTATTAAAATGATAAAATATTACATTTTCTAGTGGCAAATTATTGAATAAGCAACAGGGTACTTTAGAGAATTTTTTTTTGTGTGTGTGGTACTAGGGATGGAACCCAGGGGCATTCTACCTCTGAGCTACACCCCATCTATTCTATTCTTTATTTTGAAACAAGGTCTCACTGAGTTGCCAAGGGCTTCACTAAGTAGTAGCTGAAGCTGTCTGTGAACCATGATTGTCCTGTCTCAGCCTCTCAAATGCTGGGATTACAATGGTGTGCCATCACACCCGGCTTTTAGGGTGGAAAAAAACGACCTACAAATGCATCTGTGTGACCTGCTTTCTTTGTTACTGGTCTTGTCTGATATTGGTAGCGAATGGTTTGAACAACACAACTGTAGAAAAAAAAGTTTACCTCACCTGAATCAGACCTTCTGGAGTGGATAGTTTCCAGGCTTTTAGATCATGGAGTGGGGGCGGGCATGTGAAGCTCTGGCAGTTTTCTTGTTAATCTCTTCACTTTAGCAGATGGTACTTAGAATTCACTTTACAAGAGAGTTTATAAGAATGAATCCCGTTTCCAGTTCCAGCTTATTTGCTTCTTTACTTCATACAAAACCAAGAAGAAAAAAAAGGCGATTCACATATGTATTTAACATCATTTTTGGTTATTCTTTTTCTAGGCAGAAGAAGTTGGCAAATTTTCCATAACTTATCCTGAAACCAATGACAAGTGCAGAGAGCACTTTATTATCAATTTCTGAAAGCGAATAATTCTACACTTTCAATCTTTGCTCAATCAAACTTGTACTCTAATAGATCAGATAAAGATATTTTCAGGTCTGACCACAAATCTTTGAAAGTAATCTTCAAAATATATTACTGCAAAGCAATACAGAAAATAAAGCAATTACATCAATAATTAAGATGTGGACAAAAGCCATTAAAGTTGTAGCTGAGTTTAATGAAATATCAGTGCATCATATAAACGGTTGTTAATGGTAGGGAACTAATACCCAGAACCTGTAAGAAGTGGAATTCAGGGATTAGAGAATTCAAAACAGAGCTAGAATCAGAACTGGAGTCCTGAATACTCTCGCCTCGATCAGGGCGTTAACTGAGTTACTGACAATTTATAGACATTGATAAGACATATACTTTTGTTTTCTGTGTGGTACTAGGGATTGAACTCAGGGGCATCCTATCTCTGAGGCACACCCCCAAACCTACTTTATTTTTATTTCGAAACAGGGTTCTCACTAGGTTGATGAGTCTCACTACTTGCGCAGGCTGTCCTTGAACCTGTTCTCCTTCTGCCTTGGCTTCTCAAGTAGCGGAATTACAAACGTGGGCCACTATGCCTACCCAGAGGACATATCCATTTAAGTGCGGGTATTAAAATGTAAAGGTAAATAGTGTAAAAAGAATACATATGGGGGTGGGGGGTTGAGGTGCAGCTCAGTGGTAAAGCACTTGCTTTGCATGTGAAACACCCTGGGTTTGCTCCTCAGTATCAAAAAAAGAACAACAAAAAATCTATAAGAAAGAAATAATTCAACAAAGAACAGAGAACAAGAGACTGAATGCAAAACAATGATAAATGGAAAGCAGAAATAAATGACAAAGATATAAGTAGCTGTACTTATTGTGTCTTAAGTTTTGAAAAATTTTCAACAAAACAGATAAAACGCAGCCGGGAGTGGTAGCTTAAGCTTATAATCCCTGTGCTTGGGAGGCTGAGACAGGAGGATCACACAGGTTCAAAGCCAGCCTCAGCTACTTAGTGAGGCTCTCACCAACTTAGTGAGACCCTGTTTCCAAATAAAATACAAAAAAAAAATAGGGCTGGGCGTATAGCCGGAGGTTATACACACACAAACAGATAAAACCCTAGCTAATATAAACAAAAGAAAGAAAAAAATGGCCCACATTAATAAAATAAAAGATGAAAAAGGAGATATTAATACAAACAGTATGGAAAACCAGGAGATCATTAGAAACTGTTTTGAAAAGTTATATTTCAGTAAATTGGGAAACTTAGATGAAGCTGAGAAATTTCTAGACACATACAACCCAACTAAATTGAACCAAAATGATGCAGAAAACCTAAATAGATCAATAGCGAGTAAAGAGATTAAGGTGGTAATAAAAAGCCTTCCAACAAATCCCAGGAACAGATGGATTTCCAGCTGAATTCTACAAGACCTTCAAAGAAGAACTAATCCCAATCCTCATAAAATTATTCTATCAAAACTCATTCTATGGAGCTAGTATTAACTTAATACTAAATCCAAATAAAGATACCTCAAGGAAAGAAAATTATAAACCAGTATTTTTGATGAACATAGATGCAAAAATTCTTAAGAATTCTTTTTATTTTTTATTGTGTGTGAGATACTGGGGATTGAACCCAGGGGCATTCTATCTCTGAGCTACATTCTCAGCCCTATTTTTATTTTTATTTTGAAACAGGGTCTTGATAGACTGATGACAACCTTACTACTTGCTGAGGCTTCCCCTGAACCTGTGATCCTTCTGTCTCAGTTAATAATTTTTTTTTTTTTTGTGGTACTGGGGATGGAACCAAGGGGCATTCTACCTCTGAGTTACACCTCCAGCCCTTGTTTTTTATTTATTTATTTATTTATTTTTGGAAGATTTAAAGTTTATTAGAATGATAGAAATACAGAAAATAGAAATACAGCCCCATGCCAAAATGGCATGGGGGTGACTCGAAATGAATACACCCTTTTATTATTTATTTTGAAACAGGGTCTCACTGAGTTACGAAGGGCCTCACTAAGTACCTGAGGCTGTCTGTGAACTCAGATCTTCCTGTCTCAGCCTCCCAAATGCTAGGATTACAAGTGTGCACCACCACATCCGGCCCAATAATTCTTAATAATAGAAATTCACATTCAAATCCACATGGAGAGGATTATGTACCACAACCAAGTTGGCTTCATTCTCATGATGCAAGGTTCATTCAACATATGCAAGTCAATACATATAATTTATCTCATAAATACAACCTAAAACAAAATACACTAACCATTAAAAAAGAAATCTAGAAAACAATTCCAATAAAAACAAACAAACAAAAATAAATAAAATGACCAATCAAATTATTGTGTGAGACCAAGTGTTTTTAATTAACTGGCATCTTTGGGCGAAGTCTGCCGAATGTGGAGGAAGGAACCGGTGACCAAGCAACAGAGTTGGGGTCAGCAGAGTCATGTGGTCAGCAGAGTGACGGCAGAGAGGAAATGAGGGTATTTATCTAGGGGTGGAGCTAGTGATGTGGGAATGCCAGTCTTCTTGCAACATCTGGAGTCTCCAGATCTCCATGTAGGGGTCTCGCAGCATCTATGCTCTGGCTTCCGGGATTTTGCCTCCAGTCCCTGCTGCAGGGTCCCATGGGGGAAGGGAGGGACACGACCTATCAGGTTTCATCCCCAGTATCGCAAAAATAAATAAATAAATAAATAAATAAATAAATAAATAAATAAAAAATAGGGCTAGGAGTATAGTTCAGAGGTAGAATGCCCCTGGATTCCATCCCCAGTACCGCAAAAAGACCTCAGTATAGCAACAACAAAAAATAAATAAATAAATACACCTCTTTCCCAAGAACAGAACAGAAATAGAAATAATGAATAAATGAGATGGAAACAGGAAAACACAGTAACACTTCTTTTTTGTTTGTGTGTGGTAATGGGAGTGGAACCCAGGGGCTTTTCTGCTTCCGGGCTATACTCCCAAACCTTTTTTATGCTTTCTTTTGAAACAGGGTCTCACAAATTTGCTGAGAGCCTCACTAAGTAGCTGAGGCTGGCTTTGAACACTCCTGTCTCACTCTCCCAAGCGCTGGGATTACAAATGTGTGTCACCACGCCCAGCTCAAAGTAACACACTTTGATCATAGAACCTGAAGCTACTTCCTCGAGGTACTATACGACAGAGACAAAGCCCTTGGTACATCTGGTCAGAAAAAAAGAGAAAAAGTACACACTTCAGAAATAAGGTGACGTGAGTACCAATTCAGAGGGAAATGAAAAAAATAATCATGAGAGTATAGAATCTTTGACCTTAAAATAACAAATATCCAATTTATTTGCAAAGGAATCTTTTTTTAGGAAAGCATAAAGAGTATCAGACAACTATAGCAAACCCACAATTTTATGGTAAAATAAAGCATGTCATTGAAAACAAGAAAGTGATGGACTACTTGTTGTAGCTATTGCTGCCCCAAATTATAGCTGAAGTGCTCAGACTAAAGAGATGAGGTAAAGCCGGATGTGGTGGCACACACTTGTAATCCTAGTATTTGGGAGGCTGAGACCGGAGGATCGCGGTTCTTGGACAGCCTCAGCTACTTAGTGAGGCCCTCCACAACTCAGTGAGACCCTGTTTCAAAATGAAGAATAAAAAAGTTGGGGAGGGGGTGTAGCTCAGAGGTCAAATGCCTCTGGGTTCCATCCCCAGACCCGCAAAAAAAAAAAAAAAAAAAAGAAATGAGGTTAATAAGTTGGGTCCCTCCCCCATGTGATCTTGCAGCAGGAACAGGAGGCAGAAGCCCGGAAGCCAGAAGTGGAGATACGGAGATATCGTGAGACTACAGGTGCCTGGAGACTCCAAACATCATGAGACTACAGTTGTCACAAGAGAATCTGCATGCCTATAAAACATCGGTGCCTCCCACCCACCATGTGACTCAGCCGGCTGATCAGGACTGTGAGCAAATTTCCAGACACGTGGCCTGTCATTCCCTTCCCCCATTGCTGGCTGACTCTCCGGAGAGGCCGGCTCCGAATAAAGCAGCGGTCTCTGATAACCCAGTTGGTGTTTTTACCTCCCTCCCAAATCCTATAACTATTTTTTAAGCATTCATCTGGTGCTGAAACCCGGGAGGAGTTTTGAGGTTTTTTTCCCCCTTTTTTGGTTTCTTTTGTTTTTTCTTTTCTTTTTGCACCCCGGACTCTCCAACCCACCAGCAGCTCGACTGTGAGGTCCCGCACTGACACTCAGCTTGTAGGTTCGGCTCCGTCCACTGCCTCCGCTGCCACCGCCACCACAGTGTGCAGGGTCAAATCCCGCCGCCACTTGCAGGCTCCATGCAGCCACTGCAGGCTCTGCCGGCTGCCAGGCCACCAGTTGCACCTACCCTGAGCCAGGCTCGTTGGGGGTGGATGCCCCGCAACCACTGGCGCCTGTTCAGCTGGCCGACTGCCTGCATGAGCCAGGACTTTCGCCTGCCACTTGGACTTCCCACAACCACCATTCTGGCTTGGCGCTGCAGTCACCACTGGAACTTCTGGCCTTTCTGTTCTGTCTGCCCCAAGCCAGACTTGTCGGGGGGCGCACAGCCCGGTTTCAGCGTCCGCCACAGTTACCCACACCAGGCTTGACTTGCAGGCGTAGCTCCACTCGCTGCCGCCACTCCGTTCTGCCCACCCTGAGCCAGGTTCACTGGCGGTGCATCCCGGGGCCCAGCCTCAGAGTCTGCTACGCACCTGGCAGCCATTTTGTTTCCATGCTGTGGGTCGGTCAAGCCATGCCACCCACGTGCCACCACTCATGCACCACCATTTGATTCCGCCCACACCAGCCGCCAGTGCCGCCCACACCAGGCACATGCACCACACGCCCCAGCTCCACCACGCCCCCAGTAACTTCTCAGCGCTTTTGCCACAGCTGGCGCTGGCTGGCAGCACTTTACTCGGGTAAGCTCCCTCTCCTTCCCTTGGTTAGCAGGTTCCAGACTTGGGTCTTTAGGTCCACTGTGACCCCCAAATCCAAGCACTTGGTGATCCACTGTCCCCCGGTCCACTAGGACCACCCTCCAGATGACCAGGTTCTCCTCTGGTTTTTGAGAAGGGATAAAGATGTCCTTCCCAATCTCTTAACCCCCGTTTCTGAACGATTGATCAGGAAAATGGGAACGCCTGTTTCCTGTTCTTCGTTTTCACCCGCAAAACAATTATGGGAAGTCGAACCTCTAAACTAGCAGAGGACAGAGGACTTATGCCCTGAGTGCCTGTCTGGCCTTGATACCAGTTGGGTAATGGGTTGTGCTGGCCCAAGAATGGTTAGCAACTTTGTAAGCAGTCTGGTAAATGGTTGGAAGTCTTTATGTCCAGGCATTTTTTTTTCCTGCATTACTGTCCCATCAATCAGACCGTGCCCGGGATGTGGCCAGGAGGGACACTGGAACCCTCGGAAAAACAGTGAGCCCCAGGTGCCTCAACACAGGGGGACCACCTTTCCAGACCAGGCCCCGCTGCTGGCCCTACTCAGTCTGGCCGAAGGCTGACGGCTCCTGCATCCCTCAACCTCCATCCTCCTTGTCAGCCCAGGGTAACTCTCAGGGTAGCGGGTAAGCCAGTCTCCTTTTTTGGTTGCCTGCTCAGGTCCTAGTTTTCCTTTTCCAATCTTGGTAAAGGGGATTGACAGCAAGCTCTCCTGCTCAAGCACTACACGCCCTCTTTTACAGGACAGAATTGCTCTGCCTGAAGCTCAGGCCAAGTCTAAAACGGGCTCCTTTTTAGACAAATGTCTTGCCTCATGACAAATTGTCTCACACAGTTGTGGGGCCCACTAAGCTTCATTTTTCTTGGCATAATTCTCTCCTTCTCTGGATGCAAGACAGCCATAAGAATTAAACTCTCTAAAATCTGTTACTGATGCTTCTGACCCATTAGCATGTTTTCATTTGACCAGATTGACCCAAATCCACTCACTGCTAAAATGAATGGCATGTGTCTTTCTCAGGAAAACTGCTACTATATATTAATAAATTCAGTGACAATCTACCTCATATCTCAAAGGGCTCCAAGGTCCAGCAGCTGCTGGGCTCCTTTCCTTTTGGGCAAGCGCCAATAGCTGATGGGCTCCTGCCTTTCCCAGGACTCACTCTCACAATTTGCCTTTTCTTTTTATAGCTCCTCATCCATTAAAGTCTCCTCAAACGCACATTACCAAGCTGTTCAGGGTAAACTCCGACTCCCACTGCAGCCATACTCTCACCTGCCTACTTCTGGAGGACCCAACCTCTCCCAGCCAAGGGGCCCCCCTATGATGACCCCTGGCAGCTGGAAGTAGCTTTAGACTCAGTCTCCGCCCATTATCACCAAAAGGCTGGAATGATAAGTTGGGTCCCTCCTTCACGTGATCTTGCAGTAGAAACAGGAGGCAGAACCCCGGAAGCCAGAAGCGGAGATATTACAAGACTCCAGGTGCCTCGAGACTCCAAACATCACGAGACTACAGATGTCGTGAGATAATCAGCATGCCTATAAATCATCAGTGCCTCCGATCCACCACGTGACTCAGCTGGCTGATCAGGACTATGCGCAGCTCTCCAGACGTGTGTCCAGTCGGTCCCTTCCCCCACTGCTGGCTGACTCTCCGGAGGGGCCGGGTCTGAATAAAGCAGCAGTCTTTGATAACCCGGTTGGTGTTTTTACCTCCTTCCTAAACCCCTTAACTCTATTTTCAAACATTCAGAGGTGAAGAGAGAGAAAAAGCATTCCACCACAGTGTATGTTACCTCTCTACCAAGTCTAACAGAGCCTGATGGAAAACATGAAAACTCTTGGGTGTTTAGTAAGAAATATATCAACTTGTAAAAACTGATTGCTTATTCAAACCTTCAAAATAAGTAATCAGATAATGTGTAAAACTTCTTGCTGAGTGTGGTGGCACACCCCTGTAATTCCAGTACTTGAGAGGTGGGGACCGGAGGATCACGGTTCAAGACCAGCCTTAGCAATGTAGTTGAGACTCTCAGTAACCTAGTAATAACCAGTTTCAATATAAAAAAAAAATAAAATAGGATAAGGGTGTAGCTCGGAGGTAGAATGACCTTTGGTTCAATTCCCAGTACCACAAACAACACAACTTATCAGGCACAAAATGTACAAAAGCTATTAGAAAATGTGGATGTCTCTATGAAGACAAATGTAAAATTTAATCGATGGAAACTACCTCACACGTAAGAAAAATGCCGTGATTTTTTTTGGGAAGATGTCTGTTCTCAGCCAGGCATGGTGGCACACGCTTGTAATCCCTGTGCTTGAGAGGCGGAGACAGGAGGATCACGCAGTTTCGAAGCCAGATGTCCTGGTTTAATAGAGCCTATTTCCAAAAATTAAAAAAGTATAAAATAGGTCTGGGAGTGTAGCCCGGAGGTGAAGGGCTTCCAGGAACCACAGTACCACCAAAAATAAAAATAAAAATAAAAATAAAAATAAAAAATAAAAGATGTCTGTTCTCTCCAGTTAATCTATAAATTCAGTGCAGATCCAATTATCATTCCGACAGAATTCTTTATGTAATTGGATACTGGTTTTAAAATTTTTATATTAAAGTGGATCGTGGTGACACACTACTGTAATTTTAGTACTTGGGAGGCTGAGGCAGGGGGATTGCAGACAGTTTTGAGGCCAGCTGCAGCAATTTAGCAAGACCCTTGGCAAATTATCCAGATCCTGTTTCAAAATAAAAAATCCCCAAACCAACCAATCAAAAAGGAATAAAAAATCCCTTAAAACACGAAACAGAAATCCAAAAAACAAAAGAACAAGAATTTGTTCTACCAGACATTAAAACATGACATGTAGCCATAAAAATAGAAAAGGTGTTGGAATGACTGGAGAATAGCTAGATTATTGAAATAGAAGTTAGAGCCGGGCGTGGTGGTGCACGCTTGTAATCCCAGCATTCGGGAGGCTGAGACTGGAGGAGCGCGGTTTGTGGACAGCCTCAGCTATTTAGTGAGGCCCTCTGCAACTCAGTGAGACCTGGTTTCAACATAAAAAATAAAAAATAAAAAATTGGGCAGGGGTGTAGGTCAGAGGTCAAATGCCTCTGGGTTTCATCCCCAGACTCGAAAAAAAAAAAAAAAAAAAAGAGGTTAAAGAGTCCTGGGCATGCTGGTACTTGCTATATTGAAAGTTTTTATATTAGAAGGTAATAAAATTTATTTGGGAAAAAATAAAATGAGCACCACATCTTAGATATATAAACATGAACTCCAGATTTATCAAGGAGTTAAATATAAATACAAATACATGAATAAAAATATTAGAAGCAAACATAGAACCAGCTGTGGTGGTGCATGATTGTAATCCCAGTACTTGGGAGGCTGAAACAGGAGGATCACAGGTTCGAGGCCAACACCAGCTAATTAGTGAGACCTTCTGCAACTTAGTGAGACCCTGTTTAAAAAAAAAATAGGATTGGGGGTATAGCACGGTGGTAGTATGGCCTTGAGTTCAATCCCCTGTACTGCAAAAAAAAAAAAAAATAAAATAAATAAATAAATAAATAAAATAAAGAAAGAAAAAAGAAAAAGTAAATACAGGGAAAAAAAACCCAACTCTTGGTTAAAAGAAAAAAAACTTATGATAAAACACAAACTTAAGACCACTAAAAATAAAAGTCATGAAAGGTTAATAATTTTTTTCTTTTGGTACTGGGGATGAACGCTGGGCATTCTACCTCCAATCTATATCTCCAGTCCAATTTTTTATTATTCATTTTGAAACAGGGTCTCACTGAGTTGCAAAGGGCCTCACTAAGTAGCTGAGGCTATCTGTGACCCGCGATCCTTCTGTCTTAGCCTCCCAAATGCAGGGATTACAAATGTGCACCACCACGCCTGGCTGTTAACAGATTTTTATAATATAGAATTTAAAACTTGCCAGGAGCCGGACATGGTGGTGCACGCTTTTAATCCCAGCATTTGGGAGGTTGAGACTGTTGCGGTTGAAATGTGTTTGGTGTGTGAGGGGAGAAGTAATTCCCCCACCACAACCACACAAACAGGAAAACAGAGGAAAACCGCGGATTCTTGTTCTGAGCTAAGTATAAATACACATTAGCCCGAACTCTTGCTGAAGATTTAAAGAAGTTTATTAAAAGATGGAAATACAGAGGACAGGAACAGCTCCACACTAGACTGGCATGGAGGGACGACCCGAATGAGTACACCAAAGGAATTACACATGGACTCGGCCTTTTATACCCATGACCTCCATCTTGTCTGCGTGACTCTGACGTAGTGAACATCCTGTAAGGTACCTCCCCCAACCAGGTGTGGCAAGGCATCTCCTTTCCTGAATGGCAAGGTCAAACCCTGCCCTATCCTCCCTAGATCATCATGTAGATCTCTTTAGAAAGCAGAAGTCCTAGCTCTCCTCTATTGACTTGGTAATTATTTTGAGCTAGGTTAATTTACATTGGAATAACTGCCTATTTTAGGCAGAGGTCAAGTCCTTGCACAGATCTGCCCCTCACCCATGTCTGCCGCCATTTTAATACAACTATTTTTGAAATATTAATCATCTTTTGAAATATATTAATAATCAGAGCTTTCCCAAATCTTCCTAGGCCGTTCCCAATACTGGTACAGAGACCAGAGGATTGTGGTTCCAGCAAGCCTCAGCTACTTAGTGAGGCCCTCTCTGCAACTCAGTGAGACTCTGTTTCAAAAAAAAAGAATTGGCCCTTGATTCAAGGCCTCCTTGTTCTTCAAAGGGCCTGCCTTTGCCCCAGAATTGAGAATTCTAAGTTGTTTTTATATAATTAAATCTTTTAATAAAAATGTTGGTTTCATAAAAAAATAAAATAAAAAATTGGGCAGGGCATGTAGCTTGGAGGTCAAATGCCTCTGGGTTCCATCCCCAGCAAAACAAAACAAAACAAAAACAAAAACATAAAACAAAAACTTGCCAGGCGTGGTGGCACACACTTGTAATTCCTGCGCTTGGGAGGCTGAGACAGGAGGATCGCACAGGTTTGAAGCCAGCCTAGCTGGTTTAAGAGACCCTGTTTCCAAATAAAATATAAAATAGGTCTGGGAATGTAGCCCGGATGTAGAAGGCCCCTGAGTTCCATCCCCAGTACCACCAAAAAAAAAAAAAAAAAAAAAAAAAAAAAAATCCCAGCATTTGGGAGGCTGAGATGGAAGGATTGTTCCCAGCCGCACTGTCTTAAGAGACCCTGTTTCCAAATAAGAAGTATAAAATAGGTCTGGGAGTGTAGCCCAGAGGTAGAAGGGCTTCCAGGAAGGTAGAATGACCCTGAATTCCATCTCCATACTGCAAAACAAAACAAACAAAACAAAACAAAAAACTTCTACCGGATAAAAGACAACGATTAAAAAGTTTATAATGAGCTGGGTGTGGTGGCCGATAAGTTGGGTCCTGCACTCATGTGACTTTGCGTCACATGACCTCTGCACGGGGCAAGGGGGGGCCGAAACCCCCGCGAGAATTGAGCATTCCCGCGAGTAAACCCCTATCTCGCGAGATGCATACCTTGAAAAGGAGAGCCCACGTCCTCTAGCTTCGGACAGGTGCGCGGGCCCCACGGTGCCTCGCCCTGATCCCTGGGAGAGCCGTGCCATTAAAACTTTACATGCCACATGTACCGGACCTCTCTCGTGTTTTTCACACTCCGCCGTACTCACTTATTTTTTATTTTACTAGCATAATTTTTTTATTTTACTTAACATTTGGTGCCGAACCGGGAGAACTCTTGGGTCTCTTCCCCTTTTTTTCTTTTTTTTTTCCTTTTTCTCTTTATTTTTACTCTCTTTTTGAGCCCCGGACTCTCCGACCCACCAGCAGCTTGACTGCGAGGTCCCATACCAGCGCTCCGCTTGCAGGCGTTGCTCCCTCCACTGTCGCCACTGCCGCCCCGTGCCTGCCCGGACCGTAAGCCTTCTTCCCCAGCCCTGCACTCTCCAGGAGAGCCAGCGGCCTTCTTCCCGCCCCGGGCTCTGCTGAGACTCCGCGGCCATCTTTCTGGCCCTGCGCTCTGCTGAGAGCCGGTGGCCATCATTTCCCGCCCACAGTGCTCTCTTCCAGAGCGCCGGCGGACATCTTCCACTGCCACCATGGCTGTGGCCAACACCGCCAGGGCGTGCAGGCTCCGCCGGCCGCCAGGCTGCCAGTTCCACCCACCTCGAGTCAGGCTGCTTGGGTGATGCTGGCACCTGCTCTGCCTGCCGACCGCCTGCGCAGCCTAGGACCTCTGCCTGCTGCTTGGACCTCCTAAAACCACCATTCCAGCTTGGTGCTCCGGTCACCGCTGGGACCTCTGGCCGAGCCAGGCTCATTGGCGGGTGTCCCAGGTGTAGCTCCACTCGCTGCTGCTGCTCCGTTCCGCCCACCCAAGCCAGGCTCACTGGCGGTGCTCCTCGGGGCCCAGCCTCAGTGTCTGCCGCATGCCTGGAAGCCATTTTGTCTCCACGCTGCAAATCTGGCAAGCCACACCGCCTGCGTGCCACCATTTGACCCCACCTGCTCTGGCCGCCAGTGCCACCCACACCAACCACCGGTATCCGCGCACCCCAGCTCCACCGCGCCCCCAGCAGCTTCTCAGCTCTTCTGTCGCAGACAGCGCTGGCCGGCAACGCTTCACTCCGGTAAACTGCCTCCTTCCCTTGGTTAGCGGGTTCTGTACTTGGGTCTTCTGGTCCACTGGGACCCCAAAATCCAAGCGCTTGGTGACCCATTGTCCCCTGCTCCACTGGGACCACCCTCTGGATGACCAGGTCATCCTCCGGTTTTGAGAAGGAATAAAGACGTTCTTCCCTATATCTTAATCTCTGTTTCTGAACGATTGAGCAGGGAAATCAGGGACGTCCATTTCCTGTTCTTCGTTTCCGCCCGCCAATCAATTATGGGAAGTCGAACCTTTATACTAGCAGATGCCCTGAGCGCCTGTCTGTCTTGATACAAGTTGGGAAATGGGTTGTGGTGGCCCAGGAATAGTTAGGAACTTTTCTAAGCAGTCTGGTATCCCTCCAAATGCTCTCCCCATCAGCTGCCATTTATTTTCCCGCCAGCCACCATTTTGTGATGGCGCTCAGTCACTGCCTGGTGACATCACAGTCGCCATCTTGGCCCCCACCAGACTGCGATTTTGTTGGGTGGCTGCCCGGCCGCTCCGCACGGTCCTAAACGTGTTTGGCTTCTGGCTCCCTTTCCGGCCCGCTTGGGCACGCCCTAGGTGCTGCGGGAAACGCTGGGGCCGGACTGGGGCTGGGGCGACACCCTCTGTCTGCCCATGGGGAGTCCACGTTACCATTCTTGCCAGGCACCCGCCCCGGGATGTGCTCTTTGTGTGTGAGTGTAGGTTCGTCGCAGCTGACAGAACCTTAACATGGCATCTAAAGTTTTAATTCCAGAGAGAAACAGGCGGAGATGGAGCGTACACTCCGACTTTGCCAAAAGGCAGATCCCTGGTAGCTGGCGGGGGCGGCTCAGCCCTCTGGAGTGCCACCTAGGGGTGGAGGACTGCAACGATGACTACCTCCAGGAGCCTGCCTGAAGTGGGGCGAAGCCACGCCCACTCATCAGACTGTGCCCAGCGTATGGCCAGGAGGGCCACTGGAACAGTGCCCTTGGAAAAGGCCCTCGCCTGCTCAAGCCTCCTCAAGCGCACATCACTAAGCTGTCCAGGGTAACCTCCAATTCTCACTGCAGCTATGCACCCACCTGCCCCCCTTCCGATGGACTCCGACTTCTCCCAACCTGGGGCCCCTGAAGACGCCCCTTGACAGCAGGAAGTCGCTAGAGTCCAATTGTCATCTCTTATCCCTACCATCAAAAGGCCGGGATGATAAGTTGGGTCCTGCACTTATGTGACTTTGCGTCACATGACCTCTGCACCGGCAAGGGGGGGCCTAAACCCCTGCGAGAATTGAGCGTTCCTGCGAGTATAACCCCCATCTCGCGAGATGCATACCTTGAAAAGGAGAGCCCGCGTCCTCTAGCTTCAGACAGGTGCGCGGGCCCCACGGTGCCTCGCTCTGATCCCCGGGAGAGCCGTGCCATTAAAACTTTACATGCCACGTGTACCGGACCTCTCTCGTGTTTTTCACACTCCGCCATACTCACTTATTTTTTATTTTACTAGCATAATTTTTTAATTTTACTTAACAGTGGCACATGCTTGAAATCTCAGCATTCAGGAGGCTGAGACAGGAGGATCTTGGTTAGTGGACAGCCTAAGCTACTACTTAGTGAGGCCCTTTGCAACTCATTGAGACCCTGTTTCAAAATAAAGAATAAAAAATCGGGCAGGGGATGTAGCTCAGAGGTCGAATGCCCCTGGGTTCCACTGCCAGACCCGCAAAAAAAAAAAAAAAAAAAAAAAAATTCCCCAGAACCATAAAAAAAATGGACAATTTGTACCAGTATTGGGAATGGCCTAGGAAGATTTGAGAAAGCTATGATTATTAATATATTTCAAAAATTGGGCGAGGGGCAAATCTGTGCAAGGACTTGGTTTCTGCCTAAAAGCAGGCAACTATTCCAATGTAAATTAACATAGCTAGACGTAATTAACAAGTCCATAGGAGAGGAGAACTAGGCCTGTCTCTCTCTAAAGACAGATCTACATGATTAGATAAGCTAGCTAAGATGGTAGGAGGGGTCGATTTTCATCAAAGCAGCCGCCTTGCCACACCTTACTGGGGAAGGTACCTTACAGGGACGGTCACTACATCAGAATTATGCAAACAAGATGGAGGCCATGGGTATAAAAGGTCCTGTCCCCATGTGATCCCTTTGGTGTATCCATTCGAGTCACCCCTCCATGTCAGTCTGGTATGGAGCTGTACTTATCCTCTGTATTTCTATCTTTTAAATAAACTTAAATCTTCAGCAACTGTCCAAGCTATGCATATTTATTCTTAGCTTAGGACAAGAACCCGCGGTTTTATTTCTGTTTTTTGGTTATTTTGGGTTTGGTTGTGGTTTGAGAGAAAGTGCGTCCGGGACCCTAACAGGGGTCCCCGGGAACAGTTTCTCCAAAACCATACTCTCCCAATCTGTAACACAATTCACAGGAAAAAGAATAACAGAAAATAGGCTTTTCTCATAAAATTGACAGAAATTTAAAAATTTGACAATGTCCAGCATAGGTGAGAGCATAAGAGAACAAGTGTTAATAGCACCATGGGGGAGCGTTAATAGTCTTTATGGCATCTCCCATTAAAAGTGCATCTAGCCAGAGCCGGGTGTGGTGGGGAACACTTGTAATCCCAGCATTTGGGAGGCTGAGACAGGAGGATCTCGGTTAGAGGCCAGCCTCAGCTACTTAGGTCCTTTGCAACTCAGTGAGACCCCTGTTTCAAAATAAAGAATAAAAAATATGGTTGGGGGTAGGGGGGTGTAGCTTTAAGGTAGAATGCCCCTGGGTTCCATTCTCAGACCCGTAAAAAAAAAAAAAAAAGAAAAAGAAAAATGCTTATGGCCAGGTGGTTGCACGTGCCTACAATCCCAGTACTTGGGAGGCTGAGGCAGGAGGCTTAGCAATTTAGATACTATTTCAAGATAAAAATAAAACAGAGGTGAGTATCTAGCTCAGAGGTAGAATGCCATAGGGTCCAATCTATCTTCCCTCTCTGGAAGAAACAGATCAGTGTGAGACTTTGTACAAGTCCCGCCCTCCCCTTCTTACACACTTCCTACATGTGCGCACACCAGCTACGTGTGTGCTTGGGGTCTTATTATCTTCTATGCATTTTCCTTTTAAAAGTAGGCATCTCAGCCAGGTCTGTTGACACACGCCTGGAATCCCAGTACCTGGGAGGCTGATACAGGAGGATCACAGGTTCAAGACCAGCCTCCGTGATTTAGTGAGGCAACTTCGCAAGATCCTGTTTCCAACTAAAAAATAAAATAAGGCCAGGGGTGTTGCTCAGAGGTACAATGCCCCTGGGTTCAGTCCTCAGCATAAATAAATAAATAATAAATAAATAAATACAAATAACTAGTTGGGGTTGGTATATCAGGTTCTCCTGGCACAGCCAGCTCTGTCGTTCCTCTGTTACATATGTTTGAGCTCCCGGCACCTGAGGCCTGGAATTGATTTAGCTCTCCATTTTAGACAGTCCTGGGTTTTCCCCGAACCGGCCTTTAGCTGAGTGTCAAGAGCACAGCATGTTCTATCCTTGTTAACTTAACCTCTGTGTTGTTTTTTTTAAAAAATCAAATTTGAAAGGACAGGGAGCCTAGAAAGCTTGTGATATGTAAATATTTAGCCAGCCAGGCAGGGGTAGTAAGCATTTTCTCTTGTAACACAAAACATGATTTATTTGCTCAAGCTGTATTCTTGTTTGATCATCTATCAGTTTCTTATCAGCTATGTCGTGAGACGTAATGTAGGGCGTGGGGGCATCAAGAACTCTGCCGGACACTGCAGGGTCGCCGAGACCGGAGAAGACAGTCTTCGGGAGGGGATTATGGTAAAACAGCCTTTCTATATACAGCCCATTTTCTCCAAGGACTTTAACCTTTCTCCCCCAGCCTAGGCGAGCAGGTAAGCTTCAGAGGAGGAATCTTTGCAGGTGTAGAACAACTAGGTGTGTCTCTTTACCAGGCCCACAATAAGTTATTGTTTTCTGCCCAATGTGTGTGTGCGTGTGTGTGTGTGTTTCCAGGGATTAAACCTACCTTGAACTACACCTTAGCCCTATTTTACTTTTTTTTTTTTACCAACCAAATGGGGTTTTACTATGTTGCTGAGTCTTCCTAAATTGCCGAGGCTGACCTCAAACCTGGGATCTTCCTATTTTAGCCTCTCAAGCCTTGAGATTAGAAGCAGGCTGCCACCGTGCCCGGCTCCGTTCAATGCATTTCTGCGTTGAAGGGGCAAACAGAAAAGTGATATAATGGTGTTCATTGAAGAGCATGTTTAAGACAAAACCCCAACCAAAACCAAGAGAAAAATACAGGATGAAACCTTTCTGCCCCGCGGCATCGTGTGGCTCTCAACTCTAAAAATTAGGTCTGACAGCTGGACATGGTGGCGCACTCTTGTAACCCCAGCATTCCGAAGGCTAAGACTGAGGATCGCGGTTCGAGGACAGCCTCAGCTACTTCATGAGACCCTCGGCAACTTAGTGAGACCCTGTTTCAAAAATAAAGAATAAAAAATAGGGCTGGGGGTGTAGCTAAGAGGTAGAATACCCCTAGGTTCTATCACCAATACTGCCTCCCCCCCCAAAAAAGAATTGGGTCTGATAAACTGGATCAGCTAATGAAATTTGAAGCTAACAGTTGAGGAGATAGAAAGGAAATAGGCAGATAGGGAAAAGGCCTCGGTAGAAAAAGTTAATTTCCTGAGTTTCCTGAGGGGCGACAAATATCTGAAATTCCAGAGGCTCAGAGATAAGAGGAACCAGAGCTTCACAAAGCCATCTGTTTATTAATCAACAAACCCAGGAGCCAGCACAGAGCAAGTTGGACACTACTACTGAATGAAAGGAGATGAGACCCTTCAAAGGACTTACAAATACCCTATGCAAATCCTGAGAGCTGCTTCCCAGAATTCCTGGGATCCCAAAACTCACCCTAACCAAAAGAGGACTAGCAGGCATTGGCAAAGCCCCTAGTCAGATAGCAAAAGGGGGCTTTTCCCTCTCGGGACCCCCTTCCCCTTTGGGAATCTGTTCTCTCTCTCGCAGGTCATGTTAGCCCTGAGAGAAGGCAGAGAGAAACTGATGGCACGTGGCCCGGGCTGCTCTCGGGTAGAGACCTGAAGGCCTCTGCTGGACATCAAGGCTGACCAGGGCCCCTAGGGGTGACCTGCACCTCTTTTCTGGCAGATCGTGTGGACTCTGGGAGAAAGTAGTTTGCAACTGATGGCACTTGGCTCGGGCGACACTCGGGTAGTGACCTAAAGGCAACTACTGGACACCAGAAAAACTGACAGCCCGAGTGGTGTTCTGCCTCTTTTCCTTCTGGCAGATCGCGTGGACTCTTGAAGAAAGCAGCCTGCAACTGAAGGCAATTCGGCTTGGGCTACTCTCAAGTATTGTCCTGAAGGCAGCTGCTGGACCCCAGAATTCCAGCCCCTTTGGGGGTGTTCAGCCACCCTTCCCCCATTCCCTGCTGCTTCCAATAAACCTTTTACTCCCCTTCCGGAGGCCTGCGGGTGTCATTCTTCGCTCACCGTAGACAAGAACCCTGTATGGAGATACTGAGTTTCTTCTCAAGAAACCCCAGGTTTCTTCTCAAGAAGCCCCCCCGTTTCATGTTGGGGGCTCAGAAGAAACCCCCGTTTCACAGTGATTTGAAGGATTATGGAGATCTGTCATCAATGCATGATTTCTGAACCAAGGACGACACCTGTAGAGTGTCCTCAGAGACCCTGCGGGTCAGGGGAGCTGGACGGCACAGTCCCAGAGGGCAGCACATGCGCCGCTCCAAGAACAGTGTCCTGGATTGCTCCCAAACGGCGGCACTGTTCCTGGACTGCGGTGGTCACAGAGGGGCAGCTCTTACTGTTAACATCTCTACCTTGAAATTTATCTCCTCAGAAATACTCATTGCAAAATGTCTCCATCCACAGATCAGGCCTCCCCATCCCAGGCCTGTGGCTGCTTTTCTTTTTTAGTACTAGGGATTGAACTCAGGGCTGAGTTCTATCTCTGCACTGCACTCCCAGCCCTTTTTATTTTTTTATTTTGAGAACAAGGTCTTGCTGCTGACGGTTTCACCAAGTTTCCAAGACTGGCCTCAAACCTGAGGCCCTCCTGTCTTAGCCTCCTCCACTGGGATTATAGGCAAGTGCCATTCCTGAGTTTCATTTTGTTTTTTTTTCCTTTTTCCCCTTCCTTCCTTCCTTCCTTCCTTCCTTCCTTCCTTCCTTCCTTTTCCTCCTCTTCCTCCTCCTCCTCTTCCTTATTTTTCTTCTTCTCCTGTCTTTCTTCTTTCTTTGTTTGTGATATTGGGGATTGAACCCAGAGTCCTCTGAGATACACCCCCAGCCTGATTTTATTTTACTTTTTGTTTTTGGCTCATGGTCTGGCAACCTGTTGCTGAACTGGGCTGCGGTCCTTTGCTCCCTGGCCCCTGGGAGCCGAGCCTGCGTGCTTCTGTAGGGTCGGCCAGCTTCATGCCTGCAGTTTCTTGTCTCTCTTGAGTCTTTCTTAAGATAGGCTGATGGGACTGAGTTTCCTAGAACTTACTGTCCTGCCCATGTTTACACAATTGAAGATCTCTTTCCTTCTTTTGTTGAGCTCCTTATCTTCATCTTTTCTTTTTCTTTCTCCTCAAAAACGACATCCTTTTAAGAGGTGGACTCTGAGGTTTGAAATAAGTGACTCTGAATGACCTCAGGCAAGTTTACTTATCTTGGTATGCCTGGGTCCTTACCAGCACTAAGAGGTTAACAATACTATCTACTTCTTATGGTCCTTGGGAGGATAAGTGCCCTACTGTACTACCTAGAATAGAGACCAGGCACAGGACACACAGTGAACCTTAGTCCCTACTGTTATTACCATTGTCCTTTCTTCTGTTCCAGGCAACACACATCCAGTGCCTTCTCTCTGATGGGCCCATGGCGGCTCCAGGGATGATAGGGGTGGTCCCTGTATCTATGAGGAGACCGGCCACTGGGTGAGAGCAGCTGTCACGGCCTCCAGAAGTCCCAGATCAACTGCTTCTGTAGTGCCTATAGCTACCTTAGGCCTCTTGTAAACGGAGACCTGGCAATGGAGCTGAGCATTGTAGAAAAGAAGTGTTGGCCGGGCCCAGAGTCAGGGGTGGGTGTACCCAGCAACGGGGCCTGCAGGCATGAAGGAGTGGTTCTATTAGTTTGTTGGGGCTTCCATAATAAAATACCATAGATGCAAAGGCTTCAACAACCCAGAGCCTTCAGAGTACTTCCTTGAGGTTGAGGAAGTACTAGTCAAAGCCCGAGGTGTCAGCAGGGTGGGTTCCTTAGAGGCCTCCCTCTCTGGAAGCAGATGCCCTGATTGCTACGTCCTCCTGTGGTCTTTCCTTTGGGTGCACAAGTCACTGCTGTCCTAATCATCTCCTTATTCTCTTCCTCCTTCTTTACACTGGAGATTTAACCCAGGGGCGTTCTATTTCTAAGCTATGCCCCAGCCCTATTTTATTTTTATTTTAAAATAGGGTCTCATTAAGTTGCTGAGGGCCTTGCCAAGTTGCTGATACTGGCTTAAAATTCGCCGTCTTCCTGTCTTGGTCTCCTAAGTACTGGGATTACAGGCATGGACCACCACACCTGCTGCGTCCTAATCTCTTCTTAGAAGGAGGCCAGCCACATTGAGTGTGCCCTCATTTTACCCCCTCCAGCCTCCAAATACAGTGACACTGTGAGATCTTAGGACTTGGGCATCTGAATTTGGGCAGCATACAATTCAGTCTGTAACAGAAGCTCTGTTAGGGATCGAAGGCATCTGCTGTATCTGGATGAGTGTTCTGGGAGGAGCCCAGAATGTTATCAGGGCCCAGATGCCCAAAGCCAGACCTCTCCTCGGGCTGTGGAGAGAATGGCAGTCTGGAGGAGAAGCCCAGATTCCACGTCCGGGGAGACACTGATTGGAATTCTGGTTCTCTTCCAACCGCACCCCAAGCCCAGCCAGCGTGGGAGTTAAAGAGCAGTGACAACTTGCCAGCAGTAAGAGGGGTCCTCCCATCAGGGCGCCAGGGCGGCAGTGGGAGGCCAGGCAGCCGGCTGGGCTCAGCCTGGGGCGGCCTCTACTATGACACCATCAGCCAGCAGCTTGCACCCAGAGAGGTGAAGAGGCTGCCTGGCTTTCCACTCCCACCTGGCAGCACCCTCTTGGCATCCCTGGCATAATCCCCCCTCTCCTGACTGGATTTTGTAAAGAAGAGAACGGCCTCCCTCTAGCTCACCTACCAGGTAGGAGCATTGAGGAGATAGAAAGGAAATAGGCAGATAGGGAAAAGACCTCCGTAGAAAAAGTTAATTTTCTGAGTTTCCTGAGGGGTGACGAATATCTGAAATTCCAAAGGCTCAGAGATAAGAAGGACCAGAGCTTCACAAAACCATCTGGTTACTAATCAACAAACCCAGGAGCCACCACGAGAGCAAGTCTGGCACTCCTGAAAGGAGGCTCTTCAAAGGACTTGCAAATACTTTATGCAAACTCTGAGAGCTGCTTCCCAGAATTCCCAGGAATCCCAAAGTCACCATAACCAAAAGAGGACTTGCAAACATTGGGCAAGCCCCTAGCGGACCAACAAATTGGGTTTTCCCTCTCGGGCCTCCCTCCCCTTTTGGGGAGCTGTTCTCTCTCTCACAGGTCGTGTTAGCCCTGAGAGAAGGCAGAGAGAAACTGATGGCACGTGGCCCGGGCTGCTCTCGGGTAGTGACCTGAAGGCCTCTGCTGGACATCAAGGCTGACCAGGGCCCCTAGGGGTGACCTGTACCTCTTTTCTGGCAGATTGTGTGGACTCTGGGAGAAAGTAGTTTGCAACTGATGGCACTTGGCTCGGGCGACACTCGGGTAGTGACCTGAAGGCAGTTACTGGACACCAGAGACCCGACAGCCCCAGTGGTGTTCTGCCTCTTTTCCTATTCCCTTCTGGTAGATCGCGTGGACTCTTGAAGAAAGCAGCCTGCAACTGAAGGCAATTTGGCTTGGGCTACTCTCAAATAGTGTCCTGAAGGCAGCTGCTGGACCCCAAGAGTTCCGACCACTCCTTTGGGGGTGTTCGGCCACCTTTCCCCATTCCCTGCTGCTTCCAATAAACCTTTTACTCCCCTTCCTGAGGCCTGTGGGTGTCATTCTTCGCTCACCATAAACAAGAACCCTGTAAGGAAATGCTGAGTTTCTTCTCAAGAAACTCCGTTTCATCTATGATGAAACTCCAGGTTTCTTAGGAATCCCCCGTTTCATCTTGGGGGGGCTCAGAAGAAACCCCCGTTTCAGGAGCACCCAGCAGCTCACTGCTGGTGACAGGCAGAGAATGATATAATTACCCCTCCACTTTTAGATTCCTGCTCAGATGTGAGCATTTTGGGTGCAAAAAGACACACTGCTCAGAGGAGCTGCTTGGTTTTGGGCGGTTCCTGTTTGGACCGGGGGCTCAGTCGGGATCCTGCTTCGCCTCTGACTTGTTTCTGGCAGAGCCCTCTGGCCAGGTCACTTCAACTCGCATCTCTCCGAGGCTCGGGATCCTCTGTTTTAATGTGGGGATAATCAAAGAGAAACGTCCAGCACACTGGTGAAGATTCAGTAATGAATTAATATGCATGTATAAAATATGTATCACACATGCACACACATACACAAAGAAGCCTTTGTAGTTGTCTAAGCACTACACAAATATTCATTCTTTGGATTAAAAAGCATATTACTAAACAAATACAAGGCAAGTTTTATTTTATTTTATTTTTGTGTGTGTGTGTGGTACTCGGGGTGGAACCCAGGGGCTTTCTACCTCCGGGCTATACTCCCAGACCTATTTTATACTTTATTTGGAAACAGGGTCTCACTAAGTTGCTGAGAGCCTCACTAAGTAGCTGAGGCTGGCTTTGAACCTGCGCGATCCTCCTGTCTCAGCCTCCCAAGCGCGGGGATTACAAGCTTGTGCCATCATGCCTGGCACAAGGCAAGGTTTTACATTTTGTAATTTTGGTGACTTGCTATCTTAGGAGGAAAAAGGGTAGCAGTTTTGCATTTTCTTTTCTTTCTTCCTTTTCTTTCTCTTTTCTCTCTCTCTCTCTCTCTCTCTCTCTCTCTCTCTCTCTCCTCTCTCTCTCTCTCTCTCTCTCTTTGGTACTGTGGTTTGAACTCAGGGGCATTTTGCTTCCAGCTAAACTCAGACCTTCTTACTTTTATTTTATTTTTTATTTTTTGGTGGTACTGGGGTTCCTGGAAGCCCTTTTACCTCCGGGCTACACTCCCAGACCTATTTTATATTTTTGAAACAGGGTCTCTTAAGCCAGCACGGCTGGCTTCGAACCTGCGTGATCCTCCTGTCTCCGCCTCCCAAGCGCAGGGATTACAAGCGTGCGCCACCATGCCCGGCCTTACTTTTCTTTTGAAGTAGGGTCTCACTAAGTTGTTGAGGGCCTTGCTAAGTCACTGAGGCTGGCCTTGAACCTGTGATCCTCCTGTCTCAGCCTTCCAAGTCCCAGGATTACAGGTGTGGGTCACTGTGCCCAGCAGTTAGTAGTTTTGATTCTCATCCCCGCTCAGATTTGCCTGTGGGCCTTGGGCAAGGCATTCGCCAGCTTTGCTTTCCCCATACAGCTCTGTGATCTGGAAAAGTCTCTCCCCTCCGCTCCCCTTTGATGCCCCTTCTTTCCTCAGATGCTCTAAGGAGTTTGATGGTGTCCCTGAAACTTGCCAGGAAGAGAGAAAGTGTGCGGCTCTCATCTGGATGGGTTTGGTAAGCAAAACAATCTCTTTCCTCTGCTCTTGACAACCAGAGTGACAACCCAGCGCTGTGTTTAAACAAGTTAATATGTATGTTCCTTGACATAAGGAAGCGCTCTAATCATGCAATCCAGCTTGCGTGTCATTTGGTTTGGAGATTTTATTGAGTACTACTAATCTTGACATATTTTCGTTGGCACCACATTCTTGGTATAGTGGGTTAGCAGTGGAATAGTTTGCAGACTTTGAGAAACAAAATCCTCATTTAATGGTTTAGTTTGGCTACATTTTGAAAATATACAAAAACATAATGTGCTTTATTTTATAGTTTTTTTCCCCCCTCAACTGTGGCTTTGCTGTTTGTTATTTTCCCTTTTTCTCAGCACCCTTTCTTTTCTCTGTGCCTGTCTCTCTGTCTCTTTTTAATGCTCCAGCTGCAGCGGTCTACACAGGACAAGCCAGAGAAAGACGCATGAGTTGGAGAACTGATTGGACTGCAGGCAGAAGGGTCTTCTCTGAGCTACTTGAGATCAGAGTGTGTTGATGAGTGCGCGTGTAAGTCCTTTTCACTCTTAACTACGTTATGTGAGACCACAATACCTACATCAAAGTACATCTAAAAAGAAAAAGAGAGAGCCGGGCGTGGTGGCGCACGCTTGTAATCCCAGCATTTGGGAGGCTGAGACGAGGATCATGGTTCGCGGCCAGCCTCAGCTACTTAGTGAGGCCCTCTGCAACTCAGTGAGACCCTGCTTCAAAATAAAGAATAAAAAATTGGGCAGGGGGTGTAGTTTGGAGGCCGAATGCCCCTGGGTTCCATCCCCAGACCTGCAAAAAAAAAAAAAAAAAAAAAAAAAAATTAAAAAAATAAAAAAATAAAAAGAGAGAGAAAAAGATATGTGTTGATTCCTGGTCCTAACTTTTGGGCATTAGTGCAGAACTTCCAAGGTTACCAAGCCAAGCTAGCAAGCAGTGAAAGGCCTGAGGCTTCCCAGCAGAAGCACCTGAACAAAGTGTGCAAGTAGACTTCAGTGGATACCAGGGCCTCCCCACCAGGTCACCGCCTGTGACATCACATCCAGCCGAGAGGTCACCGGGCCTCCAGCTCCTGGCTCCCGCCCTCCTCCCTCCTCCTGCCTCTGGCTGTTCTTAACCAGGAACAATATTTAGAAAGCAGAGCTGGTTCAGGCAGCCCTCTCAATTACTTTGGCTGGACCCTTCCAGAGTACATTTTGCTATCTCTTTGTGATGTAAACAGGGGCGCTTTCAGTTGGCAGGGGATGCTCTTTCTGCTTTAATTACACAAGGCTTGATTATAGTCCCAGGATCTGGAAACAGCACCGAGTTCTTTGGAGAACTTCACAGGGATTTTTTTTTTGTTGTTGTTATGACATAGTTTATCTGTGGGGAACAACATCAAGAAAAAAAAATAAAGTAAGGCAAAGGCATTTCGAAAGAGAAAATAATCCCACTATTTATGCTAGCATTTCAGTCTTGATTGAGTAGATCACAAAATCAGAGCCTTTTTTAGGAAGGAGGGATGTCTCAAACTGCTGTACTCATATGGATAGTGGTGGGAAAATCTAGATAAATACTAATGGATGGATGTGGGTGGAGACAGATAAGAAAGGAAATGTTTTTACTTAGGAGAGCGGTAAGAAAGCGTTGGGCTGTATCGCACTGAATTCTCAAGTGCCCTAATCAGCCCCCATCCCCACCAGGGAGGGTTATACTCTAAGATGTATAAAATGTAATAGTCTGGCTATCACAATCACTGTGAA
The DNA here is from genome assembly GCF_963383645.1 of Muscardinus avellanarius. Classification (NCBI taxonomy): domain Eukaryota; kingdom Metazoa; phylum Chordata; class Mammalia; order Rodentia; family Gliridae; genus Muscardinus; species Muscardinus avellanarius. The sequence continues at coordinate 87,884,827 of NC_137799.1, forward strand.
CTTCATTATGATGTGAGAATGTAATGCACAAAAAAACGTATAAAAAAGAGAAACCAAATCACAGAACTGCCAAGGTGATAGAGAGACAGAGGAGGAAAGGGAAGGCTGTTTTCTCTGTTCTAAAATGTGCTTTGATAGGTAATTCTGATGTACAGTAGGTATTAAATAGAGCAACGAGAAGATGTTTTGTTTTAGATTACTGCTAGAGTGAGATTTTCCCCACGGCACTAATAATCCAGCAGCTTTTGAAAGCCTATATCCCAGCTGGGCGTGGTGGCGCACACTTGTAATCCCAGCATTCGGAAGGCTGAGACGGGAGGATCATGGATTGTGGACAGCCTCGGCTACTGAGGCTCTTTGCAACTCAGTGAGACCCTATTTCAAAATGAAGAATAAAAAATAGGGCTAGGGTGTAGTTCAGAAGTAGAATGCCCCTGGGTTCCATCCCCAGTGTCGGGGGAAAAAAAAAAAAAGCCTATATCCCCTCCCAGGATCCCAGCTCAATCCTGGTATAAGGTCTTTGGAGAGGAGAAAATCGCCCTTCCAGAGGGCATGTGAGTCCTCTTAGAAGAGAGGTTCACTGTGCTTTTGTATTTTTATTTTTATTTCTGATGGGGAGAAAGATATTAAATCTTGCCTAGCCCTTTAGAAATAGGGGTTTCTACAGGGGTAAAATATGGGATTTCTAGACTGTTTTTTTTTGTAATTGAGCAATCCATTCAAATAGCCCTTTCTGTACATTTGCTGGTTGGAAATCCAGGGCCCTCCAGTTGGGCCTAACATCTCGCTGTCTGCACCGTGTAGGATGTACAATCCTTGTCTAATGGTGTGCTCACACACTTCAAGGCTGTCACAGAAACAATAATAAGAGGCTTGTTGTTGAAACCACATCATTCTCATCACAGTGGAAAAAAGCTTTGGAGCGTTGTTAGATTTGAGCCTGCCCAAGTTATTTTATTCATGTTAAAATTAAAGGAGATGAGAAACATATTGAAGAGGGGACAGAAGTTAATTTACATCTGCCCCTTTCGCTTCTGCAATATTTAAATGACTGTCTCCCCACCCCCCTTCTGGCTGGAGGGGGAGTTCTCTCTGGTAAGCCTCCTCCCTTCTCTACGGAGTTTTTTTCTTTCAATTTGTTAAGATGCTGAAATCTGCTTTTGTGTGATTTATGAAGCAACTTGAAGCGATTAGTTTCACAGTGCATGAAAATTCCTCAGGTTCGGGGGCCGGCCAATCTGTTCCACTGTTTGTCGTGGACCGGCTGGGAACTTGAGCAGCTCGGAGCCATAAGGAGATTGTGTTGAGTTATTAAACACTTGTGGTAAAGCTGCTTATTGTTAATTCCCCGATGTCCTGCAGAAGCGATAGGATAAAATCAGATCGGATTAGATCAAAGAGCCTGGGAGCCAGCCTTTGGAGCGATTCATTGAGTCAATAAAGAGACCTCCTGACAGGGGGAGAGAAGGCCGGCTGGTAGCCCCGGGATTAAGGTGGGGGTGGGAAAGAAACAACAGTTTATTCGTCTAGATTTCGCCTTCTTCTGAAGTCTAATTCTCCTCTCAAACACTTCAGCCACGCTCGCCAAAGGGTACAAACATTTCTTTAGGATTTCATTACTCCGGTAAGGCCATTAGAAAGTAGGTTATTTACACACACACACACACACACACACACACACACACACACACTGAAATAAAAAGACCCCAAAGAACAACAACAAACTTCTATTTTATATATTTCCACAAAAGCAATTTAGGTTTAGGTGATTCCCCCAGAAACATTAGTCCCTTATAAGTTAATCTGCAAAACTTCCTGTTGTCCTTTTGTGTGGAGAAATAATAGAGAAATGGCAAAAGGCCAAAGTCTAGCTCCACCCCTCTTTGTAATCCCCCTCCCACCTCTCCACTCCCCGCCCCATGCCAATAATTACCAAGCATTGTGTATTAAGAGGTCTGATATGTCCTGCTTCATCCATGATTAACACTCACGCCGAGGCCTGCCCTTTCATCTCTTGGCCCCACCAAACCCTGCAACAGGAGCGAAGCCCATCAGAACGTGGACCCCGGAGCAGGAGGAAAACGACGGATAGGGCAAATTAAGAACGCGAGTCCCTCAATGGTTATTGACCTTAATGGCGTTATAAAAATGGTGTCGGCTTTTACTGGGAATCATTTATATTCTGAATTAAATAAGGATATGTATCTATAAATCCATTCTATAAAACTTAATTTTCCATCTAGATATGCTGATGACTTCGGGCCGGCATACCTTTACCGGTTGTTAATTACTGCGGGATGGTTTAACACTATTTTCCGAATCAGCATGCATACCTAAAATGACTGCAATCCAATTTAACACATTATTAGTGATGATTATTGTCATAGATAAATTAGATCGAACAGAAAATAACCTTCATCCTTAGCATGTTTTAGCTCTCAGAATTAATGTGATTTGGTGAACACATATAAATAAAAATCTGATGAGTCCCCGCTGACTGCGAGGCCTGCTGGTGGTAAAGTGTATCAATTTCATGCAGATGATGGATTCCTTAAGCATTCAATGATAATCATGCTTGATTTGACAAGACTTTCTCATGCTATTTTAGGGCCTTAATTTTCTGTGAAGTTCTGTCAAGTGTTCATCAAGCACCCACTTATCTCCGTATCTTAACCTGGCAGCCAATCACAAGGTTGCCTAACAGTACAGCTCCCGAGCGCCAGCCCATTAATATTCAAGTCACGTGACTGTCCAAGGAGAGAAACCAATCAATGGCTGATTAACATTCAGGTCACATGACTCCCGAGGAGAGTAAATGAGTTACACAGTAAGACATCAAACAAATTTTCATCTTGAAAGAGTGATTGCTTTTTCTGCCGCTGTGATGTTTGTCAAATTCGCTCTAGCCTTGTCCAATTAAGCTCCATGAGCTGAATTAATAATGAAGAGATGTAAGCACCGTGCCAGCATGGGAGCCGCGAGCAAGGCTGCGGAATAAGAACTGCTAAAAAAAAAAAAAGACTTAGAATGATTGAAAAATCACATCTGGATAACTGGAATAATTGCTTTTGCAATCTCGGTGCTGTTTTGTAATCTCGAGTGCCAAGTGTGAACCCGAGCAGGCTGGGCTGGGGCTCTCAGTTGGTGTTCTGCTTCAGAGACGAGTGTGGTGGTGTGCAGTACAGGATGCTTTTAAAGGCATTACACAAATACATGTTAATTAGATTATTGTTTTTGACGGTAGTAATGGACTTCATTTGCACAGCCAATTATGTTCTGTTTTTTTTTTCCCTAAGGGATATGATCTCTCTCAGAAGAGGGGAAGGAGATTGTGCCGTATTCTTGCATCCTGGCTGGGGAAAGGACTGGACCAGGTACCTTAGAAAAGATCTGTGTGCTGGTGTGTGTATGGGCATGTAGGGTGTGAGTGTGTTTGATCAACCATCGGCGATGGATCAATTAAATTCGCGGAAGGGTTCGAAAGTGCACCGGTGAGCCCAGTGAAATCTGACGTTCTCTTGCCGTGGCTAGCTCGTGACGGCCTTCTTGGCCTTCTTGGCCGTTATGGAGGAAGCTCTACTCAGTCATCAGGCAGTTGCATTTGGGCACAGATGCACTCCTGAATTCAGGTGACATGTTTAGAACAGAGGCCCTCTGACTAATAAAGCTTTCATTCCTTCCCTGAAGGGAGTGAGACTTGACTAATGGTTTATTGGAATTATCAAAGAGTGTCAAATCCCACTTAATAAGTTCCAGCATGAAATTAGCTAAATTCCCGAAGGCCTTTCTAAAACAATATAGTCAAATAAAAGGTGTTGGGCATGCTGGAAAGAGTGTTAAAGGCAGTTACTTGGAAGTGAGGAGAAATAAATCTAGCCGTAGGCAGGAGGCAATGTTTACGTATCCAGTTAATAACCTTCTTAATGGGACTTCTTGGCTTGGTGACTCCCAAACGCACGGGAAGGAAATGGAGATGTGCGACACTGAGTAGGTGAAGGGCCGTAAGTCAGTTCCCAGCACTGCTAGCCAAGGATAGAAACTGCAGAGAGAGAAGCAATAAATTTATTTATTTATTTATTATTTATTATTTATTATTTATTTATTTATTTTTTTTTTGCGGGTTTAGGGATGGAACCCAGAGGCATTTGACCTCCGAGCTACTCCCTCTGCCCAATCTTTCTCTCTTTCCTTCTTTCTTTCTTTCTTTCTTTCTTTCTTTCCTTTCTTGGTGGTACTGGGGTTCCTGGAAGCCCTTCTACCTCTGGGCTACACTCCCAGACCTATTTTTACATTTTTATTTGGAAACAAGGTCTCCTAAGCCAGCGTGCGCGGCTGGCTTCGAACCTGTGTGATCCTCCTGTCTCTGCCTCCCAAGTGCGTGGATTACAAGCGTGCATCACCACGCCAGGCTTTATTCTTTATTTTGAAACAGGGTCTCACTGAGTTGCAGAGGGCCTCACTAAGTAGCTGAGGCTGTCCGCGAACTGCCATCCTCTGGTCTCAGCCTCCCAAATGCTAGGATTACAAGCGTGTGCCACCACGCCCGGCCTTATTTATTTATTTTTGGTGGTACTGGGGGTGGAACCCAGAGGCTTTCTACCTCCGGGCTATACTCCCAGACCCATTTTATATTTTATTTGGAAACAGGGTCTCACTAAGTTGCCGAGAGCCTCACTAAGTAGCTGAGGCTGGCTTCAAACCTGCGCGATTCTCCTGTCTCAGCCTCCCAAGCGCGGGGATTACAAGCGTGCGCCAACACGCCCAGCAGAAGCAATGAATTTAAAAGCCCCAGCACTCAGAGAGAGCAGAGGAGAGACAGGTCATGCATCTGGGCGGGGAGGGAACCGAGGTAGAAGAGGAACAACGGTGGACAGAGCTGGACCATCATAATGTAATTAAAACCCACTAAGGCAAAGGAAGAAGGGACTCCGCCCCTTCCTGTGAGTGGCTTTCTCGGTGAGGTCCGAAAGGGGGCATGTTCTAGAAATACAATTTGTGGGTTTGTTTATATAAAAGCAAAAGTTGGGATCCCAACCACTAAGGTTCAAATCCAGTTTCCGAGATGTGTGGAAAGGCGGCTCTGAGTGGATATGGAAAGACCCATGTAGCTGGCATAACGCAGGCTTACGGGATATTCCTCTCCTACACCATCAGCCCCCACTCGCCACAGAGTTGTAGCCGGAGCTCCTTACAGCCCGCTCACCCTTAGCGGACCCCCTTCCTGCCAGCACCCCCACTTGAGAGCCCCTGCGCAATGGAAGGCTCCGCTGTGTCCTCAGTCTGCCTCACCCGCTCTGAATAAAAGATTATTGCACTTTCTGCATAACTTTACATAATTAATAGTTTTCCATGCAAACTATTGTTGGTCTTAATTGTTGCTTCAACAGCTGTTTTCATTCAATAGTAAAGCCCGCTGTGTCTAATCCTTTGAGCCCCACTATTGATCACGAGGAGGAAGCCAGCCGCTCTGGAGGAAGAGTTCCCTGCCAAGCCAGGGAACCCTCGCGAAGTTACTTGAAAAATCAGGCCTGCCGTGGGACTGGTTGTGTAGCTAATCCATTAGGCTTTTCAAAAGAGCCGTGCTCTGTACTCTTATGGCCAAATTGACCCAACAACCAATCAATGCCTTTATTTGCTGAGTGGCTGCCCCTGAAGGGTCTCCTGGCCAGGTCCAAGTGGTAATCAAAGCCTCCCATCGGTCCTGGGGTCCTGATGACATAAATGGCCAAACTTACAACGCGGCTGGCCCGAGTCCAGTCACACCATTTTGAAGATACAAAGAGGCTGTGTTGCGCGGTGGAATTCGTTTTCTTGTTTACTTCCTTCCAGAAACAACAGCAGCAGCATCAGCACGCTCAGTGCATCGGATCAGACCGCGGGGTTGACAGAAGCTTGGCGTGGCTTGCCAGCTTTCCACATGAAACGCTGGCTTTCTTCTCCCACACCCCCTACCGTTTGTGTCGCTGCCAATTGTAGCACATCAGAGCGGCCATTGAGATAATGACCGTGAAGTCTCATGATATACTTTGATGAAGTGTAACATTTTTTAAAGGATTTTTTTTTTTTGTCTGTGCCAAAATGATCTCAAGGCAGCTGACTAAAAATCGCCCCATCAAAATCAAGGCTGATGAACAGCAGGCGGAGGCGTGAGTCTCCCCGGAGAAGATGGGGAATTCTGCCGCCAAAGTGTCTTTCTTTCCGTGTCTATGTGCAGCACAAATCCCTTTCTTTGAAAAGTCGTCTTTGTTTCAGATGACTCTTATGTCACTTGCTGACTCTATGTCACAGGCTCCAGCATTAAAAAAAAAAATTTTTTTTTCTTTCCTATCAAACCCCTGAAGAGGCAGGGACTGATTCCTATCTGCCATTTCCTTAATGTCCTAGAAAAATGTGTCAGTGACTTCGTTTCAGTTGAGAAAGGAAGTCATGCTGGGCACATTGTGGGTTCTCAGCTGACCCTAGACTAGTGTGCAGGTGACTCTGGGATTGTTTCCTTTGGCTAGCATGGAGAACAGGCTACACAAAAAGGGGTTCCGAGCCAATGGAAAGCAAAATTAAGCGGCTTACAACGTAGATGAAGACTGTTTCTTTCGGGAGAAAAATCGTGTGTTTAACGTATTGCCTGAGCTGCCGTGACTCCCCTGGGTCAAGCATTTCCCATCACCCAGGAATAGCACCTGGTGAGTTAGGTATCTGTACAGAGTCCCTGACTGGCACAACTCCATTTCACAGGTGAGGACAGCAGGGCCCCAACCCGGAAGCCCAGAGCTGGGGACGTTCAGGAACCTGCCCAAAGCCAAAGCCCTGGGAGGCTGAAAGGCACGGTGCGCCATCTTGCTTAGATGGTGTCTAGGTGTTGAGAGCTGTGTCTCCTTTCTGCCCGCGGTCAGTCTTTTCTCTGTACGCTTGATGCGGCTTCTTAAACGGTGCTCAGCGGGAGAAGAGAAATCAATTTGTGGTTGAACTGGTAAAGGCCACGAATGAGATGGGCCTGCAGCTTGCTCTTCTTACCCGTCAGCTTTTCCGAGGAAGACATTAGCAAGGTGGCGTCCTCTCCTGCAAGTGAGCAAAATGGTCCTCTGAGTGCGAGGAGCTGCAGCGAGGCTTGGCTGGCCCGTCTCCGCCTGCAGTTGGCCCTCCGACCCCCAGGTTAAAGCCAGACACTGGCCTTGCCCGTGGGAGGAGGCGGGTGCGGTAATGTCCGGGGCATCGCAGATCGGTGCAAATGATCAGACACTAGTGCTTACGTGAGTTTCTGCAGAAACCCCAGTGCAGGGAGGCTGCGGTTCAGTGGACTTCAGAATCTCTGCCTCCATGGAAGGACCTGGAGGTGTTCTCCAGCGCAGCAATGCTCTTCAGACCTGCGCTGAGGGTGGAGCGCTGGGGACGTGTGGAGAGGAAGTCAAGGGTGGGAATAAAAGCCCCCTGTGTTTGAACGTGCGAATGAGATTCCCTTGGGCCTTTTAAAATTATCTTCATAATGTTTCCCTAAGTACAGTCAAATAAAAGGTTGCAGAAGCTCAGATGGCAGAACAAAGGTGCCAGGTAATTTTTGAGGAGTAGACTGTAGGGTTTCACTACCCTCTTTCCGAAGCAAGCGTATTTCAGGAATCGAGATGAGTTTGACCCAGTCTGCACTTAGATTTAAGTTTACTAGCCCTTTGGAGCTTCAAAAAGAAACAGCATGCCAGGCACAGTGGCACATGGCTGTCATTCCAGTACTTGGGAGGCTGAGAAAGAAGGATGGCGGGATGGTGGCCAGCTTCAGCAACTTAGTGAGACCCTGTTTCAAAACAGAACAATTCAAACAAATAAAAGGGCTGGGGGTGGAGCTCAGAGGTAGAACGCCCTGGGTTCAACCCCCAACATTTCCCAGAAGGAACAGCACCCCATCAAATCTAACTTCTGCCGAGACACAGCTAAATCTGTGCCTATGAGCCATTGTGGTAATAAATAAATAAATGGACGTGGAGGCTGGAGGATGGGGAGCGTGCCGCTCTGGATTCTCCGCATGGGGAGCCAGGCCCGGGTCACACAGGAGATGTGCCTAATGGACCCAGAGGTTTTCTGAGAATTCTTTCAGCTCCCTTCCACAGCACAGCATGGGCGTATGCGTGTTTTAAAGGATGAGTATTCTGCTGGGAGAGTCATCACAAACGCCTTAGTTTATTTCAGATAGAAAGCACTCCCAAGGCAAGCTCGCTAGCAGACTCCCTCAGGAGCACTGGGGTGCAGGAGCTGCAGAAGTCCGCCCGACTGTCAGGAGAACCCTTCCTCTCGCAGCCCGGCCCTCCCTCGGGGTCCTTGTTTGTAAATGACGGGTTGACTTTCTGTGACTCCTGCCAAGAGCCTAAAGCTTATAGTCGGGGATTCATTAAGTACAGACCACCTTTCATTTCCACTGAATCTAAGTGAGACATGAAACCGAGTCCATCTGAATTGACTAATAAAAGGGTCTGTCTGGTACTTTTGATTCTTGACCTCTGAGCCGAACCTTTGCTTAAGCTTGTATTTATTATTTTTATTTTTATTTTATTTATTTTCTTGCTTTTCTTCCTATTTATTTATTTATTTTTTTAAAATAGGATCTCTCTAGGTTCCAGAGGGCCTCACTAAGTTAAGCTTGTATTTCTCAAAGTGCGGTGGGTCCTGGATCTAGGTCACCAGGATCATCTGAAATGTAAACCCCTCCCCCAGGCTTATTAATTGGGTGATCTGGGAGTGGGCCCCACCACGGTGCTTTACCACACTCTCCTTGCCTCACGGATGCCCTCGGATCCCAGACCACCTGTGCAAGTTGTCCTGCCTGCCTGAAATTCCTTTTTTTTGTGTGTGTGTGGTACTGAGGATTGAACCCAAGGGTGTGCTACCTTTGAGCTACACCCCCAGCCCTATTTTATTAGTTTATTTATTTATTTATTTATTTTGGGTGGTACTGGGGGTGGAACCCAGGGGCTTTCTACCTCCGGGCTATACTTCCAGACCTATTTTATATTTTTATTTTGAAACAGGGTCTCACTAAGTTGCTGAGAGCCTCACTAAGTAGCTGAGGCTGACTTCGAACCTGTGCGATCCTCCTGTCTCCGCCTCCCAAGCGCGGGGATTACAAGTGTGCGTCACCACGCCCGGCTCTATTAGTTTATTTTGATACAGGGTCTGTCTAAGTTGCTAAGGGCCCGGAAGGTTTGCTTTGCTGGCCTCAAACCTGTCTTAGCCTCCCAAGTACTAGGATTACATGTGTGTGCTGCCATGCCTAGCTGAAATTCCCTTTTTGAGGTCTATTCGAGACCCCACTCAGATGTGGCTTTCTTCAGACCGACTTCCCAGGGTCGCCCAAATAAAACGAAACTCTCCTTTCCCCATCGTCTCCGAGCGTCACCCCTCTGCGGTCACTGGAGAACTTGTTATCATCCCGCACACTTCCTATATCAGTGTGCGTCCATCCAGGGTCTGGCAGGCAGCCATCAAAATGTCTCCCAACGGTCCCCACCTGTGGCTGTCGGCAGGCAGCGTATTTCCTCCCCACTGAGGTTGGTCTTATTGACTTCTGGGGCAGGAAGGATGGGATGTCAGTTTTGAGAGAAGATTTTAAAAAGACTGGCTTCTGCCAGGTATGGTGGCCTGCAGTACTTGGGAAGCTGAGACAAGAGGTTAGCCGGGTCAAGACCAGCCTCAGTAACTTAGTGGGACCCTATTTTAAAATAAAAAAATCAAGCTGGGTGTGGTGGCCCACGCTTGTAATCCCAGCATTTGGGAGGCTAAGACAGGAGGATTGCGGTTTGTGGCCAGCCTCAGCTACTTAGGCCCTTTGCAACTCAGTGAGACCCTGTTTCAAAATAAAGAATAATGCCAGGCGTGATGGCACACACTTGTAATCCCAGTACTTGGGAGGCTGAGACAGGAGGATTGCGCAGTTTCGAAGCCAGCTTCAATTACTTAGTGAGGCTCTCAGCAACTTAGTGAGACCCTGTTTCCAAATAAAATATTTTTTTTTTTTTTTTTTTTTTTTTTTTTTTTTTGGTGGTACTGGGGTTCCTGGAAGCCCTCCTTCCGGGCTACACTCCCAGACCTATTTTATATTTTTGAAACAGGGTCTCTTACGCCAGCGCGGCTGGCTTCGAACCTGCGCGATCCTCCTGTCTCCGCCTCCCAAGCGCGGGGATTACAAGCGTGCGCCACCACGCCCGGCCCAAATAAAATATTAAAAAAAAAAAAAGGCCTAGGAGTGGAACCCAGAGGTAGAAAGCCCCTGGGTTTCATCCCCTGTACCATTAAAAAAAAAAAAAATGTGGAAAATAAAGAACAAAAAATAGGACTCAAAGATAGAAGGCCCCTGGGTTCCATCCCCAGTAACACACACACACACACACACACACACACACACACACACACACACACACGGCTGGGGGTGTAGTTTAGAGGTAAAATACCCCTGAGTTCAACCCCTAGTACCCCCCCCAAATAAAATAAAATAAATAAAGAGACCGGCTTCCCATTTTGCATTGTGGTCACGTCTTTTCTCTGTCTCTGGGCGTGCTCTCTTGCTTGTTCTTCCTTTCCTCCTCCCTTCCACTCTCTCTCTCTCTCTCTCTCTCTCTCTCTCTCTTTCCTTCCAGGCCTTTCCATGATTCTCAGCCCGGCCATCAGCTAAACCCACGCTGGGGACCAGAGGCCCAGGGGCGGTCCTGTGGCCCTGTGATGCTGTGGTCCTGTGGAAGTCCACGTATCGCTGCTATCTTCTCTGTGGATCTGCCCCCCAGTGGAGCCTTGAGGTGACCCCAGCTCCTGTGACACCTTGACAGTGACTTTGGTGGAAGCTCCCATTTATTTATTTAAAAAAAATTTTTTTTGTGGTACTGGGGGTGGAACTCAGAGGCTTTCTACCTCCGGGCTATACTCCCAGACCTATTTTATACTTTATATGGAAACAGGGTCTCACTAAGTTGCTGAGAGCCTCACTAAGTAGCTGAGGCTGGCTTCGAACCCATGCGATCCTCCCGTCTCTGCCTCCCAAGCGCGGGGATTACAAGTGTGCGCCACCACGCCCGGCTAGAAGCTCCCATTTAAACCTGCTTCTCCACTCCAGCACCACAGAAATAATGAGACGGGAATGTTTCTCACTTTAGGTTGCTAAGTCTGGGAGTAATTTGTCATGCGGCAATAGATAGCTAAACGCTCACGGCCTGCGCGTTTCTGTGTTCTCCAAAGCTCACCTGGGATGCTTGGCTCCTAAAAAAAGTTTATGATGACATGGTTGGAGTTGGAGAAATTTTGCCAGGAGAAATTTTCAAGAGATGTTAATTTCTGGGTTTAAAAGGGAGGTGCTCACTGTAGGTTCCAGGGAAAATATACCTGAACACGTTATGGGAAAAGAACAAAAAAGATGGGGCCTGGGGAAACACAGAATAAAAGCGAGACAGGAGAAGGTGATGAGTTTGAAGGGAACTGTCAATTAGGCTTCTAAGCTCCTTTTTTCCCAGTTTTCCTGCAGTCGAAGATCTCAAACTTATGACATAAGATTTTTGCATGTGGTACTGGGAATTGAACACAGAGGCATTCTAACCCCCAGCCCGATTCTCTTTTTTATTTGGAAACAACAGGGTCTCACTAGGTTCGTGGGAGATGCATACTTGCTAAGGCTGTTCTTGATCCTGTGATCCTCCTATCTCAGGCTCCCAAGTACTGATGCTACAGGCATGTGCCAGCATACCCGGCAAGACTTTTATTTTACTGTCGGAAGAGGATTGAGGTGCCGCTACCCAAACTAGTATCTCTCATATAACGAAGCCCAGACGTCCCAAAATGTCATCGAGCGCCCACCATTTGAGAACAAACTTAGGAGTCTGAGTTGGATCCTGCTGAGGCATCCAAGCAACGACTCCTTACTCCAGTTCTTGTTCTCCACTATGTTCTGACTTTTTGCTTTGGTTTTGTTCCGATTTCTGGAGCTGAGGATGAATCCAGGACCACCTGCATGCTACGTACATATACTCGGCCACTGAGCTGCATCCAGCCAGACCTTCTGGTTTTTGGTTCTGGGGATTGAACCCAGGGGCCTTCTACCTCCAAGCTATACCCTCAGCTCTTTTATAATTTCAATATTTTTGAAACAGGGTCTCACTAAGTTGTTGAGGCTGGCCTCCAGCCTGAGATCCCACTGGCTCAGCTCCCAAGTACTGGGATCTTGCTGCCAGGCCCGGCTCACACCCTTTTAAAAAATGGACAAATAAGCCGGGCGTGGTGGCGCACGCTTGTAATCCCAGTACTTGGGAGGCTGAGACAGGAGGATCGCACAGGTTGGAAGCCAGTCTTAGCTTCTTAGTGAGGCTCTCAGCAATTTAGTAAGACTCTGTTTCCAAACAAAATATAAGATAGATCTGGGAATGTAGCCTGGAGGTAGAAGGTCCCTGGGTCCCATCCCCGGTACCACAAAAAATAAAATGAAATAAAATAAAATGAAATAAAGTGGACAAATAAGCTGGGCGTGGTGGCACATGCTTGTAATCCCAGCTTTTGGGAGGCTGAGACAGGAGGATCACGGCTCACAGCCAGCCTCAGCTACTTAGTGAGGCCCTTTACCTACAATTCAGTGAGACCCTGTTTCAAAATAAAGAATAAATAAATAGGGTTGGGGGTGTCGCTCGGAGGTAGATTGTCCCTGGGTTCCATCCCCAGTACCGCCAATAAACTGAACTAAAATAAGATGAACAAATAAAAATTGTATAATTTTATATACAATATACAATGGCTTAACCTGTGTGTGCATCCTGGAAGTGTAAGTCTTTTTTTTCTCAACAGTCTTAACAGTCAGATTTTCTAAGTGTCTGCTTTTGACATTTCCTTGAATAAACTCCGAAGAATGACAAGTGCCTTGGGATTTGGGAGTAGCTGACATGGTCTCCCTCTCCTCGCGTGTGCACCTCTTCTCGGCTCAGCGGCACCTCCATTTCTTTCTCTTTCTTGTCTGAAGGGGCTGAGAGGCCTGAGAGGAGAGAGAGGGCGTTGAAGACAGGCCAGAAGCAGCCCACCCGCCCGCGGGAACTGCAAGCTTGTCCGTAGAGTGTTGACGGGCTACTCATTCTGGCTCTGAGGGCTGCTGCTGGCTCCCGAGGCACGCGTGCGTGTGCGCACACACACATGCGCATGCACACACACACGCACATGCATGCATGCTGCAGTGAGTGCCTCTGGATATTCCCACCTCAGAGAACGCAGGCAGCTAGGATCAGTGAAGGGACAGCCTTCTCCTGGCACCTCGGGACGCAGTGGAGGCTGACTTTCTGGGCGATTGCTTGTCTGGGTGGGGAACGAAGACTTCCACTTCAAATCATCTCATCTGGGCTTTTCCTTGAGAAAAATCATGGCTTGGGTGACACCTAATATAATATGATTTATTTGGTGTCGATGCAAGAATTTGTCTCTTCCTTCTAATTTTCTCATTTCCCGAAAATAGGGTGTTTCTTTTTGAGGTTTTTTTTTTTTTTTCTTTCCACTGTTGTCTTGTTCGGTTTCCTTTTTAAGAACAACAACAAAAAAATTATTTTAGGAGAGAGGCTCAATTAAGTTTTATAATATGGGGATATTAGCTTGGCTATTGCTTATGTTACTCAACAATGGACAAGCCAAATGCAACTATTTTGTAACTGTGATTTCCAGGCACCAGCTAAAGCAAAATGTCGGGCAAGTTTGTTTCTCATTATGATCTGTCTGTGGCTTAAGCAACTTTTTGGAGTTTGCAGGAATTTTGAATTTTGAAATGGTTGTTTATGGAAACTGGTCTTGCTGGAGAGATTTCCTTGGTTCTCCAGCATCTTTCTTCCCCCTCCGTCCACAAGTATGCCTCGCCCTTTCCAGGAAACATCCTTCTTTGAGGTGCTTTCTGCCTCTTCCTAAGCTCTCAGGCCCCTCCCCAGTGAGGGGGATGAGTTTTGTGATGGAGATGGGGCAAGTCCCACGCCTGCAGCCTACAGAGGCTGAGTGAGTGCTTGATGGGGTTGATGTTCACACGTGCGCCAAGTTCACCCTTCCGAGTGCCCCATGGAGTCCAAATTATGCTGCATCTCTATGGAGGTTGGTTAGGCTAGGCAACTCTTGCTGGACGTGGTGGCACGCGCTTGGGAGGCTGAGACAGGAGTATCACAGGATTGAGGCCAGCCTCAGCAACTTAATGAGACCCTGGGACCAAATAGAAAATAAAAGGGGCTGGGGATGGAGCTTGAAGGTAGAACGTTTCTGGGTCCAACCTCCAATAACAAAAAATAAAATAAAAAAAGGATAATTCTAGTAGTCCTTCAGATCCGTGGGGAGTGTGTTCCAACCCCCAATGGCTGCCTGAAACTGGAAATCGTATCTGACATTCTATATTCTGGCATCTATGATAAAGTTGAATTTCTTAATTAAGCACAATAAAAATGAGCAATAATAAAATAGAATCATCATAACGATATACTAAAATAAAAGTTCTCTGACTGTTCTCTCTCTTTTTAAGTGTCTTGAATTCCTCATTGCAGCTGAAGTCACGGCAAGCAAAGCCCTGGGGAGGGAGGGGGCTACTGGGTTCTGCATATGTCCTCCCTTGTGAAATTACCTCAACCCTGTCTTGGCTCCTGGTCCATGTGATTGCTAAATATATTTGCCAGGTGGGGCAAATAACCTTTCGATCCCTCTCCCACTCCCGACACGGAAGCTTGGCCCATGCCCGCTGCCCCGAGGTTCACCCTCCCTCCCGGGGCCGCTGCTGCTGACCTAACTCTGTCCTGCAGGTGGCAACTGTCTCTACCGTCCCATCTTGGCTTCCCAGGCTCTGGGATGCTGACGTGGGCTCTCCCCTTCTGCCTTCCAGATTTCTTCCTACGGGAGACGAGGCTGAAAACGGACAGAGGCCCCAAGTGGTCAGGCGGTGGCCACAGAGAGGCTGGATTCCAGCCTCCCCGTTGTCCATCCTTTTATCCGCTTGGAAGACATTTGCCAGGGTAGAAAAGCCACACATTCCTGGTATAATTGAAAGGGCACGGTCGAGCAGATGGTCTAAGTGGTTTATTTTGAAGGAGGTTATTATTACTGGCCACGAAACTTGCAGTCAGCCACTTGCAGGGAGCCCTCATGAAGGAAGGCCCTGTCCGCGGCGTCCACTCTCCGAAGCATCCGGCAGAGACTCACTGCACTTTTGCACCCAACCACATTTAATCATTTGTAAGACCCCTTTGTGTGAGACGGCTTAGCGGAGGAAACCAATGTAGGATGTTGCAAACAGCTCTTAAGAATGTCTTTCTACAGAACTGTGCAGTCTGACAGCAGAGCGGGCCCCTGCACCCCCGCATTCTTATGACGTGACATCTTCAACGTGGAAAGTTTCCAGCAAGTTCTGACAAGAAAGGGCTGGACTTTTCACTCTTGTGGACACCGCAACAGAAGAAAGCCATTCCATTAGCTATTCACTTCGTTTCCTTCTGTACATATAAATGCATTTAGGAGAAAAGGGTCCAAGTTTGGGGAAGAAAGATGGCAGCTCTTCAAAAGCAGGCGATGAAAAGTCAGAAGCTAAGGTTTAGAGAGTGGCCAGTGACGCGGACGGCAGAAGAAAAATGTGGGCCTCACAGGGAGGAAGACGTTTTTTGCTGACCCAGTAGGATATTTTAGATTTTGAAATTCTAGGGATGGAACCAAAGTCTTTACGCTAAGAAACCCGATGACAACTTTTGCCTTTTTTTTTTTTTTTTTGGTTGGTAGGGCACTGTGAAGAAAGCAACTCCCATGATCAGCATTATCATTTCACAACATAAAGGACAACAGGACATCAGAAAAGCGAGAAAGAATAATCTCATAAAGAATGGATTTTTTGAGCCGGGCGTGGTGGCGCACGCTTGTAATCCCGGCATTCGGGAGGCTGAGACTGGAGGATCGTGGTTCGTGGACAGCCTCAGCTACTCAGTGAGGCCGTCAGCAACTTAGTGAGACCCTGTCTCAAAATAAAGAATAAAAAATAGGTCAGGGGGTATAGCTCAGAGGTTAAATGCCCCTGGGTTCCATCCCCAGACCCGCAAAAAAAAAAAAAAAAAAAAAAAAAAAATTTGATTTTTTGGTGGTACTGGGGATTGAATCCAGCAGCACTTTACCTATGAGAACGCCAGCCCTATTTTAGATTTTATTTTGAAGCAGGGTCTCGCCAAGTTGCTGAGGCTGGCCTTGAATCTTCAGTCCTCTTGTCTCAGCCTCCCAAATGAATCCTCAGTCCTCCTGTCTCAGCCTTCCAAGTGCTGAAACGACAGCCGCGCACCACCACACCCGGCGAGAATCATTCTTTATGTTTAATGAACCTCTCCTGTGGGGAATGGTTTTTGTTTTTCATTGTGCATAGATCCAGGAGCACGTCCTTCCTGCTTGCCCCAGTTGAAGACCTGGCGTGGCCGTGGCCTGTGAAGCGGAATGACCTGGGCCGGGTCTGTGCCAGGTCATGGCTGGCTGCGTGGCCCGGGCCAGGCCCAAGTGTATCATCGCTGCGTCTATACAACGTGGATAAAAGTGATGCCCGCTCTTCAGAAGGCTTTGATAGCGTTGAGGTAAAGGACACATGAGCTGGGTGTGACAAGTGTGCGGCCCCTGGCAATTCTTGTCCTCCTCAGAGCCAGCGCACATGCTCTGGACCTAGAGTTAGGGCAGGCAGGCAACTGGCTGGCACCTGGGGGCACAGTTTTATTTTCAGCTTCTTTGCCAGTCACCTACATTTTGTCATTTGGGAAGCAAGGGCACAAACTTGGAAGAAAAGAAACACCATCTCGTGAAAAATTAGGTGCTGGCAGAGAAGATGAGCTCAGAGGCAAGCAAGCTTTTTTTTTTTTTTCCCCAAGCAGAGGGACACAAGAGATATGAGTCACAGCGCCCCTTAAGCTGTAGGTGCAAAGGCTCCGTGACCACTTATTTCCTTTCCCTGGTTCTGATTTTGCAATCATTTGTCAATTTCTGGCTACTAACATGTCTTTCTCTATAATTCTGCCCAGAGCCCCAAGCTCCCTCAGCCACTGTCCTTTCTACCCAATAAATTCCTGTTCACCCTTTGAGACGTCTTCTTTTAAAAAGTTCGTTCTGAGCTGGGCATGGTGGCGCACATTTGTAATCCCAGCATTCGGGAGGCTGAGACCGGAGGATCGCGGTTCGCGCAGACAGCCTTGGCTACTTAGTGAGGCCCTCCGCAACTTAGTGAGACCCTGTTTTTAAAAAAGAATAAAAAATAAGGCAGGGGGTGTAGCTCGGAGATAAATGCCCCTGGGTTTCATCCCTAGACCCGCAAAATAAATAAATAAATAAATAAATAAATAAATAAATAAATAAAAAGTTCCTTCTGAGCCAGGCATGGTGGTACATGCTTGTAATCCCAGTATTTTGGAGGCTAAGCTGAGACGGGAGGATCGTGGTTCAAGGACAGCCTCAGCTACTACTTAGTGAGGCCCTTTGCAACTCAGTGAGATCCTGTTTCAAAAAAAATAAAGAATAAAAAATAGGGCTGGGGGTGTAGCTCAGAGGTAGAATGCCCCTGGGTTCCTTCCCCAGTACCGCAAAAGAAAAAAAAAAAAAAAAAAAAAAAGGTTCCTTCTGCCTGCTGTGTTCCTAACCTTTTTTCATGGTTCTGTAATTTTCATAAAATTAACCTTTCCCGTGAAAGTGTGCACTTTTAACAGTGGTGATGCTGTGCAGAGTTACCCTCACAACTCGCTGAGAAGAGTTACCCTCTTTTGCACGTGATATTTACTATGATGTAAGCAGTAAGCAAACACTTGTGGGATAGATAATGGATAATTAGACCCGGGGAGTGAGGATCAGTTCGTAGGCGGACAAGTGTGTTTTAGCAAAGAAGTATGCACTGAGTTGTGTTGCTCTTAAATTTACAGATTGAAATCCTAAGCCCTGGTAGCTCACCATGTGATCGTACTTGGAGACAGGGTTTTCAAAGAGGTGATTAAAGCTGGGTACAGTGGCACACACCTGTAATCCTAGTACTCAGGAAGCTGAGACAGGAGGATCACAGGTTCTAGGCCAGCCTCAGCAATTTAATGAGACCCTGTTTCAAAATAAAAAATAAAAAGGGCTGGAGGTATAGCTTGAAGGTTGAACCCTTAGGTGGTTCAATCCTCAGTACCAGGATATAAAATAAAATGAAATAAAATAAAATAAAAAGTGGTGATTAAGTAAAAATGAGGCCACTGTTGGATGGGCCTTCATTCCATCTGACTAGTGTCCTTGTAGGAAGAGTGCCAGAAGATCAGGGCACACACAGGCAGCGGGGATTCTCAGACACAGGGCCAGGCCACAGGAGGACCCGGGGGAAGGCGGCTGCCTGCAAGCCCAGGAGAGAGGCGTCAGGAGGACCTGAGCTTGCTAACACTGTGATGGTGGACGTCCATCCTCCAGCCCAGGGGAAAATGCGCTTCTGTCGTGCAAGCCATCTTTTCTGTGATATTTTGTTATACATTCTCTTATGTAATTTTTGCCATAATCGCAGGAAGTAGTATTGTCATCCTAGTTTTATAAACGAAGAGATTGAGTTTCAAGGGGTTGAGGAAAATCTCAGATTGCCCATTCCTGTGTACTGGGGTAGGACCTGAACCCAGGTCTGATTCCAAAGCTCAGGTACATACCGTGCCCCATCACCAGGTATACCCATCCCACTCAAGGACCCCAGAGCGGCCCAGAATAACATCGTAGACTCCAAATTGTCTTTGAGTCATGTTTTCTCAAAAGCATTCCATTTAAAAGGGATGTGACTTCAGAAATGCATGGAAACATAGCCGAGAAGATTCTGAAAATTTGCTGATGTCCTTAGCATGGTGGCGCATGCTTGTAATCCCAGTACTTGGGAGGCTGCAGGAATCCCAGGTTCACTGCCAGCCTCAGTTACTTAGTGAGGCCTTCGGCAACTTAGTTTCAAAATAAAGAATAAAAAACAGGACTGGGAGTGTAGCTTGGAGATAGATGCCTCTGGGTTCAATCCCCAGTATAGGAAAAAAAGTTTGCTGATGAATAGGCTTATGAATTTGGGGATTTGTGAAGTCTTTTTATAGGGAGACAAAATTCATTTTGCAATGCACACTGGGTAATGCAGACAGGTACAGAGATGGGATTTACAAAATGAATAAATAGCTAGATAAATGAATAAATAAATAAAAGATTCAGCTGAAAACATCCCTAAATAGTAATTTGTATGTGGAGAGCTAAAACTCTCAGCCGGGCGTGGTGGCGCATACTTGTAATCCCCGCGCTTGGGAGGCTGGGACAGGAGGATCGCACAGGTTCGAAGCCAGCCTCAGCTACGTAGTGAGGCTCTCAGCAACTTAGTGAGACCCTGTTTCCAAATAAAATGTAAAAAGGGTCTGGGAGTATAGCCTGGAGGTAGAAAGCTTCTGGGTTCCAGCCCTAGTACCACACACACAAAAAAAACCCAAAAAAACAAAAAACTCTCCATGAATCTTGTAGCAAATGAACCAATGCCCATTGGCAGAGCCAAAAGTTGCCAATATTGTCATGTAAATTAAATGCAGATA
Source organism: Muscardinus avellanarius (assembly GCF_963383645.1). Classification (NCBI taxonomy): domain Eukaryota; kingdom Metazoa; phylum Chordata; class Mammalia; order Rodentia; family Gliridae; genus Muscardinus; species Muscardinus avellanarius. The sequence goes on from NC_137799.1 coordinate 87,904,362, forward strand.
GTGGTCTCAGTTCTAGATCTTCTTACTCTAGGCTTAATTTTCTCTTTTTATCTTTTTCCACAGAGTTAATTTTTTTTTTTTTTTTTTTTTTTTTTGTACTGAGGCTGGAACCCAGGGGCATTCTACCTCTGAGCTACACCTCCAGCCCTATTTTTTATTCTTTATTTTGAATCAGGGTCCCATTGAGTTGCAAAGGGCCTAAGTAACTGAGGCTGGCTGTGCACCGCGATCCTCCTGTCTCAGTCTCCCAAATGCTGGGATTACAAGTGTGTGCCGCCACAGCCAGCTTACAAAATTGTTTTTAAAGTTGTATTTTTTTCTTACTAGAAATTTCTTTGCCTAAGGCATATTAAAAAGCTTTGGAAAATCTGTTTTTATTAATGAAAGCTCATTGTGTAATTACACCACTGATTACTATCTTTTACTGATTCGAAAGTCTAGGAAGAGTCTATTAACTGAAAATTCAGTACAATTCAGAGAACAAACCACCACAAAATCTTGGAAGAATTGGATGCTTTCCCATAAAACAATTCCCTTTAATGTTCTCCAACTTTCTTGAAGGCTGTTTATGCGCACTGGTTGAACTGGACTGGATTCTCATCTTGGAATTGGCCCAAATATCGATCAGTTTCCTTTGAAGTCAGTCCTGTCTCTCTGTCTTTTGGAATAACAGCAGAGCATCAGAATTCTTTTCCAGATGTTTGTACGACCATGGCTGTTCTTGGCATGTTTTAATGTGTAGCACCTGCTTTAAAGTCCCTCCAGCAAGCCAAGAGCTGGACTTGATATCTGTATGCAACATGGCAACATGTGATTTTAACCTTGAGAGACAAAAGAGTACCCATTATCATCTACTCGAGTAGCCTAATTTCTTTGGGGGGAAAGATTAATTAATTGCAAGGAGGAGCAGTGTGCTGCCTGCAATTATGTGGTCTAGGTAAGAAAAGTCCAGCTCCAGTGCAAGAATACAGCTTCTTTAATAAAACAAGCCCTGACTTGGGTGTATAAAAGCAAACTGGGAAGCCGACCAGGGAAAGAAACCAACCTACATGGCGTCAAGTTCTACTATGAAAGTAACAATTGCGTGCAATCACTTTAAAAAAAATCCAGAAACAACCTACACTTATTCTCAGTTAGAACTCATTATTAGTCCCTGGTTGAACTTTAGAAAGATTTAAGCTGAAAGAAATCAAGTGTTCAGAATGCTCCAGCAAAATTCTCCTTAATTTAATGATTAGAAAAGAATGATCAGTAGGTTACTGTTTAATGATCAATAGAAGGTTTATATATAGCACTAATTCTCTTTTTGTTTATTTATTTTATTCTACTGTGGTACTTGGATTGAACCCAGGGCATTCTATCTCCAAGTTATACCTTTGGCCCTTTCTTATTATCTTTTTTTTTTTTTTTTTTTTTTTTGAGGGTCTGGGGATAGAACCCAGGAGCATTTGACCTCCGAGCTATACCCCCTGCCCTGTTTATTACTCTTTATTTTTTGAAACAGGGTCTCACTAAGTTGCAGAGGGCCTCACTAAGTAGCTGAGGCTGTCCACAACCCGCGATCCTCCAGTTTCAGACTCCCAAATGCTGGGATTACAAGCGTGCACCACCACGCCCGGCTCTCTTATTTTCTTTTCTTTTCTTTCCTTTTTTTTTTTGCGGTACTGGGGATGGGACCCAGGGACATCCTAACTCTGAGCTATACCCCCCAGCCCAATTATTATTATTATTATTATTATTATTATTATTATTATTATTATTATATTTATTGCAGGTCTGGGGGTGGACCTCAGCGGCATTCGACCTCCGGGCTATACCCCCTGCCCTATTTTTTATTTTTTATTTTGAAACTGGGTCTCACTGAGTTGCAGAGGGCCTCACTAGGTAGCTGAGGCTGGCCACGAACCGTGATCCTCTGGTCAGCCTCGTGAATGCTGGGATTACAAGCGAGCGCCACCACACTTGGCTCTTATTTTTTTTAATTCTTTCTTTCTTTCTTTCTTTCTTTCTTTCTTTCTTTCTTTCTTTCTTTCTTTTTCTCTCTCTCTCTTTCTTTTTTCTTTTCTTTTTTCTTTTCTTTTTTTTTTTTTTTTAGTACTGGGGGTGGAACCGAGAGGCTTCCTACCTCCGGGCTATAATCTCAGAACTATTTTAGATTTTATTTGGAAACGGTCTCACTTAGTTGCTGAGAGCCTCACTGAGTAGCTGAGGCTGGCTTAGAACCTGCGCAATCCTCCTATCTCAGGCTCTCCAGTGTGGGGATTACAAGCGTGCGCCACCACGCCCGGCACAGCTCTTATTTTCTACTTAGAAACAGGGTCTTGCTAAGTTGCAGAGGGTTTTGTTGAGGCTGGCCTTGACCCTGTGATCCTCCCATCTCACCCTCCATGTTGCTGGGATTACAGTTGTGCATCAGGGTGCCTGACTATATATATATATAGCATCAGTTCTCAAGGGGAAAAAAAAACTATCTAAAAGCCACACATGGTCATACTGAGTGGAACTAGGTGTAACACTGGCTTCTTTCGACAGAATTGGGTAAATATTTGATCTCTGGCGTCATGATGGTTAACGTCTATTCTAGGCCTCAGAGGATATTGAGAAGGGAGACTCGCTTTCTGATTGTCTCTGATTGACTTTGGTTGGTTGGGAAAGACTGAGAATTTACTCTGTCCTTAACCCGGCACTGTTCATTCTTAGGTATTCAATGGATGAAAAAAATGATCTCATCCTTTGATTATTTAACTTCATGTGACTTGTACGTCAGTATATAATGATAACTTCTGGGCTAATTATTAACTCTCAGAAAATATTCTCACCGACAGCCTTCAGGGCTAATATCATGCCTTTATTTAATTCTGAAATGATGAAGATGTGGTTGGTACACATCCATGAATGTCCCATAAAATCAGAGTTGATGACCGTCACGCTAATATTTCTAGAATCCGTGTCTCTCTTGCACTCCCTAACTCCCCTGTGTTAAATTACTCATTTTGATAGCACGGGAGAAGACGCAGCACAGATGGTCTCTCCGAGAATGGCATCAAAAGCATTTAAAACACTGACTGGCAACATATCGCATATTTATATGTGAGCGGAAAGTCATCTTTCTGGCTATATTAATGCTACAAAAATAAACACACTTTGGTCTTGATTCAGAGTTTAAAGTTCGCATGGCACGGTCGGTCTGTTCACTTTGCTTAGCATGTATAATAAAATAGTCAGCATTTATTACACACCCACTGTGCGTTCAGCACCAGGGGCTGCGGAGCCTCAGCGAGAAAGGCATTCAAGGACTTGATAGTTTAATGGGGGAGAAGAAGCACAAACGTGTCCCTGTAAACAAACAGGGCTGGAGGTGTGAAACACACTCCCAGGCTCCCGAGCATCTGTGTGGAGCGGCAGGACGCAGGCTCTGTCAGTGGAATGCGTGCGGCAGCTGAAATGAGGTGAGCTTGTCAAGGCTTCTCTGGGGTTTGAACAGACTTTGTTTTCTGTTTCTTAAAGAACTGAGGACTCAAGCCGGGCGTGGTGGCGCACGCTTGTAATCCCCGCGCTTGGGAGGCTGAGACAGGAGGACCGCACAGGTTCGAAGCCAGCCTCAGCAACTTAGTGAGACCCTGTTTCCAAATAATGTATAAAATAAGGTCTGGGAGTATAGCCCGGAGGTAGAAAGCCTCTGGGTTCCACCCCAGTACCACAAAAAAAAAAACAAAACAAAACAAAAAAAAAAGAACTGAGGACTCATATACATACCAGAATGAAATTTTTTATTCCATTTTTTGGTGAGCTGGGAGGGCTCTGTGGAACTTGAGGGAGGGCAGAATATTTGAAATGAGGAGAAATGCCCCAGATGTGGTTGTCAAAATGTGGCCCAGAGCATCAGCAGCGCCACGCCTCCTGTCAAATGCAAATGACCGGGCTAGTCCGCCCCAGAGCTGCTGAGTCAGGGGCTGGAGAGGGAGGAGCAGCCTGCTCCTTCACTGCCTGCCCTGGGATTGGGATAATCACTTACCTTTGAGAAGTGCTGCCGTAGGAGACAAGGGTGGCCTTCCCTTGCAAGCTGGGGACCCGCTGATGTCGGCAGGAGACATTCTGCAATACAAAAGCAGCTGGTGAGGAGGGGACCATTTGTGAGGGCCTCAACCAACACCAGCAGGAACTTGAAGAGGACAGATCGCAGGCTGGGGGTGTGCAGGGCGGTAGAGCGCTTGCCTAGCCTGTGTGAGACCTTGAGTTCTGGCTGTAATATTTGGGAAAAATTGTACCTCCTGTCAGAGCCACTGTCCCGAGTTCATGTCTTCAGAGAATTCAAACTTGAGGATTTCCTGACTTTACTAAGAGTGTTATAATTTCACAAGGCTTTAAAATGTAATTTCCTAGCCGGGTGTGGTGGTGCATGCCTGTAATCTCAGTACTTGGGGGGCTGAGACGGGAGGATCGCAGGTTTGAAGTCACCCTCAGCAACTTAGTGAGGCTTTCAGCAATTTAAGGAGACCCTGTTTTGAAATAAAGCATAAAACAGGACTGGGAGTATCTCAGAGGTAGATGGCCCTTGGGTTCTACTCTTAGCACTATAAAATAAATAAATAAATAAATTAGTAAATAAATTAATTTAATTTCCTTTGCTTTTAAGGAAAAAGATGGTGAGGAGGGTTTTCGAAGGGATCAATGGGTGATAGGGAAGTGGCAAAGACAGAGAAAAGAAGCAGAGAAATGATTTTTTTTTTTTTTTTTTTTTTTTTTTTTTTTTTTGCGGGTCTGGGGATGGAACCCAGGGGCATTTGAGCTCCGGGATCCACCCCCTGCCCTATTTTTTATTCTTTGTTTTGAAACAGGGTCTCACTGAGTTGCAGAGGGCCTCACTAAGTAGCTGAGGCTGTCCGCGAACCGCTGTCCTCCAGGTCTCAGCCTCCAGAATGCTGGGATTACAAGCGTGTGCCACCACGCCCGGCTAGAAATGAAGTTTTTAAGAAAAGAAGCATTGGCAATGGTTTTTTTTTGCTTGTTTTGTTGTTTGTTGTCTGCTTGGTTTTTTGAGATGAGGCCTCACACTGTATTGTCCATGCTGGTCCTGAATTCCTTGACTCAAGCAATCTTCCCCCCAACAGTCTCCTGAGTAACTGGGACTACAGGTGTGAGCTACCACACCCAGCCAGTAAAGTTATTCATTAAAGACAGGTTGTAGATCGCTTCTCGGCCTTTTGGCTAAGATCAAATGTAAAAACAGACTGTATATCCTGTACACCCAGACTGGAGCATATTAAGATAAATTAACAAGAAAAACTAATATAGATCTTCTCTGCCAGCCATGCTCTGAATCATTTACATATATATTAAACATTTTCTTTTGCCTGTACTGGGGATGGAACCCAGGGCATTCTACCTCGGGCCTATATCACCAGCCCTATTTTTTATTCTTTATTTTGAAACAGGGTCTCACTAAGTTGTGGAGGGCCTCACTCAATAGCTGATACTAGCCACAAACCTGGATCCCCTTGTCTCAGCCTTCCAAATGCTCACAAGTGTGAGCCACTATGCCCAGCTTGCATTTACATATATTAGTTCACCAATCCTCACAACAGCTTCAGTCAAAGTCAGGGCCTATTTCTCTTATGCTAAATGAGGAAATTAGCACAGAGAGGCTAAGAAACTCTCTCCAGGGCACACAACTAGAGCTAGGTCTCACTTTATGTTACAGTATTTCTACAAATCAAAGAGCGACTCATTGTTCTCAATCGTTTGGTATCTGAGCCTTAGGCTCTGGGGCTTGATGACTCTCTTATTTAATTTTCTGGTTGGCCAGTGGAGTATTTCCTGGGTCTACCTAGTTCTTACCGAAGGTTGCTGAGGCGACTTCTGAGTAGAGTAAATCAGTTACAAAATAAAGGTCAAGCTCAGCACCCCGAACGAAGCTGGAAATGAGTCCAGAATGACTTTCCCTCAGCCCAGAAAAGTGCGGCGGTGACTCAGCAGCCCCTGCAGGATTCGGGGGCTCCTAAAAGGCTTGGGTGCTGGAGGCATTTGGAGTGGAGGAAGGTAGAGGGAGCAGCACAGGGCATCGGCAGTTGGTGGTGTCACCCTGTCTTCTGTGGGTCAGACTCAAGATAAACAGTAGTCACTGCTGATGGCTGAAAGAGTGTGGACTTTAAGGTTAGATGAGTCTGGGTTTGCACCCCAATTCTTTTTCTTATCGGATACCGGAACTCATGGTTATGTCTTATTTTTCTCACCTGTAAGATGTAGATAATATTTGTGCTTGCCTTAATATCGTTGAGAGAATGAAATAAACACACTTAAAGTTCATAAAACAATACCTCGTATACAGCAAGCGTGAAATGTAGTTCCTCGTATTGTTTACTGACCACTAGCTCCATCCTGGCACTGTTGTGTAAGTGTGAAGACAGTACTGGCCACTAGTTCTTACAAAGTTGCTTCAGGCGAGTGTCTTGTGGGTTTTTTTTCCCCCTTCAGTATAGGGGATTGAACTCAGGATCATTCTACCCTAGCCCGATTTTTTATTTTGAAACGCTCATTCTACCCTAGCCCTATTTTTCATTCTGAAACAGGTCTCACTAAGTTGTGAAGGGCAGTAGCTGAGGCTGGCTCAGCACCTGAGATCCTCCGGTTTTAGTCTCTCTAGTACTGGGATGACAAGCATGCGCCACCGCACTCGGTTATCTCGTGGTTTTTTGTCTTTTTGCAATGCTGGGGATGGGGCCGAGAGCCTTACACGTGCTAAGTAAGTACTCCACTGCTAAGCTAAGCTACACTCCCAGCTCTCAATATCTCTTATTTCCCAGGTAAAGAAATTGAGCACCGGTGGGGTTCACTGGCCCAAGCAGACCAAGCAGTAAGGCACCCCAGGCTTCGGCCAACGTGGGCCGGAGCCAGCAGCTCAGCAGCTCTCTCTCCTCCCCACCCTCTCTCTGTCAGACATGCACCCCAACTGCACTGCACTGAGCTAGTTTTCTGTGGAGAAGCTCTATTGCATTCACACGTGTGGGTGTGCGTGCGTGCGTGCGTGCGTGCGTGTGTGTGTGTGTGTGTGTGTGTGTGTTTTGGGAATTGAATCCAGAGATGTTCCGTCACTGCGCTATACCTCCAGTTTTATTTTATTTTATTTTATTTTGAAACAGGGTCTCACTAAGTTGCCATGCACTGACCTCAAGCCTGGAATCCTGTGTCAACCTCCCAAGTACTGATATTATAGGCAAGCACAACCATGCCTGGCTTGTCTATACATACATACATACATACATACATACACACATACATACTAAATACTTTTATTGGTGCATTGTAAATATTGAGATTCCAAATGCTGTGTTCATACGGACACACGTCACTCGGTGTGTTTCCCTCCGTATCTCATCCTGCGCCCCTCTCCTCCCTCCCCATACATGTTTACTGAGATTGGTGGCGATGCTGTCATATGCGGACATAATATTATTTGAACTGTTCCCTTCCTCACGCTGCCCTGATTTCCCTCACTTTCTCCCTCCCTCGACCCCCCTCTACGATTCTGCTTGTCTCTCCCCTCATTTAACTGAAGTCCTTTATGTTTCCTATTTTTGTTTCTAGCTTCTACAAATGAGAGAAAACAAAGAACCTTTGACTTTCTGAGCCTGGATGACTCACTTAGCATACTGTCCTTTAGCTCCATCCATTTTCCTGAAAATGATAGAATTTTATTTTTCAGGTCTGGGGATGGAACCCAGGGGCATTTGAACTCCAAGATGCATCCTTCTTTGCCCTAGTTTTTTTTTTTTTTTATTCTTTATTTTGAAACAGGGTCTTACTGAATTGCAAAAGGCCTCACTAAATAGCTGAGGCTGTCTGCGAACCGTGACTCGGGTCTCAGCCTCTCGAATGCTGGGATTACAAGTGTGTGCCACCACCCTGGCTTTGTTCTTCTTTATGTCTAGGTAAAACTCCAGTGAGTGTATGTACCACATGTGTCTGCTCCCTTGCTGACAGACACGTGGGCTGGTTGGCTTTCCGTCTTGATTTGAAGGGCTTTGGGTCCCTTCGTGCTCAGCCATTTGTTGTGGTCTGAGAGTCCTTCGTGGAGGTGAACACATCAGCACCAGATGTTTCCTGGGGCCTGTGACTTGTAGTTTCTGTCATGACTGGTCTGAGTCACACAGAAGACCTCCTCTTGAGAATAAGTAGATCATCGATCTGGTCCCCAACCCTTCTCACAGGCACAGGATGCTGCCATCAAGACACGACGTCAAGCTCGGGGCCTTCTGCTCATTGGCACTGACAGCTGGTCCCAATTAGCAGAGGCAGGACATATGTCCAGGCCCACTGTGACCTCTGACCTCTGGCCAGAGAAGGGTCTCTTGTCTGGACTGCTGTCAGTGTCGTTCCTAGGCAAGCCACTCGACCGCAAGTGGCCGCAGATTTACAATTTCCTCTATTTTAGTCACACAACAGGTCGGAACTTCTGTAGCAAATTGGTTTCCCTCCCTGGAATCTCACGCTGTACACGTCAGAAGACATGGGGCGGCGGCAGGGGACCCCAAAGTAGGTGCCGTAAATGTGTTGTGAATGAGCCAAGAATATATGAATGTTTCACTGGTATTTGCACAGTATATCTTTTGGCTTTATGAAATTTATTTTGAAGTATACTGTAAAACAAACAAAAACAAAAACAAAGAAGAATCAGAGTTCACAGTACTGATGACTATGAAAACCTAGAAACAGGCTATTTGACTTTACGTACCAAGTTGAAATACAAATAGAGAATCTAATGTATTTGACCTATAACATGGTGGTACACACCTGTAATCCCAGTATTTAGGAGGTGGAGATAGAGGAACCTAAATTTTTGTCCAGCCTCAGTAACTCAGTGAGGCCCTCCACAACTGTTCCTGAATAAAAAATAAAATAGGTCTGGGGGTGTAGCTCACAGATAGAGTGTCCTTAGATTTAGTCCCCAATAACACATGTGTACACGTGGCATGCACACACACACACACACACACACACACACACACACACACACTAAAAAAAAAAGGAGTGTGTTTTGGGTAATCTTGGGTAATAGCTGAATTAGGTAAAAAAACAAAAAATATTAAAAAAAATATCAAGGTGGAAGCTTCTCCCTGCCCTCCCCATGTTATTGAGACGAGGGAGAAAGTGTTAGAGTAATTTTAGCCAGCACATTCAGCAACATCTGTATTAGAGAAAAATGGTAAATCTTTTCTATTAAGGAAATATAAATTTGATAAGACAAAAAATCATGGGAAAAATGTTACTGACAACTCATCTGGCTCTTTATTTTCTCACCTATAGAATGCGGGCATTGGAATGGATGACTTCCAACACTCTATTTTAATATATATGGCAGTACTGGGCATTCTATCTCTGAGATACATCCCAAGCCCTATTTTTTAATTCTTTCTTTCTTTTTTAAATTTAATTAATTAATTTATTTTTTGCGGGTCTGGGGATAGAACCCAGGGGCATTTGACCTCCGAGCTACAGCCTCTGCTCTATTTTTTATTCTTTATTTTGAAGCCGGGTCTCACTGAGTTGCAGAGGGCCTCACTAAGTAGCTGAGGCTGTCCTTGAACCGTGATCCTCAGGTCTCAGCCTCCTGAATGCTGGGATTACAAGCATGCCCCGGCTAATTCTTTATTTTGAAATCGGGTCTCACTGAGTTGCAAAGGGCCTCACTACTAAGTAACTGAGGCTGTTCTTGAACCATAATCCTCCGGTCTCAGCCTCCCAAATGCTGGGATTACAAGCATGCACCACCACACCCGGCTATAAGAGTCTTTAATATGAAGAGTCTGAGACTCATAGACACTTGATGTGGGGCGCAGAGGAAGCACAGGGTGGCGGTGAGGACGTGACCCTGCTCAGCCACAGGGGAGCATTTAGGTGTGTAAAATTGACTAGGCAGTCCTACACAGCCACAGATGTATATAGAGTTACACAAGCATGGCCAGGTAATACGCAACACACTCGTAGACATTGTGCTGGTGTGACGTGCACCGTTTTGCCAGGAACGCTGTCTGAGGGGCAGGTCTGTACAGTCACACTGCTGCTCTCCTCTGGGCGGCTACACCACGGACTTTCTTCTCATGGGGAATGTCACCGCTGAAACCTCCCCTGCACCACAGCTGGCCCTCGATGAGGGCGCTGACACTTGAGACAAAATTGGGTATTTTTTCCCAATAAATGGAGATGTTCTAGACTAGATAGAAAGTCTCTGTAGAGGATTATGGAAAGGCAGGCCAGCTTGGGGTTGGTATCTCTGTATATGTTTCTAAGGTCTCTTTAAACTCAGCATTGAACAGGAGTGTCTCTGAGCGGCTGCACCCAGTGGGCTAGAGTGGGCTCACCCCGCAGGTCTCCTGCACATCCCCATCATGGTACTACCGGTAGAAGCATACTCATCGGTAGCTTGGACAACAAATGGGAGGTGACTTTCTTGTTATCATTAGCCTTGAAAATATCTCTGCCCTTGAAGTATGGCAGAAAATCTAGAACGCTCCTCTTCCCAGAATGCCAAGGAGCTACCGGGACTGTGGACAGAGAAGGGCCTTTTCTGAGCACTCACTGAGCTTGTTGGGTCAGAGCCGTTCGTAGAATGTTGAGAGAGAGGCTCAGACTCCTCGCTATTCTGCGAAATGCTGCATCTTCAAACAAACCCACCGACAGGAACTAAAGTCAGTTCTTCAAGTGGTAATCAAACGGTAATATGGTTCCCACTCAAGAGAGTGGCCCGAGGCAAACAGGTAACATTTCAAAGACCCCAGTGGCAGTGCCGGATACTTCCAAGTGTTTAAGTGCAGGTCTCCATCCTGTAAATGCTCAGCCCAGAGGCTTTTATACAGATGGTACAGCTGAGGCACAGCTGGGATATGAGACCCATAAATGGATGAGGAGAGCTGGGAGACATGGGACAAGAGAAACCCACCAATAACTCGAGCGGTAGTACCCTGACTTACTTTATTTATTTATTTTTGGTTCTGGGGATTGATCCCATGGATGTTCTACTTTGGAGCTACACCTTCTCAGCCCTATTAAAAAAAAAATATATATATATATATATATATATATCCCCGCACTGTACCTCTGAGCTACACTCCCAGCCCTAATTTTTATTCTTTTATTTTGAAACAGGGTCTCACTAAGTTGCAGATGGCCTCACTAAGTAGCTGAGGCCTGTCCTGAACCTGCGATCCTCCTGTCTCAGCCAAGTATTAAAATAAGCCACCATGCCTGGCTGATTTTAAATTTTGAAACTTGCTAAGTTGCTGAGGGCTTCACTAAGTCTCTGAGGTTGGTCTTGACCTGCGATCCTCCTGCCTCAGCCTCCCAAATACTAGAATCAGAGGTGAGCCACTACTCCCAGCACAAGTAGTATAATTTTAATTGGGGACGGTGGGAGGAACTGGATGTTGTTTCTGTCCTTGCCCTACAGTGACACATGAATAGAACGTGATACTATATATCATTTAATTAATGTTCAGCTCCTCTGTTTATTGTCACCATATATGCTGATGTTAAAGGCCAATAATCTCTCCTAGAAATAAGTATTGTGGGTACTGATCTCTCATGCACCTTGCTTCCTGAGGGAGAGATTTCAAATACAAAGAACAAATAATATAACAGGTTTACTTAGGGAAGTAGGGATACAGTCTAAGGGAGGCTGTGATAAAGGGCGCCTTGCAGAGGAAGGATCTTGAATCATCCATTTCAGAAAGTGGAAGCCAGCAGCGAGTTCTCTGCCTAGTGGGATTCATTTCCTCTGGAGACCCTCCCCCATGCACCTGCATTTTGGGGAGGAAACTCTCCTTTTTCTTTGCACAGTCCCACCATGTTGGAAACTTCCCCCAGGTGCCCAAGTGAAACCCTGGGGTGGGGGAGGTGTCTAAAATGGCTACCGAAGCTGGTTAGTTAGAAGTGAACCTTCTCATCTCCCCCCCCCCCCCCCGTGTCTCTCTCTCTCTCTCTCTCTCTCTCTCTCTCTCTCTCTCTCTCTCTCGTGGGTCTGGGAATGGAACCGAACCCAGGGGCATCGACCTCCGAGCTACACCCCCTGCCCTATATTTTGTTATTTATTTTGAAACAGGGTCTCGCTAAGTTGCAGAGGGCCTCAGCTACTAAGTAGCTGAGGCTGTCCGCAAACCCGGATCCTCCTGTCTCAGCCTCCCGAATGTCGGGATTACAAGCGTGCGCCACCACGCCCGGCTCCTCATCTCTTCTTTTGAGAGCTGGCTGGATCCTCTGTCCATCCCTTCCCCTGCTGTGCTCCTCTCTAATCTAACGCTGAGGTAATGCGTCTTTCTGAGCACTGGCACAGGTGCCCTGCTGCACCTGCTACCGCAGCGTGTGAACGTATGTGCAGGATTTGCTGTGGAATCGACCTAGGTGAAAATCCCAACCCCACCACTCACCAGCTGCATGACCCACAAGTACACTCACGGGCACAAGTTTAACAATGCCTACCTCACCGACTGCTAGGAGAGTATTTATTTATTTATTGCTTGGATTGATTGAGGTGCTGGGGATAGAACCCACGCACTAAGTTGCTTAGGCTGGCCTCAAACCTGTGGTCCTCCTGTCTCAGTATCTCAAGTCCTGGATTACAGCCCAAGGCCACCCTGCCTGACTTGCCGGGGGATTTGAATGAGCTCCGATGTCTGAAGCAGTTAGCACAGTACCTCGCACACAGTAAATGTGTTGGACACAGCGACTAAATGGTTATTTCTGCAGTCACCCACCCAGGAGAACCCTGCCCTTCCATGGTGCTCCCTTGACCAGGTTAACTGGGGTGTGACGCTCCATAAACTTGCTCCCGAAGGCACCGCAGCAGACTCAACAAATAGAAAGCTATTTAAAGTAATGAGCTTGTTCATTATCTTGCCAATTTTATGGGCCAGTCCGACAGGATGTGCCCTAATGATAGGAATAAAGCGACAGAGGCAGTGCTCATAAGCTTAGATTTTGGATGGGGCCTTTCTTCCCATCAGGTGCCTCCGTTACACCACTCGGCTCTCTTTGCTTTCCCCACTTCTGAGCATGAAGCCAGAGCTATGTGTATTTTTATTCCCAGTGTTCTCACATGTTGATTTTTTTTATCGACTCAAAAAGTAACGAGCTTAAGAAAAGTTCAATTAAAATGAAACATAAATATTTTCCTTCTTGCTGTGTCATTAACCCCCCCCCCAACCCCCCAGAGTTGCTTGGCCCTCACCCAAAGGAAACGTTTCCTTTCTTGGCCCACAGTGATTGAAAGCGTGGAGGAGACAGAGCTGCTGAGTCTGCCTGGACAGGATCTACATGGGGAGAGGCGCAGAGGTTTCAAAGGACCGGAAAGCAGGGCCAAGTAGAGACATAAGCGGAGGCGAAAAGGACAGAGAATGAGGCAGAGAGAGAGAGAGAGAGAGAGAGAGAGAGAGAGAGAGAGAGAGGGAGAAGAAAGCAATAAGCAATGTCTGAGAACAAGCCTTGAATGGATGATTTCTGGAAGGTGGGATCTGGCCCTGTGTTAGGCCTGGAGTGTTAAGCTCTTCTTAGCCAGCTCCTGTAGAAGCGCTCCAGTGTGGCCTCGTTCCTGGCAACTGTGGTCTCTGCCACGTCATCAGTCTGTGCCTGAGGCTTACGTTAGCAGGTGATAAATAAATCATCAGCATTGGCAACAGGTATTGACCGAGTGTTTAATATGCTATGGAGTTAACGGGGATTAGATTCTTTACTCCTGAAAAACATCAGATGCGCTAGGGACAATTCCAGTTCCAATCTTCCACACCCGAAGCCTGAGCTTTCGGGAGGTTATATCTAGTAGGTGACTGAGCCTGGGTTCCGGCCCTGTGACCGCTCCCCAGAGCTCGCGCCTTCTGTATTCTATTGTCCACTCCAAGTTTTCAGAGGCCTTCTTTCTTTTCTTTTCTTACTGTAACTCTTCTCCTCCTCTTCCTCTTCCTCGCTGTCTTCCTCCCCATCTTTCTCTTCTGCCTTCTTCTTACATAGACCTTGCTCAGAGAGTCCACTTCTATTTTGTAAGTGGAGTTAATAATAATTATCTGTCTGTCTGTCTTTCAGGCCTAGGGATTAGACCCAGGGTCTCTCACATGCTAGACAAACACTCGACCACTGAATACATTCCAGCCCTGCCTTGGCCTGCTATGCCCTGCTCACCTGCGGAGCCGGGGACTCCAGGCGGGCGTTTGCGGCATCCAGGCCCATTTCCTGCCACAGGGCTAATGCCACTTTTCCTGTTGTCCTTAATGCAGTGAAATCAGTATCCATCACCACGGGAAACTCAAACAGAGGGAATGCTCCATCTAGAGTCCTCTGTGCAAGTAAATTCGGTGCAAATTCCCGCTGAGCGTCCCTCCTCCTTTCCAGGCTTCCTCAGAACACTGCGGGTTCTGTTCCAAGTCAGGTGGAAATAAGGCCATTGCGGTGGTGGCCGTTCCAGGCAGCGGCTTCCTGCGGGCTTCTGGAGACCAGTGCATTCCTTCTCATCCTTTCCCTTCTAAACAAATCCATCCCATTTCAGTCCTTCTTCCCAGGGAAATGTTCTTTCTTTCTTTGTTTCATCTGGCTACTTAGCCTTTTTTCATTGTCTGTCCTGCTCATTCTTTTGCAGGGGGATGAGGGAGTGGATTCTGGGGGTTGAGCCCAAGGGCTTCTACCTCTGAGCAACACCCCAGCCCTTCTTACTTTTTTACTTTGAAACAGGGTCTCGCTAGGTTGCTTTGGGTCTTGCAAAGTTGCTGGGACTGTCCTTAAACCCGCGGTCCTCCTGTCTCAGCCTCCCAAGTACTGAGATTATAAGTACATGCTACTGTGCCCAGCTTGCATTCTGCTAATTTCAAAACAATATAATCAAAAACAGAGGCAAAGATAAACTTCTGCTTTATACTGGGCTTGTTCCAATCAGCCCATCCTTTCACTCACACAGAAAAATTTCATCCTTAAAAGTGACGCAGGGAGCCGGACATGGTGGCATATATTTGTAAATCCCAGCATTTGGGAGGCTGAGACAGGAGGATCGTGGTTCGCAGCCAGTCTCAGCTACTTATCGGGGCCCTTTGTATCACAATGAGACCTTGTTTCAAAATAAAGAATAAATAATTTGACTGGGGGTGTGGCTTGGAGGTAGAATGCCCCTGGATCCATTCCCAGTACTTAAAAAAAAAAAATGTGGCACAGGGACAACTAAAGTCCAGTGGAGAGGTCCTCTCAGGTTCATTTCTTGAGGTGGTCAACATGCTTACACATTTGTTAAATAGGACAGAGTTTTTAACTTACAAAGTCCAGTTCTGGCCAGATGTGATGATACATGCCTGTATTTCTAGTACTTGGCAAGCGGAGACAGGAGGATTGCAGGTTTGAGGCCAGCCTCAGCAACTCAGGAAGACTGATGAAAAAAAAAATCAATAGTCAGTGGGGGTGTAGCTCAAGTTATAATGCTTTTAGGTTCAATCTCCAGTGCTACAACAAACAGAACCGAACAAAATCCAATTCAAAGTTATTAACGCTCAAAAGCAGTGGCGGCTGGAATTCTTAAAAGTAGTTGAGCAGAATGGTTCCCAGGACAGACTGGCTCCTTGTGTTTTATATAGTTATGAGAGACCCGATTATAGGGATGTGCATTTGTAGCTCTGTGATTCTGAATCACAAAGAGATGAATCTCTTTGTGGCTCAGTTTCCTCATCTGGGAAATGAGGCTAATACAAACAACTACCTCATAGAGTTGTTACGAGAAATACAATAATACCTGCTATCTCTCTAATCTATTTATCTATCATCCTCTTACAACAGTATCTATCTATCTACACATGCAAACATAGCTCCGTTTCATCAGTCATTTAACATTCTAGACCTCATTCTTATTTTTTTAAATTTTTATTGGTGCATTATATTCATACATCATATTGTGGTAAAAAAAAAAAAAACCTTGTATGTACAGACATGTACACATCACTGATTTAACCCCTACCCAATTCCCACCCCATTCCCTCCCCGCCCCTCCTTCCCTTGCTTGGCTTAGTGGTTGACTTCGATATGTTTAAGTACATTGTGTGTTTTAGAGAATTTCCTCCCCCACCCCTTTCTCCTCCTTTAGGTTGTATTGTTTGCTCCTCTATAGGATTTCCTTTTTCATATAGAGTTTCTCCTATGACCCATTTCTCCCTAGCTCTCACATATTAGGGAAAGCATCTGATTTCTTATTTTTTGTGACTGACTAATCTCACTTAGCATAATATCCTCCAGTTCCATCTATTTCCCTGAAAGTGATGTAATTGAGGTTTTTTTAATGGCTGAGTATAATTCCATTGTGTACATATCCCACAGTTTTGTAATCCATTCATCTGTTGATGGACATCTTGGCTGGTTCCATAGTTTGGCTATGGTGAATTGTGCAGCTATGAACATAGATACAAATGCATTAGTTTGGAAGTTTGGTTTCCTTTCTTTTGGGTAGATACCCAGAAGTGATATTGCTGGATCGAATGGTAGGTTTGTTCCCATTCTCCTGAGGATTCTCCATACTGTTCTTATTTTTTTATTTTTTGGTGGTGGTACTGGGGTTCCTGGAAACCCTTCTACCTCCGGGCTACACTCCAAGACCTATTTTTATATTTTTATTTAGAAACAGGGTCTCTTAAACCAGCGAGACTGGCTTCGAACCTGTGCAATCCTCCTATCTCCACCTCCCAAGCATGGGGATTACAAGCCTGCGCCACTACACCCGGCTATTGTTCTTATTTTAATAGTATCCATTTGACACACATTATTCACTCATTCATCCTTCTTTTGAATAGATTTATTTAGTTCCTAATATGTGCCAGTCTTGTGTTAGGTACTATAAAACAGTGGAAACAAAAATAAGAGTCCCCGCCTACAAAGGGCTTGTAGCTTAGTGAGGAGACGGGGGCCAACATCCATCATATGAGATCATATAACTGTCCCATGATTTGTTCTATGAAGGGTTCACATTCGGGAGCTGATTGATGGTGTCAAAGGAGTTGAGTACTGGCTCTGTCCTGATCAGGTATTAGAGGGTCTTCCTCAAGCATCCCTCAGGAAACTATACTGGCTGGGATCTGAGGGTAAGGACAAGGCGACTTGGTAAAGTAGGGAGGGAGGATTGCTCCAGGCAGCGGAGTGGGGTGGGGAGTGAGAGCGAGGAAGGAGGCTTGAGATGCACCAGGAAGACAGGGCAAGTGGGTGCCCCAGAGGACGCGTGTTCTCTGGGCTGCTCAACTAGTTAGTCTTTGGAGTGATGTGGAGTCGGAAGACGCTCAGAAGTGAGGCTTTATGGGTTTGTGTCCAGTATTAGTAGTAGATTTACATTTCTAGCTGTGTGATTTTGTAGTATTTGAGTTTCCAAAGCTACTGTGGCTGCAATGTGAAGCATGGTCTGGGGGGCCAAACAGGATGCAGAGAGCTGGTTGAGGGGTCTGGGGAGAGATGATGATGGTGTGGGTTGTACAGACAGTGGCCGAGGCAGCCCAGTGTGGATGGATACGAGGGCCACCTGGAGGTAGGCAGAGAGGGCTGGATGCCATGGAAGATTTCACTAATTCCAACAAGATTGCAAATTAACTGCGTTTAGTTTTCTTCCGCTATCCAAGGGGTACGACTGCTAAGTTGACATGTGGAGTAGTTTTCAGACTTGAAATGGTCGATGTTGCCCCAGACATTTATTTTTTTCTTTTCTTTTTTCTTTTCTTCCTTTCTTCCTTTCCCTCCCTCCCTCCCTCTTTCTCTCTCTTTCTCTCTCTTTCTCTCCCTTTCTTTCTTCCTTTCTTTCTTTCTTTCTTTCTTTCTTTCTTTCTTTCTTTCTTTCTTTCTTTCTTTCTTTCTTTCTTTCTTTCTTTCTTCTTTCTTTCTCACTAGGGATTGAACCCAGAGGCATTTTACCTCTGAGCTAAACTCCCAGCCCCCAGTTTTATTTCTTATTTGGAAACGGGGTCTCACTAAGTTGCGGAGGGCCTTGCTAAGTTGTCAATGCTGGCTTCGAACCTGCGATGCTCCTGTCTCAGCCACCCGATTACTGGGATTCCAAGTGTATGCCACCATCCTGGCTTGCTTGAGACATTTCTGAGCTGCGCTGGTTAGGGGTGCTGGTTAGCCAGAGTAAAAGGAGGAAGTTGACCTTCAATTCCTGGCTTTGATTGGTTCCAGCTACAGAAATTGTTTTCAGCTGCTCTCGGATTTGAGCAAACACAGTCCCTGTCACCGTATCCTTTGGAAGGCTGGTCCCACTTCTACATTTTTACTCGGACATGATTCTCACCGACAGGAGAAAGTTCAGCACCAGGACCCGCAGCTGTGAAAATACTTGCTCCTCTCCAGAACTATCAGTGCTCCTGGGACTCACGTCACCGCGCCAGCCACTCGTTGGTCCTGAAGTGACCTTGCTATTTTGGAAGTAGGAAAGGAAATGATATTTTAAAAGCCCGAAGTGGCATTTTCTTTGGGCACTAAAAGGTGTAAGTGATAAAACACTCACTATGCTTTAGAATCGGGGGTGGTGGGGATCGGGTCCAAGGAGATGTTACCAAAGTGAGGCAGGACCCTGGTGACCTGGTGGGTTTTTAGAGAAGTAATTCTTCTGTCCTGTTTTTGGATTCTCATTACAAACCAAACACAATTCTCAGGCGAAATTAAGAGCCTGGGAAAATGGCTGTTACATATTGAACTGCTGTGAGAAGAACCATGTTTGAGTCATCTTTGCCCCTAAGCATGTCTGCTGTGCTGGTCATTCAGTTGGTACTTAATAGGTGTCGGCTGAATAAAGGATAGATACAGCTATGTTTCCTTGGGGTATTTATACGTTGTGGAGAGTTAAGCGTTTTTTGCTTAGCTCTGCTTAGCTCGAGAGAGAAACGGACCCACCCTGTGTTCCTCATCTCTGCTGAGCTTTATTTGGCTACAGGGGGGTTGGTTCTAAAGTGAAATAACAAGGAAATCGCTTTCAGTGCCATTTTACATACACAGACATGTGCTCGCCGACTGGGTACAGATAAAGCCGCTCTCCCCTGCAGACGCTTTTGCAATCTAAATTGCACTAGAAAGAGGTTACGGGCGTGGGAGGAAGGGAAAGTCTGATAAAACGCACAGCTTAATTTCTCAACAGCATTGCTATTTTAAAAATGAATTTCAAGAGCATCTTGCCAGTCTGGCCTGGGTTTTGGAGGATTTGTCAATGATTTGTGACTCAGAGCATGGCCCGATGGTCCACTGCCCTTTGAAACACTTGGTCCGTTCTCTTTTTTTTTTTTTTTTTTTTTTTTTGCGGGTCTGGGGATGGAACCCAGGGGCATTCAACCTCCGAGCTACATCCCCTGCCCTATTTTTTATTCTTTAGTTTGAAACCGGGTCTCACTGAGTTGCAGAGGGCCTCACTAAGTAGCCGAGGCTGTCCGCGAACCGCGATCCTCCAGGTCTCAGCCTCCCGAATGCTGGGATTACAAGCGTGCGCCACCACGCCCGGCTTGGTCCCTTCTCTTGATTGCCGTTCTGTATTTTCTCCTATCAGCTCCCTGGCCAGTGCTTCTCTCTTCAGCTCTGTCTTGCTGGAACAGTCTCTTTATCTCCACTCTTCACCACTCCAATGTTTATTTCTTCTCTTTCTTGATCACTCCATCTCTGGTCTCCATACCAGCAGCACTGGCATCGCCTGGGCCCTTATTAGAAATGCAAGTCTGTATCCCAGTGTGGGGGTACACACTTGGAATCCTTCTCCTTGAGAGACTGAGATAGGAGGACCACAGGTTCGAGGCCAGCCTCAGCAATAAGCGAGAATCTCTTCCAAAATATAAAATAAAACATGGGCTGAGGGTGTAGCTCCGAGGTCGGATGCCCTGAACGTTGTCCTAAGTATCCTTCCCCTCACGCTGCGAGCCTTTGAGCCACCTTGGACCTATAAAAGAAGAGGCATAGTCCGTTGGGACCCAGCAGTTATGTTTTGACAAGCATGTGATTTTGATGAAATTTCAAATTTGAGAACTGCTGCTGAATGCAAAACTCAAGCCTAAGCCTATCGTAACCTTCAGGGCCTTCCCTGCCAACCACGTTAGAAGTGTGTGTTTTTTATATGTTTCTCTTCCGTGCCTCTCCCAACTTAGCTTGTATTTCCTTGCTCGTGACTTGAATCCTACGTTGCAGTCAAAGGCATTACTGAGCTTCCCTCTACTCTGCCTTTATAGAAACCATATTCGTTCTTGAGAGCCTATTAAAGATAATACTTATCTAAGTAATCCATACATGTGGATTTAAATCTATTGGTCATGAAGGATTTTTAAGAACATGCAATCGGCCCTATCCCATCGCTCTCTTGAACCTTTCCCATTCCTGCAGTTCCGTTTCCTAACGGAAACCTTTTTATTTATTATTTTTTTGTGGTTGGGGATTGAGCCCCAGAGGCCTTCTACCTCTGAGCCAACCCCAGCTTTGAAACAGGTCTCACTGAGTTGCAGAGGGCCTTATTAAGCTGCTTTAGGTGGCCTCGAACCTGCGGTCCTCCTCGTTTAGCCTCCCAAGTACTGCGATTACAGGTGTGTGTACCATCGTGCTTGGTTATAGAAACCAGTTTTGCCATTTCTGTTCCAGATCTTCTTGGAACTACTTTTATTTATATAAGTAATATGCAAATATTCCTATTTTAAAATAACTCAAACACTTCTCTGTTAACTTTTATGTTCAACTACTTTTGTAGCGACAGATAAAATTGGAATAGGTAAAGTTTGGGTAGATGAAATTTAGTGGGTGCCCATCTGCCTTCCTCACCCTTCCCAATGCATCTTTAGTTAAGTCTCGGCCTCCGCCAGGTCGCCGAGTGCTTGCAGAACGCTGCCTCTTGCTGCCTCTTCCCCACGGCATAAGGCTTTGCCCTTTCTGGTAAGAGATGCCGCCCGACTTCGTGTTCCAGCAGTGTCTGAGGCGGGGAGAGCCCAAGAAGTGGGGCTGCGGCTTCCTCATCGTTCATTCTGCGTCTCTCCAGGCCCGCGCACTGAGCCTGACGCGTAGTACCTCTGAGCCAGCCTGGTGAATAAAATAAAGTGAAATATTTGCCCAACCTTGCTCCTCGGCGCTCTGAAATCAGCATTAGGAATGCAGCTTCTCTTTCCCATGTGGTTTCTACCTTCGGGCTATACTCCCAGAGTTTTTTTTTTTATATTTTATTTGGAAACAGGGTCTCACTAAGTTGCTGAGAGCCTCACTAAGTAGCTGAGGCTGGCTTCGAACCTGTGCGATCCTCCTGTCTCAGCCTCCCAAGCACAGGGATTACAAGCCTCCCAAGCACGGGGATTACAAGCGTGCGCCACCACGCCCGGCTCGACTCCTTATATTTAAAACATAAAGGCAAAGCTGGGCGTGGTGGCGCATGCTTGTAATCCCAGCATTCGGGAGGCTGAGACCTGGAGGATCGCGGTTCGCGGACAGCCTCAGCTACTTAGTGAGGCCCTCTGCAACTCAGTGAGACCCGGTTTCAAAAGTAAAGAATTAAAAAAAAAAAAAAAATAGGGCAGAGGGTATAGCTCAGAGGTAGAATGCCCCTGGGTTCCATTCCCAGAATAAAAAATAGGGCAGGGGGTGTAGCTCGGAGGTCAAACACCCCTGGGTTCCATCCCCAGGCCCGCAAAAAACAAAACAAAACAAAACATAAAGGCAACCTGTTTTCTAGTTGCACACAGAGCTCTAAAGAACATTAGAAAGAACCTTTAAGTAGAAAATTTCGCTGTTAGATTGTCCAGGATATCATTCTTCCAAAATCAGTTAAAAAATTTTTTTTTCCCCTAGGAGAAATTATAGTCTCTTCATGTGAGGTTTTTATTTAATTAATTAATTAATTAATTAATTTTGGTACTAGGGATTGAACCCAGGGGCCTTCTACCTCCGAGCTACACCCTCAGCCCTGTTTTTTATTCTTTATTTTGAAACAGGGTCTCATAAAGTTGCAAAGGGCCTACGTAGCTGAGGCTGTCTGTGAACCACGATCTTCCTATCTCGGCCTCCAAAATACTGGGATTACAAGCGTGCGCCACCACACCCGGCTTCTTTGTGTGAAATTTGAAGCAAGAAAATTCAAACATTTAGAACTATTTGCCTATTCTTACTTGTGGGCGAGAAATCAGCCTTACTGCCAACCTCTCAGGCTTTGAAGAGATTTCAAACTTTATCTTAATTTGATGGTTTTAAAAAAATTAACCGAAGGCACGTTTTCTAAGCCCTTGTCTGGCCTTACCCATTAGAAAAGTGTGAGCTACTGTTCCATCGAAACTAATTAAACCTTAAATGTATAACCAACTCTCAATTACCAAGGTTAATGGGACTACATGCATACATAATTATATCTTACATTTATACAGTGCTTTTAACTTCTTCAAAGCACTTTTTACTGCACTGCAAATAGAAAACAGATGGACTTTTTAAAAATTCACAAATAAAGTAAAAATAATCTCGGAATATATATTTTTTTGGTGTTAGGGATGGAACACAGGGGTGTTCTCTACTTCCGAGCTACATCCTCAGCCCCATTTTGTTTTTAAATTTGTAAACAGGGACTCACTAAGTTGTGAAGGACCTTACTAAGCTGCTAGGCTGGCCTGGAACCTGTGATCATCCTGTCTCCACCTCCCAAGTACTGGGATTACTAGCGTCCATTACCACACCTGGCTAATGATTTTAACTACGTTCCTTTCCAAAGCTATTAGAGAGAGTGAAATGGCCCAATAGGACTTTCATCGCCCATTCAATGAAAGCTAAGACATGACTGAAAGGTCTGGAGCAAGAAAGAGAGGAAGCCAAGGACCGGGGCCTTCCAGGAACTAGATCGCTAGCCCCGGGTCGTTAAGAATAGTTGACTGTATGTGTGATTCTATCTGGAAAGGCCAGGAAGCGATGGCAGGTCACAGGAAATGATGTGTGACAGTACTTACCTTTCTCCGATCGTTGCCATTCAAGCATTACTGAGTACCTCCTGTATGCCAGGCGTCTCTTCCAACACAGAGGACGGATGCATCGGTGACCAACACAGGCAAGGTCACTGCTGTCTCTGAGCTGACCTTGAACTGTGGAGGCAGAAAATAAACAGGGACATAAATACACAAACAGGATAATCCCAAGTAGCACAAAGCACTAGAAAACAAGATATAGGCTGGGCGGCGCACGCTTGGAATCCCAGCATTCGGGAGGCTGAGACAGGAGGGTTGTGGTTCGTGGACAGCCTCAGCTACTTAGTGAAGCTCTCTGCAACTTAGTGAGACCCGGTTTCAAAATAAAGACTAAAAAATAGGGCTGGGGATGTAGCTCGGAGGTAGAATGCCCCTGAGTTCCATCCCCAGTACTGAAAACAAACAAACAAACAAAAAAACACGAGATACAGGGATATGATTGAGTTTCTTAGGGAACAGGGGATATTTTATTTTTTGTTTTGAAACAGTCTTGCAAAGTTTCTGAGGCTGGCCTCAAATCTCTTCTTTCAGCCTCCCAAATACTGGGATTACAGGAGTGAACCAACTCACTCGATGGACAGCTATTTTAGATAGGATTGCCAGAGAAGATCCAAGGAGAAGATATTTGTTTTACTTTTTTTTATGGTGCTGGGGATTGAACCTAGGGGTATTCTCTGAGTCCTATTTTATTTATTTATTTATTTATTTATTTATTTATTTGTTATTTATTTATTGGTACTGGGGTGGAACCCAGAGGCTTTCTACCTCTGGGCTATACTCCAAGACCTATTTTATATTTTATTTGGAAACAGGGTCTCACTAAGTTGCCGAGAGCCTCACTAAGTAGCTGAGGCTGGCTTCAAATCTGTGCGATCCTCCTGTCTCAGCCTCCCAAGTGCGGGGATTACAAGGGTGCGCCACCAGTGCCGGCAGAGCCCTGTTTTTTATTTGCAAACAGCATCTCATTAAGCATCTCATTAAGCTTGCTAAATTGCTGAGTCTGGCCACGAAGCTGCGATCCTCCTGTCTCAGCCTCTCAGTCGTGGTAGCTGAGGAGATGCTGTTTGAACTGTGATCTGCAAGAGGAGAATGAGCCTATCCAAGAAGGTCTGCTCGCCACAGTGATGGGAGAATGACCTGGCCAAGTCCTCTGGAGGTCACAGGTCTGTGGCTATTTGCTATGGGTCCTTTTGTGGACATTCCTAAAGCCTCTCCAGGACCAGGATTCATTGCCTCCACGATGGGCCTTGCTAATACTGATCACCTGGACAAGGGTGCTCTGGGGAATTATAGGTAAAGAAGCGTGAAGAGGGATAGAAACGCTAAATGACGATCCAGTGATAACCTTTTATGTCTCTGCCCCGTGATAGGAGGCTCACACTCGGATGCCTGGGCAAATGTGGAAATCGATACAGTGGCTCCCAGCCCCATTCTTTAAAATAGAAAAAGTAAATGAGCCGATGAGCATTATAGTCAAAGTGGTTAGTGATCAAATAACTGTCTTGGGTGAAAGCTGGAGTGTGAAGTATAAAATCGGGATGGCACGCTGTGGCACAGAGGAGGGAGAGGGCACCGGTGAGTGCACCTCCTTCTGCCAGGTGGGACTTCAGCCCGCACAGGGACCCACGCACTGGCAGACGGCAAGTGGGGCGAGAAAGAGCTGGATCAGCGCGGTCTCTGCCAGCAGCCCCATCTGGCCCTCTTGGACTTGGCAAGCCTCCCCTGGGGCTGGGACAAGAAGCCAGTACCCAGGGTCTTCCTGGAAGGGCACCAACCAAGTGAAGTGGGAGGGAGGGAGAGGGCGGGAGCACTCCACTTTTTTCTTTCTAGAATGAAATAGCTCAGTGCTAGAGGGACGTCCTACCCGAGCCTCCTACAGGATTAGACACAAGCACCCCTCCTGCTCCGCTTGTCCCTCCCACCCCTGCTCTTCCCCCAAATCACATTAATGAAATTACAAATTCTTTTATTTTTGGTGTGGTACTACCATCTCCTTAATATTAATACAAACGTCCTTCCTGTCTCCCACTCCACACTGGCAACTATGGTTGTATGGGTATGTGGAACACACACACACACACACACACAC
Organism: Muscardinus avellanarius; assembly: GCF_963383645.1. NCBI lineage: Eukaryota > Metazoa > Chordata > Mammalia > Rodentia > Gliridae > Muscardinus > Muscardinus avellanarius. The sequence goes on from NC_137799.1 coordinate 87,929,391, forward strand.
ACACACACACACACACACACACCACGCTTTGTCAAGTCTGAGCTGAGCTATTACAAAACCAGTAGAGTATGGGCCACATGGCAGAAAAATTTACATTATTGTTCCATCTCTCCTGAAAAGCAGGAAGAAAGAGAAAACATCTGTCTCGATGCTGATACCTGACATTCGTCACTTTAGGCACTCAGCCCCATATTGTCCGGGCAGAGTGGAGATGCTCCTGTTTTTGCTACGAGGCCCCAGGACAGACTTCACTTTTTGAGGCTTGGCTAAAAGTTAGGGGAGGGGTTTAAAAAAGATATGGCAAATAATCCAAACTTTTAGGAAATGATCCTTTAAACTGGGAAGAGGGAGGACAGAGATCCCTGAAAAAAAGAATTACTATTAACCAAATGAAATAATTTAAAAATACTAGATGTACCATGATGTGCCCTCCTTCAAGATCTGCAGGCTCTGCTTGTTCCTGGACTCCTCTGTTCACGTAGGACGCTGTGCAGGGGGTTGTTCCCCAAGTACTCAAAGGAGAAATCTGGGAAAACTCCTCCTCATGAGACAGAGTTAGCTTCATGGTTGAACCAGTCTGAACAAGGCTGATTCCTTAGCAGCACTGGCCTCCAGTTATTTTTGGGTGTGTATGTGTGATTTTATTTCTATTTTATTTTATTTTAATTTTTTTAAATTTTATTTATTTATTTTTTATTAATTTATTTTTTAAATTGGTGCATTGTAGTCATATATCAATCACATTGGAGTACAAGACTTGAGAGGATATACAAGCACACATCATCCAATTAGCTCTCCTCCAGCCCCCATCCCATTCCCTCCCCCTCCCTCCATCCCACTCTTCTTTGGTGATTTACTTTGATACATTTGTTTATGTACCTCCTGCGTTTTAAAGAGGCTCCGTCCTCCGCTCCGTCCTCCAGTATTACATACCCTCTGATTGGTCACATTAGTTGCTTCACTATAGGGCCCTTTCTGTAGCTCAACCTCTTCCTGTTGCCCTTTTCCTCCTAGTTATTGCTGATTAAGAGAAGCGTCTGATTTATATTTTCTGCGATATTTCTCTGTGCATGCTGCGTTGCAAGTACCGATCCCACTCTTGATGGTCCCAGTAGTGGCCTGGCTACTCAGTGGACTGATCCAGACCTCGCTGGCTCAAGCAGCGGCCTTGCCTCATGGGAGACCCCAGTCCTGGTCTCGCTGGCCCCTGCACCGGTCTAACCCCTAAGCTGGCTTTGGTCCTGGCCTTGGAGGCCGCAGGAGGGAACTTGCCTCAAGCCAGGCTCCGATGCTGGCCATTGGCCCCTGCACCGGCCTAACCCCTTGGCGGGATTCCAATCCCGGCCTCGGAGGCCCCAGCTCTGGCCTAGCCTCACGGCAGGCTCCAATGCCGGCCTCGTTGGCCCCAGCACCAGCCTAACCCCTCGGCAGGTTCCATTCCCGGGTTAGGAGGCCCCAGCACTGGCCATGTCTCACAGCAGGCTCCAATGCTGGCCTCGCCTCACGGCAGGCTTCGATGCTGGCCTTGCTGGCCCCAGCACCGGTCTAGCCCTTCAGCAGGTTGTTATCCTGACCTCGGAGGCCCCAGTACCGGCCTTGCCTCACAGCAGGCTCCGATGCCGGCCTCGCTGGCCCCAGCACCGGCCTAACCCCTCAACAGGCTCTTATCCTGGCATCGGAGGTCCCAGTACCAGCCTTGCCTCACAGCAGGCTCCGATGCCGGCCTCACTGGCCCCAGCACCGGCCTAAACCCTCGGCAGGCTCTTATCCTGGCCACGGAGGCCCCAGTACCGGCCTTGCCTCAAGGCAGGCTCCAATCCCGGCCTCGGAGGCCTCAGCACCAGCCTTGCCTCACGGCAGGCTCCAATGCCGGCCTCGCTGGACCCAGCATCGGCCTCACCCCTCGGCAGGCTCCAATCCCGGCCTTGGAGGCCCCAGTACCGGCCTTGCCTCATGGCAGGCTTTGGTGCCGGCCTCGCTGGCCCCAGCACCGGCTTAACCCCTCGGCAGGCTCTTATCCTGGCCTCGAGGCCCCAGTACCGGCCTTGCCTCAAGGCAGGCTCCGGTGCCGGCCTCGCTGGCCCCAGTACCGGCCTAACCCCTCGGCAGGCTCCGATACTGGCCTCGGAGGCCCCAGCACTGGTCATGCCTCATGGCAGGCTCCGATGCCAGCCTTGCTGGCCCCAGCACTTGCCTAACCCCTCTGCAGGCTCTTATCCTGGCCTTGGAGGCCCCAGTACCGCCCTTACCTCAAGGCAGGCTCTAATGCCGGCCTCACTGGCCCCAGCACCGGCCTAACCCCTCGGCAGGCTCCGATCCCAGCCTTGGAGGCCCCAGCACTGGTCATGCCTCATGGCAGGCTCCGATGCCGGCCTTGCTGGCCCCAGCACCGGCCTAACCCCTCAGCAGGCTCTTATCCTGGCCTCGGAGGCCCTAGTACCGGCCTTGCCTCACGGCAGGCACCGATACCGGCCTCGCTGGCCCCAGCACCGGCCTAACCCCTCGGCAGGCTCTTATCCTGGCCTCGGAGGCCCCAGCACAGGCCATGCCTCATGGCAGGCTCCGATGCCGGCCTCGCTGGCCCCAGTACCGGCCTAACCCCTCGGCAGGCTCTTATCCTGGCCTCGAGGTCCCAGTACTGGCCTTGCCTCAAGGCAGGCTCCGATGCTGGCCTCACTGGCCCCAGTACCGGCCTAACCTCTCGGCAGGCTCCGATCCCAGCCTTGGAGACCCCAGCACTGGTCATGCCTCACGGTAGGCTCCGATGCTGGCCTCGCTGGCCCCAGCACCGGCCTAACCCCTCGGCAGGCTCTTATCCTGGCCTCGGAGGCCCTAGTACCGGCCTTGCCTCACGGCAGGCTTCGATGCCAGCCTCGCTGGCCCCAGCACCGGCCTAACCACTCGGCAGGCTCTTATCCTGGCCTCGGAGGCCCCAGCACAGGCCATGCCTCACAGCAGGCTCCGATGCCGGCCTCGCTGGCCCCAGCACCGGTCTAACCCCTCAGCAGGCTCTTATCCCAGCCTCGCATGCCCCAGTACCGGCCTTGCCTCAAGCCAGGCTGATGCCGGCCTCGGAGGCCCCAGTACCGGCCTTGCCTCACGGCAGGCTCTGATGCTGGCCTCGCTGGCCCCAGAACCGGCCTAACCCCTCAGCAGGTTCCGGACCCGACCTCGGATGCCCCAGCACAAGCCTTGCCTCATGGCAGGCTCCAATGCCGGCCTTGCTGGCCCCAGCATCGGTCCAACCCCTCGGCAGGTTCCAATCCCGGCCACGGAGGCCTCAGTAGTGGCCTTGCCTCACAGCAAGCTCCGATGTCGGCCACTGGCCCCGGCGCCCGCCCAACCCCTCAGCAGGTTCCGATCACTGTCTCTGTGGTTATTATTTCAAAGGTTCCAGGTGTAATGTATCAGATCTCTGCCTCCCCTGAGTATTGGCCACTGGTATTGCCACTGCCTCCACCATTTCAAATCCTTCCCAGGCTCTTTTTCCACTCTGAATGTTGTCCAGTGTTCCTAAGCATGCGTGATGGTAGCATTCGACATTTGGTGTAATTTCTCCAAAAAAATAAAGTTGGTAAGATCCGGTTTCTGCTTCTCCTGAATACAAGTCTCCACCACCATCGTGGAGAACTCTTTCAACACCGCATTTCTCCTTGGTCTCCGCTAAACTCTCTCCTTACAGGTGATGTCTGAGATTCTTAACAATATAGAGAAATAGCAGTCCTCTTTCACGGCGAATTTTTCCATAAGTTCCAGTGCATTTAGATAAGTTTGGTCTGCATCTTCAGTGTCCTGGCATCCATAACGGCTTTCTTACCTCCTCTCCGATATTTTTCTTTATCTTTTTCTGTTCTGGGCCCGGTTTCTCCAGGGGTCTGGCGTGCTACTCGCAGTTCGGCCAGGGCCCAGTGTCCCGCGACCCGGGCCCTAGCTGGCGTGCCCCGTGTGCGACCCCCACCCAGAACCCAGCGTCTTACTGGGCCCGGTTTCTCCAGGGGTCTGGCGTGCTACGTGCAGTTCGGCCTGGGGCCCAGGGTCCCGCGACCCGGCCCCGGTTGGTGTGCGCCGCACGCGACCCCCGCCCAGAACCCAGCGTCTTACTGGGCCCCTATTTTATTTTATTTTTATTCATTCTTTTTGTGGTACCGGGGATTGAACCCAAGGGCATTCTACCTTTGAACCACACCCCAAGCCACATTTCATTCTTTTATTTTGAAACAGGGTCTCACTGAGTTGCAAAAGATGACCAGGAGTGAACCTGAGATCCTCCTCTCAACCTCTCAAGCAAGAGGATTGCAAGAGTGCGCCACCATGCCCAATTGAGATCCCATGCTTTTAAATTAAGATAACCTAGTTGGACACGGTGCTGTATACCTGTAATTCTAGTGCTTTGGAGGCTGAGACAGGAGGAACGAAGGTTCAAGGCCTGCCTCCGCAACTTAGTGAGACCTTCCACAACTTAGTGAGATCCTGTTTCAAAATAAAAAAATAAAATAGGGCAGGGTGTATAGCTCAGAGGTAGAACACTCCTGAATTTAATCCCCATTACCACGTAAGTGAATGAATGAATGAATGAATGAATAAATAAATAAATAAATATGTAAGTAAATAAATGTAACCCATGTACAAAGAGAGGAGTCTGGAACCCCAAGCCTATGGACCCTAGCTCTTGTTTGGCCTGTGACTTCTTCTGGAGCTTGCCTGTTCTCTTTCCCTCCTCACCCCAAGTCTCTGTTGTTGCTGGCACTTTTCCTCCTGACTCCCCTTCCCTCCTCAGCACCGGGTCTCCTGCTTACTCTCAGGCAGATTGACTTCTTTGGGCTTTCCTGATTTTCACTTTTGACATTCTCTGAACACAGATTTCAGTTATCCTCTGGCTGAATCGAGTTTGACCCTACTCAGCCAAGTCTTCATCCCAAGACCTTTGTGCTTGGCTTTGACCTTTCTCAGTGGTACCCATGTGGGGCCTGACTCCCCCAGTTGGGGGATGGAGTGGGAAGGGGCAAGCAGAAGGATCAAGGAAAGGATGTGTGGCTCAACCGACACCATGCAGGGAACTGAAGCGTTGCCTGTCCTGTGTTCTCTGCCCTTCATTTCCTCGTCCTTCCCCCCCCCCCCAGGTCTGGGGATGAAACCCAGGGACATTCGACCTCTGAGCTACAGCCCTTGCCCTATTTTTTATTTTGAAACCGGGTCTCACTGAGTTGCAGAGGGCCTCACTAAGTAGCTGAGGCTGTCTGCGAACCGCGATCCTCCAGTCTCAGCCTCCCAAATGCTGGTATTACAAGCGTGCGCCACCATGCCCGGCTCTTTCCTCATCCTTTTCTTCCCCTCTTGTCTGTGACTCTTCTTTCTAACATTTGAGTCTCAACCTTCTAAGCAGTCTATTTTCTTTTTGCATCCCTTTGCATGACTCAAGTGGGAGTGAGTCAGGGACATCCACTAGCCAAAGTAAGTCTGAGCACTGGGAGCTAGACCCGGGAGCTGGGCCCGGGAGCTAGACCTGGGCCCTCCAGCAGACTTGTCCCGGGCATTCGGTTCATGGTCTTCACTACACTCCATACTGTCTTTAGACCACTTGTCAGTTGCCATTTCACTGTGGTAGAGGATAAACAGCTCTGCCTTTCCAAAGCTGGTTGATAAAAAAGTCAGTAAATATTTGTCAAATGAATGAATGAATGAATGAATCAATCAATCAATATCAACTCCTAAATATATTCTGGCTTTTAAAAAATATACTTCTGTTGGTTCTTTGCAATTACACATCATAATGAGGTTCAGAGCAATAGGAGCATCCATGCTGCAGCCCTTCTTTCTGGATCCCAACCCTCTCCCTGTGCATATAATTGGGATTCCTAGTGATGGCGTTATTTGGACTCGTTTCTTCATCAGGTCTCCTTCTCCTCTCCCCTCCTCCCTCTCCAAACCCCCTCCCACGATTCCCCCAGCCTCCTTCATCTGAAGTCTCATTTGTTCCCCATTTCTCTCTAGCTTCCACTTTGGAGAGAAAACATATGATTCTTCACTTTCTGAAACTGGCTAATCTCACTAAACATAATATTCTCTAGTTCCATCTATTTCCCTGAAAAGTGGTACAACTTTGTTCTTCATGGCTGAGTAAAATTTCATTGTGTATATACACCATTTTGTAACCCATTCATTTATTAATGAAAACCTCTATTGGTCCCACCATTTGAATTGTGCTGCTGTAGTCACGGATATGCATATATCACTATTATATTCTGACTTTACTTCCTTTGGGGAGTTACCCAGGAGTGGTTTAGCTGGGTCATATGGAGGGTCCACTTCTAGTCTTCTGAGAACCTCCACACTGATCTCCATAGTAGCTGCACTAATTTGCAATCTCACCAACAATATATATTTCTAGCTTTGTAACATTTTGTTACCTACTTTAAATAATACAAAAATATAAGGCTTGGTTTTTACTTAAGAGATGCATTTTCTAATACCTATTTATCCAAGACTGTTTTTTTTTTTTTTGTTTGGTGATACTGGGGATGGAATCCTTTTACCTCCGGGCTACACTCCCAGACTTATTTTTATATTTTTTATATTTATATATTTTATTTTATTTTTTATTTTTTTTGGTGGTACTGAGGTTCCTGGAAGCCCTTCTATCTCCATGCTACACTCCCAGACCTATCTTCTTATATTTTTATTTGGAAACCGTCTCTTAAGCCAGCGAGGCTGGCTTCAAACCTGAGCAATCCTCCTGTCTCCGCTTCCCAAGCGCGGGGATTACAAGCGTGCGCCACCACGCCTGGCCTATTTTTATATTTTTGTTTTTGGAAACAGGGTCTCTTAAGCCAACGGGGCTGGCTTCAACCTGCGATCCTCCTGTCTCCACCTCCTTAGCACGGGGATTACAAGCATGCATCATGACGCCCGGTCCCAAGACTGCTTTGAAATAGCCAGAGAACTAGACTATATTCACTGTTTTTGTTTTTTGTTTTTTTTTTTTTTTGGTGGTACCGGGGGTGGAATCCAGAGGCTTTCTACCTCCGGGCTATACTCCCAGACCTTTTTTTTTAATATTTTATTTGGAAACAGGGTCTCACTAAGTTGTTGAAAGCCTCACTAAGTAGCTGAGGCTGGCTTCGAACCCGTGTGATCCTCCTGTCTCAGCGTCCCAAGCGCGGGGATTACAAGCGTGCGCCACCACGCCCGGCTTACACTATATTCACTATCTTTTATGAAAAATAAGATGTCATCTCTTGAAATGGCATGTCAGCAAAGCACTGGTTATAACAGTAACAAGTCTGAGCTAACACATTATGGAAGTTGGACACTTGATTCCTATCCATGGAATTTTTACATAACATATTCATAAAGAGCAAAATACACAAACCCATATGAATAGCATCAGCAAACACCCATGGACCCCCCATATCATGGAATTTAATTTTGACATCCGCCCGGAAGCCTCCACTCTCTTGTTTGTTATAACAATCCTTGTATTAGTCTATCTTCTCTACTATAATAAAGTGCCTGAAGCTGGATAACTTTATAAAGAAAAGTTTACTTAGCTCACAGTTCTGGAAGTTCAGGGACATGGTGCAGGCATCAGCCGGGCTCCGATGGAGACTCCACAGAGAATGTATGAAGACAGTGGGAGTACGTGTGTGTGTGTGTGTGTGTGTGAGAGAGAGAGAGAGAGAGAGAGAGCGCAAACAGAAACTAAAGAGAGAAGGGAGGCCAGTCTGTGGCTTCTATTACCCCTCTTCCCCATACACACACCCTGAAAAGGTCCCACCACCTCTTGGTACCACCATACCGAAGACCAAGCTCCCATAAGCCATTTGCAGATACATTCAACCTACACCCCCAGAATGGAAATCTGTTACCTGCTTTTGTTTATAATGTTGCCACCTTTATAAAAGTCCCCTAAATAAGTTAGTTCTATCCAATTTTGAACTCAAAATAGATCGAAACACAAACAATTCATTTTCAATATTAGGCTAGGCGTAGTGTCGCACACCTGTAATCCCAGTACTTGGGAGGCTGAAACAGGAGGACCCGGTAGCTTTGAGGGCTTTGAGGCTCTCAGCAACTTAGTGGGATCCTGTTTCAAAATAAAAAAAATAAATAAAATAGGGCTGAGGTATAGTTCAGAAGTAAAATGCCCCTGGGTTCAATCTCTAGTACCACTACCACAACAACAAAGAATTAGATTTGAAAAAAAATATTTGTTATCTTTTAACAAGATAGTTTAAAATGAACTGATCTCTATTGGAGATCAAGACATTCACTCATGTTTGTTTGTTTGTTTGTTTGTTTGTTTGTTTTTTCAGTACCGGGAATGGAACCCAGGGGCATTGTACCTCCAAGTTATACCCTCAGCCATTTTTTTTTTTTTAGCCTTTTCATTTCTGAAACAGAGTCTCACTGAGTTGCAAAGGGCCTAAGTAGCTGAGGCTGTCCTTGAACCACAATCCTCTGGTCTCCATCTCCCCAGTGCTGGGATTACAAGCGTGCGCTACCACGCCCGGCCTTTTTATGTTTCTTTCTGCCAGTCTCCCTACCCTTAAAAGATTAAAGTTCTGCTCTCCAAAGCTGCCTTTGGTCTCCTTTCAGTGTGTTCCCAGATCCTTCAAGATCCTGCGCTCATCCCAGTGCAGGGATCATTTCATGATCATCGCTATAATTAGTCCTAATTTGTACTTTGCTTCAAAAAGTCTCCTCCCTTGCCCCCTAAAGTTGGCTTTCAAAATGGTATTTACAGTTTTAATAATAACTGCCAATAAACCGTTCTAACCACAGAATCTGTTTGATCATGTACCACACCCAGATTGCATAATTTGACATCAACTTTAAATATTTTACTATAAACATTCCATTAATAGCAGGCTCTTAGAGTTAATATTAGCAATGGTGTTCTTAACTGTTCTCTTATTTTTTTAATAATTAATGCAAATAGAAGTTGTGACAAATGATCGGAAATTTGTAGAATTAGCTGCCAAACTGGAATAAAATGGCCTCTTAACTATTATATATTAAACGAGTCTACCAAGTAAAAACTGAAGCAGAGTTATGGACGGTGGTGCACACTCATAATCCAAGCAACTCAGGAAGCTGAGGCTGGGAATCACAAGTTTAAGTTAAACTGGGCAACTTGGCCAGAATGTGTCTCAAAATAAAAGTCAAAAGAACTGGGGATATATGTCAGTGGTAGAGCACCCCTGGGTTCAATCCCCAGTATAACGAAACAACACAACACAACCAGAAGTAGAACTTTGGGCGACAATCTCCTTAGAGAGTTAAATTAGAGGGATGGAACCCAGGGGCATTGTACCTCGGAGCTACACTCCCAGCCCTTTGCAACTCAGTGAGACCCTGTTTCAAAATAAAGAATAAAAAAGAGGGCTGGGAGAAGCCAGATTCTCCTGTTATGATGCGTCCATCCCTTTCTTTCTAATGATTGCCACCATCCAGCCCAACCCACCTTCTTTCCTAAAGCCCCAGTTACTGCTACATCACCCTAGCTGTTCTCCCTGCCAGTCTTCGTCCCCCTCAGAAGCCGTGAGGCCAGCCTCATCTGCCAGCCAAGTGGCTGAGGCCTCTCCACGCCCACCCGACTGAACCACATCTAGCTGTGGTCCCCAAAGGACCCCAAGAAGGATCACCCAGCCAGCAGCAGTCAACCCACAGAATAAGAGATAAAAAAAATGCTGTCTTAAATTACTGTGCTTTGGTGGGGCTTGATACACAGTAATAGATAACTAAACATTTTGCTTTTTTTCTTATGTAAGACATAAAGAATATATACACTTTATCAAATGTTTGAAATATTCATAATGCCACCCAGTACGCACGTCTATTTTTCTTTGCTAAATTGTCAGAAGTTCTCACTTTCTGTCTTAGCCTCCCAAACACTGGAATCACAGGCATGTGCCATCACACTCTGCTATTTCTTTCTTTTTCTTTTAAATGTTCCTTTTTGAGCTAGGTGCGGTGGCACATGCCTGTAGTCCCAGCTACGTGAGGCTGTTGCTGGAGGATTACTTGAGCTCAGGAGTTCAAGGCCAGCCTGGGCAGGATGGTGAGCCCTCATCCCCTACCAAAAGAGAGATGACTTTATTATTCTTTAGCCTTGAAACTGAAATCCAAGTTGATCTATTTAGTCAGAAACTTTAGGAAGAATTTAAGCAATTATTATGTTGAGCGTTGGATAAAGTGATACGGATGTGACAAGAATAAGTGATGTGTAATCAAAAGGCAGGTCTAAATCCTAGGATTGCCGTTCATCACTGTGTGACCTCGGCAAACTGTTTAGCATCTCGGATTCCTGATTTCTCTTTTTCCTTTTTCTTTTTTTTTGGCAGTACTGGAGATTGAACCCAGGGTCATTCTACTTCTGAGCTATACCCTCGGCCTGATTTTGATTCCTGATTTTGAAACAGGGTCTTACTAGGTTGTGGAGGGCCTCACTAAGCAACCGAGGCTAGTCATGAACCTATGATCCTCTTCTCAGCCTCCCAAGTACTGGGATTGCAAGCGTGCACCAGCACACCCACCTAATTCCTGGTTTCCAATCCTATCATATATTTGAACATATTAAGTAATGCCTGGCCCAAATATAGCCATTCAATAAATGTTAATTTTCTCCCTTCCAATGAATCTCACAAAGTACAACCATGCTTTCTAAAATTAAATATTGCTGGGCGTGATGGCACATGCTTGTAATCCCCACGCTTGGGAGGCGGAGACCGGAGGATGGTGCAGGTTCGAAGCCAGCCTTTCTGGCTTAAGAGACAGTGTTTCCAAATAAAAATATAAAAAAAAGGTCTGGGAGTGTAGCCCGGAGGTAGAAGGATTTCCAGGAACCCCAGTACCACAAAAAAATTTAAATATTTCTTCTTATTATTATTATTAATTATTGTTTGGATACTGGGAATTGAACCAGGGGCATTTTCCCTCTGAGCTATACTCCCACATTTTATTTTTTACTTTGTAACAGGGTCTTGCTAAGTTGTTAAAGGTCTCACTAAGTTGCTGAGATTGGCCTGGAACCTGTGATCCTCCTGTCACAGCCTTGCAAGTACCGGGATTACAGGGATGTGCCACCGTGCCTGGCTCTTTTTTTTTTTTTTTACTATTAAAAATAATTCCCTTAGCCGGGAGGGGTGGCGCACGCTTGTAATCCAACATTCGGGAGGCTGAGACCAGAGGATTGCACAGGTTCAAAGCCAGCCTCAGCTACTTAGTGAGGCCCTTCGCAAGACCCTGTTTCAAAAAATAAAGAATAAAAAATAGGGTTGGGGGTGTAGCTTGGACGTAGAATGCCCCTGGATTCCATCCCCAGTACCAAAAAAAAAAAAAAAAAAATTCCCTTGATAAATATTCTATGAGCTTCCATTGTGTTGCTTTCAGTATTGTGATCTACTTGAGTTTTCCCATGGGGATGACTTGTTTACTAGATTTTGGGGACTCATTCTGGTGCTAGAATCTCTCAAAGGCACCTCTGTGGCGACCTGCTTTGGTTTTCAAGGTCATGACTCTTTTTTACTTCCTGAACGTGTTTCCCCTACCCTAAAGCAAATGTTAATGAGTTAAGTGCATATCAAATAAGAATTTTAATTCCGTTCATCATATGTTTATGTATTTAAATTTGAGTCAAATTGATATAATTGGCAACATTACCCATTTGCTTTGATTTGAGATGCCAAATGATTGAAAAAAATTTTAATTTAGAAGTGAATTACCTTGCTTATTTGAATTTATCATTTTGGAATAATGAGGGTGAAGTAATTTAATTTGCAGTTATCCTTTCAAATGACTTAAATGATGTCTACTGAGATACTCAAGGCCACATGATTAGTAGAGTCATCTTGCACATTCTCTGTTCTCAGAGGGTTAGAAAGTATTAGAGTACAGATTTGAAGCTTGGAAGTAGAAATTGTAAACTTGATCCTTTCTCCATTAGGATATATATATTTTTTCCTGCTTTTTTTTTTTCTTTTGTTTCCCTGGACTCACTCCAGGCTGTTTGATGTTTTCCAGAAGAACCATGCTTGGCATTTGGTTATATGGAGCACCCTCTTTCCTTTCCTCGGTCCTGCTTCTAGGCCATTTTTTTCTTTGGTGGTGCTGGGGTTCCTGGAAGCCCTTCTACCTTCCGGGCTCCACTCCCAGACCTATTTTATATTTTTTATTTATTTGGAAACAGGGTCTCTTAAGCCAGCGAGGCTGACTACCAACCTGCGCCATCCTCCTGTCTCCGCCTCCCAAGCGCGGGGATTACAAGCGTGCCCACCACGCCCGGCTCTAGGCCATTCTTACCTAACATTTAGCTCGCATCCTCCTTCTACAAAGGGAAGGCTGGTTATTCATTTGTTGAGTTAGGACAGGAATTCCTAAGACCAGGCTCTTGAGGGAGAATAAGGTTCCTCCAGAAAATCCTACTTTTTGACGGTGAATTTAATGAGCCTGTTTACAATGTGGATTCTAGATTATTGGCTACAGTAGCTGGAACCTATAATCTTACAATCACATTTTCCAAACTTCAGGTTCTGACCCTTTAGTGGATTATGAAATAATTCTGGGGGTATGACAAGCAGTTAAAGAATAATAAAACATACTGGGATAGATTCTGCTAGAGTATATTATAAGAAACAAAGGTAAGTAAAGTTTAGTGAATGCTTGAATTTGTGTATGTGAATATGTGCTGATTTTTGATAACATTTTATTACATATTTATTTATTAGGTACTGGCGATTGAACTCAGGATCACTCTATCTCCATCCCAGCCTTTTTATGTCTTTTGTTTTTGAAGTAGGACCTCACTAGGTTGCTAGGGTCTCACTAAGTTGCTGAGGCTGGCCTCAAACCTTCCATCCTCCTGTGTCAGCCTCCCAAATGTGGAGATTACAGGCATAGGCCACCATGCCCAGCTACTTTACATGTTTTTGCGAGTTGCTGTCCAAAGAATTTGAAAACCACCACCCTGCTGTAGTTTGACAATACAGAAGTTTGAAATGATGAGTATATTTGCAATATAAAAGAGTAGTTATTATTATTATTATTATTATTATTATTATTATTATTAATTATTATTTCTAGGGATGGAACCCAGGGGCATTCTACCTCCGAGCTACACATGCAGCCCTATTTTTTTATTCTTTATTTTGAAACAGGGTCTCACTGAGTTGCAAAGGGCCTCATTAAGTAGCTGAGGCTGTCTGAGAACATCGATCCTCCTGTCTCAGCCTCCCAAATGCGGGGATTACAAGCGTGCCCCACCATGCCTGGCAGTTATTATTTTTCTAAAAAGGACTCATAGGTTATTTTATCTGAAAAGTTTAAGTCTGGCATGACCAGGCATTTTGCCAGGGGCCAGGACCCAGTTATCTCCATAAATGGTAGGAGCCCCGACACTATCTATCTAGGAAGGTTTGAGGCAACTGGGTTCTCTGCTAGTCCATTACGTTGCTGTTGGTGCATGGAGGCTGGCCCCGACAGCACTGTATCTGATCCAAGCAGAATGACCTGATTTTCCTGAGATGTCAGTCTGCCAGGAAGAGGGCACCATACTTCTCCCCCATTACTGGGACCTGTACGTTGCTGGGCACTCTAGAAACTTCTAATTCTCAGCTCTACTTTTTTTGGGAGAACTTCCCCTTTCTTTCCCACCTGGCTTAGGATGATGAGAATCCACATTATTAGTTACATCGGTTTCACTCATACCACATAAGTCTGTGCTTTTGTGTAGAGGCCTGCTCACTTAAATTTGACTATTTTTTGGGGTGCTGCTGCTGCTGCTGAGGACTGAGCATAGATCTACTTGTGAATGCCAGCCAAGTACTCTACTGAGCTATCTCCCAGGCAAGGTCTATTTATTTAGAGGAAGGTTCCATCCCTGCAATTAGAAAACCAATTCTTAATCAAAGCAAAGCACACTGTCAATCCGCTAATGAATTTAGGAGAGAAATGACATATCCTTCTCCGGTGACAGGTGCTCTTTTAAAGGATATTGCATATCCTCACTACTTTGCTCAGAATGCTGTGATAGTCGCTTTCCAGTCTATAAAAACACACCATAAATAGTCAGCTTCTAAGGAGAAAAAAGTTATTTAGACTCACATCTGTGAAGGTTTCAGTTCTCTCTATCGATCTTGTTGCTTTGAGCCTGCGTTAAGGCGGCATATCTCGGGAGAAACGCAAAAGCTAAACATTTGATCTACCTTGTGGCTGAAGATGCCAGAAAGAAGGGGGGGATAGAAAGATCTGGTCCCACAGTCTCCTTCAAAGGCACAACCCCAGTGACCTGAAGACTTCCCACTGGAACTGGGAGGCCTCTACTACCTCCTAATAGCACCATGATGGCTGGGCACCACACCTTTAGCACGCAGGCTTTGAGGGGACAGTCCAGATCTAAGCTATAGCAGATGGGTTAACACACTTCAGAACCAAAAGAATCCTTACAGCAGAAAGTGGCCCTTTACTTTTCTGGCTTTCACTTCACTTAGTGTCCCCAACAATTTTTCATTTTGCAATCTATTTCTCCATTCAATGACTGCCCTTTGAACTTATTAGTGAAATTTACCATATTGTGTAACTTAACTTTTCCCACTCACTTACAGTTTTTTTTTTTTTTTTTTTTGGTGGTACTGGGGTTCCTAGAAGCCCTTTCGGGCTACACTCCCAGACCTATTTTATATTTTATTTGGAAACAGGGTCTCTTAAGCCAGCGAGATCGAACCTGCGCGATCCTCCTGTCTCCGCCTCCCAAACACGGGGATTACAAGCGTGTGCCACCACGCCGGGCCTTACTTACAGTTTTTAAGTTTTTTTTTTCGTGGAGTAGCTGTGATCTCAATCCTTCTTTTAGAGTGCTCTTATTTTACCTTGTCATTAGTAAAAATCAACAAAACTCATTTCTCTTGGATCCTCTTCCCTGTTTCTACCAACCTTTTCCTGTTATCTAGTTTAGAAATATGCACCCAAGCGGGGCATGGTGGGGCACGCTTGTAATCCCAGCATTCGGGAGGCTGAGACCTGAGGATCGCGGTTCGCGGACAGCCTCAGCTACTTAGTGAGGGCTTCTGCAACTCAGTGAGACCCAGTTTCAAAATAAAGAATAAAAACAAACAGGGCAGGGTGTGTGTGGCTTGGAGGTCGAATGCCCCCGGGTTCCATCCCCAGATCCGCAAAAAAAAAAAAAAAAAAAAAAAAAAAAATGCACCCAAGATGGTAGTCAAAAAAGATGGAATCTTCATGTAAGATTTTCCCTCATCTCTTATTTTGAAGGGTAGCTTTAACTTCTTAAGAGGCTTTCAGATAAATTAAGGAAACAAACTATATAAACTTAATATTAGGATCTCATTCTCAAAATAATAATAAGTATAATAATATAATATGTAATATTATATATAATAATAAAATTTTGGGCACTGGGGATTGAACACAGGGAATTCTACCTCTGAATTACACCCCAGGCCTATTTTTCTTTTTCTTTTGAAACAACGCCTAAATTGCCGAGTCTAGCCTTGAATCTGTGATCCCCCTGTTTTACTTCCTAAGTACGTGGATTACAGGTGTGCACCACCACAGCTGGCTTCTTTCAGCCTTTTTAATTTTTTGAGACAGGGTTTCATGAGTTGCTGAGTGCCTCACTAACTTGCTGAGGCTGGCCTACAACATGAGATCCTTCTATCTCAGCTTCCAAAGTACTGGGATTACAGGTGTCTGCTACCATGCCAGCTCACTCTGGATATATTTTAATGTGGATTACATGCTAGGCAAACACCCTGCCTGTGTATATCCCTGGGCCTTTGTTAAAATTTTATTTTGATGCCGAGTGTGGTGGTGCACCCTTGGAATCCCAGCATTTGGGAGGCTGAGATAGGAGGAACGTGGTTGGAGGACAGACTCAGCTACTTAGTAAATCTGTTTACAACCCAGGGAGACCCTGTTTCAATATAAAGAATACAAAAGAAATAGAGCTGGGATTATAGCTCAGAGGTAGGATGTTCTTGGGTTCAATCCTCAGTACCGAGAAAAAAAAAGTATTTTGAGACAGGGTCTCATTAAATCTTCTAGGCTTGCCTTGAACTTGCAAGCCTTCTGCCTGAACCTCCCGAGCAGCTGGGATTTGGGATCTGCACCACCGTGCTTCCTTCTCAAATATTTTCTGCAGCTCAAAATATTTTGTCAGGCAGATCTCTAGTTAAGGGAAAGGCCCTATTATAGATTGCTTTGATCATTTTATTTATTTTCTTGCCATTTAGTAAGTTCTTACTATGTGTCAGTGTGCTTAAGCAGTTACTCCCACACTCTCATGCCATTCCCACCAGAAATCTATAGTTTTGATTTATTATCTATTTTACAAAAGAGAAAATTAGAACAAGGAACTTTCTCAAGACACAACACTGATTTTCAGTGTTGGCATTTGAGCACTTGGGGTTGTTTTGGTTTTTATTTTGTGGTGCTGGGGATTGAACCCAGGGACTTTTTACCCCTGAACTACACTACTTGCTTAATTTTTTATTTTGAAACTGTCTGAGTTGCAGAGGGTCTCGTTAAATTGCTGAGGCTGGTTTTGAACCAGCTTAGCCAGGCCTCCTAAATGTTGGCCTATCTAGAGTGCACCACTACGCCTGTCTGGGTTTTGTCTTTAATACCGATGCTTCTGCCCTTAACACCCCGCAGACTGTCTTCAATGCATCGTTGTCCTCCTATGGGGAAGCCTCCCTCGTGCACTGGACTGAGGCAGGGCCTGTATTTACTCCCCCCACCCCTTTCTCAATTGCCTAGGAAGGAAAGAAGGCAAATCAATGTTATTTATGCCACCTCATCCATCCTTCTGGCCAGGCTAGGCAGCACTAGTCAATAATTAGACTCTATCCCAAGGAGCATCTCAAGCAGCCACTTCCGTCTACTCGCCGGAAGTCCCGCCCACCACCCTGAGGTGAATCCTGTGTGTCAATCCTGGCCCAGAACACCTCTCACACTAACTGAAAGGCGGTGCTTAGTGTGTCGCCATTTTCTCCATTTTACAGGTATAGAAAGAGTGATTAATAAGTCACTTGCCTGTGGATATGAATGCCAACTTCTGAGTTTTTGCGAAGATTAGTGGAATTGAAACACACGAAGCTCTTCAAATGGTGTCTTGGCACATTTAAATCAGCCATTATTACCTCTACTCAAAACACACATGTTGCATCCAGAGTTGAAAAATCTGTTGAAAGAGGAAGTTTCAACAGGTGTCGGTGGCTACCAGGATCAGGAGTGGAGGAGAACAGGGATGAACTGCTTAAAAAGTGTAGGGTTTTCTTTTGAGGTGATGAAAATCTCTGGGAACTAGATACATGTGATAATCGCATAATGTTGGGACGGTACCAAGCTTTTCTGAGTTGGATATTTCAGAATGGGTTACTTTATGCTATGTGAATTTTATTTCAATTAAAAAAACAAAACAAAAAGAAATCTGCACAGGTTGTAATGGTTTGGGCAGGAGGAAGACCCTAAAGTAGGGGCTGCCTGAAGTTTGGGACCCTAGACTCCTGGATAACGTTACCCTAATTCCAATCCTGGTAATGTAGCCAGGATTTGTACCTAAGCCTTTGTTGTTGTTGTTGTTGTTGTTGTTGTTTGTGTTAGGACTGGAAATTGAACCCAGGGCATTGAACCTCTGAACTACACCCCAACCTTTTATATATTTTATTTTGAAACAGAATCTTAATTATTACCGAGAGTCTAAGTTGCTGAGGCTGGCCTCAAGAACCTGCTATACTCCTGTTTCAGCGTCCCAAGTACTGGGATTACAGGTGGGTGCTACTGTGCCCACCTTTTATTTTCTCCCTCTTTTTTTTTTTTTTTTGAGGTACTGGGGTTCCTGGAAGCCCTTCTACCTCCAGGCTACACTCCCAGACCTATTTTTTATACTTTTATTTGGAAACAGGGTCTCCTAAGCCAGCACGGATGGCTTCGAACCTGCGCGATCCTTGGGTCTCCGCCTCCCAAGCGCGGGGATGACAAGCGTGCGCCACCACGCCCGGCCCCCTTTTATTCTCTTTAACATGTTACTTTGGAAGTTGAGAGGAAAGTCCTCATTTTTAACTGGTGTATACATATGTGTTGATAATTACTGATGAGAAGTGTCCCTGCTGCAGGCAGAAAAACAAGGCAATTTTTAAAGCCCTTCATAGTACAAAGCAGTTTTGAGAACAATGGGCTGAGCATTAGAGGAACTTTCTGTCTGCTGAGTGGCCCTTGGAGTGTGCAGAGTAAACACACTCAAGGGAGAGGTGAGGCCGCACAGGAGCTCTAGGAAGTTCATAGACAAGTGTCTTGCACTTTCTGTTTTTCCTTACTGCAAAGAAAACTCCAAGTCTTCAGAACTGAGTCTATAAAAGGCAAAGTGACACCGGTTACCTCCCTGGCCTACGAGCTGTGCCACTGAGCTGTCTGAGACACTTACTGCACTGGAGAGGACGGCTCGGGCTGGGCTGGCCAACCTAGGCTAACCTCCTGGTACAGCAGGGAGCAACTGAGAGTCCTCAGCAAAGCAGAGGAAACCTCAGACCTTCCACTGTTAATCTCTTTGCAGTTTGCTTTATTTATAACTGTGTAACTGTGTTGTGGCAACAACCTGGTGAACACAGCTACCTCACTGCTCACTAACAAACAAGAAATTAACAAGCAGTGCCTCTAATTTGAAGGCAACCTGGTATATAGAATTTGGCAAAAAATTAAGTTGCAAAAGAAGTTTAGTCCCTTACAAGTTGTCCCATGTCAATGTTTTAGAGGGATTTTGAGGCGGCCCTGACCTGATTTCTAGGACTTTGCCAGTGTCAGAGTGGAAAGCCCAGATGTCTGCCAGTGTCTCACAGCCTTGCCTTAGATGACCCAGTAGAACAGAGGGGAGGCATGAGGGTTCCTTCTAGCGCTAACAAAACCTTAAAGATCTGGACCAGGCGGTGCACGCCTGTAATCTCTGTACGTGGGAGTCTGAGACAGGAGTATCACGGTTCCTGGCAAGCCTCAGCAATTCAGTGAGACATTCAGCAACTCAGAGAGACTCTGTTTCAAATTATAAATAAATAAATAAAAAAGGCTGAGGGTTAGAATGCCCCTGTCTTCAACTTCCAGTATCTCCCATTTCCCCGGGGAGGGAGGAGCATAGCTTGAGGACCTTTGTAGATTTTCTTTTCTTTCTTTTTGCACAAATTATGAATCTTCTTCCTCTGCCACTGAAAATAAAAAGATAAATAGTGCAGCCTCTGCCAGCAGGAACTACTAGTTTACTGAAGAAAGTAGTCATATAAACAGCTGACTGTAAGGCAGGCATAAGGATCATTCTGAAATGCTTTAGAAGGACCAGGTGAGCAGAGGAGAGGGGATGCTAAAGTCTGTTGCCCAGATTGGGGGTGGGCAGTGCAGTCTGGTGGGAGACGAGTGAGGGGTGAGAGATGACATTAAAATGATTCTTTTTTGTGTGTGTGTGGTACTAGGACTGGAATCCAGGGGCATTCTACTTCCAAGCTATATCCCCAGCCCATTTTTTTTACTCTTTATTTTGAAACAGGGTCTCACTGAGTTGCAAATGCCCTCACTAAGTAGCTGAGGCTGTTTGCAAACTGCGATCCTCCAGTCTCAGCCTCCCAAATGCTGGGATGACAAGCGCGCGCCACCACGCCTGGCTTGACCTTAAAATGAATCCTGAAGGATTTTCTTGGGAAGAAAAGTGTTTGAGATGTATGTGGGGGTGTGGTCAGGGATGAGGGTTTTCCAAGGAAATGAAGGAACACAGAACTCTGGGCTCGGTTGAGTGTAGAAAGATAAAAAACGTTTTATGGTTAGAATGTGGGAACTCATTGGAGGAGAAGAGAAAGACTGTACTTCTTTTATTTCATCAAGGGGTGGAAATGGAGATGTAGGGAGTCGGAGCCGTCTAATTTTCAAGTTCACAAAGAGGAAAATGCCAAGAGCACTGGAAAATGATGGAAAGGGGAAAAGGCCTTTGGAGATGGAAAGGCAGCAAAAATGTCCTGTTCCAGGAGTCTGATGGCCTGTCTTAGCAAAAATGTGGAAGAGCTGGGATTTTAAAGGGAACACCGACATGTCTTATATCACATTGCTGCTTTAGCAGTTTCCATTTGTAGTATTTAAATTTATATATTAATAAATTAATTAATTTTGGTACTGGGGGTTGAACCTGCAGATGTTCTACTGCTCAGCTACATTCCCTAGATTGGTCTCAAATCTGTCATCCTCCTGTCTCAGTCTCCCAAGTGCTAGGATTACAGGTGCCAACATGCCTGGCATTTTTAGCATGTATATTTAGAAATTTTTTTAAACTAACTTTTTTTATCATGTGTTTATCCATGGTTATCTGGGTGAATAATGTTTGTATTTAAATAGATTTTCTACACTCTTGGTTGGTTTCCTTGACCTGAGGTTACCTTTATTTTCTTGAGACAATTCCATGTTTGTCAAGAGACTCAGTGGGAAAATCTACCTTATTCTACAAAATTAATGTAATTCTAGGTTATTTGGTGTCATATAGGTCAATTATAATTCCATAGGCCAGAATTTACAAGTTTAAAATATGTCATATGGGCTGAGTATTGTCCATTTGCCAGTTCCCAGTGGAGTTTCTCCCCTGTTTCCATCCTGCCCAGCATGCAAGGCACAGTCAGGAGAAGCTCAGCTCCGTCCACTGAGCAGGGTGACCATTCTTCCTTCCGCCTACAGGGCAGGGGATAGGAAAGGCTCCTTGCCCATCGCAGCTTCACTGAGATTCTCATAACCTGACTGATTATACTAGGTACATTCACAGAAATCATATTGCAGCTACATAATATATATCATTTGTATTTGTGTAGTAAACTTATTCATAAACTGAACTCAATACAGTACAGTGAGGCATTTCCTTTTTCCCCTTCCCATTAAGAAAGTAGTGTAAAATTAAAAAAAATTGTTCCATAAATAACTAAAAGGATTTTTTTATCCTTCTCATCCTCCTCCTCCTCCTCCTCCTCCTCCTCCTCCTCCTCCTCCTCCTCCTCCTCCTCTTTCTATGCAGAGGATCTCTTCCTTCTTGAAAATAGTTTAGGCAGGGTCATTTTTGGATAGCACCGAGAGTTGTTTTTGCCTTTTCAGGAAGCCTGTGCAACATGAAAAAGTCTTGCACTCTGCATACAAATGAAAGGTTTCCTTCAAATCGTCCTCCTTCTTCCAGTTCAAATCTGACCCAAAGCTTGGGTTCATCAGTGCAAAGATGAATAATACCTGTTTATTCATTCTTGCCTTTCTTCTCCTGCACCCCTCAGGCTTCAAGATTGGGGATGCTGGTAACTATCTTGGAAAAAGACACCGCCTCCTCTGTGCCAAGTGTGTCTAGAGAGTCACTGAGAGGCCTTCGCCGCGGATCCCTCTCATCGAGACACATGACTTCACATTTGGGGACTTTTCTCTCCAACGAATCTCTGCTTTCCTCTTTTATAAGCTTCTGTGAGATGCACGATGGATGAGCTCTTGCTGTTCTGAGTGGGTATGTCTTTCCTCCATTGGACACTGTCACTGAGCCAGCAGCTTGAAGGCTTTAGCTGAAAAGTGGGAGATGTCAGGAAGTGTCAGATCTAACATCACATTAGTTTTCATGGATTAAAAGAAATACTGAAAAAAGAAAAATAGGACCATAAATGAGCAGAAGAAAAGGAGAAAATGAAATGTAAGAGAAAAGCAAGAGGAAGTAAAGAAAGAACAAGAAACCAGATGCTTAACTTGTTCTGAAATTCTAGCTCATGTCTTGCTTTGCATTAGGTGACTCTCAGTCTGTGGTTACCCTTGGGTGCTAACATATGGTATTTTATTTGAAAAGACTCTAATGTATTGAATTAATAACTATAATAATTGAAAAATCCTACTTAGGAGTCCTACACTAAAATTCTAGAAATTTGTTTTTCATTAGAACAGACATTGAAGGTGTTCCTGTAATTTCCATTCAAGTCCTTTGAATGAGTACCATGATTGGGATGGATGGACTTTATTTTCAGATTCAGAGGAAGATTCTGATTGCTTGAAACCACACAGAATAATTCCATCTCCTTGTCATCGTGATTGATACAGATATAAGTCAATCAGAGAAAGGCATTCTTCAGCTTCAGAAATTGGATTAGAGCTTGTCCGATCAGAGCAAAGCTTGGGACTTCTGTACATGGTCTTTGACCTTTGGTCCGCCATTTGATGTGCATACAAACCACCATGAACATTGCTAGCACTTTTTTGTGTGTGGTAGTGGGATGGAACCACGACAGCAATAAAAAAGGCTTCCCAGTGACTCACGCAGAGGCACGCTGGGTGCTAGAGGAGGCTGTGTCTTTTTTCCAAGTTGGATAGTTACCAAGGGCCCCAATCTTGGAGCCTGAGAATGCAGGAGAAGAAAGAAAAGAATGAGTGAGGGGCATTCCTCTGAGCTATACCTCAGCCCTATTTTTTATTCTTTATGCGGAAACAGGGTTTTATTGAGTTGTAAAGGGCCTCACTAAGTAGTAGCTTAGGCTGTCTACGAACCGTGATCCTCCTGTCTCAGCCTCCCAAATTCTGGGAATACAAGTGTGTGCTACCATGCCTGGCTTAGCTCTTATTTTTAAAGAACCCAGCTCATACTCAACGTGTAAAGGTAGTCAGAACTGAGGGAACTTCAGAAAATATGTAACCAGAAGCTGGACCAAATCATGTTTGGATCAAGCCATGAAAAGCCTGCTAGAGTTTTTCAGTTACAGGAGCCAGTAAATTCCCTTCGTTGTTTAAATCAGTTGAAGAGCTTTTCTATTATTTGCCACCGAAATAATCTCAGCCAATAGCACCTTTGCTATGCTTGAGTAATGTAGGCTTAGTTAAAGCAACAAGTCTCCTTAAGATGGTACATTTAGAGCTTCAGAATATTAGCTACAGATGGCCTCTGGCTCCCATGGCTCCATTTATGGGCTTTGACTTCATGGCGGGGTGAAAGCGTACCTTTGCTTTTATACAATTAACTATTGTATAACATAGTTGTTTCACGTAATTCTTGCATTATTAACTATAACTTATATGAGACATTCAACACTTCTTTATGAAATAGGCTCTGCATCTGATGATTTTGCCAAGTGTGGGTGAATAAAAGTGTCTGAGCACCGTTCAGGCAGGAGAGGCTAAGCTATGATGCTTGGTAGGGTAGGTGTGTCAAGGGCAGTGTTTGACTTAATGATATTTTAAGCACAGGGTGCATTTAGAAGCACATAACGGAGAGAGAATAAGCATGTAGGTGAGTTGAGATACACTTCTACATTTACAGTTTCTATCACACATATCTAGTTAAGGATCAAAACTAAAATCCCTAAAGCCAAACCTATTCATTCACACCGAGTAATGGATATGGAACTTCAAAGGAAACAAACCTTTATGATTAAAGGTAAAAGAAAAAAACATTGTGGATTAACCGAAGATGAAGCAGTTTGAAACAGTGACCGCTATTGTGATGAGCTCCGTCAAGCTAGTTAGAATAGAAATGAAGAGAAACAGACTCAAGTTAAGATCTACCAGCTACTTCCCGGGACATCATCATACTGGATTCTCACATTATTCCTTGAGATTGCCTACTGTTGCCTCCCCCACACCTACTTTATTTTTGTGCAAACAGGCTCAGAAAGAGAGTCATTTGTTCAAGATCAAATAGTACTTAGTACCAGAGATAGGATTCGAGCCCAGCTTAGGTCCTTTCTGAAACTTTTCTGTGTCTTTATGATATAGAGCTGGGAACCGAGGGCTTCTAAATGCCAACCAGAGATGGGGTGACTCAGGGGACACTGCCAAATACTTGGTAGAGAGTGCATTTAGCACCATCCTGTGCTGGAGTTCTCCTATACGCAGACCTTATGCTTTATAGTTTTAAAATTATTATTGTATTTACAAGAAAGCGTGTCCCTTTGCCTTGGGAATCACAAACAAGGAAAGAATTAGACTCAGTAGCGCTCGCCTCCACATAACGTAACCAAACAGAGTTTTGTATGGATGCACTCCTTCCTGCTTTCCCGGAGAAGCTTCGCTCGCCCTCTGCCAATATGGAAAGTGTTGGGGAAATCCGTTTCTGAATTGTCACTCCAGGAAGTGCCTTTTGCAGCTAAACTTCACCACTTAGTTCAGCCGTCGCCTGCCATCTGCTCGACTCCCAAACTGCAGCAAGTGTTAAGAAGAGCTGCTGACGTGACCAAGAGCCAGGTCTGTGAGAGAAATCCTGTGGCATGGATCCATCTCCTTTTCTGCTCTTCCAGTGCTGACTTCAGAGGACCATGCTCTGAAGATCTCCCGGGCACCATCACAGGTGCCAGGTCTTCACAGGAAGCTCATAGTTCAAGGGGCTGATCACCTGATTCATCTGAACCAACCTCATCATCCAAGCTTGCAAACCCACCTCGTCCCTAGCTCTGGGGCCAGTCCAGCCTGAGAGAATCGGGGAAACTTTTTCCAGTTTGAGGATGTGGCATCATCTCGGTCAGCTGGTGCCTGTGACCGTGGCGAGCACAGAGCGAGGCCCAGCAGGCGGCTTTCCTCAGGTCTGGCCATTAGACTCTCCCCTCATGTTCATGAACAGCCCCCTTTAGTGCCCCCTTTGAGAACTTGCATCCCTCCTCCCCCATCCCCATGGTCAGTTCTTTAGTTCACCAAGGATTGATGTTGCTTTTATCATCAGTTCAGTCCTTGTAAAAACCTGACTAGGTCTCTGATATTTGCTTCCATGATTGTCTAACATCTACCCACCTATCCAATAAGTTTGTTTACTGGATAATTTCCCCAGGCATTAAATCTAGTCAGAGCGTCTCAGGTCATGTTCTGTAGAAAGAGAGTAAGTAGAAATTCCTAGGCAGGCAATAGAGTGAGGGGATGTTGCACAGGTAGGAAGGAAACAGAAAAGGGCAGGTAAAGAAGCCAGGCGATGCCGTGATGTTGAGGGCCCTGTGGAGAGTGAACTGTACCTCCCTGTTGGCAGGGGGGCTGGGCTGACAGCCCACTGTTGGCCCATGGTGGTCTGGCCAGCCCTGGGAGTGGGGATGATGCAAGCTAACCTCCAAACCAGGTGTCTGTTTTCAGGCAAAAACAATTCCTCTGGGACACTTGATGTCTGAGATTAGCAGCCAGCACCATGCTATGTGGGGAATGCATACACTACACTCAGGGTCCTGGGTGGGCAATAACAGACGTGCCGAGTGGTACCTGATGTACTGGCTCTGAGCTAAAGCAGCTCCCTGCAGAGGGTCTGCATAGAAACAGATAACTTAAGCAACATGGAGACAGTGATGGATGTGCAGGAGGACAGAGGAGGAGTGCGTCCACCCAGCAGGGGTGGGAGGGTAGAGTGGGGCAGAATGGGGAAGGTGGGATGGGAAAGTCTCCTAGAGCAGGAGCCCCTCGTGAGACAGATGAAAGAAGAGGAAGGAACTTGGGGCAGAGGTATGAATGGGGTTTTTAGTAGTGAACAGGGTTGCCTAGTAATTTTCTTTTTTTTTTCTTTCCATTTTTGGGCACTGGGGCTTTCTATCTTTGGGCTACATCCATAACCCTTTTTATTTTGAAGCCCAGTCTTCCTAAGTTGCTAAAGGTTTTGCTAAGTTGCTGTAGCTGGCCTTGACAGGAGAGTCTCAGTCTTCCAAGTACTGGGATTACAGGGGTGTGCCACCGCTCCTGGCTTGGCCTGAGGACTTTCATGTGCTCTTGGAAGTTTTGCCTTTCTGTGGCTCCTTGAGAGTACCATGGCCCTAGGTGCTGGGCCTCATGGAAAGGTTGGCCCTGTTAGTGGGGTGGTATGCGGGAAGGTACCCTGAGTGGTTTGAGCTGCTGGAGTGTGATATGTGATGGGTTTCTGTCTCCTTGTCTTTGCTCCTGTCACTGCCTGCCCTGGTTTTCTTACCAAACATCTCATCCCAAGACCAGGCTCTACTGACACTGTACGGCATGCTGTGTTAGGGTGGCCTAAAATCTGATGACTGGTGTCTTTAGGAGAAGAGGGGAGAACACAGAGGGGACAAAGGCACAGCCACGTGCCCGTGGAGGCAGAGATTGGAGTGGTGTGGCCACTAGCCAAGGGATGCCAAGGTTTGCCAGCAGAAGGTAGGAGAAGGCATGGGCCGTCCTTCTCTAGAACCTTCAGAGGGAGCAGGGCCGCTGGCACCTTAAATTGAATTTCTAATCTGTAGAATGATGACAATAAATTCCTATTGTTTTAAGCCACTTGTTTGTGGAACTTTGTTATGGAAAACCAAGGAAGAGGTACAGACAGACTGAAAATATTTTGCCAGAATCTCAGGTGGCACTGGCTTTGATGGTCTGGGCACAGCTGGGCACAAGCTCCTGAACCTTTGCCCATTATTTTTCAAGTTGCCTTTCACTTCCCAGTACGGGTATTTAGTACTTTGGTGCTGAAGGGCAAGCGAGTTTTGTCCAGACCAGATAAGTTGCCACACAGCTCGCAAGCCCCATTGTAGCCTCCTCCTTCCCTTCATTGTCTCACACCACGGTCAGCAGTGCTGCGTACCAGAAGGTGTCTTCAGACTTCCAAAAAAGAGTGTTGGCTTTGGAAAACGGGAGAAGAGGAAGCCAAGCACATTTACTGTTTAGGATCTTTCTTTTATCTCTGATTTGGAAGAAGTAGACATAAATAAATACCCTGTCCATAAAACTAGACCTTTCCAGCTTTCTAATAATTTAACAACAAAAAATTGGCTGAGAAGTGCTGTGTAAAACAGGGAAAGATAAGGATGACACACCGCCATGTTTCATGCTCCTGGGAGAGAAGGACAATGCATTGTCCTTCTCAATGTCTGGCTTATAGTGTGTTTCCTGGGTCGTTGTTGTCGGCCAGTAAATATTTGCTGAGTTGATTCGCTCTCGCATTGACTCCCAACATCATTTAGCTTATGTAGGTCCCCAGGCAGACGTTTCTTGCTGCATCACAGCACAGATCCTGAAGCTGTATCTTCTGAATGGGGCTGTGATTTCTTGTGTAGGGTGTGGGAATGCAGAGTTATCTTCTCAAATTCCCTGCACTTCTCTGTTCATACACTTAACAGAAGTACTGCCCCTTCGATAAAGTAAGAACGCAGAAATACCCGTACAAAGTTAAGATCTGACAATTGGAAAATTTATAAATGACTTAAAATAATTTCTAGTAATTCCATTTGGATGTGGAGAATAATTTTAGCATTTACTGAGTGCGTATGATAAACCAAAATTCTGTGAAGCACTGTTCATGCAATATCGCATTTATTCATCACAACAGACCCACGAGATCATTATTATCAGCACAGCGTTCCCCTTGAAAAAGTGAAATATAGGTGGATTAATTAATTTGCCCATAAGCTGGAATTCAGGTGGTTGTTTTACCAGTTGCTGTGCTGATAAAAATTAAGGCTTAATGAAGTAAAAATCATCTAAGGGAGTTAGTAAAAATACAGAGAATTAATGAGCATAAGGTTGGCTCAGGAATCTAGATCTTTAGTTATTAGTCAGGGGCCTTGGATGCAAATTGTCCATGTACTGCTCTGTGTTGAGATGCCGTAAGCACACTGAATTATTTGGGATCTAATGTCTTTCATTCAGTACCATTTTCCCCTTGTGGCTATCCAGTTGTTCCAGCACCATTTATTATAATGAACATTCATCCTCCACTGTTTTTAGTTTTTGCCATAAATAAAATGTTACATGTACATGAATTCTGGACCTAACCTTCTTATTCCCTCTTCTTAATGTAATTCCTATCATCATCTGTTGTAATCACATTTTGAGAAATTATACTGTAGACCAGAGGACAAAATCCTTGCAAAAGCTCAGGGATCATTCATGAGTGGATTCAACACCAGAAACTTGTCGAGATGTCCATTGAGAAAGCTGGTGCTCAGGCCAGGCATGGACGCACACCTGTAATCCCAGTTCTTGAGAGGCTGAGATAGGAGAACCGAAAGTTCAAGACCAGCCCCAGCAACTTAGTGAAGCCTTCAGCAGCCTAATCCAATGAGACCTAGTTTCAAACAAAACAACAACAACAAAAAAAGCAGCGCTCAGCTTTTCCCGGAATCCTTACTTAAATACATCTCTGTGGCTTAATGATGATAATTTCTGGTGTTTTTAGAAATCTGTGTGCAGTTTAGTAGCACTCAGGATTTACTCACTTTTCTGTCTCCATTCTTCTTGGTATCCTTTCCTAAAACTTTTTTTGGGCAAATCAGTACAATATTTTGGAAAACAACTATGTTTTATTGAGGGCATCTTATTTGACACTCAAATGTCATTAAAAAAGAAAGATAAGGCCAGGCGTGGTGGTGCACGCTTGTAATCCCCGCATTTAGCCGAGCATGGTGGCCCATGCTTGTAATCCCGGCATTCAGGAGGCTTAGACCAGAGGATCACGGCGGACAGCCTCAGCTACTTAGCTCTTTGCAACACAGTGAGACCTGGTTTCAGAATAAAGAATAAAAAATAGGGCAGGAGTTGTAGCTCAGAGGTCGAGTGCCCCTGGGTTCCATCCCAAAACACACACACACAAAAGTAATCCCCGCGTTTGGGAGGCAGAGACAAGAGGATGACGCAGGTTCGGAGCCAGCCAGGCTGGCTTAAGAGACCCTGTTTGCAAATAAAAGTATAAAAAATAGGTCTAGGAGTGTAGTCCGGAGGTAGAAGGGCTTCCAGGAATCCGAGTACTGCAAAAAAGGGAGGGGGGGCTGAGGGCATCACTCCGAGATAGAGTGCCCCTGGTTCAATCCTCAACACAAAAGACAAAGAAGAAAGAAAAGAAGAAAAGCAAGAAAGAAATAAGACCAAATGAGGGAGGGAGAAATGGAGAGAAAAAAAGAGTCGAGTTCTGTAATACTTACGTTCCCATTTATATCGCAGTTGAGTGACACGCTGACCCGCTGGTCACAGGGAGGGAGTGTGGGCTGGCTGAAGGGTTGCAGTCCACGGTTGCAGGAAGGCTGCCTCAGACGCTGAGACCTCAGTAGCACAGAAAGGGCTATGGTGGTGGTGTTTCCCAGTGCAGACGGTATGATGGACTCCACCCGGGTTGTGTGTAGCCTTTATCCTTATTCATTCCACAGTGAAAAGCCTGGCGACTGAGGGTTGAAAGAGTTCTGGTTGTTCAGTGGCCAGACACAGCTCTCAGGACCTGAACTGTTGGCTCGACTGAGAGTGAACCGGGAGAAGCCAGTGACTTGGAGGCCTAGGCAGTCACCCAGCCTCTGAGGGAGCGGAAGCTGTCGACTTCCTCCCCTCAGTACAGACAGCCATCGTTCTCTGCCTCTCAAGTGTACTTGTTTGGGGTTGTCTCCACAGCATGCACAGGTCCACCATGATTTGCTGACCATAATGGTACTTCCTTGGGGCCCGCCCAGTCACATCTTATTGTTATATTGAAAATAAAAGCCATTATTTAAATAA
Organism: Muscardinus avellanarius; assembly: GCF_963383645.1. Classification (NCBI taxonomy): domain Eukaryota; kingdom Metazoa; phylum Chordata; class Mammalia; order Rodentia; family Gliridae; genus Muscardinus; species Muscardinus avellanarius. The sequence goes on from NC_137799.1 coordinate 87,958,824, forward strand.
CAGAAGGACAGTGCTGGGGAACAGGACTTAGTACCTGAAGGGAGAATGGGAGAGTTCCTTTGAAAATATTTCTCAAGCCTTTTTGATATAAGATTTACCGGAAGTCCGGGACTTCCGGGAAGATGGCGACCGAGAAAAGCAGGGCTTAAGAGCCCCGCTAACAACCAATCTCAATTACCACAAAACAGGCGCCTTTCATAGCCAGAAAACACCATCACCAGAAAAACAAAAAACCCACCAGGCTCCAGAGAGAAAGCGGACTGAGAACAGAGCTCAGAGCCACAGAGGAGATACACGCGCCCGAGGACGCGGCAGCAGCGCCATACTGCCGGCGGCAGCGGCAAACTCACCGGACGGCTACAGCAAGTCAAGGTGAGCCGCTGCGGAACAGCCAGGCGGGATCTTTCGGCGCAGAGAGCATTTAGAGCTCCCAGTGGCTGAGCTCAGCACACGCTGCAGGAACTCAAAGTGGAACTCAAAACCAGAGAAGAAAAAATACGCCAGCCTCACGGCCGAGGGCGTGGCAGCGGCGCCATATTGCCACCAGCGGCAGCAGCAGTGAATTCACCAAGTCCAGTACAGCTACATCTGCGTACTCAAGAACAGTGAGTCAAATTGTGGGCCACAGAGGAGAAATCCCAGTACTGTACCCCCTGGGACTTGACCCAGTGAGGGAGTGGGGGTGGCAGAGATATCACACCATAGGAGAACGTGCAACCTGGCACCCCCCATAGTTTAAAGCAGCCTCTATCGACTCCCTGGGTCAGAGACTCTGTGATACAACCCAGTAAAGGAGTAGTGGGGTCTGAGATACTACTGACTCGAGATCCAGAACACCTTAAGTGAAGTCATAGTGACCCAAGGGAAGAACCCAGAGAAGGCACAAACTTCCGAAATCATGGGAAAGAGGAATAACACTGGAGCAATGAATGCCCACAACCCCACAACATCAGAACCCGATAAAACAGAAAATCAGAGATTTCTAGAAGATCAAATCAGGAAAATAACTGTAGAAATAATAGAGGTGCTTCGAAAAGAACTCAGAGAGAGCCAAAAAGAGATAAAGGATGCAATTAATGAAGTAAAGGCCTCAATTCAAAGCACAAACAACCGATTAGAACACATGGAGAACAGAATCTCGCTCTTAGAAGATGAGCAATCCAAAAATGAGCGCATAGTTTCTAATCTAGAAAAAAATATACAACAGCAGGAATCTGACATTGAAGAAATATGGGCCCATCTTAAGAGAGCTAACCTAAGAATAATTGGAATAGAGGAGGGAAAAGAAAGTGAAACCAAAGGGATCAACAATCTCTTCAAGGAAGTAATAGCAGAAAATTTTCCAAACTTAGAGCAAGAGGCTGATACACAGGTCCAGGAAACTTATAGAATTCCCTTTAGACAGGATCGGAGAAGAGGATCCCCACGCCATATAATTGTCAAAATGACCAATGTGGAAGCCAAGCAGAGAATCTTAAAAGCAACAAAAACAAAGGGCCAAGTGATATTCAGAGGCAAACCAATTAGAATCACTCCAGACTTCCCAAACCAAGTCATGAGAGCCAGAAGGGCTTGGAGTAACATATTCCAAACTCTGAAAGAAAACAACTTCCAGCCAAAAATGTCCTACCCAGCAAAACTTTCTATCAAATTAGATGGAGAAATAAGAAGCTTCCATGACAAACAGAAACTGAAGGAATTTATGTCTTCAAAACCAGCACTAGAGAAAATACTCAAAGAGATTAACTACAAAGAAGAAATAGGTAACACTCACCAGAACCAGAGAAACAAGACTTTACATCCAACAGACAACTAAGATTGGTTATCTGTGGAGATTCATTATTTATGTTAGTCTTTTACCTATCTCTAAATTGTATCGTTTGCCTTTATTGTTGTTAATTTTTAGGATTTCTAGTTGGAATATTAATATACCTTCAGACATAGCATTTGGAAATATTTTATCCAATTCTATTAGTAACTTTTAACTCTGTTTACATTGTCTTTGGATATACAATATTTTCTTTTATTTTTTAGGGAGTTTGTATATTCTTCTGTTGCCTGTGCCATTGAAATCATATCCAAGAAATCACTGCCAATTTCAATGTTGCAAGGTTTTATGACCCAGATTTTCTTCTAAAAGTTTATAGTCTTAAGATATATATTTAGGTTTTTTATCTATTTTGAGTTAATACTTGTATGTGGGATTAGGTAAGGGTCCAATTTTATTCTTTTCCATGTAATTATTATTTTTCAACAATATTTAATTAAAAGATTATTATTTCCACCACCAAATGTTCATGGAAACCTTGTCAAAAATAACTTGGCAATATAGGGAAGAATTTAGCTCTAGGCTTGTATTTAACTCCAATGCTTTATATATCTGCCTTTAGAACAGTACTACACTGTTTCAATTATTGTACCTTTATATGGTTTGAAATCAGAAAATATATATCTGCTAGCTTTGTTCTTTTTCAAGATTGTTTTGGGTATCTAGAATCCATATTCCATATTAGGATTGATTTTTTTTCTGAAAAATAAATATATAAATATATGATAGTTTCACCTAAAAAAACAAAAAAAAATCCTCTGGTAGGAAAGAAAGCAAAAAGAAATATTGAAATGTTATCTTTAAGTCATCAAAAGCTTGGTATCAGATAAATGAAACTGTTATGTGAGATTAACATTTTTAATTTTGGATAAATTGCTATAATACTAGATGTCAACCACTAAGCCAACCATGGGAAGGAGGGATGGGGAGAGAATGGGGTGGGGATCGGGTGGGTGCTGACTGGGCGATGTGTGCATGTATGTCTACAAAAGTTTGTATCCCACTATGATGTATGAATACAGTGCACCAATAAAATAAAATTTTAAAAAAAAGAAAAAAAAAAAAAGAAAAGGAAACGCAAAAAAAAAAAAAAAAAAAAAAGATTTACCTGGGGTGTTGGTTAAGTACACAGATATCCAAGTTCCCCTTTGGGGTTGCTGACTCAGTGGGGATAAGCTGTGTCCCTGAAATTGTGCGTGTGTGTGTGTGTGTCTGTGTGTGTGTGTGTGTGTGTACATTTTGGTGTATTGGGGATTGAGCCCAGGGGCATTCTTCCTCTAAGCTACACTACACCCCTAGATATTGTTATTACTTTGAAACAGGGTCTAGCTAAGTTGCTGAGGGCCTCTAAGTTGCGAGGCTAGCCTCCATCCTGCAGTCCTCCTACCCTCTTAAGTATTGGCAGTGTAGGCGTGCGTAGTGAGGGAAGCTACACCGTGAGGCTGAGTTTTTAAAGTGGTCAGACCTGAAGTTCCTGATTCCCACACCGCTCCCCTCCTGGCCTGGAAGGCCCTTCTCTCATTCCTCACTCTCCCAAACCTCTGTGCTGGGCCTTCCCCTATTGCATTTAGTCCCAGTTGGGCGTCTGGAACTTTCCTTAAATTCCCCACCTCAGCCTGCAGTTTTCATTCTGTCCCCCGCACCCGAGCCTCAGGGTACCAAACAGTTTGCTGTCCAGGCCCTCAGAGCTCCTGGGCCTCCTGTGCTCCACACCCAGCGTTTTTTCTCACCATCCTCCCACTGCGCCTCCTCCTCCTCTTCAAGAGTTCACGGCCATTTCCTAGAAGTCTTAGGTCCCCCGGGCCTTGCTAGTTCACCTTGTCTCTCAGCACTTTGGCCTTTTCTTACCTAGAACGCACAGAGCTCTTGTAGTTACTGGTTGACTTGTCTGTCTCTCTCTGTAGGCAGCACAATGAAGACAGTCTTCACTCTACCTTAAAGTGCCCGGCACAAGAGACATAGGGCTGCAGGAACATTTTCAGAGTAAACTTCAGACTTGTAATAACTTTATTAAATGATTACAGTCAAATAAGAAGATAGGAAATTGTATAACTCCAGGCATGCATGCATTCACACTTATTTAGACTAATATTTATTAACCTTTATTATATATATATATATATATATATATATATATATATATATATATACTAAGCATATAAATAGACAGAAATATCGGTAAAATAATTATCTGATGAATGAAAGATTTGCTGTGTAAATAGTGCCAAGGACGACAGGCATATGAGGCAGTGTGTGTATAATGGGTGCAGTGCTGACAATGTGGAAGGTCCACATTCCATATCAACTGCAGTCATCAGAAAAGGCACCTTCTTAGAGAACATGCTGACCGATACCTTCCCCAACCTGGGACTGAAGTCACGGCCCTTAAGCCAGAGGATCCAGTCCTCTTCAACTCACTTCAACCAAGACATCTCCGACCATGGTGGACTGGGTTTTTACAGTGATCCTCACTACACCTACTGCAGCCAAACTTCTGGGGGACCCCAACTGGCATCACCTTACTCAGCTAAAAAGAGCTCTGTTACGACAGCCTCATGACAAATTCTCTGGTACAGTGTTGGGGTCCACTAAGCTCTTGTTTTCTTGGCATAATTCTCTCGAAATGCTTTTATTTCAGCAGGTCCACTTGTTTACATTGTACAGTACTCTCCCTCTCTGAATGCCAGATAGCCATGAGTATTAAACTCTCTAAAATCTGGTACTAATGCTTCTGACCCAATAGCATGTTTTCCATTTAACCAGACTGACCCATATTTCCTCTTCAAGTGGCTCTTACATTTAAACTCTGACCAGGTTAAGCGAGAATCTAAAAATACAATATTGACAGTCTACCTCATATCTAAAAGGGTTCAAAAGGCCAGCAGCTGCTGGACTTCTTTCTTTCTTGACAAGGGCCAGTAGCTGATGGGCTCCTTCCTTTCTCAGGATCCGCTCTCACAATTTGTCTTTTTTGAAAATAGCTCTTTATCTATTAAAGTTTATTCGAATGCACATTACTGAGCTGTCCAGGGTAACCTCCCACTCTCTCCATACTCTCACCTGTCCACTTCCAAAGGACTTGACCTCTCCTGGCCAAGGGGTCCCCTACAATGTCCCCTGATAGCAGGAAGTAGTTATGGAACCAGTCCTCACCCAGTATCACCAAAAGGCCGAGATGATAGGTCAGGTCCCTCCTTTCCCCCATGGGACCCCAGAGTGGGGAAAGGAGGCGGAATCCCAGAAGCCAGAAGCAGAGATATGGCAAGAATCCAGATGCCTCGAAACTCCAGATATCGCAAAACAGACTTCAGGCATCGTGAGACTCTGGACATTGTGAGAGAGTTGGCATTCCTACACTGCTAGCCTCACCCCAGACCCCCTGCTTTAAACATTGGTACTTCTGCTCCACCGTGTGACTCTGCCGACCTACAGAGACTGCTGGCCAACTCTGCTGACCAGATGGCTCATCAGTGCCTTCCCCCACAGCCGGCAGACTTGCCTGAAGGCGCTGGTTGATTTGGCTGATTAAAGCCACTTTTAATAACCTGGTTGGTGTTTGCCTCCTTTGCAACTGCCCAGCGCAATTTCAACATTACAATTTCATGATGATTTGAAACCTTTCAAACTCTTTGTATGACAGGCTCATTTTCATTCTAGACTTTCTTAGAATTTTGTTTTTTCCCTCTAGGATGTTCTCCACTTTGACCCTTGAATTTCTAGAACATAATTTTCAAATGTGGCAATTACGTCTCATTGAGTGAATTGGCGACCATGGAAAATTTTGTATTAAAAAGTTAAAGATGGAGCCGGGCGCGGTGGCGCATGCTTGTAATCCCTGCGCTTGGGAGGCTGAGACAAGAGGATCGTGCAAGTTTGAAGCCAGCCTCAGCTCCTCAGTGAGGCTGTCAGCAACTTAGTGAGACCCTGTTTCCAAATAAAATATAAAATAGGGCTGGGAGTATAGCCTGGAGGTAGAAAACCTCTGGGTTCCACCTCCAGTACTACAAAAAAAAAAAAAAGTTAAAGATGAATAAAATGAATAAAAGTTTTTTTTTGTTCCATATATGGTCAAGTTATTTTTGACAAGGTTTCCAAGAACATTGGGTGAAGGAAATAATCTTTTCACTAAATATTGTTGAGAAATAATAATTACATGAAAAAGAATAAAATTGGACCCTTATCTAACACCATATACAAATATTAACTCAAAATAGATAAAAGACCTAAATGTAAATCTTAAGACTCTAAACTTTTAGAAGAAAACCTGGGTCATAAAACTTCATAACATTGAAATTGGCAGTGATTTCTTGGGTATGATTCCAAAGGCATAGGCAACAAAAGAATAAGCAAACAAATTTCATAAACAATAAAAAATTGTACATCCAAAGACAATATAAACAGAATTAAAAGTTACTGATAGAATGGGATAACATATTTCCAAATGCTATATCTGAAGGTATATTAATTTTCCAAATAGAAATCCTAAAAATTAGCAACAATAAAAGTAAACCATACAATTTAGAAATAGGTGAAAGACTAAAATAGATAATGAATCTCCAAAGATTTTTATATGACCAATAAACACATGAATATCACTCATAATTATCATAATATAACTAAGCATTAAGGAAATACGAATAAAAACTACAGTGAAATACTACTTCGCCTTTTTTAGGATGGTTATTTAACATGAATTACTGTGCTCCAGCCCTTTACCTTGAGTTGTTACTCTCTTTACTTGTAAAGTGTGTTTCTTGTAAGCAGCAGATGGATGGATTCTGGTTTTTAATCCATTTTGCCATTTTATGACTTTTTATTGGGGAATTGAGGCCATTTACATTCCGTGTGATTATTGAGAGATAATTTTAAATTCCTAACATGTTAAGATTTTTATTTCTGTTTGAAATACTGTTTATTCTTCGTTGCTTAGTTGTCTGCTGCATGGAAAATCTTGTTTCTCTGGTTCTGGTGTGTATTATTCTTTGTAGTTAATCTCTTTGAGTATTTTCTCTAGCACTGGTTTTGAAGACATAAATTCCTTCAGTTTCTGTTTGTCATAGAAGCTTATTTCCCCATCTAATTTGGTAGATAGTTTTGCTGGGTAGGAAATTTTTGGCTGGAAGTTGTTTTCTTTCAGAGGTTGGAATATGTTACTCCAAGCCCTTTTACAGAGGTTCCTATTTTCCTCCATATATAATATATATATATATATATATATATATATATATATATATATATATATATATAACCATAACAAGGTTGTAACAGATTGACAAATATACAACATGTTCAGTCATGTTCTTGTATTTCTGACTATAGAGGAGAAATAGCAGAGTCAGTGAACTCATCTAAATTAATAATAAAGGCATTTTAATCTCAGGTGCCTTTCACTTAAGTAATTTGGATATAGTCAAACTGACTTTATTCTACATTTTAGCACCTACATGTCTGGTGGAGATGTAATCCAGTAATCAAAGATCCAATAACTGGCCTCGGAAATCTGAATAGAAGAAACGATATGTATACTTAGTGAATAGATTAAAAGACCCTTTTTCTGTTTTTTGGTACTTGGGACGGAATGTAGGGGTGCTGTACCACTAACTGGTCATCACCTTGTAGGTCAGGGCACTTAATCCGAATTCCTAAGGCCTGTTTCTGTCATATTTCATGTTATAGAGGAACAGTGACTTTGTCACCTACCATTCTATTTCTCTCATCTCAACCATTCACTACCATCTTCTTCCCCAACAATCTCTCCCCCTTTTAAAGACAGGGTCTTGCTAAGTTGCCTAGGCTGGTCTAGAACATGCTATCAGCCTCAGCCTCCAGACTAACTGATATTACAGGCTTAAGCCAACAGGCCTGGCAGGATTTAGAATCTTTAACTGTGATTTGAATCTCTAAAGTGTAATTTGTATTTCAACTTTCATTTTAATCTCTTAGCATTACAAATGGAAATATATGATCCCTATTTGCAAAGATCTTCACCCTGAATGTTCATAAATTATTTGGCTGGAGGTATGTGCATATTTAGCTCGTATGGCCCTGGCTAACTCTTGGTATACTTCTTTTTTCTTCTTTTTTGTGGTACTGGGGATGGATCCCAGTGTCATTCTACTTTTGAGCTGCACCCCCAGCCCTATTTTTTATTCTTGATTTAGAAACTGGGTCTCAGTGAGTTGCAAAGGGCTTTGCTAAGTAGCTGAGGCTGTCTTAGCCTACCAAATGCTGGAATTACAAGTGTACACCACCACGCCTGGCTAAATACAGTGTTTTGAAGGTGTTGGTTTTAGAGAATTTTTTTTTTTTGATATGAAGTTCCCATCTGATGGCTTCTAGTTTCTGTGTAAACTGTGAGTAGAGTACACTTTTTTTTTTGTGTGTGGTACTATGAGTGGAACCCAGGGGCTTTTCTACGTTCATGCTATACTCCCAGACCTATTTTATACTTTATTTGAAAGCAGCGTCTCACTAAGTTGCTGTGAACCTCACTGAGTAGCTGAGGCTGCCTTGGAACCTCTGAGATTTCTGTCTCAGCCTGCCAAGCACTGGGACTAGAAGCATGCTCCACCATGCCCGGCTTGGACAGCACACTCTCTGAGTAAGTGAAGATGGCTTCATTTTGAGGGAAGTGCAGGAGACCAGGAGGAGATGTGAGTCGTATGGAAGAGAGTAACTCAGTCATCAGTGACCCTGGGGCTCGTTCATTGAGAATACTAGGTGCAGGATCATTATTGTGGAATGAACGAGTGAATAATGGCCACTTAGTGTTGGGGCTGATCAGGAATTTTGGTTTCAGAAGACTTAGGAGATTTAAACCAATAGCGATCAGTCCCTTATAGGAAAGCATTTCTGGAAAAGACAGGGAGGACGGGACTTTTATTTTTTATTTTTATTTTTAATTTATTTTTTTGGTGGTTTTGGGGTTCCTGGAAGCCCTTCTACCTCTGAGCTACACTTCCAGATCTACTTTTTTATATTTTTATTTGGAAACAGGGTTTCTTAAGACAGCTTGACTGGCTTCAAACCTGCGCGATCCTCCTGTCTCTGCCTCCCAAGTGCGGGGATTACAAGCTTGTACCACCACGCCCTGCAGGAGATGGGACTTTTAATAGAAAGTATTAAGTGAGCCAGGTGTGGTGGCGCACGCTTGTAATCCCCACGCTTGGGAGGCGGAGACAGGAGGATTGCTCAGGTTCGAAGCCAGCCGCGCTGGCTTAAGAGACCCTGTTTCCAAATAAGAAAGAAAAAGTATAAAATAGGTCTGGGAGTATAGCTCGGAGTAGAAGGGCTTCCAGGAACCACAGTACCACCAAAAAAAAAAAAAAAAAAAAAAAGTGTAATTAAGTTAGAACCATTTGGAGCAGAGCTTTGAAAATGTAGGTTGCCTCTGAGACCCTGAAACTTGCTTTGAAGAGGGAAGAAATAAAGACAGAGAATTTGGTGGACAGACAAGTGCAAAAGTAACGGCCCAGCTTTGCAAAAGACAAACTGAGGACATGTGCTAGAAGGTTGGGGTTAAGAGCAAAAGGCAGATGTCAGGCTCTCTTGCTCTAACAGAAGAGGGTTCCTGCTGCCAGGTTCTAGGTCATGGCGGTAAGTGTACTAAGACGGAGGTAAAGGGCCCTAAAAGGGAATGAAAAATGACCCGAGGCACCAGATGACTGGCAGGTCAGTCTCCATGGAAGTCATGTGGAGGAAGTGGCTTTCCTTTCTGCTCATTTTACTTACTTATTTACTTTTTTGGGGTACTGATGGTGGGACCTAGGGGCTTTCTACCTCCAGGCTATACTCACACACCAATTTTATACTTTATTTGGAAACAGCATCTCACTAAGTTACTGATAGCCTCACTAAGTAGCTGAGACTGTTTTGCAACCTGTGCAATCCTCCTGTCTCAGCCTCGTAAGTGCTGGGATTATAAGTGTGTGCCACCACGCCCAGATTACTTATTTATTCCTTCATTCATCCATCCATGCATGCATGGTGCCTGGACTGATGACAAAAGGTCATAGATAAGTGAATGGTGAGTATGTTGACCAGGCAGTCACCACTGATTTTCTACCTTTACCACTAGCTTGCTCTGGGACCCTTCCCAGATCTTCTGCAGAATCTAATTCCTACCTACAGTGTTAACTTGAGATACTGTCACTCCATGACTTACCTCTGGAAAAGATGGAAGTATGGTAGAATGAGGAGGCTAGAGTGGACAGTTATTTATTTATTTATTTATTTATTTATTTATTTATTTATTACATCCAGCATTCACCAAGTTTTCTAGAAATAAACAGCTCAAGAGCCCTCTGGCACAATGATACCCATTGTTCTGTATAAATAAAATGCACTAATAAAACAACAGAGCCTCTGGGAGTCTCAAATCATTTTTTGAGTCCCAGTGGGTAAAAGTAGATTGTATTCATAACAGACCTGTATTTTAAAAGTGAGTGTATGCAGAATCTTGGCCAAAAAGTGTAGGTCTGTGGTGAACCCCCCAAAATCTGGAACTCTGGTGCACAGGCTAGGACTCGCTCACCTCTGGAGCATTAGCTGCAGGTGATCTGGGGGATCCATCATGGCTCCATGAAGCCCATAAAGATCAAAGGCGGCTCCTGTGTGGGGACAGGTGGACTGTCCACAGTGAGGCCAGTATCTTGCATGTGGTCACCAAGCATGGAGGGAAGGCAGGCACGGGTGACCTTCCCTAAGGAGGGTATCCTGCTAGTGCTCAAAACGCAGCTCTGAGTGCACTTCTGCCAGGGTGACAGCAGTGAGCTGGGCTGCGCCTGGTTAGCCTGGAGGAGGTGCTGACGCGGTCACACTAGGAAACGAAGGTGCAGGTCATGGCGTGCGGTGATGGGGCTTAAGCTTGTCTCCACCAGCAAGGTCATTCTGTCTCTACTAATTACTTTCCCACTCACTCTAGGGCAATCTTTACCTTAATTGCAGTGTGCATTCGTGTGTGTGTGTGTGTGTGTGTGTGTGTGTGTGTGTGTGTGCGTTTTATGTGTGCATGTATGTATGGTAATGTGTATTGAACCCAGGGACATTCTACCTCTAAGCTGCATCCTCAGCCCTTTTTGTTTTTTTTTATTTTAAAGACCCTGTGGGCCTCACTAAGTTTCTGTGACTAGCCTTGAAGCTGCAATCTACCTGTCTCAGCCTCCTAAGTACTGGGATTGCAGCTGAGTGGCATCATGCCAAGTTAATCTCTGCTTTATTTTCTATACTGGGAGGAAGGTGACTGCCTGGTCAACATCTTCACCACTGACATATCTGTGACCTGCTGCTTGCTCTACAGAAATGTCATCAGTCCAGGCTATCTATCTATCTATCTATCTATTCATCCAGAAAGAGAATTCACTTGCCATAAGTGACTTTTTAGTAGGGGAACCACAGGGCAAATTCAAAGTATGTTTCCAAGACTTATTAACAAGCTCTTCATAAGATCTGCTTAAGTGGCATCTGCCCTGTTCCTGGACCCCACCCCAATTACCCAGGATCCACTGAAACAACACCCCAGAATTCCCAAGTAAGGTTCAGCTTCCTGTGAGCTCCTCCAATCACTGAAAGCTGCTTCTAAAAATGACTACGCCACTTACTTTATTTCCTGTCTTTGACACTCTCTTCAGGTATAGACGATCTGCGACCTCACTGCACTGAGGCTCTGAAGCACCCATGAAGGGAAGGTGGGCGCTGCCCCACAGTGTCATTCAGGTTGGGCTAAGAGGTTGCAAGCAGAGCTAGCTACTTTCACAGACATTACCGGGGGGGGGGGGGGGCGTAAAGGGGTTTTGTAGACACATGATATCCCTTTTGTCTGCTCTCCTTCTAAAAGTCCAAACAGACAATCTGTAAGAGCAGAACAAGCTTTTCTCTTTCCTGCACAGAAGGCCTGGGTAACCCCAAATCCATGCCCCCAACACAGAGTGCTGAAAATGACCACCATTTAATTAATTAATTTTTTTTTTGTGGTACTGGGGATGGAAACCAGGGGCTTTCTACCTCCAGGCTATACTCCCAGACCTATTTTATATTTGGAAACAGGGTCTCACTCAGTTGTTGAGGGCGTCACTAAGTAGCTGAGGCTCACTTCGAACCTGTGTGGTCCTCCTGTCTCAGCTTCCAAAGTACGGGGATTACAAGCAAGCACCACCAGGCCTGGCTAAGACCTCCATTTTAATAGAACATTTATTAGAGGAAATTCAATATTTTCAAGAAGGAATAAATTATTTGAAGGGAAACATTTTATCCCCACAATTTTTGGAGAGGACTTTTCTGTTTAAAAAATATGAACAAATTTCCCAACACAGTGCCTTGAGCAAAAATAGGGCCACCTGGAGAACCCTGGCCAACTCCATATTTACAGGTGCGGCTGGGACGAGGCAGGGGCTCCCTGTTGGGCACGGAACAGCGATGCCTCTGACACAAGAGCTTGTGCTGCAGTGCCACATAATTCTGGGGCTGTCTGTCCTTGTTTCTGTTCCATCTATTTCTTGTTGGATAACTGACCGGCAAGGTGAACTTCTTGCCTGTGGGACTTGGTGCTCAGCACTTTAGAGCGCAGAGCGTCTGGAGAGGCTCTGCCCGGTTCTGCCGTCCTGCCTGGCAGCAAGATTGCCGAGCCTTTATTGGAGAGGAGAGGGGCTCTTGGGTGCAGGTCAGCTCTACTCCATGGCCGTGCCCTGGCTTCTCCTCTGGAGCTGTTCCAATGCTTCTGATAATTTTTTGAGCACAGAGGCCTCCACCCTGCGCAGATGATGATGGGACCCTCCCCTTTTTCTGGGCACTTTCCTGCTTTCTGTGTTTTATTCTAGGACAGAGCCATTGCGTAAAATGTTTCATGTTGTTTCTTGGCCATTCAGGAGCAAGCTGTCCCTTTACTGACAGGGTTGAGGAGGATTTGCTCCCCGGTGCCTTCTGCAAGGTCCTGTCTCGAGGGTGGCAGTTCTTCCTCCTAGGTGGACAGGTCTCCAGCCCCGCATCCCCTCCACCAAGCTCACCTGTTTTGGGTGCTGGATGGCAAGGCCAAGGAAAGTCTTGTCCTGGCCCTTGCATGAGACATGGGCAGGGACCCAGGGATTCTGTCCCTGCTCCAGGTTGATCCTCCTGCTGTCAGTGTGGACATGATGCACCTGTGAAGCTGCCACCTCCCCACCAGAGACAGCCCTGTGTGGAGTTCCCGAGGCCTTGTAAGTCACGTTTGCTGAGGCTAGGGGCATGTCCTGAGCCTGGCTACACTCCCTGATCTCCACTTTAAATTTCAACCCATTAATCAGCTGACTCTTGATATCTGATGACTCAGGATCTCAAAGAAAAGATATTCTTGCCTGGGGCCTTTCAGTGGTAAGAGTAGTTTCTACTTTATTCCTTTTCACTTGTGACTTTGCTGATATTATTAAACTCTGATGGAGAAACCAGAGGCTCCTCCACCTCAAACATTTCCCGGTGCTTGTTAGACACTGGAGAATGTTCTAGATCTTTAGTGTTCTCTGAGGCATCTCTGGGCTATTACCAGAACTCATGCCCCCAGCTCCTACTTCAGGTCCAGGTCCATCTGGCCTTAGAGGGAGTTTGGGCTATGTCTCTTGGCTACTACAGTCTGTTTCTGACTCACTTTATCAATGTTGCTGTAGGGAGCAGGCAAAGAAGTCTGCCTGACGTTTTCAGTTGTCTAGATATTCCCTGTAAGCTTATGGCTGTTAGGAAAGGACACCTGTCTCAGGGCCCTTGGGCCTGCCTTGCTACCACACCAGGTGGCAGAGACAGGGCCATCCACAACAAGCACTGAATTTGTTAGTCTTCCTTTGTCTTCCTGAAGAATATTAGAGTTTCTAAGGGGCTGGGAGAACCCAAGCTTGGATTCCAGCCCTGAAAAGGGAGTAGAGGAGGAGGGATGAAGAAAGTCCTGGGATGGCTCCTCTCTAGGGTTGAAAATGTCTGTGGACTCCTGGACCCTGTGGGGAAGGCCATGCTGCATCCTCAGTTGGAAAGTGTGAATGTGGTCTTCCATCAGCTTGTGTTTTCTGGGACAAAGGAAGAAAACATCCTGGGAGGTGTTGACGCAGCTCTTCGCACCCACCAGGGCTGCCGATTCTCTGTTTCCTTTGCCCAGGGTCTTTCTCGGGTATAGGCAACGACCCTGGGAAAGAACGCCTTGATCTGGTCACACGGAAGGGGATATTACCCTCACTGGTTTCATCATATTTCTTGTTCAAATGTATTTTCAAGTTATCTGTCAGTTTTTTTTCTGAATTAGCTTCACCACTGGAGACATTGAGCTTTTCCTTGAACTTCTAAGGGCCTTTCTTGGGTTTTTCTCAGAGTCAAAGTTCAGAGCTTTCTTTGGACACCTTCCTGGGCCCTTCAACAGGTGATCTTTTATGCTATTTGATGGATAATGTCCCTCTTTTCTCTTCACTCCCTCCTCTTTTATGAAGCTTTTCTGAGGTGTCGTGAAAGCTTCTGGGTTGGCCCAAGTCAAAATCACTCATGTCTTGGAAGCTCTGGCACTTATACAGAGAGATCCAAGAGAGGCCATGACTGCTCTTTCGCTCAGATCTCTCAGGATCCTCTGTCAGGGGACGCATCAGTGACAGAGACTCATGGATCCTGCGGGGCAGGCCCCACCGGTGTTGGATCAGCCTCTTTCGGAGGTGATGTTCTAGTGTTCTCTGAAGTTAATCACTGAGGGGATAATCTCCAGGAAGGATGGAGATTGGAAGCTGGCCCTTGGAGGAATGCCTGACCAATGACAACTCAGGAGCCTGAAGACTAAAGGCTTCCCGGGACTTTTTGACTACACAGGGTAAACCCCAGACAATGCCCTGTACTTTCTGAAGCACGTTAAATTCCACATTGTAAATTTCACTTTGGCTGAGAGATGGTGCCTCATTCTGGGGCCCATGGAAACGCACTCCACAGATGCCAACCTTGTATGGAGGAGGTGGCAGCAGTTCTGGGGGTGGGGATTCAATGTGGGCCCGGGGCTGGTCAGGAGGGACATGTTGGACCTTAGATTGGACCTTAGAGTGGGGTAGAGTTTGGGGTAATGCCTGAGATGGAATGTCAGACAGGGACAGAGGTGGGGCATGGGGAAGGGATTGAGATTCATGGAACGTGTTGGCACTGGAATTTGGATTGAAGTAGACACAGGACGAAGACCAGTCAGCTGAGACAGGTGTGAGAGTCCAGAGACTCGCTGTGAAGGGACGGGAGACCCCAGAAGTATTGGATACACTTCTGTTGTAAATGGTCTCCGGAGGTCTCAGGATCTGGGACTTGCCGGTACATGCGTGGCTCTTCCGTTTTGACTTTGCGGTTCCAGCATCCTTTCTTCTTTCCCGAGTCCTGGTGGCCAACAACTGACTCTAATGTTCTCTCTGTGGAATTTACTTGGTTTTCTGTCTTAAGCTGTTTTGAAAATGACTCTATTTTCATTTTGTTTATGCTCATCAGGAAATCTCTATTTTTCAATTCTCTCTCCAGGAGTGTCAAAACATCAGGGCTAAGAAAGGAGAGGTCTCTAGGCCCTACACGGTTGTCTGCTGTGTCCCCCCTAAAAGAGGCCTCAGAGGAAGGAAGTTCTTGAGGACCATGAGTTTGTGCCAGCTGTGGGGGGGACAGGTCTTCGGCATGAGGTTGCTGCCAGGAGAATGCTGGCGTGGCCAGGCCTGCGCCCTCCAGGCCTCTGTCTGCAGAGACCTCAGTGGGCAGCAGCCGGCCAGAGCTGGAGCTCTTCAGAGGCAAAGTGGCTTTCGGCTGGACCACTGACTTGGCTCCCTGACAGTGTTGAGGTGAGGGAGGGGGACAAGCATGTGGCGGGGGTGGGACATAGCCCACTGGGAATTTGCACTTCACAGCAGGAGTGGACCTTGGTGGCAGAGAGTCGCCCAGTGGTGAGAGTGAGTGCAAATCAGCTAAGGGGGTGACCTGCTTAGGTGACAAGGTGGAGGGAGAAGGTGGAAAAGGTCCAGGTGGAGGAGCTGGAATTGCATCTCCTAGATGGATTTCTGACATGTCAGAGGACAGAAAAGATGACAGCTCTGTCTCAGAAGCCACGGTGGAATGGGGCGTGGTGTCCTCAGCATCTTCCAGGGAGGCCCTAGAGAGCAGACGACTGACCTTGGCGGTTGTCCTGTTGCACACCTCGCAGAGTGGGTCTGGACACAGCAGTTGCCGAATGCGAGAGGCATGGGGATACTGGTCCAGGGGGCTGCAGGGACAGGAAGGGCAAAGCTGTGACCAGGACCAGCACAGGGCAAGAGGGCCTGAGGCCATTGGACGTTGAACCTGGAGCCAGCTCACCTCTACATATTGCTCAATACCTATCACTTCACAACACCCTGGAGCCTCTCCCCAAGGCCTCCTTCAAATACCCGTTGCTATGGCTACTCCTCCCTTGACTAGGGAAATCTGCACGAAATTCTGGGGAAATGCGTGGAGCCCATGAAGACAGGGAGCCTGAAAGAAGGAAATGGCTGATCACCTTTTCACCACAGAAAGCAGCCTCCTCCCCTCCTCTGCTTCCTCTGCTCTTCTCTGGTGTAGTCTCTGACCTGGAAAACCAGAACAGTGAGTTGTATGTAGCAAAGGCAGAAACAGAGGCATCAGATAAGAGTCTCTTTATGGGAAACAATATATCAAAGTCAGAAAGCCCTAAGGGTCATCAGACAAGGTCAGATGGTCAGCAGTAATATTAAGAAGGTTCAGCCAGGCATCGTGGCATATCTATAATCCAAGTACTTGAGGTACTGAGACAGGAGATTTCAGGTTCAAACCTTACTTCAGGAAATTTGTTAGACCCTCATCAATTTAGTGAGATCCTGTTTCAAAATAAAAAATAAAGCCAGGTGTGGTGACAGACACTTGTAACACTAGCATTCAGGAGGCTGAGACTGGAGGATCTCAGTTCACTGACAGCCTTGGCTCCTTAGTGAGGCCCTCCAGAACTTAGTAAGACCCTGTTTCAAAATAAAAATTAAAAATAGGGCAGGAGGTATAGCTCACAGTTTGATTGCTCCTGGGTTCCATCCTCAGACCCAGAAAATAAATAAATAAATAAATAAATAAATAAATAAATAAATAAATAAATGTATGTATGTATGTGTGGGGCTGGGCTTGTAATCCCAGCATTTTGGAGGCTGAGACAGGAAAGGCTGTGTGGTTCGAGGACAGCCTCAGCTATTCAGTGAGACTCTTTGCTACTCACTGTGACCCTCTTTAAAAATAAAGAATAAAAATAGGACTGAGGGTGTAGCTCGGAAGCAGAATGCTCCTGGGTTCTTTCCCCAGTACTGCAAAAATAAGTAAATATATAAAAGTGTCAGGAGTCTAGTTCAGAGGTAAAATGCCCTTGAGTTTAATCCCCAGTACCAAAAAAGAAACCTTTACATACATTATCTCATGTGATGCTCAAAATTACCACCTAAAACACCAAAGTCATTGGTTTTCTCAGAGATAAGTCAGATGATCCAGGGAAGAAAATTATTTAAACAATGCAGGATACAGAAATTTGACCCCAAAGCCACCAGCAGTGCTTCCTGCACCTCTCACCCGGCTCCCTATGGGCAGCACCCATCGCCCACATCCACCACTGCCTCAACCCGTGGGTGGGCAGAGCAGGAACTGGGAAGCTTGTCAGGTCTGACTCCCTGAGCCTCTCCTTCACAGGCTCTGATGCCTCAGAGAAACCGTGTCTAGGAACCGGCCTGTTCAGGCATCGTTGACCTGGGACCTCATGGAAAGGCCACAGGGGCCGCCTTGGAGAGCTCAGCAGAACCTTACCTTTTATTCTTTTTCCTTTTCTCTTTATAACGGTACTTGGACGCTGAAATTAAAAAGAAAAGAATGAGGGGCTAGGACTCCTTGCTTCCACCCTTCTGTCTAGCAATCTCGAACTTTCATTATCCAAGAATCATACAACTCTTCACTTTTAGTTAGTCAAAATTAGGTCCTTCTTTTTATTAATTTTGAAAAGTGATGAAATATTTTCAGTTTTCCTTCTTTGAGAAGCTTAAGAAAGGTTTTTTCTGTGAGGTTGTGCATGATGATCTCAGTAAAAGACCTGTGCTCATGGAGGACTCAGAACCTGAGGCCAGTGGTCACAGCTGTGCTCCCTCTCAGGTCCCTGCGTCCTGGGGACAGAGCTCAGGCTCAGACTCTGCTCAGAGGCTCTCAGAGGTCCCCGTTGCTCTCCTGACCAGCCCGACATGATGGGAGGCTTGGTGGAGGACACCTGACCTGGCACTGGGGCTCAGGATCAAGGGGCAGGAGAGACTGCTCTCCTTCAGAGAAACCAAACTCGCTAAACCAATGTGCATTCACAAATCCCTGTTGGGTTTTATCCTGAATCCCCTACCACACCCACAGGTAGTCCTGGAGCCTGAGAGGGAAACCCTAGTTCTCCCTGTAACCCCAGTCCTCTTCCCTAAAGACTCAGACTTCCCATCTGGGGTGTCCCTCTGAGCCTCACAACCTCCTTTAGCATCGTGGGAATGGCAGTGGGACCAGCATAACAGAGGCTTATCCTGGGGTCACCAGGCTTCCTCACCTGTGGGAGGGCTTCGCTTCTCTACAGTGTGGGTAAGAACGATTTCAGTAGCAGGTAGCCCAGGTACAGAAGGAGCAGCCCCACTGTACCCACGAAGGTGCCGCAGAGGTCCATGTCCAAGATGGCGGAGCCCAAGCTCAGCCAGGGCTCAGTGAGGCTTTGCAGAAAGCAGAGAAAATTCTCCATGGTCTGCATCGCAGTGCTGCCTGAGGCAACTGAGCCCCCAGGAGCAAGGGCTTGACTCTGGTTTCAGGGCCGACATCACAGAGCATGGAAGAGTCACAAAGGGTCTCTGGAGGTGGGGGAGGGCACAGCAAAGGAGGTGTGTCCACCCCCCACCATCTGCCCAGCCCTGCTGCTCAGTTAGCCAGCCTACACTTGGCTCCTATCTTGTAGCTACCTCAGGGGACCTTCTGCTTGTTCCACCTGTGACCAGGACTTAACTTGAGCAAAACTGTTGAGAGTCCTGGATTTGGACCTCACTAATTCTATGCACCTGAAAGTCTCGACACATATTGCCTGGAAATTTCACTTTTCCCTAGAAATTTACATTCTCAGAATTACATAAGTCTTCAAGTATCTATCTTACCCACACAATGCTTTCACCTTACACTGACTCACATGCAAGACTTACCATTTTTTGGTACTTGTTCAGTGTTCTGAATGTTGAATGAAAATTTTGGGTTTTTTTATTTCTGTTAGTCTGCACTGTCTTCAGTCAGAGGGATTGGCTTTAATTAAAACTCTCAATTCCTTATTCAATATTCTCAAACCCAAAATGAATAGCAAATAAATGTATATAAAACTAAATCCTAAGTGGCCTTGGAGATAAGTTTATAACACTGATTTTTCTAAAGTTAGTGAAGCTTGAACTGTGTAGTTTGCAACACATTCTGTGTACTAGTATTGGGAAAGGGCTTCAAAACATATCAATGTGCCAGTGCTGGAAAAGGGTTTTAATATGTATTAATGTGCTGCTTATTGGAAATGTATATGTGAAAATAACTTCAGTATTAGAAAGCTGGAAGTTTCATGGACAGGGCTGCAAAGTTTCAGGCTCCAAGGGGGTGATTAGCAGGAGAATAGAAGAAGGCTAGTGTCTTTTAGATTTCTAAGAGGAGCAAAGTTCCCCAAGGGTGTGTGTGTGTGTGTGTGTGTGTGTGTGTGTGTGTGTGTGTGTGTGTGTGATGGCTGTTGAGGAAACCCAGGGTCTTTTACATTTTAATGATAAGGGAACTTTCTCAAGGATGTGGGGGGATGCCATAAGCCTTTAGCCTTTAGCTTTAGGAGAGTCAGGGAATCTCATCCAGATAGAGGCCATGCAGACACTTCTCTCTTTCTTAGATGGGATCCCAGCAATATCCTAAATGCTAAGGTAATTGATTTTAGACTGTGATGTGCTGAAAAGAGGAGCGACCTTGCCCAGACCTACCAGTAAAACCCCATCCTTTCTCTCTCAGATGGGATCCCAGCAGTTCAAAGTGGAAGCCAGATCTCCACTCACTTGGGTTCTCTAAAACTGATTTAAACATATACCATGTTTTGTCTCATCCTTCAAGAAAATACCCCAAAAGAAAAATATTGACACCAAAATGCTAAGGAAGAAAGATCTCATTTTTTTCTGCACCCAAGCATGGGCACAGAACTTGCTGGAGGACAGAAAAATAAGCCCCTACAGAGAAGTTTAAATTATAACACCATACAGCAATTAGATCTATTTTGTAAAAAGGAGGGCAGATGGACAGAGGTAGCTTATCTTCCGCTGTTCTTTTACCTCCAGGACCACCCAGATTTATTTGACGATTGCAGAGTTGAGACAATTATGGCAGCCTTGGCTTAAACAAAATCTAAAGACCAATCAGAACCAAAAAAACAAGATGCCAAACTGGTGCATCAGCCACTCTCACTAGAATACACACTGGAACAATAAGTGCGGGCTGCTAACTTTGTCTACTATAATGGAGACCTAAAAAGGGAAAGATAGGAGGAAAAAGCCCTGAGGAAATCCTGGTGACCGTGTGTCTAAAAGCCAGTTCCACAGGAACCCAGGTACAGGTGCATGCTGACCCCACAGAAGCAAGGCTCAGGTCTGCTTCAGGTGTGGAAAGCCAGGGCATTTCAAAAGCCAGTGCCCTCGCCCAAAAGGCTACAAACGTCCTCCAGCCCCCTGCCCACAGTGCAAGGGGACCACTGGAGGTCTGAGTGCCCCCAGGTGTGAAGGGACCTGGGGTCTTCAGATCCAGGTTCCCAGTAATGGCCTCCAGGGCCACCTCTTCAGGCTCCCACCACCTGGGTTAAGACTGAAAAACTCTAACCATGGGCTCACAAGTTGTCTGGTTCCTAGTGGATCCAGATTTTTTTGCTCTACCGTATACTCCTAGTTCAAGATCCTGTCATAAAGTAACAGTTTGGGGCATTTGGGGCCAGTCCCTAGAACATTTCTTTTTACTCAAAAAGTAACCTGCTTCTGGGTGACCTCCAATTCTCCCATTCTTAGTTACACTAGAAATTCCAGCTCCTCTATTAAAAGGAGATAAAATTTCAAGAAACCAAACTCTCCCTTGGTCTGATTTAAACATATACCATGTTTTGTCTCATCCTTCAAGAAAATCCCCCCAAAGAAAAAAAATGGCATTGTCTTTTTCTCTTTTGCTGGCTGTAATAAGATAAGGTACTGATCAAAGTTTATTTTTTCAACCAGTCCTAGCTAAAATCTAAACTTCTATAAAGCTGTTTAGACAGTTATAGAAGTTAGACTTCTGTGAGATGCGATTAAATACAATATGCATTGCCTTTAAAGTTCATTTTTTGGGCAGGATTAATGTTTTAAGACACTAGTGATGCTTATCTGTTGTATTAGTTTTCTGTGGTAATCTATAATACAGTTATTAAGTTATTTGATCAACTATAATATGCATTGCCTTTGGTTTTATTCCTTTTGCAGGATTAATGTTTTAAGGTGCTAGTGATGCTTACCTGATGTCTTAATATTCTATAATAATCTGTAATTCAATTATTAAGTTGGGTAAATGTAAAATGTAATGCTTCAAAATGCTCTTAACTTCTTAAGATTTAAAGTACTAAAGTCTTTTGAATGGGTTTCTAAATTGTTGGTATAACAACATTGTGAAATGATATTGTTTTTGGTTTAGCTTGTATGTAGGAACAAGAGACAGATGTAGAAAGTGTGTGGGTGGAAAGTTTTTGGTGAAAGAAGGATACAATGAAAGGAAATTTTGTAAGAATAAGAAAGCATTTTGTATAGAGTAAGGTTTATCCTAATCTTGTCCCAAATGGAAAAAGAAAGGACCAGGATAATCAAAATGTTGAGGCAAGTCATAAAGCATTTGTGGGATGTTTGTTTGCATATGTGATGAAGATGGTTTTATAGAAATTAGTTAAAATAGTTACAGTAAATTTCCATTAAGCCTACCTCTTTTAAGATCTCTGCAGACCATTCTATTTATACTTATGTTTGGCCTTGGTTTCTCAACTATGTGGTTAAGTTTGTCTTCAACAGAGTTAAAGCCATCAAGTTCCAGATGAAACTTAAGATGGACATTTACCAAGACCCTTGGGTGGACATAGAGACTTAAGACACTCACCACTCTGACTCCCTCAACCCAAACTGCTTGCATGCACCCTAAAGCTGGGGCCCCACTTCATCCCTTCTCGGCACAAAGAAGTCAATGACCAACTCCGATGCCCTTATTTCTTTGCTATGGGTGTATGCAATTAGTAAGTTTAGGGAAGGATTGATGGGGATTGTGCTTATGTTGATTGTTAATAAGAGCTTTTAAAATAAAAAAAAATCTGTTTACCTTTTGCCTGACAAGTTTCAGGACATTAATAGAAAGAGGAAGGGAATGTACAAGTATTGGGATAGGGCTTCAAAATGTATCAGTGTGCTGGTATTGGAAAAGGGCTTTAACATGTATTAATGTGCCAGTATTCGAAATGGTTTCAAAATATATGTGAAAATAACTTTGGTATTAGAAAGCTAGAAACTTCAGGGAAAGGGCTTCAGAGTTTCAGGTCACAAGAGTGATTACCAAGAGAATAGAGGGAGCCCAGGGTCTTTTAGATTTCTAAGAGAAGCAAACATCCCCAAGGATGTGTGTGGGTGGGTGGCTCATAAGGAAGCCCAGGGTCTTTTACAGTTTATAGATAAACGAGCTTCCTCAAGGATGTGGGAGAATGCCATGGACCTCCAAGAGATCCCAGACACTTGGGAATCCCAGATAATCACCTAAGACATTTTGGGGTATAACAAAAGACTTGGGGTCTGTGCCAGAGACAGGGCAGGTTTACAGGAAGGAATCCCCACATCAAAAGACCTGTCCGAGCTGGATGTGGTGGCACATGCTTGTAATCCCAGCTTTCGGGAGGCTGAGACAGCCTCAGCTACTTAGTGAGGCCCTCTGCAACTCAGTGATACCCAGTTTCAAAATAAAGAATAAAAAATAGGGCAGGGGGTGTAGCTCAGAAGTTGAATACCCCCCTGGGTTCCAGCCCCAGACCTGCCAAAAAAAAAAAAAAAAAAAAAAAAAAAGACCTGCCTGGAAAAAGGGCAGATCTAATCTGGTCAGAAGACTAGGTATAAAATATCCTGGGTCCAAAGAACCTCAGGTGACTTCTTTTCAAGTCACCCCCTATACTACCTCTGGTATAGAGCTTTATTAACTCTGTCCTATCTTTCTGTCTTTGTAATAATAAACTCATTTAAGCTTACATCAAGATTTCAGGCTAGTGTTTTCTCTACATAGCTCAGAACAAGAACCGTTGGCTACATCTCTCACTATAACAGGTTCGGGAGCCCAACAGGGCCCCGCCACAGTCCTCTCACCCTAATACTCTGCACATACACCAACACAGACACACACGTGTCCTTAGAAACCAGAAATTTCAAATTTTTAAACGTTTTATTTTGTTCAATATTTTCCCCTTTCTCTTCTATTTTTGTTGTTGCTGTTGTTTTTTGGTTTTAAATTTATTTCTTTATCAGATTTTTAAATTCTGCTTTTGTGGTGCTGGAGATTGAACCAACACTTTGGACATATTGAGCAGGTGGCTCTGCTGCCGCTGAGCTACACCTCCACCCCAGAAGAGAGGAACTCCTTGCTCCAACCACAGTCTAGTCATGCTCAAACCTTGGCAAACACTTCAATTTGAAGCAAGGAAGGGGTTTCAGAAGCCCCAGGCCACCAACTCATGGTGGGTGGGCACTGTACAAGGGTCCCCAACATCAGTTGCTCCCACACCCTATCAGATTGCAGCTGGATTAACATGACCACAGATGAGAGCCACAGTGAGGGAAACTGTCCTGGGTCCTGCCTCTTCCTATGAAACATCTGGGTTGCACACATTGTCTAAGGACAGAAGGAAAAGCTTCAGGTCCATCACCATGATTGAAATAGCCAGTATCTGATTTGCTTTCAAGTAAGAGAAACATTATCAACAAAGGCTGAGGAAACCCTCACTGCCTGACATAGGGCTCCCATTCCCATCAAAAGCAAATACAGCAAATGTACCCACATACTCTGCCCGTTGCTACCATACCTGCCTGAAGTATCAGGGAGATTCCACTTTTCCTATAAAAGTACAGCCTTCGGGCTCTGACACATTAATCATGGCATCTAAATTTACTAATAATAATGAAAGAAGCTACAGAGAAACTACACTATAAAGTCCAATTGGAATGGAATTCAGCAATATACAACAACCTCATATCCCAGAGCATATCATCAAAGGAGGGTTACTTACTAAGAATACCTTCGCAAAAAATAAAAAGAGATATCTACTCCAATAGATGTACAAATCTCAATATAGAAATCCAAGAAACATGAAAAACAAAATAACATGAAACCTGCTGAAATTCTTTTTTTTTTTTTAATTTTTGTGGTGAGGGTGGAACCCAGGGGCTTTTCTACCTCCAGGCTGCACTTTCAGACCTATTTTATACTTTATTTGGAAATAGGGTCTTCCTAAGTTGCTGAGAGCCTAAGTAGCTGAGGCTGGCTTCGAACCTGTGCCATCCTCCCAATAGCTTGGATTACAAGCGTGTGCCACCATGCCTGGCTAAAGTTCTTTCTAAAGTCTCTAGTAACTGATTCCAATGATACCTATGTGGGTAAACTGCCAAAGAATGCACAGAAATGATTTTTAAAAATCCATGAATCCCATAGTTTTGTAATCCATTCATCTGCTGATGGTCATCTTTGTTGGTTCTATAGTTTGGAAATGTGAATTGTGCGGCTATGAACATAAATATGCATGCATTAGTTTGGTTTACAGGAGTGGTATTGCTGGATCATATAGTAAGTTCCTTCTCATTCTACTGAGGATTCCTCCATAATGTTTTCCAAAGTAGTTACACTTTTTACAATCCCACCAACAATGCATTAGAGTTCCTACTGTGTGTATGTGTGTGTGTGTGTGTGTGTGTGTGTGTATGTGTGTGTGTGTGTGTGTGTGTGTGTGTGTGTGTGGTGGTACTGGGGATGGAACCCTTCTACCTCCAGGCTACAGTTCCAGACCTATTTTTATATTTTTATTTGGAAACAGGGTCTCTTAAGCCAGAGAGGCTAGCTTCAAACCTTCATGATCCTCCTGTCTCTACCTCCCAAGCCCGGCTTGGAGTGGGGATTACAAACATGCGCCACCATGCCCAGCTCTAGAGTTCCCACTTCTCCACATCATTACCAGCATTTGGTGTTGTTTGTGCTTTTAATGATTGCCATTTTATTTTCCGTACTTTTTTTAGGAGTGCATTGTATTTATGCATCATAATGGGGTAAAAAAACTTGTGTAGACATACATATACACATCACCCAGCCAGCTTCCACCCAGGCCCCACCTCACTCCCTCCCCATCCCTCCCTTCCATGCTTGGTTTAGTGGTTGACTTCAATATGAATAAGTACATCATGCACTTTAAATAGTTTCCCTCTCCCCCATCCCATCCCCACAGTTAGGTTGTCTTATTTGCTCCTCTATAGGATCTCCTTTTTCACCTGGAGTTTCTCCTATGACCCCTTTCACCCTAGATTTCACAAATTAGGGAAAGCATCTCATTCCTTACTTTTTGTGACTGACTAATCTCACTTAGCATAATGTCCTCAAGATCCATCCATTTCTCTGAAAATACCGCAATTGTATTTTTTTTATGGCTGAGTAAAATTTCATTGTGTACATATCCCACAGTTTTGTAATCCATTCATCTGTTGATGGATATCTTGGCTGGTTCCATAGTTTGGCTATGGTGAATTGTGCAGCTATGAACATAGATACATACACATGCATTAGTTTGTTAGATCCAAACTACCCATATGGTTAACCAGTTTTGCCAACACCATTTGTTGAAGAGGCTATCTTTAATTCAGTGTATGTTTTTGGCCCCTTTGTCAAAAATCAATTGGCTGAAAGTGTGTGGAATTGTTTCTGGGTCTTCTATTCTGCTCCACTGGTCTATGTATCTGTTTTTGTGCCAGTACCATGCTGCTTTTATTACAATGGCTTTGTAGTATAAAGCCAGGCATTGTGATTCCTCTTGAGTGTTTTTTGTTGTTGAGAATTACTTTGGCTATTCTGGGCTTTTTGTTCTTCCAAATAAATTTAAGGACTGATTTTTCTATGTCAGTGAGGAATGATCTTGGTAGTGTAATGGGCATTGCGTTGAATCTGTAGATCACTTTTGGAAGGATGGCCATTTTAATGATATTTATTCTGTCTATCCATGAACATGGAAGATCTTTCCATCTCCTAAGATCTTCTTCGATTTCTTTTTTGAATGTTTTATAATTTTCTTTGTAGAAATCTTTTACCTCCTTGGTTAAGTTTATTCCTAAGTATTTTATTTTATTTTTTTTGTGGGAGATCCTGAGTGGAAGTATTTTCTGAATTTCTTTTTCAGTGGATTTATGGTTGGTGTACTGAAAAGCTTCTGATTTTTTAAGATCGATTTTGTATCCAGACACTTTGCTGAATTTGTTGATCAGTTCTATAAGCCTTTTGGTTGAGTTTGTTGGGTTTTCTAAATATAGTATCATGTCATCTGTAAATAGTGAAAGTTTGAGTTCTTCTTTTCCTAGTTGTACTCCTTTGATTTCCTTTTCTTGCCTTATTGCTCTGGCTAGAGTCTCAAGTACTATATTGAAGAGAAGTGGTGATAATGGACATCCTTGTCTTGTTCCAGTTTTTAGGGGGAATTCTTGAAGTTTTCCCCCATTTAGTATGATGTTGGCTGTGGGCTTATTGTAGATTGCCTTTATGATGTTGAGATATGTTCCTCCTATTCTGATTCTATGCAGTGCTTTTATCATGAATGGATGTTGGATTTTATCAAATGCTTTTTCAGCATCTATTGAAATGATCATGTGATTTTTGTCTTTTGTTCCATGAATTATATGGATTGATTTTCATATGTTGAACAGCCTTGCATCTCTGCAATGAACCTAACCTTGTCATGATGTATGACTTTTTTTATGTGTTTTTGAATGCGTGTTGCTAGTATTTTGTTTAGCAATTTTGCATGCAAATTCATCAAAGATATAGGCCTGTAGTTCTCCTTCCTTGAACTGTCTTTGCTTGGTTTTGGTATTAATGTGATGTTGGCTTCATAGAATGTATTTGGGAGAGTTCTGTTTTTTTCTATTTCACAAAATCATTTGAGGAGTATTGGTATTAGCTCTTTTATAAAGGTTTTAGAGAATTCACTTGGAAAACCATCTGGTCCTGGGTTTTTCTTTGATGGTAGGTTCTTTATTACTGTCAGTAGTAATATCTCCTTTTTCATCCCTTATCTTCATAATTTGGGTTGATTCTTTCTTTTTAGCTAGGTTGGCTCCTTCATTTCTCTCCCTGGAGTTTAGGTCTGTGAGGCAAGGTGACATAGGCCTGGCCTCCGCTGCGGCAGCGGGCAAGTTTCTTTTTTGCTTCTCTGGTTGTTCTAGTCTTCTTTTTATTTTTCTCTTGTATTTATAGTTTTTATTTCTCCAATGATAGTATTTTCTGACCCTGTAAGGCATTATTTTTGCCACTATGGAGATCAAGTGTCAGCTACACTCATAGAAGCTATTTACTCGGTCGCCATCTTCCCTCCAAATTGAAATAATAATAATGAGTGCCATTATAGTTGGAGTTAGGTGAAATCCTATGAGATATGTACACAATGGAATTTTACTTAGTTATAAAGAAGAACAAATTATGTCATTTATAGAGAAATAGATGGAACTGAAGAACATTATGCTAAGTGAGATTAGTTAATCACAAAAAGTAATAAATTAGATGCTGTCCCTAACATGCAGATGCTAGGAAGAAAAAGGGTCATAGGAGGAACTCTACAAGGAAGGAGAACCCATAGGTAAGCAAATAAGGTGGCTTAATTGAGGGGGACTGAAGGGGGGGAGAGGGAAATTACTTAATGTACATGATGTACATTCACAAACATATCAAAGTCAATCACTAAGCCAAACATGGGAAGGAGAGAGGGGGAGGGAATGGGGTGGGAATTGGGGACAGGTTAAATGAGTGATGTGTGCATGTATTCCTCTACCATCTCTTACTCTATTAAGACGTATGACCACAATGCACCAATGAAAAATATAAAAGACATGAATCCAAGCCAGGCATGGTGGCTCACACTTGTAATTCCCGTGCTTGGGAGGCTAAGACAGCAGGGTCATGCAGATTCGAAGCCAGCCTCAGCTACTTAGTGAGGCATTCAGCAACTTAGTTAGATCATGTTTCCAAATAAAAATATAAAATAGGTCTGGGAGGATAGCCCGGAAGTAGAAAGCCTCTGGGTTCTACCCCAAGGACTACCAAAACAAAACAAAACAAAATCCCAAAAAACCAGGAACCCAAGAGAATACAAACAAACAAACAAACAAACAAAAAACAAAGGCAAGGAGAAACAAACAACAAAGCAAAGTTAAACTCTAATATATCAATAATCACATTATACACAGTTTTATTTTAATTCTATAAATTCCTATAAGCTTAGTAGCTGGAAACAACACAAATAAATGATATCACAGTTTTGTATGTCAGTCTGGTATAAGTCTCACCAGGCTGTAAAAAAAAAAAAAAAGTCAGGGCTGCAATCCTTTCTACAGACTGCAAAAGAATCTGTTTCCTTGCTTATTCAGGATGTTGGAGAACTCAGACCCTTGCAATTGTAGAACGAAGGCTCTATTTCTGTCTGTCTGCTGAGGGCTGGTAGCTTCTATAATCTGTAGACATGCCTTAGTTCATGGTCCCCATGCCGCATTGTCAATAACAGCAAGAGAAGGTCAGAGATCCTCTCACACTTTGAATTTCTCCAGTCTCATATATGTCTTCAAAACTCACTGATTCCTGCTAGAAAAAAATCTCAGATATTAGGGCTAATATGTTTAGAATGAACCAATGGGATAATTCAGAATCTTCCCTGTCTGAAGGTCAGCTGATATAATAAATCCATCTGAAACTGAAGTTCCTTGTGCCCTATAAATTACAATATTGACAGATTCTAGGGGTCAGACTTGATATCTAAAGGTGACTGTTAATGGGCAAATTACCTGAAAAAAAACTTGGATTAGAAAATAATTGAATATTTAGGAATACCCTTATGCTGGTTGAAGGAGACAACTTATTATAAACATTGTAAGAAGAATATTAAATTTTTTAAGAAATTAGAAACAACCAAAATGTCAACAGTGTTGAATCGATCATTCTACCACTTTATAAAGTTATCATAAAAAATTTTGATGGCTTATAATAACATAAAAATGGGTATGATAACGTACTTTATAAGTAAAAGACAAGCATAACAATATATAAAAAGAAACATCAAAGGGCTAAGAGAAATTGTTTTCAAGATACAGAACGGTGGGGTTCTTCCTTGTATGTTTTCCAAACTTGCTCTCTACTTCTTTCTAAAAGGAAAATGTTCCTCAAAGGATTTTCTTCCACCTCTTAGGAATCCAGGCATGGTTACAGTTCCTATCTACCAAAGAACACAGCCACGCGGCAGGAATTCAATAAATACATGAGTGAATCAATATTTGAGGAAATTGATGGCAGTTTCCTATAAAAAGCCTGCAGCCCTGTCTGCTGCAGATCGGCCTGTCCCGCTGCCCTGGTCTTCAAGGGCACGCCCAGTGGTTCTGCTTCTGTGTTCAGG
This sequence comes from Muscardinus avellanarius, assembly GCF_963383645.1. Lineage (NCBI taxonomy): Eukaryota > Metazoa > Chordata > Mammalia > Rodentia > Gliridae > Muscardinus > Muscardinus avellanarius. The sequence continues at coordinate 87,988,364 of NC_137799.1, forward strand.
AGCAGACCTCCCTCGGTCAGCCGCGGTCCACCTCAGTAGGTCTCTCCTAGGACTTCCCACTAACGCTTCTAGGGACTCAGTGCTACAACCCAGGAAGGAGGGGATTAAAGTACCCGTCGGTGCCTCTAAAATCAAGTGGACTGTGAACTCCATCTTGTAGTTACTGGTCCTGCAGAGGCAGGGATTGACGCGCTCAGTGCAGTGTCTGGATCGGCACTTCGATGCTTCTGTCCTGTCCTGTCCAGGCAGTTCCAAGACACTGGTTTCCCTGAGTCTGGAAGCCCTAAGTGTTCTCCCCAGCTCCGGCCCTTAGCTGGACAACCTCTAGTTCATTCTAGTCCACAAGGGCAGTCAGTCTTCCCACGTAATCAATGAGCTCTGAGAGCCAGCTCATCTGCATGGGGCCAGGTAGCCAGTGTGCGGTGGACCTTACTAGATTTCACTGTTGTTACTCAAAGCAGCAGCTTCTTCCTCGAGTTCCATCAAGGCTCTGCCAGGCAGGGCCCTTCGTCCAGGCCCCTGAGCAGTTTCCAAGCCCAGAGGAATTCAGCAGCTGTGAGAGTGTGGAAGAAAAGACTCCTCAGACAGCGGAGGAAGCAAACCACACAGGTGACGGGGCCCTTCCGTGAAACTCCTCTTTGGGGCAAATCAAACTCTTGTCCTTAGGAAGCAAAGGAGAGAGCATCAAGAGGCCTGAGTTGAGAAAGGTGGTCAGAGTTGCCGCCATTAAGAAATCAAACAGCAGCCTCTCAGCCCTGCCAGGCGGGGCCCCGCCCTGCACTAGGCCCCACCCCTCGGGAGGTCCTGCAGAGTGGAGGTGATCCTCCCTGAGCTGGCCAGGCATCCAGTGAGGCTGCACCCTTTGGTGGCCCCGCCCCTGGTGTGGCCCCCGGTGTGAGCCCTGTGTGAGCCGCTGCTTGGGGCTGCCCATCTAGAGCTTTGCTGCTGCTCATTCATTCCTCCAGAAGCTTCTGAGCTCCACTAGATGCCAAATGCCAAATGCTGGGCACAGAGGGGTCCCCAGGGCTCAGTCCAGAAGATAGAAATGAAGCCAGGACAGATCCCAGCCTGGGTGGGTGGAGGCACCAAGCAGGGAGACTTCTTTCTGTATAACAGGAAGGAAAGAGCAGAGGGGTAGGAGTGCAAGGTGTTGGGGTATTTTTTAGTGTTTATGATGCAAACTTCCCGCCTCCAAATGACTCCCCCTCCACCTCAAGCTCTCTCCACTGAGTGCCTCCCCTTCCCCTCCAGGCCTCCCGGAATCTGCCTCCTTCCTGCTTCCTGCAGTAGACCTTCAGTAGCTGGCGGCGAGGCAGGGCAGTGAGAGCCAGCGAGCTGGGATGGACAGCTGTGTGGGTTTTCTTATTTGTCATGCAGCATTCATTCGCCTTCTAGAAACATTCCATCCATTGTTTTCTGGAGAACTAGCCCCTTCTCAATTTCAGACCTCGAACAAGTGGGCTTCTTTTCTCCATACGCCTTTTCTTTCTTTCTTTCTTTCTTCTTTCTTTCTTTCTTTCTTTCTTTCTTTCTTTCTTTCTTTCTTTCTTTCTTTCTTTCTTTCTTTCTTTCCTTTCTCTTTTTTCTGGTACTGCAAAGTGAACTCAGGGGCATTAAAGGCATAATCACAGCACAATTTTTTTTTCTTTATTTTGAAACAGGGTCTCACTGAGTTGGAAAGGCCCTCACTACGTAGCTGAGGCTGGCTGTGAGCCGAGAATATCTTGTCTCAGCCTCCCAAGTACTGGGATTACAAGCGTGTACCACCATATTCGACTCTCCATACTCTTCTTTTAAGGATAATGTATATTACTTAGAATTAGGTAAGAAAGAAAAGATGAAAAAGATACAAAGGAAAAAATGAGAGTAAGAGCAGTCCATATATTGGGTAACAGTGATTGCCTAGAAACGGGCATGGGACCCAACTGGACAGAATAAAGAACAAAGGGATTTTTGAAAGGACTGTTGGGTGAGGGTTTGGCTTGAAGGATGTGGCTCTGAATTTCTCAGACTCAACACCATACAATGAAGCCAGTGTAAAATAAAAAACCAAGAAATGAACTGAAAATGAACCCTAGTGGCACCAGAGGGCCCAGGATGGACCCCGCTGACCCAGGCCGGCCCTCCTTCCAGATGTGACCAGGTAGCTTCTTTCCTTTCATATGAGTCAGCTGACTCATACTTATTGTCATTTACAACCAAATAATTCCTCACATGAGGAATAAGCTCTCCATTCCGGGCTCTGTTGTCTATGCTAGTTAGTAAATACATTTGAGCTTCTATGTCCCTCGGGTTGCCTTTCTCCCAACAATCACTTCAAAGCCTTGTAAAGATTAAATAATATACATAAGGCACAAACCTGGGACTTGGGGTGCAGCTCAGTGGTAGAATCCTGGCACAAGGCTCTGGAGTTGAGCCCCAGCACTGCCAAAGTGGGGAAACAAAACTGTCAACAAGACTCAAGTACAACAAGCAATATATAATTTTTCTAAATCAAATTAAATCTGGCTCAAAGCCTCCACTTTTGAGTGTAGAGGATATAGAACCATTCCTGGAGCCCTTGCGCCTATTTGGTTTGCTGTGCACTATGAAGCAGTGTGCCAAGGCTGGCCACTGCCATGTTCTGCTTCAGTTCATGAGCTAATGGGGCTTATTGGTCCTCTCAGCAAACACCATGTCACCACTTAAGGAATCCTGCTGCTGCCTAAAGGACTTCTGCAAAGGACCCGCCACCTAGGAACTCATCTTACACCCTTACTCTCAAGTCACTGGAGCGGCTGAGGACATTAGACCTCTCTTTCTCTTTCAGCCCATGACCTGTTTCAAGGCTTAGCTCCTCCCCTCTGGGAACATGCAGCTATATATCCCTCCCCCATGAGAATCTGGACAGCACCGTCCCATAAGTGACCTTCCAGAGCCTCAGTTTTGAGTTGAAAAACATGAAATGAATAACCCTTGAGATCAAGAGCCCAGAACCTCCTGGAAGACTAAGGTGGAAAGTTGATCTAGAGTCCTGTGGCAGTCTTCTCTAGTGAGAGAAAAAGCAGCTATCAGTAGCTTGGTAAATAATCCTGCCACATATGAAGATTACTGAAAGCCGCAGGAGTAGGTAGAGTAAGAATTCCTACAGAGTAAATCAATCTCCCCATGACCAGTCAACCTCCCCCCTCAACAGTGAAGTACTGACTATTATTATTATTATTATCATCATCATTATTATTACATAATCATCAGGTGGATTTGCGATTGCACATGTTTCTGCCTCATTTTGGAGAGATCACAACTAGGTGCTCTCTCAGTGCCGATTCTGTCACTCTCCTTCGCATGGTATTTTTCTAAGTAGAAATAAGTAGCCGGACACCAGCTATTACTTGTTCTGTGAAGCTAGGCCAGTCACTCAGCCTTTTTAGGGCCTTCAGTTCTCTCTTAATGTGAGACTTCAGGCGCTGAGAACATGGAAACCCATCCTGGAATGAGAATTACGTGACTTGAGTGTCCTCCTACTGGTTTTTCTACTGGGTAACTGGTTTTATCCTGGTAGTGGGTATCCCATTCCTTCTTATTTTCAAGCTGCGTCAAATCTTTGGTGATGGGTGTGCCACATTGATTATATTAATAAGAACAGAAATTAAAACTTGCAGCCAGTAGTATTTGACTCCTCAACAAACTTGGCACTCGCTCGCCCTCCCTCTTTCGCTCCCTCCTTTCTTTTCTCCTTCTGTCTTGAATCTAAAGTTTGCTTCTTTATGCCTGTGATCAGCTTGTTTAGGTCTGTGATCAGTGTGCCAGGACAAAATGGAGAGACTGGTGGAGCCCTAACAACCCCAATTTTTCCTGCCTTCCGAGCCTGAGTACTGGCAGTGGTGTGCCAGCTATCTCCACGGGTTCATATCCCTTTGTATTCATGATGGTTTCATATCAACTTTACTGAGCACCACCTTTCCCTCCTTTGTTTGTTTGTTTGTTTGGTTTTGGTGGTACTGGGGTTCTTAAAAGCCCTTCTATCTCCGGGCTACACTCCCAGAACTATATTTACATTTTTGTTTGGAAACAGGGTCTCCTAAGCCAGCGCACGTGGCTGGCTTCGAACCTGCGCGATCCTCCTGTCTCTGCCTCCCAAGCGCAGGGATTACAAGCGTGCGCCACCACGTCCGGCTTCCTTTGGATGCTCTAACCTATTCAGTGTTTTTCTTACCTGCCACCATTCCATTTAAGCCATTAAAAATCTTTGACATTGATGATGTGGGTATGGGTGAGGATTCAGATCTATTTGACATGTTTGGTCATTCTGACTTCAAAGAACAGAGTGGGATTTCCAAAAAGACGTCATTGTGTGAGGAAGACTTCTACAAAGGCCCCAAAGACCCTGCCTTCTGATATTCGCAGACTTGTGTAATTACCTCTCCCTGCGAGTGCAGGCTGCACTTCATGGTTTGCTTAGTGATTTACCAGTAGACTAAGGGAATTACAAGGGACATCATTTCCATTTTTAATGTACAAAAGACTCTAACTTTCATCTTGCTTTCAGAATCTCTCCCCTTTGCTGCTTCCATGAAGCAGGCTGCCATGTTGAAGAGCCCCACAGGGCCAAGAACTGAAGGAGGCCTCTGAACAACTGCAGCCACAGCCAGACAGGAATTGAGGCCCAACAGGCCTCGAGCAGCTGAAACTGAGCAGCAGCTACAGAAATTAGCATGGACATGTGTATCTCATCTCAGTAAGTCTTCAGAAGAGGCCCAGCCCCAGCTGAATTCCAGCTGCCTCCTGAGAGACCCTGAAACAGAAAATCTAGCTAGCCCTTGCCTGGATTCCCAACCCACAAAAACTGTGATATAAGAAATATCTATTTCTTAGACCACCAAATCTCAAAGTTTCCATTGCACAGCAAAAACAATCAGTCCACCCTTTAGTCCTGCAGTGTAAGACACAGTGTGGTAGGAACACAGGTCCAAGATCACCCTCCCTAACTAGGGTGACAGTGACTGATGACGTCCCTACACACACTGCCCTGTGCTCAAAGCCATCCTTCATGCTCTTACCACCAAACGCTATTCTTGTACCATAGAAAGTCCTGTTAGCCTCTGGAGGTAAGGCTTCATAAGGGAGTGTTGGGCAGTAGGGATGGCCAAGATGGGGGTATAAGTACAAATAATGGGGTCAGTCTTTCTTCTTTTTTATTGTAGTGGGATTTGAACCTGAGACTTTCTTTCTCCAAGATACACCCCTATCCTTTCTGTTTTTTTCTTTTGAAGCAGGGTATGACTTAGTTGCTGAGGCTGTCTTCGAACCTGCAATCCTCCCATCTCAGCCTCCCAGGTCTCCTCCTTTTCTTCTCTCCTGACCACTCACTCTACCATTAGGTTTCTTTTCCTATGTCTCCTCTCTTCTGAAACTCTTGGTAGCTGCCTGGTGACTCTTCCTACAAGGGATGGCCAGGTGATCTCTTGATCTTACAGTGATGCTATCAAGCCAGCTTCCTGAAGAGAGTCCCCAGGGAGGGCTTTCCCTCTACTCAAGGTGCCCGCACAAGCAAGGAGACCACATTGTCCAGTTCAAAATATGCTTTACAGATGGACTATTATGACACACATAACATTTTCAGCAGCATCCCCCTCCTTCCTGGGCTCTGTCATGGGCAACCCACTGTCCACAATAGCATACCTCGTCCATAAATAGCCCATTCAATGACCATCATCTGTGAGATAATCTGGAAACAATATTTTTTAAGAATGAGAATAAAGCCAGGCGTGATGGCGCATGCTTGTAATGCCAGCATTTGGGAGGCTGAGACACAAGGATCTGGTTTCACAGATAGCCTCAGCTAGTACTTAGAGAGGCCCTTTGCAACACAGTGAGACCTTGTTTCAAAATTGAAAATATTGAAGAATAGGGCTGTGGGTGTAGCTTGAAGGTATGATGCTCCTGGGTTCCATCCCCAATACCACAAAAAAAGAATGAAAATAATATACTGTTTTCAGGGCAATATTCTTAACCTATGGCCTTTTTCAGAGCTGATAAGATTGGTAGTTCCAACTACTCCAATATAGGTAGACAGAGGAGAAGGGTGATGTGCTTTTCATTTTCTATATTTGTTTGAGTAATGTAAGAAAGGAAAACGCAGTTTGTCACTTCACAGGGGAGAGAAAGGCTGACTCTTGGGAACAGGTGATACACATTCCTCACTAAAGGAATCCAAGAGGAAGCTTTTTCTCTGACAGCTTAGGGCCTAACCAACCCATCTTCCAGTTCCAAACCTTCCTGGAGTCAGCAAGAGGAATTTCTGGCTCTATCATACAATAGTAGTTTAAAAGACTGAAAGAACAGCTGAAAGGATGGTTTTAGCCACATTCTGATCTTAAAAGCATTTGTCTCGCTTTGAAAGACTTGAAGAGTTTTAAGGTGGGCGTGGTGGCACAAGCTTGTAATTCCCGCACTTGGGAGGCTGAGACAGGAGGATCGTGCAGGTTCGAAGCCAGCCTCAGCTGGCTTAAGAGACCCCTGTTTCCAAATAAATTAAAAAGTAGATCTAGGAGTGTAGCCCAGAAGTAGAAGGTCCCTGGGTTCCTTCCCCAGTACCACAAAAGAAGAAAGAAGAAAGAAAGAAAGAAAGAAGAAAGAAAGAAGAAAGAAAGAAAAAGAAAGAAAGAAAGAAAGAAAGACTTGAAGAGTTTTAGAGTAAACTTTTTGTACTTTGTAACAAGTTATATAAAAAGGATCAAAGGACCAAATCAAAGACCCCAAGATAAGACTGACCTAGCCATAGTCGGTCTCCTTACAAGAGGCTAGCCATGTTTTTGTAACCAAATGAGGCAAGCAGTAATAAAAGATAAACTAACTCCTTCCCTTCACCAGTTAGGAAAACTGAAAACCCACACCCCGGGGAAGGACACAGAAAACACCACTTCCTACTAGAGGAACTATTTATTGGGGAGAATCAATATTCTAATTTCACTGTCCTATCACACTACTACATTATAATGTAAAACTAGAGTGAGCCAATAAATGTATATTTTTTTAAAAAAGGAAAAAAGGTTTTTTTAAGCAGAAGATGTATTAACTTACCTGGGCATGGTGGCACATGCTTGTAATCCCAGCATTTGGGAGGCTGAGACAAGAGGATCACAGTTTGAAGACAGCCTCAGCTTCTTAGTAAGGCCCTTCACAACTCAGTGAGACCCTGTTTCAAAATAATAAAAAAAAAATAGGATGGGGTATAGCTCAGAGGTAGAATGTTCCTGTGTTCTATCCTTAGTATCACACACACACACATACACACACACACACACACACACACACACACACACACACACACACACACACACAGATGTATTATTTTGAAACCTAAGAGGCTCTTTTCAAAGACTAGATTATTCCTTTTCTGGGAAATCTTCTTCCTATATATTCTGGAGAAGCCTGTGTCATTTGCATAGAAGCATGTCTCATTTGCAAGTCTCTGAACCTACTGCCTCTGGCAGGTTTGAGGACAGACGGACAGAGGCACCTGACACTTGTGAACACAGGTAAGGCTTGCATGGGACTTAGGATCCCTTGAGAGGAAGGAGGGGATGACTACAGAATAACAGCTGGCCCTCGAAGGACGGCCTTCTGGGGAAATCTGATCTTAGCCCTGCTGGAGAAACAGCTTCTTGGTTGCAGGAGCAGAAACCTGGCCTTTCCCCTTGCTTTAAGTCAGAGCCAGCCCCACACCTAGAAGGTGGTTCCTTGTCAGGCTCCATGTGGGGTTCAGTTCCTCCTTTGGCTGACTTAATTCCAAAGCCTCACACTCCTGCCTATGAGCCAGTTTCTTCTCCAGGATCCTCCTGAGGGCTGTCATGAGCTGATGGGTCTCAGAAGGCCTAGATCTCATAAAGAGAGTCCATCTTTCAGAGGACTCCTCTATCCTGTGCAGTTTCTTCTGAAATCAATCCACTTAAAAAAAAAAAATCACCTCATCTTTTCTTTAAAGTAACTGAGGAAGAAATAGTTTCTCCAGTGACAGGGACTTTTCTAATTTCCTGGCCTTGGCAGGATGGCTCTTAATCATGGTTTTGGATGTTTCTGACCCTGAGTATTAATGGTCCCCTGGGTGCCCACTGCTCCATGCTCATCCCTGAATACGGTGGACATGTAGCACCCAGGAAGCCTCCACGTCCCCACTGGAGACACTGCAGGAGTGGGTCAATGAGGACAAAGCAGCATCACTGGAGAGCCTGGAGCCTCGCTCTGTGACCCACTCTCTCGCTTACATGTTACTCACTAAGTAGAACTCTTAAGGTCTGATAGTGGAGGATCTTCAGGAATCCATATCGCTGTTGGGAAGATTCAGTGGTCAGGGTAGTTTCTATTCTACCTACATTGACTTTTGTCATTTGAGAATTCCCCTATGTGCTGGTTGCTAAGATACTGCTGCATAGTGATTGAAGACTACAGAGTCGATAGGCCTTGAATATCTGTCTGCATATGTTGGATGTGCAAAAACATTCTGAATTATTTTCCACAATCCTTTTGCCCTGCAACATTCCCACTCTCTGGGTGAAACTCATTATCCTACCCTTTGGTTCATGTCCACCCTGACGATGCCTGTGGGCAGCTGCGGCTTGTCTCTTGCCCAGCACAGTGTCCCTCTGACTTGTTTTTGTCTACGATGCTGTGCGTGCAGGGCAGTGAAGTCTGCCTGACATCTTCAGGTGCCTGCCCATCTCGATCGGCTCATGGCAGGGATGAGAGGGTGATTGGATCAGGGTCTCCTGTCCTTCCTTGTTCACAGGTGAGGTGGCGAAGAGAGGATGACTCAGGATGGCGACTAAATTTGTTGTTCCTACCTTGACTCCATGAAGAACTGTAGAACTTCCTCTAAAGTGCTGAAGTTTAGACTTGGAGACTTGAAGATCTCAGATTTGGAATCCAGTCCAGAAATGTGAGTGATAGACAAGGGAAATTCAAATCAAGGAAGAGACCATATTTTGACTTCTCTCAACATATAGAATTATATAGATTCAAGAATCTTAAGGTGAAACCACCTTTGACTTATCTGAAACCTTATAAATTTTTCTAGCATCTGCTGGGTTTTTGTCATGAAGAAAGAAAATGTCCAAGTTGGTTATTTGGTAGTCAACCCTACCCATAAATGATGTCAAATTTTTCCTTTGTATATTGATATGGGAACTTTTATAACGAGGCAATGTATTGTCCTTACCCAATCACAAACAGCAGATGCCTATCAGGATTCTACTTGCAATTTTTTGCCAAAACGTTCTGCTTAGATATAAATCAAAAAATTATTTTTATTGGATACCCCAATTTTCTTCTTGAGAAATTCAGTAATTCATTGCCTGAGTCATTCTTTGAGTCAGCACACCTAGATCCTTTTTTGTCTCAGGTGAAACAGTATGATAGTAATAGAAAGTGGACTTATTTAGTGCTTTCTACCAACTCCAGGGCAATTGCTCATTTTTAAAGAAAAATAATTGATAAGCTAAGCAAGCAGAGAAAATTGAATCAGATAATTTCTAAAAACTTAAATCATAAGACAGAAATAAATGAACTACAAGACAGAAAATAACAAAATGACAAATATGTAAATGACAATATATAAATCCGTACCTACCAGTAATTGTTTTAATGTAAATGGATACATGTCTCTCATAATAATACATAGAGTGGCTGAATGAATAAAAAATCTAACTATGTATGTACATTAAGAGACTCTCTTTAACTTACTGAACACACATAGCCTGAATAAAGAGATGGAAAGAGATATTCGATGCTAATGGTAAGCAAAAGAGAGAAAAAGTGGATATATTTATTTCAGAGGAAATAGGCTTTATACATGGAATTAAGTCAGAACCTCATAGAGACAGTTGCAAACTCATGATAATTGCAGCAGTATTAACAATAGGCATGATATGAGGTGGGGATGATGATGCACACCTGTAATCTTAGTACTCTGAGAGGCTGAGACAGGAGGATCACAGGCTCAAGGGTAGCCTCAGCAGCATAGCGAGACTCTCACCAATCTAACAAGACCCAGTTTCCAAAAAAAAAAAAAAAAAGCCAAGATATGGGAACAATGTAAGTGGTCATTAACAGATGAATAAAGAAAGTGTGTGTGTATGTGTGTGTGTGTGTGTGTATGTGTGTGTGTGTGTGTGTGTGTTTCATGTGTGTGCCTTTCAAGAGGAGATTTTGCCATTTTTAACAACACAAATGAAACTAGAGGCCATTATGCTAAGTAAAACAAGTCAGACCCAGAAAAAAATACTACATGGTCTCACATAAATGTGAAATCTGGGGGAAAAAATGGAGCACATAGAAAGTAAAATGGTTATTGCCAGAGGGGGCAAGGAAATGGGAAGATATATGTCAAAGGGTACAAACATGGAATTATGTAAGATGAATAAATCTAGAGAGTTGAAGTACAGTGTGGAGACTACGGTTAACAATACTGTAAAATATATTGCAAACTTCCTAAGAACACAGATTTTTGGCTGCTCTTAACACACACACACACACACACACACACACACACACACATACACACACACACACACAGAAACAAAAGGTAACTGAATGAGATGTTGGCTATGGTAACTGGCTTGAATATAGTAACCATTCCACTAGGTACATCAATACCATATGATATAATTTTACAAAAATATAAAATATCACCAATAAAAATTATGCACAATGAAATTATTGTTTAAAATCATAGGAGGCAAAATGGTAAGAAAAAAATAGGTGCACTGAATAGTAAACCCTTGCAGATATTATATATATAATACAATTACATTAAAAATCATTTTTAAAGTGTTTGGTCTAAATTTACCAATTAAAAGGCAGACTATTAGAGTGGACCAAAAAAAAAAAAAAAATCAAGACGCTAGTTGGGCACAATGGCATGCACCTCTAATCAGCTATTCAGAAGTCTGACCCATAATGATCACTGGAGTCCAGGAGTTTGAGTGTAGCCTGGGCAATATAGAGACCTGGTCTAAATAAATAAGTGAATAATAAGAACCAACTATATGATGTCTACAAGATACCCAATTTAAAAATAAAGACACAGATAAAAGTAAAGGGATGTAGGGAAATTTACTATAGTAACACTAACCCAGAGAAGATAGCTTTATTAATTTTAAAAGAAGCGGAATTCAGAACAAGGGACATCACCAGGATGAAGAAGGCATCCAAAGTGACAAATGGGTCAGTTCTCAAAGAAGACACGACGATCCTTAACCACAGTTCCAGATCCATGTCACAGAGCTCAGAGCACAGACATCAAAGGCTTTCGAGGGCAGAGCATCACATAAGAGAGATGAACCTACAGTGCTTTCCCTCATTTCCCATCACCATTGACCTGTCCATCCTTCAGGGGCCCTCTAGATCCTTCCAGTCCACCTTCCTACTCTATTCTTTTACAATATATTTATCCAGGTAAAATTTTTGTGTGTGTGTCTACTGCACTGTGTGTTACCTGGATATTACCTGAAACCCTTTTTCTGCTTGGTGCTCTCCCTCTGGACCCCAGATAATATTTTAAAGTCTCACATGCCCACAAGATCTACTCTACCCTCAACTACAGCTTCCCCACATGCGCAATGTTTCTTAATGTACAAAATCAGAAATACACTCTGCAGCAGCCTGTTCCCATATTGACTCTAAAGAATCCATGTTTACCCTAAACCATTTGAAAGAACAGTGTTCTGCACCAAGGATCAAAAACCAAGATGAAGAAGGAGACAGAAACATGTCACACCCATGGCAAGCAATTCCAACACTGTTTAGAAATTATTTCTGGCCAAATATCTTTTGAACTATTCTGCCTCTAAGAGCTCTCAAATCTATCCCCCTCCATCCTGCTATTCCTTCACTTTTTGCCAAATCCCCTCTCTCCTTCCCATATTTTAAAATCCCACCACACTTTCAACAGCACTGGGCAACAACCCACACAACCAATGCACTCTGATTTTGGAAGTAGCTTCTTCTGTAGTGTTATATGATCTTTAATAAACATAGTTGAAAGAATGGTTAGCAATGTTTTTATTTTTTATATTTATTAATTTATTATTTATTTATTTATTTTGTGGTACTGGGGATGGAACCCTTCTCCCTCCAGGCTACACTCCCAGACCTACTATATATATATATATATATATATTTTTTTTTTTTTTTTTTTTTGAAATGGGGTCTCTTAAGCCAGCAAGGCTGGCTTCGAACCTGCAAGATCCTCCTGTGTCTGCCTGCCAAGCAAGGGGATTACAAGCGTGTACCGCCACTCCCAGCAATGTTTTTGTTTTAAATCACACCTATAGTTACGCTTTTCATGAACTATCTTAAGATTTTACTCCCATTCAATTTTTTTTCCCACTAAAATGTCCATTGGCTCCTCTATGCTTTTTTTCTGAGGCTGGAGCCCAGGTCCTCTACATATGCTGGGCAAGTGCTCTACTACTGAGCAACATTCCCCCTCCTCTCTTTTTTTTTTTAACAAGATATCATTTTAGTTAATGGTATATATGGGTTAATTTTAACTCCCTATGCCAACTTTAAGGGTTAACATTTATAACCCTTAAAGCTCCATTATTTAGATTATAAACAGCTGGAAACAAACCCCATGTTATTTCTTGGCATTGCTTGCCTACACTCCCCCACTGAATCTAATGAAGCTATCTTAGCCTAATCCTTTCCTTTCCATCTGATGAGTGTTTACCAGAAATGTCAGCCCCTTTTCTCTGGCTGTCTCCTATAGCCACAGCTTCTCCATTGTATCTACTCCAAACAAGGGCTCATTCAAACCTGCTTCCTTCCATTTACCCTCCCTTGACTACAGCAGCTTTTTCTGTTTAAATAAATATCTTCATATAGCCATGTATTTCTAGAATTGCTTTTGTTGTTGTTTATAACAAATTTTGTTCTGACAACCCAGTCCCTGAGATCTCTAGGACCAAGAAATGTTAAAACATCCTTTAATAGCTGAGTAAGATAACCTCCACCAAAAAATTTCCAGGTGAGAAAGTTATAAAAATGGCATCATAAAATATGTTCTTCAGAAATGACCATATACAAAGAAAGGCTGAAAAAAATTTCAGGTTAAAGAAGACTAAAGACACATGACAATTACATGTATAATGCAGGATTCTAGGCCAGGTCCTGAAATGAAGATTTAATATAAATATAAACCCAAAGAACACTATGGAATAAATTGATAAAAAATGGAATATGGATGAGAGATTCATTAAAAGTTTTACACCAATGTTAAATTTATTGAAGGGGATAAATAAATGAGTATATCAGAGTTTTCTTAGTATACAATAAAATGTTCAAAGAAAAAGTGTATGATGTATGACATGTAGTCTCAAATACTCAGGAATTAATGTGTTTTTTGTGTATGTCTGTGGAGAGAGAGAAAAAAACAGATTGCATACAGTTGTTAGGTATATTCATCGGCATTCTTGCAGCTGTAATCTAAAATACTGACCACCTAATTTACAGACAAGATTTCCTCACCGTTTAGTCCATATGAGGCCAGGAACCACAGATCTCAGGGTGTGGGCAGGAGGCAGTAAGAGGGAGAGTATGTGGTCTGTGTTCTTTACATCATGGAGGCCAGAGCAAGAGAGCAAGCAGGGGAAGAGGAACCATGTGCAACCCGCGAGGCTGCACGCCCAGGCACACATGTCCTCTAGCCACACCCTACCAGCTGAGGCCAACAACCAGGAAGAATTAAAAGCAGCTATCTGCATCTCCCTTTCTCTAAAATTGAGGGAGGTGAGCAGGAAAGTGAGCGACTAAGAGGCACCAGGGAATCAGGGCCTTGGTCAGCCCACAAATTAAGGATTGAAAAGTCATCGGTCCTCCAAAACCCATTCTGACCAATCATAATAGGACAGAGAGAAAACCTAAGAAGGTTTAAAAGCCCACTCCCCAAGGGCTTCAAGGTCACTCTCTTTCCGGGTACTTCTCAAAAGGAAGAGGGAAGCTGCTTTGTCGTCTATCTTTCCCTAACTTAAACTTTCGTATTTCTATATCCATCAAGATCCACTGGACAATAACCTTAATAAGAGGAGAACCCCCATCTCACTGTGATTACAACCGTCAGACTCAATTGTATCAATTACAAATATTAATAACTAAGCTACTTAGGGGATATTTTATATCTAACTATAACAATAGGTAAATCTGGATAAAGGCATACTGTTATTATCCATGCAACTTTTCTGTATGTTCAATTGCTTTTAAATAAATACATTTTCTAAATAGATTATGTTGTATTTAGATTTATCTAATCCTTGAATATTTTTTTATTCCTTTGGCTCCAGTAATGCTTTGTACCAACTTTAAAATAACTGTCTTCAGTTCTGCCCTATGAGAGAATCTAGGATTCCCTTTCACACATGAAACAGTTAATATTCCAGCCAGGTTTTACGAAATACTAGGGGGGAAAGTCCCAAAACTCATTTTTTAAAATGAAATAAAGCATACAACAAAAATTTCAAGAAAACATTTTATAACATCAAACTCCTGATTTCTAATTTGGTGCCACATTGTCCTGTCTCTTCTGTGTTTCCATGATGGGAGTTGGTTTGCAGGTGCTTTTTCTGCTTTACTAAGTCACTTACCTCTCTCCCACAGAATTTCCATTTTTTTAAATGTGTGGAGCCATTTATAATGTCTCCCTGCTCTTGTCATCCTCAAGCACTTAAACTTTTTAATACTTTCCCTTTCTAAGAGTCTTACTGAAGCAGAGTTCATTTCATCTGGAATGTCCCCTACAGGCCTGTGTATTGAAGGCTTGGTCCCCAGTGCAGCCGTGGTCAGAGGTGGGATTTGGGAAGGGGCTGCATCCTGAGGCTCTGATCTCAGCAGGAGGTCAATCCATTGGAGGTTCATGTTTGACTAGGCTGTTGGAAGGTGTTTGAAACTGTGGGAGGTGGGTCCTAGTTGAAAGAAGGTTATTGGGGGTGTGCCCTGGTAGGGTATCCCTGACCCCTTTCTCATTCTCTCTCTCTCTCTCTCTCTCTCTCTCTCTCTCTCTCTCTCTCTCTCTCTCTCTCTCTCTCTCCCTCCCTCCCTCCCTCCTCTCTCTCTCCTTCTCTCTCCCCCCTTTCCAGCTGTCATGAAGTGAGCAGCTCTGCTCAGCCACACACTACCTACCATGATGCTCTGCCTCACCAAATAGCAGTGAGGCCAAGAGACTGTGCACTGAAATCTCTAAAATCATGAGACAAAGATAAATCTTTCCTGCCTTAAGTTTGATTTTCCCATATTTTGCCACAGTGACAGAAAGCTGGCTATTGCAGATTCACTATCATAACAATTCACCTAATTCAAGGGTTTAATTCAATAATGATTTCTAAATATATTTACAGAGTTGTACAACCATCATCAACTTTTTGGGTTTTGTTTCTTATTACTGGGGATTGAATCCAGGCATGCTCTACCACTGAGCTACATCCCCCAGCCCATTGTTTTTATGTTTTATTTTGAAACAGGGTCTTGAACTCACAATCCTCTGTTTCAGTCTCCCAAGTACTGGGATTCCAGGTGTGCACCACCATTCCAGGCTCATCAGCAGTTAACTTTAATGACTTAAAAAAATGAAACTTGTACCCACCTGTTATCACTCCTCTCACTCATCCCCCCATCCCTAAACAACCACTAATCTATGTTCTATCTTTATATATTTCTTTTTTTTTCTGGACATTTAATAAGAACTGAATATACAATATGTGGCCGTTTGCAATTGACTTCTTTCGTTTGGCATAGCGTTTCAAGGTTCATCCGTGTTGGACCATATTCAGTACTTTATTCTATTCGATAGCTGAATAATACTGTTGTATGAATATACCTGTTATTTGTCCATTCATCGGTCTATTATATATGGGTTGTTTCTACCTTTTGAATATTATAATATTCTTATTAGTGTTCATGTTTTTGTGTTTTTATTTCTCGTTTGAATTTCTGGATCATATGACTACCCTGTATTTAAAACTTTGGGGAAATGGAAAACAATCACATTATTTTACATTCCCATAAGCAATATATGAGTCTGCTAATTTCCCCACATTCTCTTAAACACTTATCTGACATTTTATTCTAGCTATTCTAGTGGGTATAAAATAGTAGCTCTTAATGATTTCAAATTATATTTTCCTGATGGCTAATGATGTCAAGCATCTTCTCAATCTTTTACTTTTAATGCCATTTAAGGAGAGAAAAAAAGCTAATCCACTGTGTTTAATAAGAAACACATAACTCATACTGCATGACAAGAAAAATTGTTTTCTTCCATTTGAAAACATGTTAAGCAATTTCAATTTTTTCCACAGATACAGTTTTCTACATCTATATTTTTAATGTTATACTTACTAAGTGATTATAGGAATGTAATATGATTTTTTTTTGTATGTGGTACTGTGAATGGAACCCTGGGACTTTTCTACCTCCAGGCTATACTCCCAGACCTATTTTATGTTTTATTTGGAAACAGTGTTTCACTAAGTTGCTGAGAGCCTCGCTAAGTAGCTGAGGCTGGCTTCAAATGTATGTGATCCTCCTGTATTCGCCTCTCAAGCACTGGGATTATAAGTGTGCACTACCACACCTGGCCTGTAAAATGAATTTTTAAATATTACTTCTTGTAGAGTTTGGGAAAGACCTCAATGACTTCCCAGTGTTAACCAAAAGGCAGAGCCTAAATGATTGTCAGAGGACAAAGGTCATCACTGTTGTATTACTAGTGTTCTCTGTGTCCATGTGCTGTGGTGCACTCCTTTAGTGAGTAAAAGTCATGGGAATGGGAGAGCACTGATATAGGACAAACTGTGTATCATCTGAGAGATGGATGGCTAGGTATTTAAATGGACTCTAGCCTTTAATAATAATATAATGAGGTGCACCACACATGCCAAATAATTGTAGAAGTAGAATGGAGGATACATGAGGCAGTAAATTATTGCATCTGTCCTATGTACATTTAAACACTTTTGTAATAAAAATCTTTTACAAGTAAAAGATGATGAGCTTCTCACCAGGAGAAGGTAGAGCCAAAGGGATGAGTGGGAAAGGTGGTATACTTTATTCAAGGCCGAACCCTGGAAGGAAAAAAGGACTAAGGAAAAAAGCAGGAACTGAGGGATCAATACAGTGTGTGTGTTTGTTTTGCAGTACTGGGGATGGAACCCAGGGGCACTGTACCTCCGAGCTGCACCTCCAGCCCTATTTTTTTTTATTCTTTATTTTGAAACCAGGTCTCACTGAGTTGCAAAGGGCCTCACTAAGTAGCCGAGGCTGTCAGCAAACTGTGATCCCCCAGTCTCAGCCTCCTGAATGCGTGCACCACCACGCCTGGCTTGTAAAGCACATTTTCTGATTAAGTGGAAATGACCTCATTTTGAGGGAAGTATGCACCAGAAAGAGATGTGAGTCATATGGAAGAGAATAACTCAGCAATCAGTGACCGTGGGGCTTGTTCACTGAGAATACTAGGTGTAGGATAATTATTGTGGAATGAATGAGTGAATAACAGCCACTTAGTGTTGGGGCTGATCAGGAATTTTGGTGGTTCCAGAAGACTTAGGAGATTTAAACCAATAGTGATCACTTATAGGAAAGCACTTCTGGAAAAGACAGGGAGACACGAGATTTTTAATAGAAAATATTAAGTTGAACTGAGTTAGGCCCATTTGGAGCAGAGCTTTGAAAATGTAGGTTGCCTCTGAAACCCTGAAACTTCCTTTGAAAAGGGAGGAAATGACAATTTGGTGGACAGACAAGTGCAAAAGTAATGGCCCAACTTTGCAAAAGACAAACTGAGGACATGTGCTAGAAGGCTGGGGTTGAGACCAAAGGGCAGATGTCAGGCTCTATTGCTCTAACAGAAGAGGGTTCCTGCTGCCAGGTTCAAGGTCATGGCAGTAAGTGTACTAGGACAGAGAGAAAGGGTCCTGAAAGGGAATGAAAAAGGACCTGAGAGGCCAGATGACTGGCAGGTCAGTCTCCATGGAGGTCGTGTGCAGGGAGTGGCTCCCTTTCTGCTCATTTTACTTTTCATGCATGCATGCAAGCTGCCTGGACGGGTGACATTTTTGTAGAGCAAAAGCTCATAGATATGTGAATGGTGAGTATGTTGAGCCGGCGTCACCACTGAGTTTCTACCTCTACTATTCGCTTGCCCTGGGACCGTTCCCAGAGCCTCTGCAGAATCTAATTCTTACCTGCAATGGTAACTTCAGATACTATGACTCTATGACTTACCTCTAGAAAAGATGGAAGTATGGTAGAAAGAGGAGGCTATAGTGGGCATTTTGTTTTGTTTTTACATTCAGCATTCAGAAAGTTTTCTAGAAAAAAAGAAACTCAAGAGCCCTCTGGCACAATAAAACTGATTGTTCTGTAAAATTAAAATGCACTAATAAAACAACAGAGCCTCTGGGAGTCTCTATTTTTTGAGACCCAGTGCATATAAGTAGATCAAAGGTGGCTCCCCTGTAGGGACAGGTGGACTGTCCACAGTGAGGCTGTATCTTCCATGTGGTCACCAAGCACAGATGGAAGGCGGGCACAGGTCACCCTCCCTAAGGAGGGGGTGCCCTTAGTGTTCAAAAAGCAGCTCCAAGTGCACTTCTGCCAGGGTGACAGCAGTGAGCCGGGCCGCGCCTGGTCAGCCTGGAGCAGGTGCTGATGCGGTCACACTAGGAAACGAAGGTGCAGGTCATGGCGCGGGGTGAAGGGGCTTAAGCTTGTCTCCACCAGCAAGATCATTCTTTCTCTTCTAATTACTCTCCCACTCACTCTAGGGCAATCTTTACCTTAATCGCAGTGTGCATTTGTGTGTGTGTGTGTGTGTGTGTGTGTGTGTGTGTGTGTGTGTGTTGTGTGTATGGTAATGTGGATTGTGAACTCCTCAGTCCTTTTTTTAATTACAAGTCCCTGTGGGCCTCACTAAGTTGCTGAGACTAGCCTTGAAGCTGCAATCTACCTGTCTCAGCCTCCTAAGTACTGGGATCGCAGGTGACTGGCATCAACCCCACTACTTTCTGCTTTATTTTCTACCCTGGGAGAAAGGTGACTGCCTAGTCAACATCTTCACCTTTGACATATCTGTGACCTGCTGCTTGCTCTACAAAAATGTCATCAGTCCAGGCAGAATGAATGAATAAATTAATGAATGCAACATATATATACACATCTAGTAAATCCACTTGCCATAAGTGACTTTTTAGTAGGGGAACCACAAGGGTAATTTCAAAGTTTGTTTCCAAGACTCATTAACAAGCTCTTCATGAGATCTGCTTAAGTGGCATGTGCCCTGTTCCTGGACCCCACCCCGATTACCCAGGATCCACTGCCACAGCACCCCAGAATTCCCAAGTAAGGTTCAGCTTCCTGTGAGCTCCTCCAATCACTGAAAGCTGCTTCTAAAAATCATTAAGCCACTTAATTTGTTTCCTGTCCTTGACCCTCTCTTCAGGCATAGACGACCTGCGACCTCACTGCACTGAGGCTCTGAAGCACCCATGAAGGGAGGTGGGCGCTGCCCCACAGTGTCATTCAGGTTGGGCTAAGAGGTTGCAAGCAGAGCTAGCTACTTTCCCAGACATTAGTAGAAAAGTCAAATGGGTTTGTAGACACCTGATATCCCTTTTGTCTGCTCTCCTTCTAAAAGTCCAAACAGACAATCCGTAAGAGCAGAACAAGCTTTTCTCTTTCCTGGGCACAAGGCCTGGGAAACACCAAACCCAGGGACCCCACACAGTGCACAGAAAACACCACCATGTAAACAGAACATTTATTAGGGAACTCAGTGTATTCAAGAAGGAATGAATTCTATGAGGGGAAGCAACTTTTATCCCCCAAATTGTAGAGAATGCATTTGCGTTTAGGTAACAGGGACAAATTTCCCAACTCAGTGCCTTCAGCTAAAAGGGCCACCTGGAGAACCCTGGCCAACTCCACATTTACAGGTGCGGCTGGGACGAGGCAGGGGCTCCCTGCTGGGCATGGAGGGGTGATGCCTCTGACAGGAGAGCTTGTGCTGCAGTGCCACATCGTTCCGGGGCTGTCTGTCATTGATGTAAGGATAACTCTGACAGGCAACTTGAGCTTCTTGGCTGTGGGCCTTGGTACTTGGAATTTTATAGCCCGAAGCCTTGAAGTAAAAGGGATGTTCCTGAAGAGGCTCTGCCCAGTTCTGCTGTCCTGCCTGGCACCAAGATTTCCCATTATTTATTGGAGAGGAGAGGGGCTCTTGGGGGCAGGTCACCTCTACGCCATGTCCATGCTCTGGTTTCCCCTCTGGAGCCTTTCCAATGCCCCTCATTAATTTTTGGCCTCTAGTATTTCCGTCTTGCTTCATCCTGCTTCTCAGCCATTCAGGAGCAAGCTGTCCCTTTACTGACAGGGTTGAGGAGGATTTGCTCCCCGGTGCCTCTTCCAAGGTCCTGTCTCGAGGGTGGCAGTACTTCCTCCTTGGTGGACAGGTTCCCAGCCCCGCATCCCCTCCACCAAGCTCACCTGTTTTGGGTGCTGGGGGGCACACTGTCTTGGCTGCTGGGAGGAAAGTCCTGTCCTGGCCCTTGAATGAGACATGTGTAGGGACCCAGGGATTCTGTCCCTGCTCCAGGTTGATCCTCCTGCTGTCAGTGTGGACATGATACACCTGTGAAGCCTCCACCTCCCCACCAGAGACAGCCTTGTGTGGAATCTCTGAGGCCTTGTAAGTCATGTTCACTGAGGCTACGGGCATGGCAGTGGGAAGGTCCTGAGCCTGGCTACACTTAGAGTTTCTAAGGCCCTTGGAGGATCCAAGCTTGGATTCCAGCCTTGAAATCAGAGTGGATGAGGAGGGATGAAGAAAGTCCTGGGATGGCTTCTCTCTAATGTTGAAACTGTCTATGGACTCCTGGACCCTGTGGGGAAGGCCATGCTGCATTCTCAGCTGGAAAGAGTGAATGTGGTCTTCCATCAGCTTGTGTTTGCTGGGACAAAGGAAGTGTATATCCTGGGAGGTATCGACGCAACTCTTCACACCCACCAGGGGCGCCAATTCTTTGTGTTTCCTTTGGCCGGGGTCTTTCTCAGGCATAGGCAATTCCCGTGTCAAAGAACGCCTTGATCTTGCCACACTGAAGGGGATATGACCCTCATTGATTTCATCACATTTTTTGTTTAAATGTGTTTTTAAATTATCTGTCAGATTTTTCTGACCTAGCTTCACCTCCGAGGACCTTGAGTTTTTTCTTGAAATATTCTCTAAGGAACTTTCTGGGCTTTTCTCAGAGTCAGAGTCCAGAGCTTCCTTTGGACGCCCTCCTGAGACCCTCAACAGGTGATCTTTTGTGCTAGTGGCAGGATAATGTTCCTCTTCTCTCTTCACTCCCTCCTCTTGAGGAATGTTTTCTGAGGTGTCATGAAAACTTCTGGTTTGGCCCAAGTCAAAATCATTTGTGTTGCTGAAGCTCTGACACTTATTCAGAGAGATCCAAGAGAGGCCATGGCTGCTTTTACTCTCAGATCTCTCAGGATCCTCTTTCAGGGGACGCAAAAATGACAGAGACTCATGGATCCTGTGGGGCAGGCCCCACCGGTGTTGGATCAGCCTCTTTCGGAGGTGATGTTCTAGTGTTTTCCGAAGTTCATCACTGAGGGGATAATCTCCAGGAAGGATGGAGATTGGAAGCTGGCCCTTGGAGGAATGCCTGGCCAATGACAACTCAGGAGCCTGAAGACTAAAGGCTTCCCGGGACTTTTTGACTACACAGGGTAAACCCCAGACAATGCCCTGTACTTTCTGAAGCACGTTAAATTCCAGATTGTGTATTTCACTTTGGCTGAGAGATGGTGCCTCATTCTGGGGCCCATGGAAACGCACTCCACAGATGCCAACCTCGTATGGAGGAGGTGGCAGTGGTTCTGGGGGTGGAGATTCAGTGTGGGCCCGGGGCTGGTCAGGAGGGACATGTTGGATCTGAGACTGGGGTAGAGTTTGGGGTAATGCCTGAGGTGGAATGTCAGACAGGGACAGGGGTGGGGTATGGGGAAGGGGTTGAGATTCATGGAATGTGCTGGCATTGGACTTTGGATTGAAGTAGACACAGGACGAAGACCAGTCAGCTGAGACAGGTGTGACAGAGTCCAGGGACTCGCTGTGAAGGGACGGGAGACCCCAGAAGTATTGGATACACTTCTGTTGTAAATAGTCTCCAAAGGTCTCAGGATTTGGGACTTGCGGGTGCATGCGTGGCTCTTCCGTTTTGACTTTGCGGTTCCAGCATACTTTCTTCTTTCCCGAGTCCTGGTGGCCAACAACTGACTCTAAAGTTCTCTCTGCAGAATCTACTTGGTTTTCTGTCTTAAGTTGTTTTGAAAATGACTCTATTTTCATTTTGTTTATGTTCATCAGGAAATCTCTATTTTTCACTTCTCTCTCCAGGAGTGTTAATATATCAGGGCTAAGAAAGAAGAGGTCTCTAGGCCCTACACGGTTGTCTGCTGTGTCCCCCCTAAAAGAGGCCTCAGAGGAAGGAAGTTGTTGTGGACCATGAGTTTGTGCCAGCTGTGGGGGGGACAGGTCTTTGGCATGAGGTTGCTGCCAGGAGAATGCTGGCGTGGCCAGGCCTGCGCCCTCCAGGCCTCTGTCCACGGAGACCTCAGTGGGCAGCAGCTGGCCAGAGCTGGAGCTCTTCAGAGGTAAAGTGGCTTTCGGCTGGATCACTGACTCGACTCCCTGACAGTGGTGAGGTGAGGGATGGGGACGAGCACACGGTGGGGGTGGGACATAGCCCACTGGGAATTTGCACTCCACAGGAGGAGTGGACCTTGGTGGCAGAGAGTTTCCCAGTGGTGAGAGTGAATGCAAATCAGCTAAGGGGGTGACCTGCTTAGGTGACAAGGTGGAGGGAGAAGGTGGAAAAGGTCCAGGTGGAGGAGCTGGAATCGCACCTCCTAGATGGATTTCTGACATGTCAGAGGACAGAAAAGATGACAGCTCTGTCTCAGAAGCCACGGTGGAATGGGGCGTGGTGTCCTCAGCATCTTCCAGGGAGGCCCTAGAGAGCAGACGACTGACCTTGGCGGTTGTCCTATTGCACACCCTGCAGAGCAGGTCTGGACACAGCAGTTGCCGAAAGCGAGAGGTATCGGGATACTGGTCCAGGGGGCTGCAGGGACAGGAGGGGAAAGCTGTGACCAGGGAAAGGGGGCCTGAGGCCAGTGGCGGTGGCCATCTTTAGCCTGTCACCCCTACGTATTGTTCAATACCTATCACTTCACAACACCCTGGAGCCTCTCCCCAAAGGCCTTCCTTCAAATACCCGTTGCTATGGCTACTCCTCCCTTGACTAGGAAATCTGCAGAAAATTCTGGGGAAATGCATGGGGCCCATGAAGACAGGGAGCCTGAAAGAAGGGAAATGGCTGATCACCTTTTCACCACAGCAAGCAGCCTCCTCCCCTCCTCGGCTTCCTCTGCTCTTCTCTGGTGTAGTCTCTGACCTGGAAAACCAGAACAGTGTGTTGTATGTAGCAAAGGCAGAAACACAGGCATCAGGCAAGTGTTTCCTCATGAGAAGCTATATATCAAAGTCAGAAAGCCCTAAGAATCAACAGACAGGGTAAAATGGTCAGCAGTAATATTAAGAAGGTTCAGCCCGGCATGATGGTACACCTATAATCCGAGTATTTGAGGTGGCTGAGACAGGAGATAACAGGTTCAAGTGTTACCACAGGAAGTTTGTGAGATCCTCATTAATTTAGTGTCAACCTGTTTCAAAATAAAAAATAAAGTCTGGTATGGTGGAGCACACTTTTAATTCAAGCATAGAGGAGGCGGAGACCAGAGAATTGAGGTTCACTGAGAGCCTCAGCTCCTTCGTGAGGCCCTTAGCAACTTAGTGAGACCCTGTTTCAAAATAAAGAATAAAAAAATAGGTCTGAGGTGTAGCTCAGAGGTTGAATGCTCCTGTTTTCTGTCCCCAGTAAAAAAAGAAAAAGAAAACAAACAAACAACAAAAAGTAACAAACAAAAAAAAGTTGTAGGGAATCTGTTTCAGAGGTAAAATGACCTTGACTTCAATCCCTAGCACCAAAAAAGGTACCTTCACATAGATTATCCCATGTGATGTTCAAAACCACCCCCTGAAACATCAAAGTCACTGGTTACCTCAGAGATAATTCAATCTCCCAGAAAAGCAATAATTTAAACAATGCAGGAGACAGAAGTTTGACCCCAAAGCCACCAGCAGTGCTTCCTGCACCTCTCACCCGGCTCCCTATGGGCAGCACCCATCGCCCACATCCACCACTGCCTCAACCCGTGGGTGGGCAGAGCAGGAACTGGGAAGCTTGTCAGGTCTGACTCCCTGAGCCTCTCCTTCACAGGCTCTGATGCCCGAGAGAAACCGTGTCTAGCAACCGGCCTGTTCAGGCATCGTTGACCTGGGACCTCATGGAAAGGACACAGGGGCTGCCTTGGAGAGCTCAGCAGAACCTTACCTTTTATTCTTTTTCCTTTTCTCTTTATAACGGTACTTGGACGCTGAAATTAAAAAGAAAAGAATGAGGGGCTAGGACTCCTTGCTTCCACCCTTCTGTCTAGCAATCTCGAACTTTCATTATCCAGGAATAATACAACTCTTCATTTTTACTTAGCAAAAATTCAGTCCTTCTTTTTATTAATTTTGAAAAGTGTTGAAATACTTTCAATTTTTCTTGAGAAGCTTAAGAGAGGATTTTGCTGTGAGGTGTGCGCATGATATTCTCAGTCAAAAGACTTTTGTGCATGGAGGATACAGAAAGTGACGCAAACACTCACAGCTCCCTCTCAGGTCCCTGTGTCCTGGGGATAGGCTCAGGCTCTGCTCAGAGGCTCTCAGAGGGCCCTGTTGCTCTCCTTACCAGCCCGACATGATGGGAGGCTTAGTGGAGGACACCTGACCTGGCACTGGGGCTCAGGATCAAATGGTAGACAGACTGCTCTCCTTCAGAGAAACCAAACTTGCTAAACCAATGTGGGTCCAGAAACCTGCTTGGGTTTTATCCTGAATCCCCTCACCATACCCACAGTCCTGGAGCCTGCGAGGAAAACCCTAGTCCTCCCTCTACCCCCAGTCATCGTCCTTAAAGACTCAGACTTCCCATCTGGGGTGTCCCTCTGAGCCTTACAACCTCCTTTAGCATCGTGAGAATGGCAGTGGGGCCAGCATGACAGAGGCTTTCCCCTGGGGTCACCAGGCCTCCTCACCTGTGGGAGGGCTTCGCTTCTCCACAGTGTGGGTAAGAACGATTTCAGTAGCAGGTAGTCCAGGTACAGAAGGAGCAGCCCCACTGCACCCATGAAGGTGCCGCAGAGGTCCATGTTCAAGATGTCCAAGCCCAAGCTCAGACAGAGCTCAGTGAGGCTTTGCAGAAAGCAGAGAATATTCTCCATGGTCTGCATCGCAGTGCTGCCGGAGGCAACTGAGCCCCCAGGAGCAAGGGCTTGACTCTGGTTTCAGGGCCGACATCACAGAGCATGGAAGAGTCACAATGGGTCTCTGGAGGTGGGGGAGGGCACAGCAAAGGAGGTGTGTCCACCCCCATCTGCCCAGCCCTGCTGCTCAGTTAGCCAGCCTACACTTGGCTCCTATCTTGTAGCTACCTCAGGGGACCTTCTGCTTGTTCCACCTGTGACCAGGACTTTACTTGAGCAAAACTGTTGAGAGTCCTGGATTTGGACCTCACTCATTCCACGCACTTGAAAGTCTGACATACCATCTGGCCTTTTCACTTCTCCCCAGAAATTCACATTCTCAGAGTTAACATAAGTCTTTAAATATCTATCTTACCCACACAATACTTTCACCTTACACTGACTCACATGTAAAACTTACCATTCTTTGGCACTTGTTCAGTGTTTTGAATGTTGAATGACAATTTTTTTTGTTGGTTTCTGTTAGCCTGCAGTATCTTCAATCAGAGTGACTGGACTGGCTTTAATTAACACTACCAATTTCTAATTCAATATTAACAAACCTAAATAATAGCAAATAAATGTATATAAAATTAAAACCTTAAGTGGCCTTGGAGATAACTTTATAACACTAATTTTTCTAAAGTTAGCGAAGCTTTAACTGTAAACTTCGGAACACACTCTGCACACAGACACACACATGTCCTTAGACAAATCAAACCAGAAATTTCAAATTCTAGAGTCAATCATTTCCTCTTTTTATTTTAACAATTTCATGCATTATTCGTCTCTTGCTTCTTCCAACTACCTCAAATACAATCGGTCCTCCAGCCTTCCACATCAGTGTCATGACAGTTAAATGAATTCCCCAAACCAGAAGTTACAATGTGCTAAGAGACTGATCCCCTCCATTCTTGATGGCAGAGTAGTAAGCTAGGGTGTCAGAACCTTAGGACAGAATCTAGCCTTCAGCAGCCTCACCCAATTACCCTTGTGGGACACATAATTATATCTTTTCCTGTAATGAAAAAAGGTTGAGAAAATCTGCTCTATAATCACCCTGCTAATGTGTGAAAATCAACTGCCTGCCACTGATAAGTCAAGCATTTCTTTTCAGGTTTAAATAATCTCAGTATTCTAATGCCCTTCTTCCTACACCTCCTTTTCTAAGATCCTTATCATCATCTCAAGGGTCCTCTGAACTGTCTCTAATCTCTCATGACTTTCTTACACCCTGAAGCCCTTTATCTGACACTATGGCTGGCACTCTTACTGGATCCTCTCTGATGGGCTGAAACAGCCCCCAGCCAGGAAGTGTCTCCTTTCAGTTATGCATGAACAGGCCACCTGCCTTGAGGATTAACCTGCCTAGAGGTGCCACTTGCCCAGGTCTTTGACATGCAGCCTCATGAGTTTGATGGAGACTAGGAGACCTGCATGTCCCTTAAGGAGCTCAAGGCCAGGCTGTGGAGGTAAGTCCTACACCGTTCAAGAGTAACACGGGTGCAGATGAGAGGCCAGCACCCTCAGCATTTGTTCGTTTTCAGAGAATTTGTGGCCAAGATCAGAGACTGTGGGTCATAATTGCTGGAAGGTGTCATGCTCTTCACTAAGGTTCCCCTGCCCATTTCTGCAAATTTCTGATATAAATTAACAATATTTTGGGAAGGTGGCCAAAGGAACAGATGTTTTCTTTTCTTTCTTTCTTTTTAAATATATTTTTATTGGTGCACTGTAGTCAGACATCACAATGGAGTACAAGACCTGTAAGGGTTTCCAAGCACACATCATCCAATTGATGCAAACGATGAGAAAGTGGAAATAATACACACCGGGAGCTCCCATAAAGGATGAAGTGATTCTTCTGATAGGAGGGAAGGGAGAGAATACTCTCTGATGCTGGCCTTTATGAGATTTCAAACCCCTTTTACTCCTCTCCCTTTCCTCCTCCTCTCCCTCCTCCTGCCAGCATGGGGGATTAAACTCAGGACTTTCCATATGCTAGGCAAATTGTATACCACTGAGATACATCACCAGCCCTTTTTAGTTTATTTTACAGACAGGGTCTACATTGCCCCATCTGTCCTCCAATTTTGGTTCCTCTGCCTCAACCTCCCTCTTGAGCCGCAAGGATTACAGAAATATACTGATAGATGGGTTAGATCAGTTCCCTGGGAAGGCTCCAGCCCAAGGCTGAGCCTAGATCTGCCCCCCCCCACTCAGTTTTGGTTTCCTTGAAAGGTCCAGCCCCTTCCCAGAAACCATGCAAATAGTCCACTTGCCATTTCTTTCAACCAATCACCTCAAAGGCCATATGACTCTAATGGGATGCAACATCCAGTCCAGTTAGCAAACAGCAAAGCGCCAACTCAGCCTAAGACTGTATTTTAACCATAGGCATGGCCACACTCTCTTTCTCTTTTGTTCGCTCTTTCTCTCTCTCTGACTGCTTCTCCTCTCTCTGCTTCTCCTCTCTCTGCCTGATTCTCCTTTGGACTCCACTGCCTAAATAAATTTGTTGGCTGTGTGGTCATCTCTGGGGCAGTTTTTTGCCCTTCAGTGGTGCAGTGACTTGGATCGGGTGCCCCCAGCCCTCGGTGGGACCTCACTCCGAGCAAGAAGGCATAACTAACTCGGACACCAGAGCCTTTGTCCATTATTGCGATCACCTGCCTCGCATCCACCATCAGGAGTTTTGGTGAGTCTTCCTTAACCCTAAAGGCTCCTAAACTGGTTGGGTCTCTCGTTGGGTACTGACTGTTGATAGTCTGGCTGCCCCAAGCACTGACCTATACGGGAGGAACACACCCCACTCAGATCTTCATGAACGCAGTGGACCTCACAGAGTCTTTTTTTTTTTTATTGGTGCACTGTATTCATACATCATAGTGGGATACAAACTTTTGTAGACATACATGCACACATCGCCCAGTCAGCCCCCACCCGATCCCTACCCCATTCCCTCCCCATCCCTCCTTCCCATGCTTGGCTTAGTGGTTGACATCTAGTATTATAGCAATTTATCCAAAATTAAAAATGATAATCTCACATAACAGTTTCATTTGTCTGATACCAAGCTTTTGATGACTAAAAGATAACAGTTCGATATTTCTTTTTGCTTTCTTTCTTACCAGAGAATATTTTTTTCTTTTTTTTTTTAGGTGAAACTATCATATATTTATATATTTATTTTTCAGGAAAAAATCTATCCTAATATAGAATATGGACTCTAGATACCCAAAACAATCTCGAAAAAGAACAAAGGTAGAAGATATATATTTTCTAATTTCAAACCATATAAAGCTACAATAATTGAAACAGTGTAGTACTGTTCTAAAGGCAGATATATAAACCATTGGAGTTAAATAAAAGCCTAAAGATACATTCTTCCATATATTGTCAAGTTATTTTTGACAAGGTTTCCAAGAACATTTGGTGGAGGAAATAATAATCTTTTAACTAAATATTGTTGAAAAATAATAATTACATGAAAAAGAATAAAATTGGACCCTTACCTAATCCCATATACAAATATTAACTCAAAATAGATAAAAGACCTAAATATAAATCTTAATACTATAAACTTTTAGAAGAAAATCTGGGTCATAAAACCTCACAACATTGAAATTGGCAGTGATTTCTTGGATATGATTTCAATGGCACAGGCAACAAAAGGGTATACAAACTCCCTAAAAACTAAAATATTGTATTTCCAAGGACAATGTAAACAGAGTTAAAAGTTACTGATAGAATGGGATAAAATATTTCCAAATGCTATATCTGATGGTATATTAATATTCTAACTAAAAATCCTAAAAATTAACAATAAGAGCAAACAATACAATTTAGAGATAGGTATAAGACTAACATAAATAATGAATCTCCACAGATAACCAATCTTAGTTGTCTGTTGGAAGGAAAATCTTGTTTCTCTGGTTCTGGTGTGTGTTACCTATTTCTTCTTTGTAGTTAATCTCTTTGTGTATTTTCTCTAGTGCTGGTTTTGAAGACATAAATTCCTTCAGTTTCTGTTTGTCGTGGAAGCTTCTTATTTCTCCATATAATTTGATAGAAAGTTTTGCTGGGTAGGAAATTTTTGGCTGGAAGTTGTTTTCTTTCAGAGTTTGGAATATGTTACTCGAAGCCCTTCTGGCTCTCATGACTTGGTTTGGGAAGTCTGGAGTGATTCTAATTGGTTTGCCTCTGAATGTCACTTGGCCCTTTGTTTTTGTTGCCTTTAAGATCCTCTGCTTGGCTTCCACATTGATCATTTTGACAATTATGTGGCATGGGGATCCTCTTCTCCGATCCTGTCTAAAGGGAATTCTATAAGTTTCCTGGATCTGTGTATCAACCTCTTGCTCTATGTTTGGAAATTTTTCTGCTATTACTTCCTTGAAGAGATTGTTGATCCCTTTGGTTTCACCTTCTTTTCCCTCCTCTATTCCAATTATTCTTAGGTTAGCTCTCTTAAAATGGGCCCATATTTCTTCAATGTCAGATTCCTGCTGTCGGATATTTTTTCCTAGATTCGAAACTATGCATTCATTTTTGGGTTGCTCATCTTCTAAGAGCGAGATTCTGTTCTCCATGTGGTCTAATTGGATGTTTGTACTTTGAATTGAGGCCTTTACTTCATTAATTGCATCCTTTATCTCTTTTTGGCTCTCTCTGAATTCTTTTCGAAACACCTCTATTATTTCTACAGTTATTTTCCTGATTTGATCTTCTAGAAATATCTGAATTTCTGTTTTATCGGGTTCTGATGTTGTGGGATTGTGGGCATTCATTGCTCCATTGTTATTCCTCTTTCCCATGATTTTAAGAGTTTGTGCCTTCTCTGGGTTCTTCCCTTGGGTCACTACGACTTCACTTAAGGTGCTCTGGATCTCGAGTCTGTGGCATCTCAGTCACCACTACTCCTTTACTGGGTTGTATCGCAAAGTCTCAGACCCAGGGAGTCAATAGAGGCTGCTTTAGACTATGGGGGGTGCCAGGTTGCGCGTTCTCCTATGGTGTGATATCTCTGCCATGGCCACTCCCCCACTGCGTCAAGTCCCTGGGAGTCAGTACTGGGATTTCTCCTCTGGGGCCCGCAATTTGACTCACTGTTGTTGAATACGCAGATGGAGCTGTAGTGGACTCAGTGAATTAGCTGCTGCTGCCGCTGGTGGCAATATGGCGCCGCTGCCACGCCCTCGGCCATGAGGCTGGCGTATTTCTTCTCTGTTTTTGAACTCCGCTCTGAGTCCCTGCAGCATGTGCTGAGCCCAGCCACTGGGAGCTTTAGACCCTCCCTCTGCCGAAAAATCTGCCGAATCCTGCCGGGCTCTTCTGCAGCGGCTCACCTCGGCTCACTGTCCGCCGCTCCTCTCTGGAGCCTGGTGGGCTGTTTGAGTGTCTTGGTCTGTAGCTGTAGCCATCCGGTGAGCTCGCTGCTGCCGCTGGCAGTAAGGCGCTGCTGCTGCGTCCTCGGCCGTGAGGCCGGCGTATTTCCTCTGTGGCTCTAAGCTCTGTTATGAGACCCCCTCCTCTCTGGGGATGGTGATTTTTTTTGTTTCTCTGGTGATGGTGTTTTCTGGCTATGAAAGGCGCTGATTTTGTGGTAATAGAGATTGGTTGTTAGCGGGGCTCTTAAGCCCTGCTTTTCTCGGTCGCCATATTCCCGTTAGTCCTCACAGAGTCTTAATCCCAGGTATTATTGGGACTTACAAAACTCAAAACTCCCTTTTCAGGCTAGTCCAGAGACAGTAATTGCTAGGCGTTTGTTATTTATGGTCATTTACTGGTTAACTCCCTATTCTGTTCTTTCCCTTTTCTTATCTCATCCACGAGTGTGGAGAATTCCCTCGCCGACTTGGGTCCTCCCTTTCTGAAGGTCTGCTGGGACCTGAAAAAAATCCAAGCACTTGGTAGCCCATTGTCCTCCAGTCCACTGGGACCTCTGGCCCACTGGGGCTACTTGCCTGTTAGGCCTCGGTGTTGACTGAGCTCTGGGAGTCCAGATCTGCCATATTCTGTCCTGGGGGGATGCCTCCATAGACCCCTGCCTGCCGGTCCACTGGGACCTACCATGGGAACTTCCTCCTCCCTCCTGGCCAACTCCCCCTTAAAATGCCTCCTCAACAATTTGAACATCCTCAGCCTCACTTCTGTTATTAACCCCAAATGGCTCATTAAACTCTGTACTCAGAACTGGCCCACTTACCTTCTAGATAACCATAACAAATGGCCCAAATATGGGTCTCTTGATCCTGCTCTTCTCAGGGACCTATATAACTTCTATGAGTGTTCAGAAAAATGGGCAAAGATTCCCTATGTCTAGGTCTTTTCCTTTCTATGCTCCAACTCTACCCAAATCCACTCATTTTGTTTGGGTTTTGTAATCTGTCTGTGTTAACGCTGTGTAACCTCTTAGTATTTACTTTGTTCAAAAAGCCCAGCAAAAACAGACCCCACCTTGGGTGATGATTTGGAGAAGGAGGGCTGAATAAACTCCCCTTTGGGAGCGGCCGCTGGGAGGTTTCTTCCAGCCCTGAAGCAGGAGAACATTCGGCGTCCTGCCTCCTTCACCTGTCCAACGTTGGCAGAAGGTCTGGTACCTCCAGAGGGATTTATCTGCTAGAAAAAATACCCACTTTGAAGTGTGGGGCATGTGCTGTCTACCTGTATCATTGGTGAGTCTTTAGGTTTTTTCTATCTTTATCTTCTAAAAGTTGCTTATTGTGTCAAAAGCTTGACTTATAATAATAAAATATAAAGGGATATAGGCCTTTAAAGCATGGAGGCTTTGGTCTAAAACTCTTTTGTATAATTGGTAATTAATATTGGATTAATACAGCTTGCTTTTTTATCTTTTAACGAGCCTAAACTATTGTAAAATCTATATAATACTTTTTCTAAGTGCAAGTATTTGTGTTTTAACATTTGGAGTTCAGCTGGGCTAACAGCCAACTTTTAGCTGACCAAGGTCAATACTGGCTACAGCTCTTGGCTAACAGCTTAGAGGTGGAGGAAGAATTTTGATGTTTTGCCTATGTATAAAAGCTTATTCTTATTGTATCTTAGCTCATGTGACTTAAGTTTGTTGGTAAAATCAAAACAAAAAAGTCACTAAAATTAACAGAGAGTTCAAAAGTTAAGTTTAAAGGTTTTATATTTATATGTGAACTGACCAGTAAGATTTTTTGTCATCTTAATTCAAAGATTCATCATTAAGACTTGGTTTACATCTGTTTCTCCTGAGTAAATGTCTTATTATTGTATACAAAAAACAATTATTTGTTTAACAAGTTTTTTGTTATTACTGCTAGTCACTAAAATTATAAAAAATCTGGAACTATCTGATTTTTGTCAGTACTGTTAGCTTACATAGACTTATAACCAGTGTAGTTCAATAAAAAATGGGTCAGTGGACTACCAGAGGTAGGACAGTTTAAAAAAATGGTCAATTTTCAAAAAATCCTGATGGATATATTAATGGATTTCAAACCTGACTATTATGTTTGGGCTAACAAAAATAAAATGCATATCCTGTGTGTCTCTGGGACTCAGGCTCCCATTAATCGGTGTTTAAGTTTGGCCTTTGGGGTTTCTCAATGACAGAGATAAGGTAGACAAAATTAAGCAACAGAGGAGACAAATGCAGACACAGGGACAAGCTCATTTAATAGCTCTGGCATTGGATAATAAATCCTTACCTCCTCAGAGATACCAAAGGCTTCTTCTAGAGAGAAAAAAAGAGGCTGGAGGCCTGGTACCTGCCATTATTACAAAGTGCCTGGGTATTGTGTTAAGGACTTCTCTGAGTGGAGTCCATCTGCATCTGTGCTGTGCCACCTCTGGAAAAAAAAAAATTAGAAAGCATGTTGACCTCACCTCTAAAGGGAAGTGAGATCATCTGCTCCCATTGTAGCTGCCCTCAAAGACTAAAGACTGAGATGCCCAAGGCTCAGCAAGGCCCCCTCTAATGAGTCCTCTAATCAGCTGGATATTGCAATAAAGAGGCCTGGGTGACTCTTGAGGTGAAAGGCATTGATTTTTTTTTAAATACAGGGCTTATTTCTCTTCTTACTTTGTCTCTCCTAGAGTTTTTTTTCTAAAAAGACCTGGGGTTTACAGCACCCTAGGGCCAAATAAATTTGTAATGTCTTAAACCTGTAAGTAGCTTAGTCTACTCTTGTATGCTAGCAGGCCTGGTCCTGATGATTAGCCTCCAACTCTAACTAATCCTAATGTAAAATGGGTTGCTAATAAGAGCAGCTTCATAAGTGAGGAAACTTCAGAAATCAGGCTATGACTTAAAAAGCAACTGCTGAAAAGCATTTCATCTTGTTTGTCTCAAAAACAAAATAAACAAACAAAAAAACTAAGACAGTGGTCAAGCTTCTGATCCAGCAACCAAGGCCAGGCTTACTGTATGAGACCTAGCATATACAACTAAAAGTGGCACACACCTTAAATCTAGTCATCCTACTGCCACGCAGTGATAAGCCAGTGATCCAGGACTGTAAAAATGTGCTGATACAAATCCACTCAGAAAGGCCGGACCCAAGAGTAAACCATGGGCCGAACTCTAGCTTAATAGTCACCCAGAACATGGCAATTGCCCTGGGCATCACCTGAGAGCTGCACTCTACATATAGGCCACAGAGTTCAAATAAAATAATAGGGCTAACAACACTGGGTTTAAAAGTATAATTATTAAAACCCCTAAAACTGCTACATTCCAGTTACCGAATTGGCTCTCTCTTTCCCCTTCTCCTTATTTTCCTAAGATAACTTTACTGTTCAAGATTGTTTAAAACATTGCTATTTCAGCCAGTTTATAAAGTGTACCACTCTCTTCCACTGGCATTTTTCCCCTCTGCTATGCAATTTCTCTTAATCATTCACAAATCTGTAATCAGACACATTTGCCCCCCACCCGCCACAATTCTGGATGGCATTTTCTAGTGGTACAATGGTACTCTCTGTAAAAACATTAAGCTAAAATGTAAATATCTAAAACAAGAAAACTGTAACTCTTTAAAGTCCAGGCCAGCTGGGCATGATGGCAAATGCTTCTAATCCCAGCATTTGGGAGGCTGATACTGGAGGATCACAGTTTGCAGACAGCCTCAGCTACTTAGTGAGGCCCTCCACAACCTAGTGAGACTCTGTTTCAAAATAAAGAATGAAAACTAGGGCAGGGGATGTAGCTTGGATGTTGAATGACCCTGGGTTCCAGCCTCAGACTCGCATGAAAATAAAAATAAAAAAGTATAAAAAAAGGTCCAAGCCACTGTAAAACTTGGATAAGTGATCTTAATTTGTTTCTTATTTTGTTAAAAACTGTACAATATTATTTCAAAATGTAAATTCAAGAAGGGAATTATGGCAGAAAAGGACCAGTATGTAGGGATGAAAAAGAGATGTAATGAAGGTATATAAGTATGAGAAATTTTGGTAAGGAAGGAAAAAGAAAAGGAAAAAAGTAAGAAAGTGTCTTGCATGGTAAGAAAGTTTATCCTACGATTGTCCCAAATGGGAAAGGAAGGAATAGGATAGTGTCAGAAGGCTAAAAGCAAGTTGCAGAAGGTTTGAGCATGTTGAAGAATGATTGTGTAGAATAAAGTTTATAAAAGGAATAGTGCATGTGATGAAGATGGCTATATTTAAAAATTATTCAAAAGGTTTACAGTGAGATTCTATTAAGATAATTTCCTGTGTTTTCTACTGTTTCTTTTTTCTATGGTTATCTAAATTTCATTCTAAATTAAAAGTTAACTCCTGTGTAGGAGGATCGCTCAGGTTTGAAGCCAGCCTCCGTTACTTAGTGAAGCTCTCAGCAACTTAGTGAGACCCTGCTTCAAAATAAGGAATAAAAAATAGGTCTGGGAGCATCACTTGGAGGTAGAATGCTCCTGGGTTCCATCTCCAGTGCTGAAAAAAAAAGTTAACTCCTGTGTAACTGTAATGCTATATTTGTGTTTCTCAAATGTTAAAAATGTATAAATGGGTATTAGACAAAATACCAGTCAGTTTAGCTATCCCAGTTCACTACAGCCTCCTAAAAATCTATGTGGTTCCTTATGGGTAACATGGCTCCTACTCTTGGGGCCATGTCTGATAAACTGTATTGTAAATTTCATTTCTCACAGAATTAAAGCTGTCAAGCTCCAGATGATGCTCCAGATAATATCTTAGATAAACATCTGCCAGAGCCCTTTGGACAGCCATGGACTCCTCAAACATTGGCTGATCTAACCCCCAACAGTCTTTTAACCAGAATATTGCTAAAATCTCACAGGAAGACCAGGTCCTTCCCTCGCAGATCAATTCGGCCCCTACTCTCCTCACTTGCTTTTCCTTTCTAAACCAAGGCCTTCGTCTTCTGAATGCTTCTCATGTTCTTTCTATTGATTGCTTTCTCTGTGCCAACATGGAACAGCCCCCTTAATTGCACTTCTACCCCTCTTTTTACTAAGTAATCAAACTCAAAATCCATCCACATCAGACTCACAGGATAAAACACAGAGTACATTTCAATTCCTGGTATCCCTCTCTATTCCGCTGGCCCTTTCCCCCTCTGCTATGCAACTTCTCTTAATCATTAACGTATTTGTAATCAGACACATTTGCTTCCCTACCCCTCAGTTCTGGATGGCATCTCTTATTGGTACAGTGGTACTCTATAAAACATTGACGACTCTCCCCATGTGCCCTGTGTCCCTACAACGTTGGTCCCACAACTTACCTTGCTCTCTTTTGCTGAGGGATGACAAGCATATTTGGCTCGACAGACCCCCTTTCTTGCTTCTTTCTCCTGACAAAAAAGAGCAATCTTCCTCCATATTATAGCTGGAGTGTCACAACACCCCTCCTGGCACTGGGCTGGGTGCAACTTCCCTGGGATATAGCGTTTCACAGCTTTAGACCTTTCAGGCCAAAATGCAAAATGCAATTGAGGAAACTGCCCAATCTCTAGCCTCCCTTCAGCATCAAATTAGTCTCTAGCTGGGGTCACCCTCCAAAACCAAAGGTCCCTTGACTTACTGACACTGACACCTGATAAAGGCAGAACCTACATTTTCCCTTAGGAAGACTGTTTTTATTATATCAATGATTCACAGGTTGTAGAGACCAATATAAAAAACCTCCTGGTAATAAGAAAAGAGCTTCTTGAGGCTTCCTCAAAGTCTGATTTTAACATGTGGAAATCCCTTAATAATCCAATTCTAAATTGGCTCTTACCGCTCATGGGCCCTCTAGTCAGGGTATTTCTCATTTGCATGTTTCTCCCTTATCTTTAAAAATTTATACAAACTCAAATAAACAAAATGTCTAACCGAGTTTTCAACCAGCTTCTCCTCAGGGAGTACCAGTTGCTGCCAACTACAGATACCTAATCAGTCCAGGACAATCCTACCAACAGACATCTTACTCAGACTGCCTGACCTTTGAGTATTTTCCAACAAAGTGCTGTACCACAGGTGGTACTTATTCCTGGATGCACTGTGCAGGGACAGCTGGCTCATCCCGCCCTCCACTGTAGCCGCTGACTGGCCAATCACATTGATGAACCTATGGCTGCAAGGCACCCTGATAAACTTCACTCCAGCTAAAATCTACACTTCAGCACCGGGTTTTTGGGAATCCTCCTCTCTCTGGGACCTAGTTTGCCCACTTCTACCCCTTCCCCATATAATTCGCCGTCCCATGTGACAGCAGGAAGTAGCTGGAACGACATGATGCCCAATTCCCATACAATATCAAAGAGGGGGGAATGAATGATGGGTCAGATCTGTTTCCTGAGAAAGCTCCAGACCAAGGCTGAGAGCCCCAGCCCAAGGCCAAGGCTCCAGCCCAAGGCTGAGCCGAACCTCCCCATCCTTGTCCCTATACTCAGTCTCAGTTTCCTGGGAAGGTCCAGCCCCTTCCCAGAAATCATGCAAATGGTCCACGTGCCATTTCTGTCAACCAATGAGCTTAAGGGCTCATCGGACCTTCCAGTGGGATGCAACATCCAGTCCAGTTAGCAAACAGCGAAGCACCAACTCAGCCTAAGACTATACTTTAACCCTAAGCATGGCCACGTTCTCTCTCTCTTTCTTTCTCTTTCTCACTCTCTCTCTCCCTTTCCTTTTTCTCTCTGACTGCTTCTACTTTTGACTCCACTGCCTAAATAAATCTCTTGGCTATATGGTTGTCTCCAGTGCAGTTTTTTGCCCTTCATATAACACGACACCCAGCCTCCTCCTTTACTTTAATAGATTATTTTTTACAGCAGTTTTAGGTTCACAGCAAAATTAAGTAGAAAGTACAGATGCTTCCCATACTCCCTCTATTCCCATGAAGGCACAGTCTTCCCCTACCAACATCCCCCCAAAGTGGTCCATTTGTTAGAACTAATGTGTCTACACTGGCACTTTATTATCATCTCAAATCTATTGTTTAAATTAGGATTAAATTTTGGTGTTGCACATTATGTTTTGACAAGTGTAAAATCACATGTGTCCACTATTTATAAAGAATAGTTTCACTGCCCTAAAAATTCTATGTGCTCCACATATTCATTGTCCCCTTCCCAGTAACCCCTGAAAAATATTGATCTTTTTCTTGTCTTCATATTTTTGCTTTATCCAGAATACCATATAGTTAGTATCATAAAGCCTTTTTAGATTGACTTCTTTTATTTAATAATAATCATTTGAATTTCATTTATACTTTTCATAGTTTGATAGCTCATTTCTTCTTAGTGGTGAATAATATTCATTGTCTAACTATACCACCGTTTACTTATCCATTCACTTAGTGATATTTTAGTTGCTTCTAATATAATATTGGCAATTATAAAGCTGCTGTGAATTTTCAGTTTTTTTTTCTTTTGGACTAGGGATTGAACCCGGAGGCATTTGACCTCTGATCTATATCCCTAGCATGCGTGTGCACTTTCTCTCCCTCTCCCTCTCCCTCTCCCTCTCCCTCTCCCTCTCCCTCTCCCTCTCCCTCTCCCTCTCTCCCCTTTTCTTTGTAAAACAGGCTTTCACTAAATTCTCAAACCTTCAATCCTGTATCAGCCTTCCAAGCACTAGTATTACGGGTGTGTACCACCATTTCTGGTTTGAACTTCCTTAAAAAAACAATTATTAAGATATAATTTACTTACTTTACAATTTACCCATTAAACATGTATACAATTCAACAGCATTTATGATAATTGCAGTGCTATGCACTCATTACCATACAATTTGATAATGTTTCCTCACTTCAAAAGGAACCCCTGGTCTACTTAACCTTCAGCCATCCATATTTGCTTTCAGGCCCCCAGTCCTCATCCACTTTCATGCTCCATACATGTGTCAACTCTAGACATCTAATGTAAGTGGAATCATAGAATATGTGTCCTTTTCATCTGACTTTTTTCACCTAGCATAATGTTTTCAAACTGCATCCATGTTGTAGCATATGTCAATACTTCATTATTTTATGACTAAACAGCATTTCATTGTATAGACATACCACATGACTGTGTAATTTTTCTAATTGTTTATTTTGGTTATATTTTACACAAGTATCAATACACAGTGGATGGGAAGGAAGCAATCTGGTTGTTTGTCACAGATAGTTTAAGAAACTACAGTCAAATATACATGCTTCGCTGAGAAACCTTTGGTGTCATGGTCAGTTTTATATGTAAACTTAACTGGACCATGGAGCACCCAGATATTTGGTAAGCATTACTTCTCAGTATGTCTGTGCAGGTATTTCCAAATGAGATTAGCATCTGAGCTGTATGGCTCAGTAAAGCAGATGGTCTTTTCTAATATAGATGGGCATCAGCCAATCCGTGGCTAGAACAAGGAATGAGGCTTACACCACGGGCTGCCCTGGATCTCAGCCTTTGGACCTGGGCTGAATGATCCCACCAGCTTCCTGTTTCTCCACTTTGTAGCTCATAAGACTTCTCTGTAATTGTGTGAGCCAATTGTTAACTAACTTCTTATTCATATGGCACCTTTTTCAAGATGCAAATTTTTCTACTATGAAGAATATAAAAAAGATCATAGTTTCTGAAACTAATTTTGGTTTTTCCATAACTTTCCAAAAAAAGTAATCCCATTTCTTTATCTTTCCATAGTTCTTGATTCCTTTCACCACCCTCTTCTTTTTTTTTTTT
This sequence comes from Muscardinus avellanarius, assembly GCF_963383645.1. Taxonomy (NCBI): domain Eukaryota; kingdom Metazoa; phylum Chordata; class Mammalia; order Rodentia; family Gliridae; genus Muscardinus; species Muscardinus avellanarius. The sequence continues at coordinate 88,027,971 of NC_137799.1, forward strand.
TTTTTTTTGGTGGTACTGGGGTTCCTGGATGCCCTTCTACCTCCAGGCTACACTCCCAGACACTTATTTATTTATTTATTTATTTATTTATTTATTTATTTATTTAGTGGTACTGGGGTTCCTGGAAGCCCTTCTACCTCTGGGCTATACTCCCAGACCTATTTTTAAATTTTTATTTGGAAACAGGGTCTCCTAAGCCAGCATGCGTGGCTGGCTTCGAACCTGCGCGATCCTCTTGTCTCTGCCTCCCAAGCGCGGGGATTACAAGCGTGCGCCACCACGCCCGGCTCCCCACCCTCTTCTTCATCCTGCTAATGGATATATATATATATATATATATATATATATATATATATATATATGAGACCTACTACACTTGGGACGAGTCAGCATCCTAGAAGTACACAGGCAGACCCATGGGAAAAACTCTGCCTCTTGCCATGAGAGGAAAAAACAAACACCACTCTAATCATGGGGTCTACTTAGGAGAAGGAAAGGACTCTCCCAGATTGATCTATTTTCTGATCTCTCTTCTAATTTCTCACACTTTCCTCACCATTGACTTGTCCTTATTTGCAGTCCCTGTAAGAATTTGCTTTGCAAAATCTTTGGCTATGACTATTTTAATAGGCTAAGCACTGCATGGGCATTTACCTACTTTTCCCATTAGGACTTTTACAGAAAAATCAAAGTATTCAAATGGCTCTCCTAAGTCATTAAGGGCAAAACAACTTTGAGCTAGACTAACACCAGTAATTACTACACTGAGCTGAATTCCTTTGCTATGCTCCTGGCACTAAGGTATGAAGACTCCAAGGTCCTGTAAGAAAAAAAAAAATTCAACACAAATTTCAAGTATAAAATTTTCTCATTAAAAATACATTTTAGAAAATTGTTTTAGGTTAACTTGCTAGGGCAGTTGTACAGCAAAAAATCTGTTTAGCAATTTGGCAAACTGAGGTTTTCATTTCTCTTTTTAAGAAAAATGGAGATGAAAATACAATTAAAAATAAAACTCAAAATGCAATAATCTAAAAGTATTTTGCTCTTTTTGTAATTAAAGCTTCACAATTAAAGTTTTGCTAGAGAGCAACCTGCATATTAAATCTCACTCTCCATGAAGAGCTTGTGCAAGCAACAAGACAACATAAGGTTTCTTCTGATATTCTCCAACTGAAAATGGTTGTAGAAAACCTTCTAGTCTGAGAAATATAGCCTGGCTTTCTCATTTCACAATTTGGAAACTGAGGCCAAGGAATATTTATTACTTTCTCTTTAGTGTGTGTGTGTGTGTGTGTGTGTGTGTGTGTGTGAGAGAGAGAGAGAGAGAGAGAGAGAGAGAGAGAGAGAGAGAGAGAGAGAGAGAGAGATATTTCTCTCAGTGGGCTGGGAAATTGCATATCTCCAAAATTTTAACATAATTTAGACAGAAAATATGGGATTTCCTTCCCAAAGCCCTAAATAAACTTCTGGTAGTAAGTCAAAAGCTCTACAAGCACCAAATTCTATTGAGTACTGCCTTTAAATATGTGAATTTTTCTCTAAGTGAATGTCACAAACAACTGAGACAGTAATGCTTTTTGTTTGAAAATTTAAGTAACTTTTTATGTGAAAATTTAAGTATATTCCTTCATGCCTTCTGCAATAAAATAAGCTGAATATAACTTCAGGTTCCCTGATGACCCAAGTTAACCTAACATGCAGTGGTGGCATCTACAAGGAGCAGGTGCAGTTTGGGACATAGCCACAAATACATCTTTACTCCAGAAGTGACCCTAAAACTTTCCATCATTAAAAAGAAAATGTCACATATAATTTGGTAGATTATCTTTTCTTCCAGTGTAGAAGATCAAGAAATAACCCCAGTCTTTTGCTTCTGTACATTGCTTGCTTTTAGGGTAAAATGCTAGCTAGCCTGGCTAATGCCATTTTGTGGGCCAGCTCCATTTTGCTGTGCAGCTGAACTCAGTTTCCTGAGTGAGATGGATGCAAATGTGTGAAACATTTTCCTAAGAATACATCCCTGGGAGGAATTGTCTTTTAAATTTTGTAAGTATTTATTTTACCATAGTGGCAATGTCCTATGATCTAGAGAGATCACTTACCCTCACTCTCTTACCTTCTGTGAGCTTTGGCACTATTCACCAAGAAAATGGGCACATTGCCTGACCTGCTTATCTTGTAACAGGGTGATTTAGAAAATCCACTGAAATCGCTGGAAGTAATCAAATGTCTATGCATAGGGGATATTACTGTAGGAAGGATAAATGTGGAGACTCTGCTTCTCAATATCAGTGGTTTTTATTGCTGGTAGTACCATATAAGAAAAGCTGTGTTTTTGGTTTCTTGTTCTTTTTTAAACAATTCTGGTTCTTATTCAAACATAGTAGGGCGATTATAGAGCAGATCTTCTCAACCTTTTCCATTACAGGAAAAGGTATAATTATGTGTCCCACAAGGGTAATTGGGTGAGGCTGCTGAAGGCTAGATTCTTCCCCAGGGATCTGACACCCTAGCTTACCACCCTGCCATCAAGGATGGAGGGATCAGTCCCTTAGCACATTGTAACTTCTGGTTTGGGGAATTCACTTAACTGTCATGACATTGATGTGGAAGGCAGGAAGATTGATTTTAAAAATTATTATTTATTTACTAATTTTTATACTTTTATTGGTGCATCCTAATTACACATAGTGAGAGACAAAGTGATACATTCATACTTGCACACACCATTAGTGTATTTTCCTCCATATTTTACGTTATCCCTTAAGCTATGAAGGAACTTCTAGCCAGCTTCTAAAAAGGAATCGTATTAGCCTTTGGAGGAAGGCCTTATCACTGCAGCTTTTTGCACAGTTAACTGTAGGGACACACATATGTAAGGCTGTCTAGTCGACAGTGCCATTTTCAAAGAGAATGGCTGTTCTTTGGCCATATTCACAAAAGATTGTTAATTTATATCAGAAATTTGCAGAAATGGGCAGGGGAACCTTAGTGAAGAGCATGACACCTTCCAGCAATTATGACCCAGTCTCTGATCTTGGCCACAAATTCTCTGAAAATGAACAAATGCTGAGGGTGCTGGCCTCTCATCTGCACCCGTGTTACTCTTGAACGGTGTAGGACTTACCTCCACAGCCTGGCCTTGAGCTCCTTAAGGGACATGCAGGTCTCCTAGTCTCCATCAAACTCATGAGGCTGCATGTCAAAGACCTGGGCAAGTGGCACCTCTAGGCAGGTTAATCCTCAAGGCAGGTGGCCTGTTCATGCATAACTGAAAGGAGACACTTCCTGGCTGGGGGCTGTTTCAGCCCATCAGAGAGGATCCAGTAAGAGTGCCAGCCATAGTGTCAGATAAAGGGCTTCAGGGTGTAAGAAAGTCATGAGAGATTAGAGACAGTTCAGAGGACCCTTGAGATGATGATAAGGATCTTAGAAAAGGAGGTGTAGGAAGAAGGGCATTAGAATACTGAGATTATTTAAACCTGAAAAGAAATGCTTGACTTATCAGTGGCAGGCAGTTGATTTTCACACATTAGCAGGGTGATTATAGAGCAGATTTTCTCAACCTTTTTTCATTACAGGAAAAGATATAATTATGTGTCCCACAAGGGTAATTGGGTGAGGCTGCTGAAGGCTAGATTCTGTCCTAAGGTTCTGACACCCTAGCTTACTACTCTGCCATCAAGAATGGAGGGGATCAGTCTCTTAGCACATTGTAACTTCTGGTTTGGGGAATTCACTTAACTGTCATGACACTGATGTGGAAGGCTGGAGGACTGATTGTATTTGAGGTAGTTAGAAGAAGCAAGATACAAATAATGAATGAAAAAATTGAAATAAAAAGAGGAAATGATTGACTCTAGAATTTGAAATTTCTGGTTTGATTTGTCTAAGGACATGTGTGTGTCTGTATTGGTGTGTGTGCAGAGCATTACAGGGAGAGAACTGTTCTGGGGGCCCTGCTGGGCTCCCAAAAACTGTTATAGTGAGAGATGTAGCCAAGGGTTCTTGTTCTGAGCTATGTAGAGAACACTAACCCAAACTCTTGATGTAAGCTTAAAGAAGTTTATTACAAAGATGGAAATATAGGACAGAGTTAATGAAGCCATATACCAGAGGTAGTATAGGGGGGGTGACTTGAAAAGAGGTCACATGAGGTTCTTTTGACCAGACTAGATCTGCTCTTTTTGGGGGGCAGGTCTTTACATGTGGGGATTCCTTCCTGTAAACCTGCCCTGTCTCTGGCATAGATCCAAAGTCTTTTGATACACCCAAAATGTGTTAGTTGATGATCAGATTCTAGGATCTCTTGGAGGTTCCTGGCATTTCTCCACATCCTTGAGGAAGCTCGTTTAACTTTAAAATGTAAAAGGCCCTGGACTTTCTTTTTTTTTAACAATTTTTTTATTGAACATAAATAGTATACATTTAAACTATATTTGGTGCCCTCTCCCCCCCGTCCCCGTTTTCCCTTCCCCCCTCCCACCAATGGTTGTCCAGGTTAACCATGTCTTATTCATAATTTTATACATGTTCAGATGTAGACCCTCATTAATCAAGATTGGCCTTCCTCCTCTCCTATCTTTCCATTCAAACTTAGCTAGTATTGGAGTCCCACTGGTATCCTCTTTGTTTCCTAGTTTGGGCATATTAGAGGAAACATATGTATCTTCTCCTTCTGTGCTTGGCTGATCTCACTTAACATAATGTTCTCCAGGGCTTTCCATCTGCTTGCAAATGATATAATTTTGTTCTTTTTTATGGCTGAATAGAATTCCATTGTGTGTATTTCCCACAGTTTTGCTATCCATTTATCTGTTGACGGTGATCTGGGCTGGTTCCATATTTTTGCTATTACAAATTGTGCTGCTATGAACATAGGTATGCATATGTTGCTGTATTTCTCTGAATTCAACCCCTTTGGAAAGATACCCAGGAGTGGTATAGCTGGATCATATGGTGGATCTATTCCCACCTTTCTTAGGAATCTCCACACAGATCTCCATAGTGGTTGAACTAGTTTGCATTCCCACCAACAGTGTAAAAGAGTTTCTCTTTCCCCACATCCTCGCCAGCATTTGTTGTTGTTTGATTTCTTTATGCTTGCCACTCTGACTGGGGTTAGATGGAATCTCAGTGTAGTTTTGATTTGCATCTCCCTGATGGCCAGTGATGAAGAACATCTTTTCATGTATCCATTGGCCCTTTGTATATCTTCTTTTGTGAAGTGCCTATTTAGTTCATTAGCCCATTTCTTGATTGGGTTGTTTGTTTTGCTAGTGTAGAGTCTTTTGAGCTCTTTGTATATTCTGGATATTAGCCCCCTATCAGAATGGCGGATGGTAAAGATTCTTTCCCATTCTGTAGGCTTCCTCTTTAGGTTATTGATAGTTTCCTTTGATGAGAAGAAACTTTTTAGTTTGATGCTATCCCACTTGTTTATTCTTGCTTTAATTTCCTGAGCTTTGGGGGTTTTGTTGAGAAAGTTACTGCCTGTGCCAATATGTTGTAGTGTTGAACCTATGCTCTCCTCTACTAACTTCACAGTCTCAGGTCTAATTTCTAAGTCTTTGATCCATCTTGAGTTGATTCCTGTGTTTGGTGAGATATACAGGTTTAGATTCATCTTTTTACAAATGGATAGCCAGTTCTCCCAGCACCACTTGTTGAAAAGGCTGTCTTTTCTTCAGCGTATGTGTTTTGCCCCTTTGTCAAAGATTAATTGACTAAAGGTGTGTGGATTTGTTTCTGTATCTTCTATTCTAATCCACTGGTCAGTATATCTGTTTTTGTGCCAGTACCATGCTGTTTTTACTACTATTGCTCTATAGTATAGTTTGAAGTCTGGGATTGTAATGCCTCCTGCATGTTTCTTATTATTGAGGATTGCTTTGGCTATTCTAGGTCTTTTCTTTCTCCATATGAAGTTCATGATTGATTTTTCTAGGTCTCTGAAGAATGTCACTGGTATTTTAATGGGAATTGTATTAAATCTATAGATCAGTTTTGGCAGAATGGCCATTTTGATGATATTTATTCTGCCTATCCATGAGCACGGGAGATCTTTCCATCTTCCAACGTCTTCTTCAATTTATTTCTTTAATGTTTTATAGTTTTTGTTGTAGAGATCTTTTACATCTTGGGTTAGGTTTATTCCTAGGTATTTTATTGGTTTTGAGGTTATAGTGAATGGAATTGTTCTTTGTTTCTTTCATTGTGGATTCGTTGTTGGCATAAAGAAACGCCACTGATTTCTTTAGGTTGATTTTGTAACCTGCGACTTTGCTGAACTTGTCAATCAGCTCCAGAAGTCTTTTGGTTGAGTTCTTTGTGTCTTCCAGATAAAGGATTATGTCATCTGGGAATAAGGATAATTTTAATTCCTCTCTTCCTATGTGAATTCCTTTGATTTCCTTCTCTTGTCTGATTGCTGCAGCAAGAGTCTCAAGGACTATATTGAAAAGGAGTGGTGATAGTGGGCATCCTTGTCTTGTTCCTGACTGTAGCGGAAATTCTTGCAGTTTTTCCTCATTCAATATAATGTTGGCTTTGGGTTTGCAGTATATTGCCTTAATGATGTTGAAGTACTTTCCTTCTATCCCAATTTTTTCCAGTGTTTTTAACATAAATGGGTGTTGGATTTTGTCGAATGCTTTTTCAGCATCTATTGCTATGATGATGTGGTTTTTGTTCTTGGCTCTATTTATGTGGTGAATAACATGAATTGATTTGTGTATGTTGAACCAGCCTTGTTTTTCTGGGATGAAACCGACTTGGTCATGATGTATTATTTTCTTGATATAGTTTTGAATGCGTATAACTAATATTTTGTTTAAAATTTTTGCATCTATGTTCATTAAGGATATTGGTCTGTAGTTTTCCTTTCTTGAGGTATCTTTATTTGGTTTGGGGATTAATGTGATACTGGCCTTATAGAAGGAATTTGGGAGAGTTCCATCTCTTTCAACTTCCCGGAACATATTGTGTAGTATTGGTATTAGTTGTTCACTGAAGGTTTTGTAGAATTCTGCTGGAAACCCATCTGGGCATGGGCTTTTCTTTGGTGGAAGAATTTTTATTGCCGTTTCTATTTCTTTGGTTGTTATTGGTTGGTTTAGGCTTGCTATGTCCTCTTGGCTGAGTTTAGGAAGGTTAACTGTGCTTAGAAATCTATCAATTTCTTCCAGGTTTTCAAGTCTATTGGAGTATAAATTTTTTTTTTTTTTTTTTTGGTGGTACTGGGGTTCCTGGAAGCCCTTCTACCTCTGGGCTACACTCCCAGACCTCTTTTTACTTTTTTTTTTTTTTTTTTTGAAACAGGGTCTCCTAAGCCAGCGCGCGTGGCTGGCTTCAAACCTGCGCAATCCTCCTGTCTCTGCCTCCCAAGCGCGGGGATTACAAGCGTGCGCCACCACGCCCGGCTAAATTTTTAAAGTAGTTTCTGATAATCTTTTGAATTTCTTCACTATCTGTGGTGATATCTCCTTTTTCATTTCTAATTTTCATAATTTGAGTTGATTCTCTTTTTCTTTTTATTAGGTTGGCCAGGGGTTTATCAATTCTATTAATCTTTTCAAAGAACCAACTTTTTGTTTTATTGATTTTTTGAATTGTTTTTTTGTTCTCTATTTCATTTATTTCTGCTCTAATTTTGATGATTTCTTGCCTTCTGCTGGCTTTGGGAATACACTGTTGCAGAATTTCTAGATCCTTGAGTTGTGTCATTAGGTTCTTTACTTGGTGGTTCTCCGTCCTTCTTATGTGGGCACTCAATGCAATAAACTTTCCTCTTAGTACTGCCTTCATGGTGTCCCATAGATTTTGGTAGGTTGTGTCTCTGTTTTCGTTTGTTTCCATAAATTTCTTTATTTCTTCCCTAATTTCTGCTCTTACCCATTCGTCATTCAATAGTGTATCATTCATTCTCCATGAATTTGAGTACTTTCTTTCGAGTTTCCTGTTGTTGATTTCTACTTTTATTCCATTGTGGTCTGAAAAGATGCAAGGAATTATATAACATTTTTTGAATTTGCTGGTATTTTCTTTGTGTCCCAGGATGTGATCTATTTTGGAGAAGGTTCCATGGGCTGCTGAGAAGAAAGTGTATTCTGTAGTTCCTGGTTGAAATAATCTGAAAATGTCTATTAGGTCCATTTGGTTTATGGTTTCCTTTAGTTCTATAGTGTCTTTACCCATCTTTTGCCTTGAAGATCGATCCAGTGGTGTGAGTGGCGTATTAAAGTCTCCCAGAATTATTGTATTTGGGTCTACTTGGGATCTTATGTCCAGAAGGGTTTGTTTTACAAATGTGATTGCACCCACATTTGGGGAATAAATATTAACTATCATTATATCTTCTTGGTGTATTGTTCCTTTTAATAAAAGGAAGTGTCCTGATTTGTCTCTTTTGATGTGTTTTAGTTTAAAATCTGTTTTGTTGGATATCAGGGTTGCTACCCCTGCTCTTTTTTGGTCACGGGTGGCATGGTATATCTTTTTCCATCCTTTCACGTTCAGCCTGTGAATGTCTTTGGCTGTGAGGTGAGTTTCTTGCAGACAGCATATATTTGGATTATGTTTCCTAATCCACATGGCCAGTCTATGTCTTTTGATTGGTGAGTTAAGTCCTTTGACATTAAGAGATATTATTGAAATGTGATTTTTGTTTTCTGCCATTTTGTGTTCTGTCTACTCTTGGATGGTGTGATCTTTCTTCTTTATTTAAATGGCCCACTTATTAACTTCCTCTCTTCTCTGATTCTGAAGTCTGCTTCTTTTTTCTTCCTTATGGTTTATTTCTTTAAGAATTTTCTCTAGTGTTGGCTTTGAATTCATGAATTTTTTGAGATTCTGTTTATCCTGAAAGACTTTGGTTTCACCATTGATCTTGAATAGTAGTTTTGCTGGATAGATTAGTTTGGGTTGGAAGTTATTTTCTTCCAGGGTCTGAATCACGTCGTACCAGTCTCTCCTAGCATTCCTGACCTGGGTTGTATAGTCTGGGGTGATTCTTATTGTTTTGCCTCTATATGTCACCCGCCCTTTTGTTCTCACTGCTTTTAAGATTCCTTACTTACCGTCTATATTGGTCATTTTGGTTATTATGTGGTGTGGAGTGGTTTTTCTTTGGTCCTGTCTCAGTGGAGTTCTGTATGCCTCCTGGACTTGAAGGTCCAAGTCTCTTTCCATATTTGGAAAATTCTCTGAGATTATTTCCTTGAAGATATTACAGATGCCCTTGGTCTGTACCTCTATCCCTTCCTCAATGCCTATTATCCGTAAATTAGGACGCTTCATATTATCCCATAATTGCTGGATGTTTAGGTTTTGTTGCTGTAAAGATTTCTGTATATCGCTGACTGTGTTTTTGGTTTGAGATGTACTGTCTTCTAATATTGATATTCTGTTTTCCATTTCATCTAATTTTCCAGAATTTCTTTCTAATGCTGTCTTCATTTCACTTATTGCCTCTTTCATTTCATTCCAGACCTCTTTCTGATTCTTTTTTAGTGTTTCTAATTCACCTTTAACCTCCTCTATACTTGTTTTAAATCCTTTCATCATATTGAACATCAAGATTCAGAACTTCCCTTCTTGCATTTCTAGTAGGTCAGTATTCGTGATTTCTGCTCTCTCTTCATAGTTCCTGGTTCTCATATTTATAGCGTTCTCTGTCCTGTTTTTCTGATTTCTACCCATCGTTTGTGAGTATTATGCTTAGTCTAATCTTAATATTAGGACATTAGGGGTATTGGCAAGTCAGCAGAGCCTTTCCAGTGTTGAGGGTGGGTGATGTGGGAGGAGCTGGGGTGATTGGTAAAGGAGTTGGATTAGGTAGAGGATATGTTTAGGTTGAGAAAGACTTTAAGTATGATAAGGTTATATCTTGCTAGGAATGAGAGAGAGTTAACTAGTAGGACTCTTGTTGTTAGTAGAGTAATTATGGATATAAGAAATACTTTGAGTATTAAGCCAGGAGGTATATTATGGGGAAAAGTTTTTGGGGAAAAACATATGTAGGTTAGTGTGGGAAGGTTTGTAAATAGGGGTGATGGGAGGAGCAGAAAAACATAAAAAAAAATCCACACAAGATACCAAGACTATTGTGTAATTCAAGAAAAACCCAGTCAAAGGAGGCGAACGAAAAAAAGGAGGGAAAGAGGAAGAAAGAGGAAAGAAGAAAAAGAGTAAGATAAAAGGAGCTATCCGCTGTGTGATATCAGAAAATAAGGTAAACTATCTAATATATATATATAAAACAAGTTAAAGTAAAAGAAGTGTGGGTTAAGAAAAAAAAACATAAAACAGCAATATCCATACCAAAACAAAAGCACTGTAAAAGCAAAATAAAACAGAATATCCACATTAAAGGTAAAACAGACAGTCCTCCTTATTTACGCATATAGGGTCAGATCCATATATTATGTGCATATCTGATTGTTTTGGTAGCTTTCAGAATACCATCCAATGTCTCTTAGTTTTCTTTGTACTCTATTTTTATCTTCTTAGGTAACTCTGGGTGTTTGGACACCTTTCTCTCCTTTAGCTGCTTTAGGTTTATGTGTCCGGATGTCTGGTTTCACTGTTATTTGATTCTGTACAATTCACAGGTTCTGCGAAATTCTAACCTGTGGTCAGCACCTCTGCACTCACCACCCTAGCCTCCAGCCTGTGCTTCCCTACAGCAAGGGTGGAGGATGACCAAAGTATTATTGGAACCTCCCCCTGAGGTCCTGTGCAGATATTGTGGCCCGATGGATTTTCCTGTGTCTCTGGAAATTCCAGCTGGACTAGCCAGTGTGGTCCCAAGGTGTACCCTGGGCAAAGGGATGCCGGTTCCTGGATGTCCACACTTACTGCCAGAGCTCTGCCTATTCTGAGAGTGCAGGCTAGGTGCGCTGCTTTTACTGGACCCAGGTGTGAGTGGATGCAGCTGCCTATTGCTGCTGGTATGCTCTTCCAAGGTATATTGAGCTGTGTTCTTGCTTAGAACTAAGCATCTGGCTACCGGGCAGGTGGGAACACCCAGCGGTGGGCCAGGGGTGCAGGATAGGTGCTCACGGGTCCAGGTGCACAGGCAGTGCGCGGTGGCCAGCAATGGTCTCTGCCTCCCGCGGGACGTAGAAGCTGGGGGTGCCCCAAGGAGATTTCCAGGTCACACAGGGCTTTCGCAGCCAGGAAGGCAGGCTCTGGCAAGGTGGCAGGGGCTAGACACACAGGCAGGCTCTGATTTAGGGGTGGCAGTGGCGCAGGCACTGACTATTAGCAGGGGACCGGGGTGCAGACAAGGTGCGCGAGGAGAGTGCTCGGTTCTGAGGCTTGGGCCAGTGCTGGGGTTTGGAACTGCGGCACACACTAGGACCCGCACTTTCCCTGGGTGCGCTCAGGTACCTGACTTCCTTGGTTCAGGCTTCTGTTGGAGACTTTGTGTTGTGATCCAGTCGCTAGTGAGCACACAGAATTCTGATGTGTATGCTGCTCGCTGCTTAAGATGAGTTCCTAGGTGCGTTTTCAGTCCCGAATTATCTTGCCACGGTAATTTCAGGCAGGCAGCCGCGCAAGCAGTCGCGCAAGCAGCCCGCCGCCACTCGCAAGCAGCCCGCCGCCGCCGCCGCCGCCGCCGCCGGGTGTTCTGATAGTATCTGCAGCAGGTCCGGTGTCCGATCTTTGTTCTTCTTCTTCTTCTTCAAGTTCAGGGTTCTGCCGAGGTACCTGGATCTGTTTTGGTTCCTGGTATGTATTTATTTTGTTGATTAAGACACTGCTTTCTAAGTATTTGAACTTTATTTGCTTCAGCTACTGAGAAGTGCTGTGTCCCTCAGTCGCCATCTTGAAAAAAAAAGGCCCTGGACTTTCTTATAAGCATCTTAGGATGCTCCCACATCCTTGGGGAAGTTTGCTTCTCAGAAATGTACAAGACACTGGGCTTCCTCTATTCTCTTGCTAATCACTCCTGGCACCTGGAACTCTGCAGCCTTTTCCCTGAAGCTTTTAGCTTTCTAATATCAAAGTTATTTTGACATATATTTTGAAACCATTTCCAATAGCAGCACATTAATATATGTTAAAGCCCTTTTCAAATACTGGGACATTTATACATTTTGAAAGCCTTTCCCAATACTGGTATATTCCCCCCTCTATTAACTTCATGACACCTGTCCCGCCAAAGGTAAACAGAGTTTTTTTTTTTACAGCTCTTATTAACAATCAACATAAGCATAATTCCCACCAATCTCCCCTCCCCCTTATTTTACTACTAGCATACACCTATAGCAAAGAAATAAGGACTTTGAAGTTGGTCGTTAACTTCTTCATGCTGAGAAGGGTTTAAGTGGGGCCCTAGCTTTAGGGTGGGTACATGCAGGAAGTTTGGGTTGAGGGAGTCAGAGTGGTGAGTGTCTTAAGTCTCTATGTCCACCCAATGGGCTTTGATAAATGTCCATCTTAAAACCGGGCGTGGTGGCGCACGCTTGTAATCCCAGCATTCAGAAGGCTGAGACCTGAGGATTGTGGTTCATGGATAGCCTCAGCTACTTAGTGAGGCCCTCTGCAACTCAGTGAGACCTGGTTTTAAAATAAAGAATAAAAAATAGGGCAGAGGGTGTAACTCAGAGGTAGAATGCCCCTGGGTTCCATCTCCAGACCCGAAAAAAAAAAAGTCCATCTTAAATTTCATCTGGAGCATCATACTGAAACTTGATGGCTTTAACTCTGTTGAAGACAAACTTAACCACATAGTTGAGAAACCAAGGCCAAACATAAGTTTAAACAGAATGGTCTGCAGAGATCTTAAAAGAGGTAGGCTTAATGGAAATTTACTGTAACTATTTTAACTAATTTCTATAAAACCATCTTCATCACATATGCAAACAAACATCCCACAAATGCTTTATGACTTGCCTCAACATTTTGATTATCCTGGTCCTTTCTTTTTCCATTTGGGACAAGATTAGGATAAACCTTACTCTATACAAAATGCTTTCTTATTCTTACAAAATTTCCTTTCATTGTCTCTTGTTCCTACATACAAGCTAAACCAAAAACAATATCATTTCACAATGTTGTTATACCAACAATTTAGAAACCCATTCAAAAGATTTAAAGTACTTTAAATCTTAAGAAGTTAAAAGCATTTTGAAGCATTACATTTTACATTTACCCAACTTAATAATTGAATTATAGATTATTATAGAATATTAAGACATCAGGTAAGCATCACTAGCACCTTAAAACATTAATCCTGCAAAAGGAATAAAACCTAAGGCAATGTATATTGTAGTTGATCAAATAACTTAATAACTGTATTATAGATTACCACAGAAAACTAAGACAACAGATAAGCATCACTAGTGTCTTAAAACATTAATCCTGCCAAAGAAAAAGGAACTTTAAGGCAATACATATTGTATTTTTTTTGTGTGTGTGTGGTACTGGGGTACCTGGAAACCCTTCCACTTCCGGGCTACACTCCCAGACCTATTTTATACTTTTTTTTTTTTTTTTTTTTTCGGAAACAGGGTCTCTTAAGCCAGCATGGCTGGCTTCGAAACTGTGTGATCCTCCTGTCTCTACCTCCCCAACTGAGGGGATTACAAGCATGTGCCACCACCCCCGGCTACATATTGTATTTAATTGCATCTCACAGAGGTCTAAGTTTTATGATGGTCTGGACCACTTTTTAGAAGTTTACATTTTAGCTATGAATAGTTGAGATAAATAAACTTTGAACAATACCTTATTTTAGTACAGCCAGCAAAGGAGAAAAAGACAGTGCAAGTTTATTTATTTATTTTTTTTCTTGTTGGTGCTTTTCTTGAAGGATGAGACAAAATGTGGTATACTTTTAACTCAGACCAAGGGAGAGAGTTTGGTCTCCTGAATGGGAGAATTGGAGGTTACCCAGAAGCAGGTTACTTTTTGAGTAAAAAGAAATGCTCTAAGGGCTGGCCCCAAATGCCCCAAACTGTTACTTTATGACAGGATCTTGAACTAGGAGTATATGGTAGAGCAAAAAATCTGGCACTGGATCCACTAGGAACCAGACAACTTGTGAGCCCATGGTTAGAGTTTTTCAGTCTTAACCCAGGTGGTGGGAGCCTGAAGAGGTGGCCCTGGAGGCCATTACTGGGAACCTGGATCTGAAGACCCCAGGTCCCTTCACACCTGGGGGCACTCAGACCTCCAGTGGTCCCCTTGCACTGTGGGCAGGGGGCTGGAGGACGTTTGTAGCCTTTTGGGCGAGGGCACTGGCTTTTGAAATGCCCTGGCTTTCCACACCTGAAGCAGACCTGAGCCTTGCTTCTGTGGGGTCAGCAGGCACCTGTACCTGGGTTCCTGTGGAATTGGCATTTAGACACATGCTCACCAGGCTTTCCTCAGGGCTTTTTTTCCTTCCATTTTCCCCTTTTTAGGTCTCCATTATAGTAGACAAAGTTAGCAGCCCGCACTTATTGTTACAGCATGTATTCTAGTGAGAGTGGCTGATGCACCAGTTTGGCATCTTGTTTTTTTGGTTCTGATTGATCTTTAGATTTTGGTTTAGCCAAGGCTGCCATAATTGTCTCAACTCTGCAATCGTCAAATAAATCTGGGTGGTCCTGGAGGTAAAAGAACAGCGGAAGATAAGCTACCTCTGTCCATCTGCCCTCCTGTTTACAAAATAGATCTAATTGCTGTATGGTGTTATAATTTAAACTTCTCTGAAAGAGCCCAACTTCTCTGTCCCCCAATACATACTCTGGCCATACTTGGGTGCAGAAAAAAAAATGAGATTTTTCTTCCTTAGCATTTTGGTGTCAAATTTTCCCCACTTTTGGAGAACCCAAGTGAGTGGAGATCTGGCTTCCACTTTGGATTGCTGGGATCCCATCTGAGAAAGGACGGGGTTTTACTGGTAGGTCTGGGCAAGGTCACCCCTCTTCTCAGCACATCCCAGTCTAAAATCAATTACCTTAGCATTTAGGATATTGCTGGGATCCCATCTAAGAAACAGAGAGGTATCTGCATGGCCTCTCTCTATCTGGACGAGGTTCCCTGCCTCTCCTAAAGCTAAAGCTCGGGGCAAGTCTCAACAAGCACCTTGTATATGAGCTTTGTGATGACAGCTCCTGGCAGCTCACCAAGGTGGGCCTGTTAAGAGTGCAAGTGTAAGCCGGGCGTGGTGACACATGCTTATAATCTCAGCGCTTGGGAGTCTGAGACAGGAGGATTGCACAGGTTCAAAGCCAGCCTCAGCTACTTAGTGAGGCTCTCAGCAACTTAATGAGACCCTGTTTCCAAATAAAGTATTAAAAAATAGGTTTGAGCCCAGATGTAGAAAAGGCACTGGGTTCTACCCTCAGTACCACAAAAAAAAAAAAAAAAGTGTGAGTCTGAGCCACCCCAGATCCTGTTTCTGTTTATAATCCCACCCTCCTCTCTCTATGTCTGAATGAGGTAAAGCTCAGAAATCCTTAGTGCTACCAGCTAATACTCTGTATTTTTTTTTCAGAATATTTTTATCAGTGACCCAGATTGTGGCTAGCAGAGTTAGAATGGGTGGTCCCTGTTTTTAATATTCTGCCTCAGACAGTTTTATTAGCTATATAGGGATAGAAGCCTCAAACTGTCAATAGTGGAGATAGCCAAACTGATTTATTTATTTATTTATTTATTTTTTTTTTACAGGAGGCCAGTAACAGCATATGTATATGATCAGAGCCAATTGGAGGCTAATCTGGCGGCAATAGGACCCTGAGGATCCCGAGCCACTGAAGCTGCACCTGGGATGGTCCCATTTATTAGCTGCCTAGAAGTCTCAGAAGCAGAGTTTTAGGCTCTTAGCCATTTAGGCTTTTAAATGCAAATTTTAGACTCTAGACTCCAGGCTGCTGTGGTATGCAAACTGCCAAGGTTTTTTTTTTTTTTTTTTTTTTGTGGTACTGGGGTTGGGGTTGGAACCCTTCTATCACCGGGCTACACTCCCAGATCTATTTTTTAAAATATTTTATTTGGAAACAGGGTCTCTTAAGCCAGCAAGGCTGGCTTTGAACCTGTGTGATCCTCCTGTCTCTGCCTCCCAAGCACAGAGATTACAAGCGTGCGCCACCACGCCCAGCGAACCGCCAAGGTTTGGCATGGTACACATGGGCACCCTATGAATGGCCACTGTTTGTGTACTGACTGAGGTGGCTAGTGGCAATGCTTCCTATGTCCTCCAGGCTGAAGCAAGCGGTCTGGCTGGCTTGTCATCCTATTGCCTGTTTCCAGCTGCAGCTGCTGTGGGAGAAAATCTCACTGCCCTTTAGCAGTGGGTGGTGGTGGCATCTCCTCTGCTTTGAAGTTTTTTGGAGGTGGGCTATGGGCATTTTTCAGGTATAACTTTTTACAGGGCCTTTAAGAGAGTGCCCCCTTAAAGGGGGGAGAATGAATGGGCACTCGTTTTGTACATTACAAGACATACTGTGTTTCCTTGAAGCTTTAATAAGGACCAAGCACTGGCCCTGCTCCCCTCAGAGCAGGGCGTGAGGATCTTACCCCCGAAGGGTACGGATCTCAGATCACGTACTGGAGGCCACTGAGCCTCTTGAGTAAGCTGGAAGGAGGTTCAAAGTCCCTTCTCATCTTCCCTGCACTATTTAAAGGGTATTTTCAGCTACCCTGGACAGTCTGCTGTGGCTAAGCTGTGGCAGTGGGGTTTCCATGATCACAGATATCCCGTTGGCACCAGTAATCCAGTCATCCACTAGGGTCTGATCACATTTTGGGGAGGGTTACTAACCTTCAAGATGCAGTGGCATTAGGCCACCATCATAGCCCCACCATTGGGTGCCAAACTGTTATGATTAAGGAATTGTTCCAGGGGCCCTGTTGGACTCCTGAAACTGTCATAGTGAGAGATGTAGCCATGGGTTCTTGTTCTGAGCTAGGTAGAGAAAACACTAGCCCGGATACTTACGGTAAGCTTAAACCATTTCCAATACAGGCATGTAAATACATGTTAAAGCCCTTTTCCAATACTGGTACACTGATACATTATGAAGACCTTTCCCAATACTGGAACACAGAGTGTTCCAAAGTATACAGTTCAAGCTTCACTAATTATAGAAAAATCAGTGTTATAAATTATCTCCAAGGCCAATTAAAATTTTAATTTTATATACATTTATTTGCTATTCATTTTAGGTTTGCTAATATTGAATAAGGAATTGGTAGTTTTAATTAAGCCAACCCATCTGATTGAAAAAAGGGCAGGCTAACAGAAACAAAAAATTTATTATTCCACATTCACAAAACTGCCAGAGAACATTACGTTTTACATGAGACTTAGTGTAAGGTTGAAAGTATTGTGTAGGTAAGATTTGAAGACTTATGTAATTCTGAGAATGTGAATTTTTGGGGAGAAATGAAAATTCCAAGCAGTATGTGTCAGACTTTCAAGTGCGTGGAATGAGTGAGGTCCAAATCCAGGACTCTCAACAGTTTTGCTCAAGTAAAGTCCTGGTCACAGGTGGAACAAGCAGAAGGTACCCTGAGGTAGCTACAAGATAGGAGCCAAGTGTAGGCTGGCTAACTGAGCAACAGGGCTGGGCAGATGGTGGGGGGTGGACACACCTCCTTTGCTGTCCCCTCCCCCACCCCCAGAGTCCCTTTGTGACTCTTTCATGCTCTGTGATGTCGGCCCTGAAACTAGAGTCAAGCCCTTGCTCCTGGGGGCTCAGTTGCCTCAGGCAGTCTCGGCCATCTTGGCCATGGACCCCTGCGGCACCTTTGTGAGTGCAGTGAGGTCTGTACCTGGGCTACCTGCTACTGAAATCATTCTTACCAACACTGTAGAGAAGTCCTCACACAAGCCTGGTGACCCCAGGGGAAAGATTATGTTGTGCTGGTCCCCATTGCCATTCTCACGATGCTAAAGGAGGTTGTGAGGCTCAGAGGGACACCCCAGATGGGAAGTCTGAGTCTTTAGGGACGACGGCTAGGTCGACCCTGGGGGTAGAGGGAGGACTAGAGTTTCCCTCTCAGCTTCAGGACTACCTATAGGTGTAGTAGGGGGATTCAGAATAAAACCCAAGCAGGGGTTTGTGGATGCACATTGGTTTAGCGAGTTTGGTTTCTTTGAAGGAGAGCAGTCTCTCCTGCCACTGGATCCTGAGCCCCAGTGCCAGGTCAGGTGTCCTCCACCAAGCCTCCCATCATGTCAGGCTGGTCAGGAGAGCAACGGGGACCTCTGAGAGCCTCTGAGCAGAGCCTGAGCCTGAGCTCTGTCCCCAGGACGCAGGGACCTGAGAGGGAGCACAGCTGTGACTGCTGGCCTCAGGTTCTGAGTCCTCCATGAGCACAGGTCTTTTGACTGAGAACATCATATGCACACCTCTCAGCAAAATCCTTAAGCTTCTCAAAGAAGGAAAACTGAAAATATTTCATCACTTTTCAAAATTAGTAAAAAGAAAGATCTGATTTTGTCTAACTAAAGGTGAAGAGTTGTATGATTTTTGGATAATGATGTCTGAGAATGCTAGATAGACGGGTGGAAGTAAGGAGTCCTAGCCCCTCATGCTTCCCTTTTTATTTTCAGCATCTATCTTTGAAGAGGAGAAAAGGTAAAACAATAAAGGATAAGCTTCTGCTGAGCTTTCCAATGTGGCCCTTGTGTCCTTTCCATGAGGTCCCAGTTCTATGATGCCTGAACAGGCCGGTTGCTAGACACGGTTTCTCTCGGGCATCAGAGCCTGTGAAGGAGAGGCTCAGGGAGTCAGACCTGAGACGCTTCCCAGTTCCTGCTCTGCCCACCCACGGGTTGAGGCAGTGGTGGATGTGGGCGATGGGTGCTGCCCATAGGGAGCCGGGTGAGAGGTGCAGGAAGCACTGCTGGTGGCTTTGGGGTCAAACTTCTGTCTCCTGCATTGTTTAAACTATTTGCTTTTCTGGGTGATCAGATTTATCTCTGAGCAAATCAATGATTCTGGTGTTTCGGGTGAGTGAGAATCACATGGTATAATGTATATGAAGGTACCTTTTTTGGTACTGAGGATTGAACTCAAGGGAATTTTTACCTCTGAACTAGACTCCCTACACATATTTTTTGTTTTGTTTTGTTTTATTTGTACAGTACTGAGGATGGAACCCAGGAGCATTCAACCTTCAAGCTACAGCCCAAGGCCTATTTTTTAATTCTTTACTTTGAAACAGGGTCTCACTAAGTTGCAGAGGGCCTAACTAAGGAGCTGAGGCTATCCATGAACCACGTTCTTCCAGGATCAGCATCCTGAATGCTTGGATTACAAATGTGCACCAAAGCACCAGGCTTTATTTTTTATTCTGACACAAGATCTCATTAAATTAATGAGGGTATCACAAAGTCCCTGAGGTAAGGTTGGAAAGTGTGATCTCCTGTTTCAGCCTCCTTGAATACTCGGATTATAGGTGTGCCGCCATGCCTGGCTGAACCTTCTTAATATTACTGCTGACCTGTCTGCAGATTCTTAGTGCTGTTGACCGTGATATAATGTTTCCATAAAGGGACTCTTGTCTGATCCCTGTGTTTCTGCCTTTGCTACATACAACTCACTGTTCTGGTTTTCCAGGTCAGACACTACACCAGAGAAGAGCAGAGGAAGCAGAGGAGGGGAGGAGGCTGCTTTCTGTGGTGAAAAGGTGATCAGCCATTTCCCTTCTTTCAGGCTCCCTGTCTTCATGGGCTCCATGCATTTCCCCAGAATTTCGTGCAGATTTTCCTAGTCAAGGGAGGAGTAGCCATAGCAACAGGTATTTGAGGGAAGGCCTTGGGGAGAGGCTCCAGGGTGTTATGAGGTGATAGGTGTTGAACAATATGTAGAGGTGAGCTGGTTCCAGGTTCAATCCCCACTGGTCTCAGGCCCCCTTGCCCTGTGCAGGTCCTGGTCACAGCTTTGCCCTTCCTGTCCCTGCAGCCCCCTGGACCAGTATCCCGATACCTCTCGCTTTCGGCAACTGCTGTGTCCAGACCCACTCTGCGGGTGTGCAACAGGACAACCGCCAAGGTCAGTCGTCTGCTCTCTCGGGCATCCCTGGAAGATGCTGAGGACACCACGCCCCATTCCACCGTGGCTTCTGAGACAGAGCTGTCATCTTTTCTGTCCTCTGACATGTCAGAAATCCATCCAGGAGATGTCATTCCAGCTCCTCCACCTGGACCTTTTCCACCTTCTCCCTCCACCTTGTCACCTAAGCAGGTCACCCCCTTAGCTGATTTGCATTCAGTTTCACCACTGGGCGACTCTCTGCCACCAAGGTCCACTCCTCCACTGAAGTGCAAATTCCCAGTGGGCTATGTCCCACCCCCACCATGTGCTCATCCCCCTCCCTCACCTCACCACTCTCAGGGAGCTGAATCAATGGTCCAGCTGAAAGCCACTTTGCCTCTGAAGAGCTCCAGCTCTGGCTGGCTGCTGCCCATTGAGGTCTCCGTGGACAGAGGCCTGGAGGGCGCAGGCCTGGCGACGCCAGCATTCTCCTGGCAGCGGACTCATGCCCAGAACTTGTCCCCACTGCAGCTGGCACAAACTCGTGGTCCTCAAGAACTTCCTTCCTCTGAGGCCTCTTTTAGGGGGGACACAGCAGACAACTGTGGAGGGCTCAGAGACTCCTTTCTTAGCCCTCATGTTTTGACACTGCTGTAGACACAAAATAGGATATATTTACTGAAAAATGAAAATGAAAAGTAAATAGAGTCATTTCCAAAACAGCTTAGGCCAGAAAAACAAGGAGATTCTGCAGAGAGAATGTTAAAGTCAGTTGTTGGCCACCAGACTCGGGAGAGAGCAAAGGACGCTGGAACCGCAAAGTCAAAAGGGAAGAGCAAAACATGCACCCGCAAGTCCCAGATCCTGAGGCCTCTGGAGACCATTTACAACAGAAGTGTACCTAATACTTCTGGGGTCTCCCGTCCCTTCACTGCGAGTCTATCACACCTGTCTCAGCTGACTGTTCTTCGTCCTGTGTCTACTTCAATCCAAAGTCCAGTGCCAGCACAATCCATAAATCTCAACTTCCCCATGCCCCACCTCTGTCCCTGTCTGACATTCCACCTCAGGCATTACCCCAAAGTCTTCCCTAGTCTCAGATCCAACATGTGCCTCCTGACCAGCCCCGGGCCCACACTGAATCTCCACCACCAGAACTGCGGCCACCTCTTCCATACGAGGCTGGCATCTGTGGAGTGTGTTTCCATGGGCCCCAGAATGAGGCACCATCTCTCAGCCAAAGTGAAATTTACAATGTGGAATTTAACGTGCTTCAGAAAGAACAGGGCATTGTCTGGGGTTTACCCTGTGTAGTCAAAAAGTCCCGGGAAGCCTTTAGTCTTCAGGCTCCTGAGTTGTCATTGGTCAGGCATTCCTCCAAGGGCCAGCTTCCAATCTCCATCCTTCCTGGAGATTATCCCCTCAGTGATTAACTTCAGAGAACACTAGAACATCACCTCCGAAAGAGGCTGATCCAACACCAGTGGGGCCTGCCCCGCAGGATCCATGAGTCTCTGTCACTGATGCGTCCCCTGACAGAGGATCCTGAGAGATCTGAGAGAAAGAGCAGTCATGGCCTCTCTTGGATCTCTGTGAATAAGTGTATGAATAAGTGAATAAACGATTTTGAATTGGTCCAATATAGTTTTCATGACACCTCAGAAAACATCCCTCAAGAGGAGAGAGTAAATAGAGAAGATGAACCTTATCCAGCGATTAGCACAAAAGATCACCTGTTGAGGCCTCAGGAGGGCGTCCAAAGAAAGCTCTGGACTCTAACTCTGAGTAAAGCCCAGAAAGGTCCTTAGAGGTTCAAGGACAAGCTTAATGTCTCCAGTGGTGAAGCTAAGTCAGAAAAAGCTGCAGATAACCTGAAAATATATTTAAACAAGAAATGTGATGCAATCAGTGAGGCTTATATCCCGTTCAGTGTGACCAGATCAAGGCGTTCTTTCACAGGGGTGTTGCCTATACCTTTTTAAGACTGCGGCCAAAGGAAACACAAATAATTGGCCCCACTGGTGGGTGGGAACAGCTGCGCCAATACCTCCCAGAATAAATTCTCCCTTTGTCCCAGCAAAGAAAAGCTGATGGAAGACCACATTCACACTTTCCAACTGAGGATGCAGCATGGCCTTCCACAAAAGGTCCAGGAATCCATAGAAATTTTCAACCTTAGAGAGAAGCCATCCCAGGACTTCCTTCATCCCTCCTCATCCACTCTGATTTCAAGGCTGGAATCCAAGCCTGGATCCTCCAAGGCCCTTAGAAACTCTAAGTGTAGCCAGGTTCCAGACCTTCCAAATGACATGCCCCTAGCCTCAGTGAACGTGACTTACAAGGCCTCAGCGACTCCACACAAGGCTGTCTCTGGTGGGGAGGTGGAGGCTTCACAGGTGCATCATGTCCACACTGACAGCAGGAGGATCAACCTGGAGCAGGGACAGAAACCTGGGTCCCTGCACATGTCTCATGCAAGGGCCAGGACAAGACTTTCCTACCAGCAGCCAAGACAGTGTGCCCCCCAGCACCCAAAACAGGTGAGGGGATGCGGGGCTGGGGACCTGTCCACCTAGGAGGAAGAAGTACCACCCTCAAGACAGGACCTTGAAGGAGGCATCGGGGAGCAAATCCTCCTCAATCCTGTCAGTAAAGGGACAGCTTGCTCCTGAATGGCTGAGAAGCAGGATGAAGCAAGGTGGGAATCCTAGAGATCAAAAAATAATGAGGGGCGTTGGAAAGGCTCCAGAGGGGAAACCAGGGCACAGACATGGCCTAGAGCTGACCTGTTCCCCAAGAGCCCCTCTCCTCTCCAATAAAGGCTGGGAAATCTTGGGGCCAGGCAGGATAGCAGAACTGGGCAAAGCCTCTTCAGGAACATCCCTTTTATTATAAGTCTCCATGCTATAAAATGCCAAACAGCAAGGCCCACAGCCAAGAAGCTCAAGTTGCCTGTCAGAGTTATCCTTACATCAATGACAGACAGCCCCGGAACGATGTGGCACTGCAGCACAAGCTCTCCTGTCAGAGGCATCGCCCCTCCATGCCCAGCAGGGAGCCCCTGCCTCGTCCCAGCCACACCTGTAAATGTGGAGTTGGCCAGGGTTCTCCAGGTGGCCCTTTTAGCTGAAGGCACTGAGTTGGGAAATTTGTCCCTGTTACCTAAACACAAATGCATTCTCTACAGTTTGGGGGATAAAAGTTGCTTCCCCTCATAGAATTCATTCCTTCTTGAATACACTGAGTTCCCTAATAAATGTTCTGTTTACATGGTGGTGTTTTCTGTGCACTGTGTGGGGTCCCTGGGTTTGGTGTTCCTCAGGCCTTGTGCCCAGGAAAGAGAAAAGCTTGTTCTGCTCTTATGGATTGTCTGTTTGGACTTTTAGAAGGAGAGCAGACAAAAGGGATATCAGGTGTCTACAAACCCATTTGACTTTTCTAGTAATGTCTGTGAAAGTAACTAGCTCTGCTTGCAACCTCTTAGCCCAACCTGAATGACACTGTGGGGCAGCGCCCACCTCCCTTCATGGGTGCTTCAGAGCCTCAGTGCAGTGAGGTCGCAGGTCGTCTATACCTGAAGAGAGGGTCAAGGACAGGAAACAAATTAAGTGGCTTAATGAATTTTAGAAGCAGCTTTCAGTGATTGGAGGAGCTCACAGGAAGCTGAACCTTACTTGGGAATTCTGGGGTGCTGTGGCAGTGGATCCTGGGTAATCGGGGTGGGGTCCAGGAACAGGGCACATGCCACTTAAGCAGATCTCATGAAGAGCTTGTTAATGAGTCTTGGAAACATACTTTGAAATTACGCTTGTGGTTCCCCTACTAAAACGTCACTTATGGCAAGTGGATTTACTAGATGTGTATATATATGTTGCATTCATTCATTTATTCATTCATTCATTCTGCCTGGACTGATGACATTTTTGTAGAGCAAGCAGCAGGTCACAGATATGTCAAAGGTGAAGAGGTTGACCAGGCAGTCACCTTCCTCCCAGGGTAAAAAATAAAGCAGAGATTAACTTGGCATGATGCCACTCAGCTGCGATCCCAGTACTTAGGAGGCTGAGACAGGAAGATTGCAGCTTCAAGGCTAGTCACAGAAACTTAGTGAGGCCCACAGGGACTTGAAAATAAAAAAAGGGCTGAGGATGCAGCTCAGATATAGAATCCCCTTGAGTTCACAATCCACATTATCATACATACACACATACACACACACACACACACAAACACACACACACGAATGCACACTGCGATTAAGGTAAAGATTGCCCTAGAGTGAGTGGGAGAGTAATTAGAAGAGACAGAATGACCTTCCTGGTGGAGACAAGCTTAAGCCTCTTCACCCCATACCATGACCTGCACCTTCGTTTCCTAGTGTGACCGCATCAGCACCTGCTCCAGGCTGACCAGGCGCGGCCCGGCTCACTGCTGTCACCCTGGCAGAAGTGCACTCTGAGCTGTGTTTTGACACTAGGGCCATCCCCTCCTCAGGGAGGGTGACCTGTGCCCGCCTTCCATCTGTGCTTGACCACATGCAAGGTACCTGCCTCACTGTGGACAGTCCACCTGTCCCCACAGAGGAGCCATCTTTGATCTTTATGGGCTTCATGGAGGCATGGTGGATCTCCAGATCATCTGCAGCTAACACTCAAGAGGTGAGAGAGACCTAGCTTGTGCACCAGGGTTCCAGATTTTGGGGGTTTTACCACAGACCTGCACTTTTTGGCCAAGACTCTGCATACACTCACTTTTTTGTGTGATATTGGGGGATGAAACCTGGGTCTTTCTACCTCTGAGATATACCCTCATCCCTATTGTTATTTTTTATTTTGGACACAGGGTCTCACTAAGTTGTTGAGAGCCTCACTAAGTAGCTGAATCTGGCTGTGAATCTGTGTGATCCTCCTGTCTCAGTCTTCCAAGTGCTGGGATTACAAGCATGCCCCACCACACCCAGCTATACTCACTTTTAAAATAGGGGTCTGTTGCAGGGCGTGGTGGTGCACGCTTGTAAACCCTGTGCTTGGGAGGCTGAGACAGGAGCTCGGGTTCAAAGCCAGCCTTAGCTGCTTAGTGAGGCTCTCAGCAACTTAGTGAGACCCTGTTTCCAAATAAAATATAAAAAAGGTCTGGGAGTACAGCCTGGAGGTAGAAAGCCTCTGGGTTCCACCCCCAGTACCACCAAAAAAAAAAAAAAAAAAAATAGGGGGACTTCCGGGAAGATGGCGACCGAGAAAAGAGGGGCTTAAGAGCCCCGCTAACAACCAATCTCCATTACCACAAAATCAGTGCCTTTCATAGGCAGAAAACACCATCACCAGAGAAACAAAAAAATCACCAGGCTCCAGAGAGAAAGCAGACTGAGAACAGAGCTCAGAGCCACAGAGGAGATACACAGGCCTCACACCCGAGGTCGCGGCAGCAGCGCCATACTGCCGGCGGCAGCGGCAAGTTCACCGGACGGCTACAGCAAGCCGAGGTGAGCCAGGCGGGATTTCTCGCCGCAGGTAAAATCTAAAGCTCCCAGTGGCTGAGCTCAGCACACGCTGCAGGGATTCAGAGTGGAAATCAAAACCAAGAAGAAATACACCAGCCTCACGGCAGAGGGCGTAGCAGCGGCGCCATATTGTCACCGGCGGCAGCAGCAGAGAATTCATCAAAACCAGTACAGCTACATCTGCGTACTCAAGAATAGTGAGTCAAATTGCGGGCCACAGAGGAGAAATCCCAGTACTGTACTCCCTGGGACTTGACCCAGTGGGGGAGGAGCGGTGGCAGAGATATCACACCATAGGAGAACGTGCAACCTGGCACCCCCCACAGTCTAAAGCAGCCTCTATCGACTCTCTGGGTCGGAGACTCTGTGATATAACCCAGTAAAGGAGTAGTGGGGTCTGTGATACGACAGACTCGAGATCCAGAACACCTTAAGTGAAGTCATAGTGACCCAAGGAAAGAACCCAGAGAAGGCACAAACTTCCGAAATCATGGGAAAGAGGAATAATACTGGAGCAATGAATGCCCACAACCCCACAACATCAGAACCTGATAAAACAGAAAATCAGAGATTTCTAGAAGATCAAATCAGGAAAATAACTGTAGAAATAATAGAGATGCTTCGAAAAGAACTCAGAGAGAGCCAAAAAGAGATAAAGGATGCAATTAATGAAGTAAAGGCCTCAATTCAAAGTACAAACAACCGATTAGACCACATGGAGAACAGAATCTCGCTCTTAGAAGATGATAATTCCAAAAATGAATGCATAGTTTCTAATCTAGGAAAAAATATCTGACAGCAGGAATCTGATATTGAAGAAATATGGGCCCATTTTAAGAGAGCTAACCTAAGAATAATTGGAATAGAGGAGGGAAAAGAAAGTGAAACCAAAGAAATCAACAATCTCTTCAAGGAAGAAATAGCAGAAAATTTTCCAAACATAGAGCAAGAGGTTGATACACAGGTCCAGGAAACTTATAGAACTCCCGTTAGACAGGATCGGAGAAGAGGATCCCCACGCCACATAATTGTCAAAATGACCAATGTGGAAGCCAAGCAGAGAATCTTAAAGGCAACAAAAACAAAGGGCCAAGTGACATTCAGAGGCAAACCAATTAGAATCACTCCAGACTTCCCAAACCAAGTTATGAGAGCCAGAAGGGCTTCGAGTAACATATTCCAAACTCTGAAAGAAAACAACTTCCAGCCAAAAATGTCCTACCCAGCAAAACTTTCTATCAAATTAGATGGAGAAATAAGAAACTTCCATGACAAACAGATACTGAAGGAATTTATGTCTTCAAAACCAGCACTAGAGAAAATACTCAGAGATTAACTACAAAGAAGAAATAGGTAACACACACCAGACCAGAGTAACAAGAGTTTCCATCCAACAGTCAACTAAGATTGGTTATCTGTGGAGATTCATTACTTATGTTAGTCTTTTACCTATCTCTAAATGGTATTGTTTGCTTTATTGTTGTTAATTTTTAGGATTTCTAGTTGGAATATTAATATACCTTCAGATATAGCATTTGGAAATATTTTATCCAACTCTATTAGTAACTTTTAACTCTGTTTACACTGTCTTTGGATATATAATATTTTTTTTATTTTTTAGGGAGCTTGTATACTCTTCTGTTGCCTGTGTCATTGAAATCATATCCAAGAAATCACTGCCAATTTCAATGTTGTGAGGTTTTATGACCCAGATTTTCTCCTAAATGTTTATAGTCTTAAGATTTATATTTAGGTCTTTTATCTATTTTGAGTTAATATTTGTATATGGGATTAGGTAAGGGTCCAACTTTATTCTTTTCCATGTAATTATTATGTTTCAACAATATTTAGTTAAAAGATTATTATTTCCACCACCAAATGTTCGTGGAAACCTTGTCAAAAATAACTTGACAATATAGGGAAGAATTTAGCTCTAGGCTTTTATTTAACTCCAATGGTTTATATATCTGCCTTTAGAATAGTACTACACTGTTTCAATTATTGTAGCTTTATATGGTTTGAAATCAGAAAATATATATCTTCTAGCTTTGTTCTTTTTCAAGATCGTTTTGGATATCTAGAGTCCATATTCCATATTAGGATAGATTTTTTTTCTGAAAAATAAATATATAAATATATGATAGTTTCACCTAAAAAAATAGAAAAAAATATTCTCTGGTAAGAAAGAAAGTAAAAAGAAATATTGAAATGTTATCTTTAAGTCATCAAAAGCTTGGTATCAGACAAATGAAACTGTTATGTGAGATTATCATTTTTAATTTTGGATAAATTGCTATAATACTAGATGTCAACCACTAAGCCAAGCATGGGAGGGAGGGATGGGGAGGGAATGGGGTGGGGATTGGGTGGGGGCTGACTGGGCGATGTGTGCATGTATGTCTACAAAAGTTTGTATCCCACTATGTTGTATGAATACAGTGCACCAATAAAAATAGAAAATTAATTAAAAAAATAGGGCTCTGTTAGGAATTCAATCTACTTGTACACACTGGGTCTCAAAAAATAAATTGAGACTCTCAGAGGCTTGTTGTTTGATTATTATTAGTGCATTTTAATTATATAGAATAATCGGTTTCATTGTGCCAAAGGGCTCTTGAGTTGTTGTTTTTTTCTAGAAAATTGGTGAATGCTGGATGTAAAAACAAAACAAATGTCCACTCCAGCCTCCTCATTCCACCATACTTCCCTCTTTTCCAGAGGTCAGTCATGGAGTCACAGGATCTGCAGTTAGCACTGCAGGTAGGAACTGGAGTCTGCAGAGGCTCTGGGAAGGACCAGGGCAAGCAAGTGGTAGAGGTACAAACTCAGTGTGACGCCTGCTCAACGCTCTCACCATTCACATATCTATGGCCTTTTGCTCTACAAAAATGTCACCCGTCCAGCAGCTTGCATGCATGCATAAGTAAGAAAAATGAGCAGAAAGGGAGCCATTCCCTGCACACGACCTCCATGGAGACTGACCTGCCAGTCATCTGGCCTCTCAGGTCCTTTTTCATTCCCTTTCAGGACCCTTTATCTCTGTCCTAGTACACTTACTGCCACGACCTAGAACCTGGCAGCAGGAACCCTCTTCTGTTAGAATAATAGAGCCTGACATCTGCCCTTTGGTCTCAACCCCAGCCTTCTAGCACATGTCCTCAGTTTGTCTTTTGCAAAGCTGGGCCATTACTTTTGCACTTGTCTGTCCACCAAATTGTCTGTCTTTATTTTCTCCCTCTTCAAAGCAAGTTTCAGGGTCTCAGATGCAACCTACATTTTCAAAGCTCTGCTCCAAATGGGCCTAACTCAGTTCCGTTTAATACTTTCTATTAAAAATCCCATCTCTCCCTATCTTTTTCAGAAGTGTTTTCCTATAAGTTCCTGATCAGCCCCAACACAAAGCGGCCATTATTCACTCATTCATTCCACAATAATGATCCTGCACCTGTTATTCTCAGTGAACAAGCCCCAGGGTCACTGATTGCTGAGTTACTCTCTTCCATACGACTCACATCTGTTTCTGGTGTGTACTTCCCTCAAACTGAGGCCATTTCCACTTAATCAGAAAATGTGCTCTACAAGCCAGGCGTGGTGGTGCACGCCTGTAATCACAGGGCGTGGGAGGCTGAGACAGGAGGACTGCACAGTTTTGAAGCCAGCCTCAGCTATAAATAGCTGAGGCTGTCAGCAACTTAGTGAGGTACTATTTCCAAATCAAGTATAAAATAGGTCTGGGAAATAGTCCAGAGGTAAAAAAGCCCCTGGATCTGGATACCACCTTCAGTATGACCAAAAATAAATAAATAAATAAATAAATAAATAAATAAATAAATTAAATAAAAATAAAAAATGCTATACTCACAGTTCACACAGAAACTAGAAGCCATCTCATGGAAACTTCATATCCAAAAAAAAAAAAAAAAAAAAAAGAAAGAAGAAAAGAAAAAAAGAAACCTCCAAAACCAAAACCTTCAAAACACTGTATTTAGCCAGGCGTGGTGGCACACACTTGTAATCCCAGCATTTGGTAGGCTGAGACAGCCTCAGCTACTTAGCGAAGCCCTTTGCAACTCATTGAGACCCAGTTGCTAAATAAAAATAAATAGGGCTGGGGGTGCAGCTCAAAGGTAGAATGCCACTGCGTTCCATCCCAAGTACCACAAAAAGAAAAAATAATGTATACCAAGAGTTAGCCAGGGCCAGGTGAGTTAAATATGCACATACCTCCAGCAGAAAAAGAAAAAATATTTTATGAGCATTCAGGGTGAAGATCTTTGTAAATAGGTATCATATATTTCCATTTGGAATGCTAAGGGATTAAAATGAAATTTGAAGTGCAAATTACACCTTAGAGATTCAAATCACAGTAAAGATTATAAATCCTGCCAGGCATTGTGGCTCAAGCCTGTAATCTCAGTTAGTCTAGAGGCTGAGGCTAATACCATGCTCTAGACCAGCCTAGGCAATTTAGCAAGACCCTGTCTCAATTTAAATGGGGGACAGAGGGCTGGGGAAGAAGATGGTAGTGAAATGATTGAGGGAAATAGAATGGTTAGTGACAAGGTCACTGTTCCTCTATAACATGAAACATCATGACAGAAACAGGCCTTAGGAATTCCGATTAATTGCGCTGACCTACATGGTGACAACCAGTTACTGGTACAGCACCCCTACGTTCCGTCCCCAGCACCAAGAAGCAGAAAAGGGGTCTTTTAATCTATTCACTAACTATATCATTGTTTCTATTCAGTTCTCTGAGGCCAATTATTGGATCCTTGATTATTGGATTACATCTTTACCAGACTGGTGGGTGCTAAAATGTAGAATAATTAAAGTCACTTTGACTTTATATATTATATTGATTTGGGTATATATATATATATATATATATATATATATATATATATATATATATATATCTCCAAATTAAGTGAAAGGCACCTGAGATTAAAATGCCTTTATTATTAATTTAGATGAGTTCACTAACTCTATCTCTCCTCTATAGTCAGAAATATAAGAAGATGACTGAACATGTTGTATAGATGTCAAATGTCAATCTATTACAACCTTGTTATGGTTAATTTTATGTGTCTACCTAACCACAGGATGCCCAGGTATCTGGCTATGCATACTATCTGAGTGGGTCCGCTATTCTATTTCTGGAAGAGATGGGCATTTGAGTTGGTGGGCTGCAGAAAGCAGATGGCTTTCTCGATTGTGGGCTGGCACTATCCAACCCACCGAGGTCCCAGGGAGAACAGGAAGAGGCTTCAGTGAACTGTGCCTGGCTCCTGGAGCTAAGATATCATCTTCTCCTGCCCTCAGCATTTCTGGTTCTTGGGCTGCATATTCAACCTAGAATCTCCAACACTGGTCCTCTAGCTCTTAACCTCTCAGACTACACAACTAGGTCTCCCTGGGTCTGCTTTCGCTGGGTCTCCAGTTTGCAGATGACAGACTGTAGGACTTCTCAGCCTCAGTCATTCTGTGGGCCAATGCCATGATCTCTCTTTCTCTCTTTCACTCTCTTTGCACATGTGTAAGATACTCATTTGTCCAACATTTAAGGCTATATGTAGCCTATTGGTTCTATTTCTCTGCAGAATTCTGATAACTCTCATTATGATTCATACAAAATCCAATTAAAAATTCCATAAAAATTTTGAGGAATTTAACTAGATTCTGATGATCTCAGGAAAGGAAAAATAGATGAGCTTATCAGAAAGTTCTAAATGAAATATATGAGTAATCAGATGAGACTAGCCAATCTAATTATTAAATATATGATAAAGCTCTGATACTAAAATAAGCACTACTAAATGAAGAAAAATATACAGATATATGACCCAGAGAAGAGAGCCTAAAATTTAGTTTTGTTGCATATAAGAATTTGCTAAAAGGGTGGTATCCCTAGAAAAAAAGAATTATTCATTAACTTGTATATAAATAACTGGATGTAAATTTAAGGGAAATAAGATTAATTTAGATCTACTCCTCATAGTAATGGAATAAAATAAATCCCAGATTCATTAAAAACTTAAAGATTTTTCAAACATTCTTTCCAAATACCCACTCAAAAAAGATATTAGATCTGTGAATTAAAAACCAGAACTGTGAATGAGTTTCTGAGTTTAAAATCATATATATAAATCATAAAGCCAAAGATTAACTGCTTAAATAACATAAAATTTCTTTTTGTTTTACAAAATAGCATATACAGTTTTTAATTTTTTTCTTTTAGTACTAGAGATTGAACCCAAGGGCATTTGACTTTCAAACTACCCTGCCAGCCCTTTTTATTATTTATTTTTTGAAACAGAATCTCACTAGGATGCTGAGGCTAGCATCAAACCTGCAATCCTTGCAAATTAGTGCAACCACTTTGGAAAACAGTATGGAGAATCCTCAGAAGAATGGGAACAAATCTACCATTTGATCCAGCAATACCACTGTTGGGTATCTACCCAAAAGAAAAGAAACCAAACTACCAAACTAATGCATGTGTATCTATGTTCATAGCTGCACAATTCACCATAGCCAAACTATGGAACCAGCCAAGATGTCCATCAACAGATGAATGGATTACAAAACTGTGGGATATGTACACAATGGAATTTTACTCAGCCATCAAAAAAAACTCAATTACATCATTTTCAGGGAAATGGATGGAACTGGAGGACATTATGCTAAGTGAGATTAGTCAGGCACAAAAAATAAGAAATCAGATGCTTTCCCTAATATGTGAGAGTTAGGGAGAAAAGAGGAGCAAACAAGTCAACCTAAAGGAGGAGAAATGAGGGGGGAAGAGGAAAATCTCTAAAGCTCACAATGTACTTAAACATATCGAAGTCAATCACTAAGCCAAGCAAGGGAGGGAGGGACGGGGAGGGAATGGGGTGGGATTTGGGTAGGGGTGAAATCAGCGATGAGTACATGTTTGTACCCACAAGTTTTTTACCCCAATAAGTTGTATGAATATAATGCACCAATAAAAAAAAAATTAAAAAAAAAAAACCTGCAATCCTCCTGTCTCAGCCTCCCAAGGATTGGGATTACAGGCACATACCACCACAACCAGCTATAATTATTTTTAAAATTAAAGAGCAGATTGGAAAACTTACACTGATAAAATATGGTAAAATGTTAATATCTTTACAAGATGCATTATTGTATTACTATAGCAAGAAAGAAGCTTTTCACACTTACTTATTGGTTGAGTTTTATTTTTGATTGTGACCTTTCAGGGCAGAACAGTTCATCTAACTGACCCTCTCTCTGGCACAACATTTCTTGGTATGGTATGACCATAATGGGTCTCTGTCACTTATCACTATATTTCTCTAATCTCAGTCATTTCCATACCACCTTCTTTAAACTACCAAATCCATATACCATTTACACTGGCTACTTCTTTAAGAATTATCTTTAAATCAGCTGCTTTGCCTACATAATTTTACCTTTGTTCTAACCAACATTTCTTCTCTAAAGTTTTACATAAATAAACAAAATCTAAAACCACTAATCTGTCTATCACTGAAAATCCCATTCTGACAGTAATAGCTAATTTTACAAGTCAGGCGCATGAAGGTGCCCAGTTGCTTGGTCAGACCCTGGTCAGCCTCATGCTAGTCTGAAGGTAAGTTTTGATGGGATTACCACTGAAATCAGCAGTCTCTGCATGAAGCAAGTCACTCTCCATAATTCAGGTGATCTTGGTCCTATCGGCGGAGGGACTTGAAAGCCCGAGGCCCCTGGAAGAGGAAGCAGTCCTGTCGTGCAGGCTGCCTCCAGACCTAGGACTGCCAACAACTCCTATCAAAATTTCCAGCCTGCCGGTCTGCACTGCACATACTGGACTTGGCAGATTACAAAATTGCGTAAGCCAGCTCCTCAGAGCCATGGCCTGAATTTTGAAGCATTCCTTCAGCTGGCTCCTCCCTCCTGCCTCCAGTTCATTTCCTGTGGCTTCCCCAGTGGACTCTGCATTCTGCTGGGAATGCCTTGGTTTTTCTGGTCTCCCTAATTTCTGCCTTCAAGGTCTGGATCTTAGCACAAGAGGAAAGAAAAAGAAATGAACAGTGGAGCGATGTTCACTCACACAGTTAGAAAGCGGTAAAGCCAGCTTTGAAAGGGACACATCAGGTGCCAATTAATCAGCTAATTGGTGGTGGTGACCTGGAACATTTAAAGGATTCTGAGGCTCTGCCTAAAAGAGAACAGAGAACCATTAGTTTGACAGAAGGGAGGTACTGCTCATGCATTTGCCATCTCTGTCTTGGATATTTAGGAAACCTAGATTATTTTTTTGTGAAATACTCTTAGGAAACTAACCTAGATTATTATTTTTTTTGCACTTTCCAATGTCTATTCAGACAAAGTGTGTGTGTGTGTGTGTGTGTGTGTGTGTGTGTGTGTGTAAGGTAAGTCAACCAAGAACATTCAGAGGTAGACTGAGCATAGGACTCAACAACATTTGTTTCCCAAACACCTCCTTTTTTCACATATCACCAAATTGCAAAACAGAATCTGCCTGCTGGGATGAGTGAATGGCATATAAAAATATTCCCAGCACACTGGACTTAGTCTTTTGTTAGCCATGCTAGCCAGCTCCTGAGGGTATCCTTAGAATACCTCTGGAAAATCACTCGGTATGAAAGTTCTCTTGGGGCAATACAAACTGCACAAGAAGTAGCCACAGATGTCACTAAAATAGTCTGGTGAAGCATCAATAAAAACCTGCTTACAGAAAAGCTTACCAGATAGATCTGGCCTATAGTGTGTAACCCTTGATTTAGACTCTCTGAGACAGAGCAGCGGACTTGAGATGAACCTCTCTGAGGAAGAAAGAATCCAAGAGACCAACGCGATGATTTGAATGGTCAGAGCCTTATCCTAGGTGGTGACTTGTTGATTCGTTAAAACTCCAAATCAGTGTTATGACGTATTTTCTGAATAAGTGAGAAAAAAGTAGTTTCCTTCACTAATAGAATGCTTTTATTCATCTTTAACTTTTTAATACAAAATTTTCCATGGTCACCAACTCACTCAATGAGATGTAATTGCCACATTTGAAAACGATGTTGTAGAAATCCAGGAGTCAAAGTGGAGAACATCCTAGAGGGGAAAAAACAAGTCTCAGAAAGTCTAGAGTGGGAACACGCCTCTGTCATACAGAGTTTGTAAGGTTTCAAATCATCATGGGGTGTTCTGTAATAAACTCTTTTACCCCCAAAATCTCAACAAGGGTTTTCTGTCTCATTCCCTTCTGATACCCCTCCAACAACTAACAATTTATTGGGCAGGGGGATAAATAACTCTGAAAATTTTGATGACAATTCAGAAACCACAAGTTCACCTTTTTGTATTTGCTTTTGTTTTTGTTTCTAGTGATGGAGATTGAACCCAGTAAGTGTATGCACTTACTGAGCATACACGTTGCCACTGAGCTATATCCCCAGGCCCAGAAAGCACTATTTGAGAATTAGCTACACTGGCATCCTAATGAAATCCTGGCCTTGCAAAAAGAACTTGTGTCTGAGAAGTGGATCTGTGAAATCTATTGAAACACAAAGCTTTGGCTTACAGGACAAAGTTACACCTCCCAAAGTTCACCGCACTTTTCTCATGATAGCAGTAAATTTCATAGTGCCCATAAGTTACGGAGAAAAGTATCTGGTTTCCGGTGAAACTAAAGTCAAAACAGGTCCATTGAGTCAGGGACAAACCTACTGGCAACACCCACACGTGCTATTCACTTCTGAGAGGACAGCACTGAGGCAAAACTCAAGGCCAGCCCCTGGAAACTTTGCTTCCACTTCACAGATATCTCTGCTCTCACCCAACTATTGCTGTTTCCTAGTACCTGGAGTTCACAGAAATGTCCCAAAGACATTAGTTGACAAATTCAATATATCTTTTAGTCTTCATTAGATATTAATATTTTCAAAAACTCTTTTTAGAGACCCAAGCGTCCCTTAAGGGCCCTAGTAATGTTTCTATAAACCGGCTCTGGTGGCGCATGCTTGTAATTCCAGTACTTGGGAGGCTGAGACAGGAGAATATCGGGTTCATGGCCAGCCTAAGCTGTTATGGTGGGAGAGATGTAGCTGCGGGTTCTTGTTCTGAACTAGGTATAGAAAACTCTATTCTGAACTCTGCAAGCTTAAGCCACTTTATTATTACAAAGATGGAAAGACAGAATATAGATTAATAATGCTCTATATCCAAGATAGTATACAGGGCATGACTTGGATAGAGAGTATTTTATATCACTCATCTTCCAGCCAAACTAGATCCACCCCTTTTCCAGGGCAGGTCTTTGGATGTGGAGATTCCTTCCTGTAGACCTGCCCTGTCTCTGGCACAGACCCCATGCCTTTTGTTACATTCAGAGATGTGGTAATCGATTATCAGGAGTCTGGGATCTCTTGGAGGCTCATGGCATTCTCCCACATCCTTGAGGAAGTTCGCTTCTCTTAGACATGTAAAAGACCCTAGGCTTTGGGGCTTCCTCTATTCTCTTGTTAATGACCGTTGGTGCCTGGAATTCTGCAGGATTTCTTCTCTTGTCTGAATGCCTGTCCTATTTCCTGACTTTCTAATACTGGAACTATTTTCACATATATTTAAAAATTATTTCCCAGTACTGGCACATTCAAAATTTCCCAATACTGGTACATTCCCCCCTCTTTCTAGTATCTTCCTGACACCTGGCAGGCCAAAGGTGAACATAGGAAATACATTTTGATTCTTACAGCTCTTATTAACAATTAACATAAGCTCAGTCCCCATCAATTCCCCCCTCTTTTTACTACTTACATTCGCCCAAGTAGTAAAAAGAAATAAGGACACCGAAGTCGGTCATTAACTTCTTTGAGCTGAACAGGGACAAAGTGGGGGCCCTTGGATTTAGGGTGCATGGAAGCAGTTTGGCTTTGAGGGAGTCAGATGGGTGAGTGTCTTGAGTCTCCATGACCATCCAAGGGGCTTCAGTAAATGTTCATCCTAGGTTCCATTTGTAGCACCATCTGGAGTTTGAAAGCTTCAAGCCTCTGGGAAACAAAACTCACAATACAGTTTAGCAGGCATGGTCCAAAAAGAGAATTAAAAAGGGAGTTACAAAGGGCAGGAGCCATGACCTCCATGAGGGACCATATCCCAAACCCTTTATACTGCTGGATATGATTTAGGTGCTTCTGCATGTCTGATATTAAACTAGTTACCTTTTTTGAGTTATCAGTGATGTTAAAACAACACATCCCAGGGTGTTTTTGACATCCTAGATGATGAAGCAGAAGGAAATAATCAATTGTTGCTGGTTTTTTTTTTTTTTTTTTTTTTTTTTTGGTGGTGTACTGGGAATGGAACCCTTCTACCTCCAGGCTACACTCCCAGACCTATTTTATATTTTTGGAAACAGAGTCTCTTAAGCCAGCAAGGCTGGCTTCGAACCTGTGTGATCCTCTTTGTCTCCGCCTCCCAAGCACGGGGATTACAAGCGTGCACCACCTTGCCCAGCTTTGCTCTGTTTTAAACAGTGGCTTGGCGTACTTTGTACTCTGCCAAGTTCAGTATTGATGGCTGCCAAAGCTAAGGCTTTGTTATTAACCATCTTGGTGACTAAACAGGCTAGTGGATTAATTCACATATAGGCTCCTAACATTAATCCAGGGATGACTACCAAAGGGAGTGATAACCCTGCAACAAGGCCTGTAGACCAAAGATGTAAATTATCATTACAATCAGGAGGTAAAGGAGGAAGAGAATGAGTAATTTGCAAATGGGAGGCTAATGATGGAGTGAGTAGAATCATCCTGAGTTTGCCAACATAACAGCAGCTTTGGAAGCCTTTAGGGATGATCAAATAAGAAAAATTAAAACAGAAGACTGACCAACCTAAGGAGAGATGCATGTCCGACACTGGGACTGGACTATCTATAGTGTGATTGCACTTGTGATGACAAGGCATTGGTCCCACCTGCAGACAGTCTCCCAGAACAATCACTGATGTTGGAATGGGTTCTCCTAACGTTTGAAATTTTTTATGAGAGCCATATGTACCAGTATTGGGAAAGGCTTAGGAAGATTTTGGAAAGCTCTGATTATTAATATATTTCAAAAGAAAATAATTGATATATTTCAAAATAGTTGTGTCAAAATGGCGGCAGACATGGGTAAAGAAAGGACTTGATTCTGCCTAAAACAGGCAGCTATTCCAATGTAAATTAACCTAGCTCAAAGTAATTAACAAGTCAATAGAGGAAAGCTAGGGCTTCTTCTATCTAAAGACAGATCTTAAGAGAAGAGAACTAGGCCTTTATCTAATGACAGATCTACATGATGATCTAGGGAGGATGGAGCAGGATTTGACCTTGCCTTCATGAAAGATACCTTGCCACACCTTGCTGGGGGAGGTACCTTACAGGGTTAAGGGAAGGTACCTTACAGGTGTTGGGGCCCACTCGGCTAGACCGGGATGGGGCGGTGGCTCAAGATGGAGCCTAGGCATGTTGCCACGTCATGAGGCTCACGAGGTTGGTGGTGCCCTGAGCCTGCGCAGTGAGCCCTATCAGGCACCCTATAGATGATCAGTGACGCAGCGCCTCGTGCTACCACCACCCCACCTATGAGAGGGTTAGAAATGTGCATGCCCTAGCTGTGGGAAGCTTGGGGTTGGTGGAGTGATATATTTACCTGCTGTGCACATTGAAGGGGAAGCATTAAAGAGGAAGTAGCTTCATCAGAAAGTCGGCGTTCGTGTGTTTCTTCCCTAGGCTCTGCTGGTCAGAGCCTTAGGGTCGCGACAACAGGGACATTCACTATGTCAGAATTACGTAAACAAGATGGAGGTCATGGATATAAAAAGTCCGGTCCACGTGTAATCCCTTTGGTGTATTCATTTCAAGTCACCCCCCCCCCATTTTATTTTGCCATGGGGCTGTATTTCTACTTTCTGTCTTTCTTTCTTTCTTTCTTTCTTTCTTTCTTTCTTTCTTTCTTTCTTTCTTTCTTTCTAATAAACTTCTTTAAATCTTCAGCAACTGTCCAATCTATGCATATTTATTCTTAGCTTAAGACAAGAACCTGCAGTTTTTTCCTCTGTTTTTGGTCATTTTGGGGTTTTGTTATGGGTTGGGGGAAAGTGTGACCGGGACCCTAACAGGGGTCCCCAGGAACAGTTTCCCCACAACCATACTCTCCCAAATCCATAACACCATATCCATTAAAACACACGAAGGATGTTAGATGAAGGTTTATTTGTTTTCTAATATCCTTTGCTGTTAGGCCTAAATCAATTAAATGAGAAGTTAAAACT
Organism: Muscardinus avellanarius; assembly: GCF_963383645.1. Lineage (NCBI taxonomy): Eukaryota > Metazoa > Chordata > Mammalia > Rodentia > Gliridae > Muscardinus > Muscardinus avellanarius. The sequence goes on from NC_137799.1 coordinate 88,066,771, forward strand.
TGTTTTGCTGATTTAAGCTTAAACATACAAAAGTGAGATGTATTTAGTATATTCTGTGCCATGTGAATCCATAAATTAGTACTGTGGAGACCTGAAATAGGTTTTTGGGTAATTTTAATAAATATTTTGGATGATTCTTTATATGTTATATCATTAGGGTACTGATTTTGAATTTTAATGCACCTATAGGTACCAGTATCTAGTAAAGTGGCTTGAGGCAGAATAATAGAGAAATTGGCATTAGAAGGCTTTGACTGATCTGTTAAATTTTTAAATTTAGACTGGTAAGCAGAATAGAAAATATTGGTTTTGAATCTTTTACCCATATTATGGGTCCTATGGGAATGCTACAGTTAGTCCAAAAATGTAATATTAAAGAATCACCTATAGCCACAGTGTCACCAATGTAACTGGAGACTGTAAGATAGCATCCTTCAGCGATTGAACACATAACAATTGGAAAAGGTCTAAAATGAACAGCCTCATTGTTTAATCAATTAAGAAAAATGAGTATGATCAGGAAGAGTGAAAAGACACAAGTTTGAGTGCCTGTATAATCCTGGAAAGTGACTGTGGGCCTCAGGAATCAGGATAGCGACCAGCGCCATTGCCCTGAGGCAGGCTGGCCATCCATGAGCCACAGAATCAATTTCTTTGCTAAGATAAGCCACTGGCTGGTGAGTTTCTCCTTTGGCCTGTGTTAATACTCCTAAGGCAACCCCCCTCCTTTCAGAGATGTACAAGTTAAACTTACCTTGGGTAGGCAGTCCCAAAGCCAGAGCTTTACTTAAGGGTAGTTTTAGGTTTTCAAATGCCTGCTCAGCTTCAGGGGGCCACTCAAGGAGTTTAGTACATTCCTGGCATTCCTTCAGAAGGTGGTGCAAAGGTCTAGTCTTTTCAGCATAGCCCAATATCCATATGCAACAATAGCATATGCTCCCCAAATCCCCTAAATTGCTGCAGAATACAGGGGAGGGGGAAGCCCATAATAGGCTGCACCCTCGCGGGCCCCAGGGAACGCGAGTCCCCTTTGAGTATGACTCCCAGATAAGTGACTTTAGCCTCGCAAAGCTGAACTTTTTCTTTCAAAACCTTATAGATTCTCTCAGCTAGGAAGTTGAGAAAAGACTTTGTTGCTTTTCCCCAGAGTTCTTGGGAGGGCTGGCTAGCAGGAGATCATCTACATATTGAGGGAGCATAACCTTGGGAAAATTCCAGTCCTCTAAATCCTGAGCCAATAGCTGTCCGAATATGTGTGGGCTGTCTCTGAACCCCTGAGGTAGCACTGTCCACGTTAACTTTTGTCTGCCCCCCACCCCCATCCTCAAAGGCAAAGAGCAACTGACTCTCTGAGTGGAGAGGAATACAGTAGTACGCATCCTGAAGATCAATAGGGAGCAGCATTGAGTCCCACTGGGGATTTGAGTCAATAGGGTGTAAGGATTAGGGACCACCGGGTGGAGCGGGATCACTGCCTCATTAACTAGTCTGAGATCCTGCACCAAGCGCCATTTGTCCTTTCCTTACGCCCAGAATAGAAGTGTTGTAAGGGCTGGCGCATTCTATTAATAGACCTAGGTTTAGTAGGCAATTTACGACGGGCAACAATTCTTCCTTTAACCCTAGTCTAAGGAGGTATTGTTTCTGCCTAGGAAAGGCAAATGAATCTGTACCGGTATTAGGAATGGCCTAGGAAGATTTGAGAAAGCTCCGATTATTAATATAGTTCAAAAATTGGTGAAAGGACTTGGTTTATGCCAAAAAAAGCAGGCAACTATTCCAAGGTAAATTAAGCTAGCTAAAGGTAATTAGCAAGTCTATAGGAGAGGGAACTAGGACTTCCTCAAACCAGGTTTACATAATTGGATAATCTAGCAGGATAGGAGGAGGGGGTCGACCTTCGACCATGACCTTTGTGAAAAGAGACATCTTGGCGGGAAAGTAATGGGGCTACCTTACAGGGTAAAGGGAGGTACCTTACAGGGACTTTTACTACATCAGAATTATGTGAACAAATGGAGGGTGTCGTGTATAAAAAGTCTGTTCCGTGTTTTGTATCTCAGTGAATTTGCTTGAACACCCCCTCGGTAACATGAGGCTGTAACTGTCTTCTGTATTTCTATCTTTTTAAAAAGCTCCTTTAAATCTTCAGCAAGAGTCCAGGCTATTGCATATTTATCCTTAGCTCAGGACAAGAACCCACGCTTTTTATCTTTTTCTGTTTTTGTGGTTTTATTGGGAAATTATTCCCAGGGGTCTAACAAAGATCCCTGGGGGGAAAGTCACCCCCAAACGGTAACCCTCACCCTCAAACCATAACAGAATCTTTTAGTTTAATGAGAACAGGTTTGGCCAATAGGGCTTGTCCCACAGTTCTCCCATCTATCCATACTGCCAAATTAATATTCACCTCTAAAAGAGGGAAGCACCCAGGTGTATCTGGGGGGAGAGTTAGTTTTATTTTAGCTTTCGACATTATATCTCTTCCTAACAATGGGGCTTTGAGTCTCTGGTATAACTAAGAAAAAATGGGAGAAGTGGAGGTCGCCTGATCTCTTGAGTTTAAAAAAGCATTCTAAGGGTTTGCTGGAGATGCCCTAAACTGTTACTTGAAGAGAGCATCTTGGACCGGGAGAATACAGTAAGGCAGCGAACCTGGTGCCTGTATCCACTAGGAACTGGACAGCTTGTGAGCCCACCATTAAAGTCACCCAAGGTTCCTCCATCTTTACACAGGTAGTGGGAGCCTGGAGAGGTAGCCCTGGGGCCCATCATCAGGATTCTGGCTCTAAGGGCCCCAGGTCCCTCCAGACTTGGGAGCACTCAGATTTCCAGTGGTCCCCCTTGCACCACAGACAGAGTATTGGAAGGCATTGGTAGCCTTTTGTTTGAGAGCACTGGCTCTTATAGTGCCCTGACTTCCCACACCTGACACAGACCTGAAGCTGGGTTTTCGTGGGGGCAACATGCTCCTATACCAGGGTTTGGGGTTTTTGTGGACTTGGCATTTAAATACATGGCAGCCAGGATTTCCCTATGATGTTTTCCCTCCCATTTCTCCCTTTCCAAGTCTCAAGTATAATCCACTGAGTTAGCAGCCTGCACTAATTGTTCCATCATAGTTTTCCAGATCTGACATCAGTTTTTGAAGTTTCCTCCTTATATTTGGTGAAGATTGGGTTAAAAACTTGTATCTGAGAATTTTACCATGGCCTCCTTTAGTTTCTCTAAAAAGGTCATAGGAGCCTCATTGGGCTTTTGATGTATGGCTGCTAATTGGCTGTAATTGAGAGGCTTAACCTTTGCTTCCTTTAATCCCTCCTGTATGCAGCACAGGCAATGATTTCTATCCCATTCATTTTTCGGAATATCAGGGTCCCATTTGGGATCAATAAGTGGTACTGCTTGCTCCCTTGTGGGAATATTCTGTCTGTCATCTGAGTCCTCATTTGTGGAGGCATCAAAATAATCATCACCCACTGCCCTAGCCTCTTTATATACCCGGTCTCTTTCTAATGAAGTCAGGGTCTGCTCAAGAAGTAATTTAACATCCCTCCAGGTAAGATTATACAAAGAGCTAAGTAACTTGCATGCCTTTATGTACTGGTCAGGGTCAGTAGTACAGCTCCTAATACCTCTCTTACCTTCTTTCAGCTCTGCTAGTGAGAAAGGCTGGTGGACCCGTATTGACCCGGTCCACCACCCCCTACTGAGATGAGAGGAATCATCCCTCTCTGCCCTCCTAGCCCTGGATGCCATGTTCCCGTATGGGTCATCTCTTGGGTCTCCTGATCACCGGGGTCATTACCATGAGGTGGAGGGCCCTTGTTTTGGTTTGATCCTTTGGGCATTAGAGGGGGTTCTATGGGAGCTGTGGCTCCCACAGGCCCTCTTCTAGCTTTTCCTGTTCTACTTGAGGTTTTGATTCGGTTTTAGCCAAGGCTGCCAAAACAGTCTCAACTTTGCAATTTTTAAATAAATTGAAGTGGTCCCTTAAGTAGCAAAACAGCTAAAGATAAGCTATCTCCATCCATTTGCCCTCCTTTTTACAAAATAGATCTAATTGCTGTATGGTATTACAATTTAGACTTCCCTAAAGGGGCCAAATTTCTCTGTCCCCCAGCACATACTGTGGCTATACTTGGGTGCAGAAAAAAATGAGAGCTTTCTTCCTTAGAATTTCAAAATTTTCCCAATTTTGGAGAACTCATGTAAGTGGAGATCTGGTTTCCACTTTGGATTGCTTAGACCCCATGTGAGAGAGAGAGGGTATGATTGGAGAGTGCGCAGAGTCACCCTCCTTCCTTACACCCTATAAAGCTGAGTGGTCCAGCCAGGGGCATCCAGCTGGGTGCCTGTGCGCGTGGAGATGGTGAGAGTGGCCTCACTGTCCACCAGGAGGCTATCTATGGGCTTGGATTTTGCCACTCCTAACCCGGCCCCGCCTAAACCCCACTGTGGATCCCCTCCCTATCTGGATGAGGTTCTTAATAAGAAAAAATTGCAGTTCTCAAAAATACTCTTATTAATTTGCTTCCCTAACAATGTACCACAACTTTGGTGAGAATAGGAATCCCAGGCTGACAAGAGGTTTGCAGTGGCTCCATACTGATCTCTTCTTTTCCTGTTTTTACCCTGAGGGCTTTCTTATACATACCAGAAGGCTTTCTTATGCATACAGAACTTTCTTATGCATAAGGAGCTATGTCTGCCTGCAGGGTGCAGCCATTTACCTAGCAGGCATACCTGGCTATTGTTTAGAAAGAAATGCTGGCTGGCTGGCTTTTCCTGGAGATGTATTATGTGCCTTTTTTAGATTTAACTGTTTACAGGAGTCCCTCTAGTCTTTCTTGCATAATTTAAAGGGGAATTTTCCCCTACCCTGGAGATTCTGCCTTAGTGAAGCGGTGGCAGGGGTTTCTCCAATATCAGAGAGAGCCTGTTGGCACCAGTAATCCAGTCATCCACCAGGATCCAATCAGGTTTTGGGGAGGGTTTCTAAACTTCAAGATGCAGTGGCCATAGGCCACCATGGAGCCCTGCCATTGGGCGCCAAACTGTTATGGTGGGAGAGATGTAGCCACGGGTTCTTGTTCTGAACTAGGTATAGAAAATTCTAGTCTGAACTCTGCAAGCTTAGGCTGCTTTATTATTACAAGGATGGAAAGACAGAATATAGATTAATAATACCCTATACCCGAGAGAGTATAAGGGGTGACTTGAAAAGAAGTCACCCGAGATTTCTGGATAGAGAGTATTTTATATCACTCATCTTCTAACCAGAATAGATCTACGCTTTTTCCAGGGCAGGTCTTTTGATGTGGAGATTCCTTCTTGTAGACTGCCCTGTCTCTGGCACAGATCTCACCCTTTTTGTTATACACCAAGATGTGTTAACTGATTATCAGGAGTCTGAGATCTCTTGAAGGTTCATGGCATCCCCCCACATCCTTGAGGAAGTCCTCTTCTCTTATAAATGTAAAAGACCCTAGGCTTTTGGGCTTCCTCTATTCTCTTGTTAATGACCTTTGGTGCCTGGAATTCTGCAGGATTTCTTCCCTTGTCTGAATGCCTGTCCTATCTCCAGGCTTTCTAATACCTGAGCTATTTTCACATATATTTTGAAACTATTTCCCAATATTGGCACATTCAATATTTCCCAGTAATGGTACACAAGCTACTTAAGTGAGGCCCTCCGTAACTTAGTGAGACCCTGTTTCCAAATAAAGAATAAAAAATAGGGCTGGGAGGGAGGCCGGGATTGGGGTCCATTGTGAGGCAAGGCCAGAGCTGGGGCCTCCGAGGCCAGGATTGGAGCATGCTGAGGGGTGAGGCTGGTGCTGGGGCCAGCGAGTCCAGGATTGGAGCCTGCTGAGGGGTTAGGCCTGTGCTGGGACCAGCGAGGCAAGTACCAGAGCCTGCCGTGAGGCTAGGCCAGTTCTGGGGCCTCCGAGGCCAGGATTGGAGCCTGCCGAGGGGTGAGGCCGGTGCCAGAACCAACGAGGCTGGGATTGGAGCCTGCCGTGAGGCTAGGCCGGTGCAGGGGCCTTTGAGACCGGGATCGGAGCCTGCTGATTGATAAAGCCGGTGCTGTCACCAGCAAGTCCAGGACCAGGGCCTGCTGTGAGGCAAGGCTGGTGCTAGGACCTTCAAGCCTGGGATTGGAGCCTGCCAAGGGGTTAGGCTGGTGCAGGGGCCAGAGAGTCCAGGACCTGGGCCTGCCATGAGGCAATGCCAGTGCTGGGGCCTCCAAGGCTGGGATTGGAGCCTGCCGAGGGTGAAGCCAAGGCTAGGACTGGGGCCTGCCAAGAGGTAAGGCCTGTACAGGGGCCTTCAAGGCCAGGATCGTAGCCTGCTGAGGGGTGAGGTTGGTGCTGGGGCCAGAAAAGCTGGGATTGGAGCCTGCTGTGAGGCAAGGCTGGTGCACGGGCCTTCGAGGCTAGGATTGGAGACTGCCAAGGGGTTAGGCTGGTGCTGGGGCCAGCAAGACCAAGACCGAGGCCTGCTGTGAGGCAAGGCCAGTACAGGGGCCTTTGAGACCGGGACAGGAGTCTGCTGAGAAGTTAGGCTGGTGCTGGGGCCAGCGAGGCCAGGACCGGGGCCTGCCGTGAGGCATGGCTGGTGCTAGGGCCTCCGAGGCTTGGATTGGTGCCTGCCAAGGGGTGAGGCTGGTGCTGGGGTCAGTGAAGCTGGATCGGAGCCTGCTGTGAGGCAAGGCTGGTGCAGAGGCCTTTGAGGTTGGGATTGGAGCCTGCCGAGGGGTTAGGTCGGTGCTGGAGCCAGCAAGGCCGGGACTGGGGCCTGCCGTGAGGCAAGGCCAGTGATGAGGCCTCTGAGGCCAGGATTGGAGCCTGCCGAGGGGTTAGGCCGGTACCAGGGTCAGCAAGGCTGGGACTGGGGCCTGCCATGAAGTATGGCTGGTGCTGGGGCCCCCGAGGCCAGGATCAGAGCCTGCTGAGGGGTTAGGCCAGTGCCGGGACCAGCCTGGCCAGGATTGGGGCCCGCTGTGAGGCAAGGCCAGTGCTGGGGCCTCTGAAGAAGGGATTGTAGCCTGCCGAGGGGTGAGACCAGAGCCGGGGTCAGCGGGGTAGTGATCGGGGCCTGCCATGAGGCAAGGCCGGGCTGTTGCTGAAGCCAGCGAGGCCGGCATCGGAGTATGCCATGGGGCATGGCCGGCGGCAGGGCCTTCAGGAGCAGGAACGGAACTTGCAATATGCATACACAGAGAAACATCACAGAAAATAGAAAATCAGATGCTATCCCTAATATGCAAAAACTAGGAGGAAATGGGTAATAAGAGGAGAGTTAGTTGAAGAAAAGGCCCCATGGAAGAGCAATAAAGGTGAACAATCAGAGGAATGGGATGGGGGAAGATGGAATCTCTTTAAAATGCATGATGTACGTAAAGAAATGTATCAAAGTTAATCACCAAATCAAGCTTGGGATCGAGGGGGGGAGGGAATGGTACGGGGACGGGATAAGGGCTAATTGGATGATATATGCTTGTATACCCTCACAAGTCTTGTATTCCAATGTGATGTTTGACTACAATGCACTAATAAAAATATATTTTAAAAAATAAAAAAATAGGGCTGGGGTGTAGCTCAGTAGAGTGGCCCTGAGTTCAGTCCCTAGTACCACACACACATAAAAATGTAATGTCTCTATAATAGTAAAACTTTAAGTATAATGAAGAATAAAATAACTTGACTAAGCAAAGGAAGCAGGCTCTTCTAATTCTGACAATCAGCTCCCACACTGGACCAGCTCCTGAATTTTTTCAGTTCAGATAGTAATGGAGAACCAGCTGTCCACTCCTCACGTTCATTCCTCAAAAGTATAATACAAAATACAAATCATTATTAGCTCTCCCAAGGATTTGGTTAACTCCAAATGTGTTTCTGTAAAGCCTCACAAATCTGAAATGAAACAAGCCACGCACCTCTCTTGGTCACCTACTCTATTTATTATCTAGTGCTCGATGCTGGGAACTGACAAATAGAAGACGTGCTTCCTGTCCTGGAGATAGTGCATGGTCTAAACAAAAATAAGTAACAGAGAATCCTAATTTGGGCAGTATAAAGTCCCACAAAGATGGAATCGCACACTCACCCAAATCAGCACACCACCGGCTTCCCGTTGCATTTGGGACAAATATAAAGCTTCCCCAAAGGGCCTGTGAGAAGCTGTGTGCTCAGGACACAGCCTTCTCTTCTTCTCTTGCCTCAGACACACATTCGTCCATACTCTTATTTGACTATCACCCCCCACCACCACCACCACGGGGCCTTTGTGCAGTCTCTTTCCTGGACCTGGAGGGCCCAACCATTCTTCTCTCGCCCTGAAAAATGCCTTTTATCAGCAGCACCACATTGTCAGCACTGCACCCATTATATACACACTGCCTCATATGCCTGTCATCCTTGAAACTTTTTACACAGCAAATCTTTCATTCAGCATATAATTATTTTACCAATGTTTCTGTCTACTTATATGCTTAGTATATATATATTAATATGTATAATAAAGGTTAATTAAATATTAGTCTAAATAAGTCTGAATGCATGCATGCCTGGAGTTACACAATTTCTTATCTTCTTATTTGACTGTAATCATTTAATAAAGTTATTACAAGTCTGAAGTTCACTCTGAAAATGTTCCTGCAGCCCTATGTCTCTTGTGCCGGGCACTTTAAGGTAGAGTGAAGACTGTCTTCATTGTGCTGCCTACAGAGAGAGACAGACAAGTCAACCAGTAACTACAAGAGCTCTGTGCGTTCTAGGTAAGAAAAGGCCAAAGTGCTGAGAGACAAGGTGAACTAGCAAGGCCCGGGGGACCTAAGACTTCTAGGAAATGGCTGTGAAATCTTGAAGAGGAGGAGGAGGCGCAGTGGGACGGTGGTGAGAAAAGACGCTGGGTGTGGAGCACAGGAGGCCCAGGAGCTCTGAGGACCTGGACAGCAAACTGTTTGGTACCCTGAGGCTCGGGTGCGGGGGACAGAATGAAAACTGCAGGCTGAGGTGGGGAATTTAAGGAAAGTTCCAGACGCCCAACTGGGACTAAATGCAATAGGGGAAGGCCCAGCACAGAGGTTTGGGAGAGTGAGGAATGAGAGAAGGGCCTTCCAGGCCAGGAGGGGAGCGGTGTGGGAATCAGGAACTTCAGGTCTGACCACTTTAAAAACAGCCTTCACTGTGTAGCTTCCCTCACTACGCACGCCTACACTGCCAATACTTAAGAGGGTAGGAGGACTGCAGGATGGAGGCTAGCCTCGCAACTTAGAGGCCCTCAGCAACTTAGCTAGACCCTGTTTCAAAATAATAACAATATCTAGGGGTGTAGTGTAGCTTAGAGGAAGAATGCCCCTGGGTTCAATCCCCAATACACCAAAATGTACAAACACACACACACATACACACACGCACAATTTCAGGGACACAGCTTATCCCCACTGAGTCAGCAACCCCAAAGGGGAACTTGGATATCTGTGTACTTAACCAACACCCCAGGTAAATCTTATATCAAGAAGGCTTGAGAAATATTTTCAAAGGAACTCTCCCATTCTCCCTTCAGGTACTAAGTCCTGTTCCCCAGAACTGTCCTTCTGTTATTTAAATAATGGCTTTTATTTTCAATATAACAATAAGATGTGACTGGGCGGGCCCCAAGGAAGTACCATTATGGTCAGCAAATCATGGTGGACCTGTGCATGCTGTGGAGACAACCCCAAACAAGTACACTTGAGAGGCAGAGAACAATGACTGTCTGTACTGAGGGGAGGAAGTCGACAGCTTCCGCTCCCTCAGAGGCTGGTGACTGCCTAGGCCTCCAAGTCACTGGCTTCTCCCGGTTCACTCTCAGTCGAGCCAACAGTTCAGGTCCTGAGAGCTGTGTCTGGCCACTGAACAACCAGAACTCTTTCAACCCTCAGTCGCCAGGCTTTTCACTGTGGAATGAATAAGGATAAAGGCTACACACAACCCGGGTGGAGTCCATCATACCGTCTGCACTGGGAAACACCACCACCATAGCCCTTTCTGTGCTACTGAGGTCTCAGCGTCTGAGGCAGCCTTCCTGCAACCGTGGACTGCAACCCTTCAGCCAGCCCACACTCCCTCCCTGTGACAGCCACAGAGATGTATTTAAGTAAGGATTCCGGGAAAAGCTGAGCGCTGCTTTTGTTGTTGTTGTTGTTTTGTTTGAAACTAGGTCTCATTGGATTAGGCTGCTGAAGGCTTCACTAAGTTGCTGGGGCTGGTCTTGAACTTTCGGTTCTCCTATCTCAGCCTCTCAAGAACTGGGATTACAGGTGTGCGTCCATGCCTGGCCTGAGCACCAGCTTTCTCAGTGGACATCTCCACATGTTTCTGGTGTTCAATCCACTCATGAATGATCCCTGAGCTTTTGCAAGGATTTTGTCCTCTGGTCTACAGTATAATTTCTCAAAATGTGATTACAACAGATGATGATAGGAATTACATTAAGAAGAGGGAATAAGAAGGTTAGGTCCAGAATTCATGTACATGTAACATTTTATTTATGGCAAAAACTAAAAACAGTGGAGGATGAATGTTCATTATAATAAATGGTGCTGGAACAACTGGATAACCACAAGGGGAAAATGGTACTGAATGAAAGACATTAGATCCCAAATAATTCAGTGTGCTTACGGCATCTCAACACAGAGCAGTACATGGACCGTTTGCATCCAAGGCCCCTGACTAATAACTAAAGATCTAGATTCCTGAGCCAACCTTATGCTCATTAATTCTCTGTATTTTTACTAACTCCCTTAGATGATTTTTAGTTCATTAAGCCTTAATTTTTATCAGCACAGCAACTGGTAAAACAACCACCTGAATTCCAGCTTATGGGCAAATTAATTAATCCACCTATATTTCACTTTTTCAAGGGGAACGCTGTGCTGATAATAATGATCTCGTGGGTCTGTTGTGATGAATAAATGCGATATTGCATGAACAGTGCTTCACAGCATTTTGGTTTATCATACGCACTCAGTAAATGCTAAAATTATTCTCCACATCCAAATGGAATTACTAGAAATTATTTTAAGTCATTTATAAATTTTCCAATTGTCAGATCTTAACTTTGTACGGGTATTTCTGCGTTCTTACTTTATCGAAGGGGCAGTACTTCTGTTAAGTGTATGGACAGAGAAGTGCAGGGAATTTGAGAAGATAACTCTGCATTCCCACACCCTACACAAGAAATCACAGCCCCATTCAGAAGATACAGCTACAGGATCTGTGCTGTGATGCAGCAAGAAACGTCTGCCTGGGGACCTACGTAAGCTAAATGATGTTGGGAGTCAATGCGAGAGCGAATCAACTCAGCAAATATTTACTGGCCGACAACAACGACCCAGGAAATACACTATAAGCCAGACATTGAGAAGGACAATGCATTGTCCTTCTCTCCCAGGAGCATGAAACATGGCGGTGTGTCATCCTTATCTTTCCCTGTTTTACACAGCACTTCTCAGCCAATTTTTTGTTGTTAAATTATTAGAAAGCTGGAAAGGTCTAGTTTTATGGACAGGGTATTTATTTATGTCTACTTCTTCCAAATCAGAAATAAAAGAAAGATCCTAAACAGTAAATGTGCTTGGCTTCCTCTTCTCCCGTTTTCCAAAGCCAACACTCTTTTTTGGAAGTCTGAAGACACCTTCTGGTATGCAGCACTGCTGACCGTGGTGTGAGACAATGAAGGGAAGGAGGAGGCTACAATGGGGCTTGCGAGCAGTGTGGCAACTTATCTGGTCTGGACAAAACTCGCTTGCCCTTCAGCACCAAAGTACTAAATACCCGTACTGGGAAATGAAAGGCAACTTGAAAAATAATGGGCAAAGGTTCAGGAGCTTGTGCCCAGCTGTGCCCAGACCATCAAAGCCAGTGCCACCTGAGATTCTGGCAAAATATTTTCAGTCTGTCTGTACCTCTTCCTTGGTTTTCCATAACAAAGTTCCACAAACAAGTGGCTTAAAACAACAGGAATTTATTGTCATCATTCTACAGATTAGAAATTCAATTTAAGGTGCCAGCGGCCCTGCTCCCTCTGAAGGTTCTAGAGAAGGACGGCCCATGCCTTCTCCTACCTTCTGCTGGCAAACCTTGGCATCCCTTGGCTAGTGGCCACACCACTCCAATCTCTGCCTCCACGGGCACGTGGCTGTGCCTTTGTCCCCTCTGTGTTCTCCCCTCTTCTCCTAAAGACACCAGTCATCAGATTTTAGGCCACCCTAACACAGCATGCCGTACAGTGTCAGTAGAGCCTGGTCTTGGGAGGAGATGTTTGGTAAGAAAACCAGGGAAGGCAGGGACAGGAGCAAAGACAAGGAGACAGAAATCCATCACATATCACACTCCAGCAGCTCAAACCACTCAGGGTACCTTCCCGCATACCACCCCACTAACAGGGCCAAACTTTCCATGAGGCCCAGCACCTAGGGCCATGGTACTCTCAAGGAGCCACAGAAAGGCAAAACTTCCAAGAGCACATGAAAGTCCTCAGGCCAAGCCAGGAGCGGTGGCACACCCCTGTAATCCCAGTACTTGGAAGACTGAGACTCTCCTGTCAAGGCCAGCTACAGCAACTTAGCAAAACCTTTAGCAACTTAGGAAGACTGGGCTTCAAAATAAAAAGGGTTATGGATGTAGCCCAAAGATAGAAAGCCCCAGTGCCCAAAAATGGAAAGAAAAAAAAAAAGAAAATTACTAGGCAACCCTGTTCACTACTAAAAACCCCATTCATACCTCTGCCCCAAGTTCCTTCCTCTTCCTTTCATCTGTCTCACGAGGGGCTCCTGCTCTGGGAGACTTTCCCATCCCGCTTTCCCCATTCTGCCCCACTCCACCCTCCCACCCCTGCTGGGTGGACGCACTCCTCCTCTGTCCTCCTGCACATCCATCACTGTCTCCATGTTGCTTAAGTTATCTGTTTCTATGCAGACCCTCTGCAGGGAGCTGCTTTAGCTCAGAGCCAGTACATCAGGTACCACTCGGCACGTCTGTTATTGCCCACCCAGGACCCTGAGTGTAGTGTATGCATTCCCCACATAGCATGGTGCTGGCTGCTAATCTCAGACATCAAGTGTCCCAGAGGAATTGTTTTTGCCTGAAAACAGACACCTGGTTTGGAGGTTAGCTTGCATCATCCCCACTCCCAGGGCTGGCCAGACCACCATGGGCCAACAGTGGGCTGTCAGCCCAGCCCCCCTGCCAACAGGGAGGTACAGTTCACTCTCCACAGGGCCCTCAACATCACGGCATCGCCTGGCTTCTTTACCTGCCCTTTTCTGTTTCCTTCCTACCTGTGCAACATCCCCTCACTCTATTGCCTGCCTAGGAATTTCTACTTACTCTCTTTCTACAGAACATGACCTGAGACGCTCTGACTAGATTTAATGCCTGGGGAAATTATCCAGTAAACAAACTTATTGGATAGGTGGGTAGATGTTAGACAATCATGGAAGCAAATATCAGAGACCTAGTCAGGTTTTTACAAGGACTGAACTGATGATAAAAGCAACATCAATCCTTGGTGAACTAAAGAACTGACCATGGGGATGGGGGAGGAGGGATGCAAGTTCTCAAAGGGGGCACTAAAGGGGGCTGTTCATGAACATGAGGGGAGAGTCTAATGGCCAGACCTGAGGAAAGCCGCCTGCTGGGCCTCGCTCTGTGCTCGCCACGGTCACAGGCACCAGCTGACCGAGATGATGCCACGTCCTCAAACTGGAAAAAGTTTCCCCGATTCTCTCAGGCTGGACTGGCCCCAGAGCTAGGGACGAGGTGGGTTTGCAAGCTTGGATGATGAGGTTGGTTCAGATGAATCGGGTGATCAGCCCCTTGAACTATGAGCTTCCTGTGAAGACCTGGCACCTGTGATGGTGCCCGGGAGATCTTCAGAGCATGGTCCTCTGAAGTCAGCACTGGAAGAGCAGAAAAGGAGATGGATCCATGCCACAGGATTTCTCTCACAGACCTGGCTCTTGGTCACGTCAGCAGCTCTTCTTAATGCTTGCTGCAGTTTGGGAGTCGAGCAGATGGCAGGCGACGGCTGAACTAAGTGGTGAAGTTTAGCTGCAAAAGGCACTTCCTGGAGTGACAATTCAGAAACGGATTTCCCCAACACTTTCCATATTGGCAGAGGGCGAGCGAAGCTTCTCCGGGAAAGCAGGAAGGAGTGCATCCATACAAAACTCTGTTTGGTTACGTTATGTGGAGGCGAGCGCTACTGAGTCTAATTCTTTCCTTGTTTGTGATTCCCAAGGCAAAGGGACACGCTTTCTTGTAAATACAATAATAATTTTAAAACTATAAAGCATAAGGTCTGCGTATAGGAGAACTCCAGCACAGGATGGTGCTAAATGCACTCTATACCAAGTATTTGGCAGTGTCCCCTGATTCACCCCATCTCTGGTTGGCATTTAGAAGCCCTCTGGTTCCCAGCTCTATATCATAAAGACACAGAAAAGTTTCAGAAAGGACCTAAGCTGGGCTCGAATCCTATCTCTGGTACTAAGTACTATTTGATCTTGAACAAATGACTCTCTTTCTGAGCCTGTTTGCACAAAAATAAAGTAGGAGTGGGGGAGGCAACAGTAGGCAATCTCAAGGAATAATGTGAGAATCCAGTATGATGATGTCCCGGGAAGTAGCTGGTGGATCTTAACTTGTGTCTGTTTCTCTTCATTTCTATTCTAACTAGCTTGACGGAGCTCATCACAATAGCGGTCACTGTTTCAAACTGCTTCATCTTCGGTTAATCCACAATGTTTTTTTCTTTTACCTTTAATCATAAAGGTTTGTTTCCTTTGAAGTTCCATATCCATTACTCGGTGTGAATGAATAGGTTTGGCTTTAGGGATTTTAGTTTTGATCCTTAACTAGATATGTGTGATAGAAACTGTAAATGTAGAAGTGTATCTCAACTCACCTACATGCTTATTCTCTCTCCGTTATGTGCTTCTAAATGCACCCTGTGCTTAAAATATCATTAAGTCAAACACTGCCCTTGACACACCTACCCTACCAAGCATCATAGCTTAGCCTCTCCTGCCTGAACGGTGCTCAGACACTTTTATTCACCCACACTTGGCAAAATCATCAGACGCAGAGCCTATTTCATAAAGAAGTGTTGAATGTCTCATATAAGTTATAGTTAATAATGCAAGAATTACGTGAGACAACTATGTTATACAATAGTTAATTGTATAAAAGCAAAGGTACGCTTTCTCCCCACCATGAAGTCAAAGCCCATAAATGGAGCCATGGGAGCCAGAGGCCATCTGTAGCTAATATTCTGAAGCTCTAAATGTACCATCTTAAGGAGACTTGTTGCTTTAACTAAGCCTACATTACTCAAGCATAGCAAAGGTGCTATTGGCTGAGATTATTTCGGTGGCAAATAATAGAAAAGCTCTTCAACTGATTTAAACAACGAAGGGAATTTACTGGCTCCTGTAACTGAAAAACTCTAGCAGGCTTTTCATGGCTTGATCCAAACATGATTTGGTCCAGCTTCTGGTTACATATTTTCTGAAGTTCCCTCAGTTCTGACTACCTTTACACGTTGAGTATGAGCTGGGTTCTTTAAAAATAAGAGCTAAGCCAGGCATGGTAGCACACACTTGTATTCCCAGAATTTGGGAGGCTGAGACAGGAGGATCACGGTTCGTGGACAGCCTAAGCTACTACTTAGTGAGGCCCTTTACAACTCAATAAAACCCTGTTTCCGTATAAAGAATAAAAAATAGGGCTGAGGTATAGCTCAGAGGAATGCCCCTCACTCATTCTTTTCTTTCTTCTCCTGCATTCTCAGGCTCCAAGATTGGGGCCCTTGGTAACTATCCAACTTGGAAAAAAGACACAGCCTCCTCTAGCACCCAGCGTGCCTCTGCGTGAGTCACTGGGAAGCCTTTTTATTGCTGTCGTGTCCCATCCCACTACCACACACAAAAAAGTGCTAGCAATGTTCATGGTGGTTTGTATGCACATCAAATGGCGGACCAAAGGTCAAAGACCATGTACAGAAGACCCAAGCTTTGCTCTGATCGGATAAGCTCTAATCCAATTTCTGCAGCTGGAGAATGCCTTTCTCTGATTGACTTATATCTGTATCAATCACGATGACAAGGAGATGGAATTATTCTGTGTGGTTTCAAGCAATCAGAGTCCTCCTCTGGATCTTAAAATAAAGTCCATCCATCCCAATCATGGTACTCACTCAAAGGACTTGAATGGAAATTACAGGAACACCTTCAATGTCTGTTCTAATGAAAAACAAATTTCTAGAAATTTAGTGTAGGATTCCTAAGTAGGATTTTTCGATTATTAGAGTTATTAATTCAATACATTAGAGTCTTTTCAAATAAAATACCATATGTTAGCACCCAAGGGTAACCACAGACTGAGAGTCACCTAATGCAAAGCAAGACATGAGCTCAATTTCAGAACAATTAAGCATCTGGTTCCTTGTTCTTTCTCTACTTCCTCTTGTTTTTCTCTTACATTTCATTTTCTCCTTTTCTTCTGCCCATTTATGGTCCTATTTTTCTTTTTTCAGTATTTCTTTTAATCCATGAAAACTAATGTGATGTTAGATCTGACACTTCCTGGCATCTCCCACTTTACAGCTAAAGCCTTCAAGCTGCTGGCTCAGTGACAGTGTCCAATGGAGGAAAGACATACCCACTCAGAACAGCAAGAGCTCATCCATCGTGCATCTCATAGAAGCTTATAAAAGAGGAAAGCAGAGATTCGTTGGAGAGAAAAGTCCCCAAATGTGAAGTCATGTGTCTCTATGAGAGGGATCCACTGCGAAGGCCTCTCAGTGACTCTCTAGACACACTTGGCACAGAGGAGGCGGTGTCTTTTTCCAAGATAGTTACCAGCGTCCCCAATCTTGGAGCCTGAGGGGTGCAGGAGAAGAAAGACAAGAATGAATAAACAGGTATTATTCATCTTTGCACTGATGAACCCAAGCTTTGGGTCAGATTTGAACTGGAAGAAGGAGGACGATTTGAAGGAAACCTTTCATTTGTATGCAGAGAGCAAGACTTTTTTATGTTGAACAGGCTTCCTGAAAAGGCAAAAACAACTCTCAGTGCTATCCAAAAATGACCCTGCCTAAACTATTTTCAAGAAGTAAGGAAGAGATCCTCTGCACAGAAAGAGGAGGAGGAGAAGGAGGAGGAGGAGGAGGAGGAGGAGGAGAATAAAAAAATCCTTTTAGTTAATTATGGAACAATTTTTTTTAAATTTTACACTACTTTCTTAATGGGAAGGGGAAAAAGGAAATGCCTCACTGTACTGTATTGAGTTCAGTTTATGAATAAGTTTACTTTACAAACATAAATGATATATGTATATATACAAACACAAAGTATAATATGTAAATATATATATGTGTGTATATATATTATGTAGCTGCAATATGATTTCTGTGAATGTACCTAGTATAATCAGTCAGGTTGTGAGAATCTCAGTGAAGCTGCGATGGGCAAGGAGCCTTTCCTATCCCCTGCCCTGTAGGCGGAAGGAAGAATGGTCACCCTGCTCAGTGGACGGAGCTGAGCTTCTCCTGACTGTGCCTTGCATGCTGGGCAGGATGGAAACAGGGGAGAAACTCCACTGGGAACTGGCAAATAGACAATACTCAGCCCATATGACGTATTTTAAACTTGTAAATTCTGACCTATGGAATTATAATTGACCTATATGACACCAAATAACCTAGAATTACATTAATTTTGTAGAATAAGGTAGATTTTCCCACTGAGTCTCTTGACAAACATGAAATTGTCTCAAGAAAATAAAGGTAACCTCAGGTCAAGGAAACCAACCAAGAGTGTAGAAAATCTATTTAAATACAAACATTATTCACCCAGATAACCATGGATAAACACATGATAAAAAAAAGTTAGTTTAAAAAAATTTCTAAATATACATGCTAAAAATGCCAGGCATGTTGGCACCTGTAATCCTAGCACTTGGGAGACTGAGACAGGAGGATGGCAGATTTGAGACCAATCTAGGGGATGTAGTTGAGCAGTAGAACATCTGCAGGTTCAATTCCCAGTACCAAAATTAATTGATTTATTAATATATAAATGAAATAAAATACTACAAATGGAAACTGCAATGTGATATAAGACATGTCAGTGTTTCCATTAAAATTTCATCTATTCAACATTTTTGCTGAGACAGGCCATCAGAGGTATATTTTCTGACATCTGCAGTCTACACTCCTGGAACAGGACATTTTTCCCATCATTCCATCTCTAAAGGACATTCCCCCCTTCCATCATTTTCCATTGCTCTTGGCATTTTCATCTTTGTGAACTTAAAAAGTAGTCCGCTCCAACTCCCTACAGCTCCATTCCCACTCATCGATGAAATAAAGAAGTACAGATTTTCTCTACTTCTCCAATGAGTCCCCACATTCTAACCATAAAAGGTTTTTTCTCTTTCTATAATCAGCTAAGCCCAGAGTTCTGTGTTCCTTATAACCTTGGAATACCCTTGTCCCAGATCACACTGCCACATATGTCTCAAACACATTTCTTCTCAAGAAAATCCTTCAAGATTCATTTTAATGCCAAGCCAGGCATGTTGGAGAATGCTTGTAATCCCAGCATTTGGGAGGCTGAGACAGAGTGTCACAGATTCATTTTGCATCCACTCTCCTCTGCTCACCTGGTCCTTCTAAAACTCAGAGTTTTTAGAATGATCTTTATGCCTGCCTTGCAGTCAGCTGTTTATATGACCTCCTTCCCCAGTAAACTAGTGGTTCCTGTTGGCAGAGGCTGCACTATTTATCTTCAGTGGCAGAGGAGGAAGATTCATAATTTGTGCAAGAAGAAAGAAAAGAAAGTCTACAAAGGCCCTCAAGCTATGCTCCCACCCCCTCCCCAAGGAAATGGGAGATACTGGGAATTGAAGACAGGGGCATTTTAACCCTCAGCCTTATTTATCTATTTTATTTATTTATTTATTATTTATTTATTTTTATTTTGAAACAGAGTCTCTCTGAGTTGCTGAATGTCTCACTAAATTGCTGAGGCTTGCCAGGAACCGTGATACTCCTGTCTCAGACTCCCACGTACAGAGATTACAGGCGTGCACCGCCTGGTCCAGATCTTTAAGGTTTTGTTAGCGCTAGAAGGAACCCTCATGCCTCCCCTCTGTTCTACTGGGTCATCTAAGGCAAGGCTGTGAGACACTGGCAGACATCTGGGCTTTCCACTCTGACACTGGCAAAGTCCTAGAAATCAGGTCAGGGCCACCTCAAAATCCCTTTAAAACATTGACATGGGACAACTTGTAAGGGACTAAACTTCTTTTGCAACTTAATTTTTTGCCAAATTCTATATACCAGGTTGCCTTCAAATTAGAGGCACTGCTTGTTAATTTCTTGTTTGTTAGTGAGCAGTGAGGTAGCTGTGTTCACCAGGTTGTTGCCACAACACAGTTACACAGTTATAAATAAAGCAAACTGCAAAGAGATTAACAGTGGAAGGTCTGAGGTTTCCTCTGCTTTGCTGAGGACTCTCAGTTGCTCCCTGCCATACCAGGAGGTTAGCCTAGGTTGGCCAGCCCAGCCCGAGCGGTCCTCTCCAGTGCAGTAAGTGTCTCAGACAGCTCAGTGGCACAGCTTGTAGGCCAGGGAGGTAACCGGTGTCACTTTGCCTTTTATAGACTCAGTTCTGAAGACTTGGAGTTTTCTTTGCAGTAAGGAAAAACAGAAAGTGCAAGACACTTGTCTATGAACTTCCTAGAGCTCCTGTGCGGCCTCACCTCTCCCTTGAGTGTGTTTACTCTGCACACTCCAAGGGCCACTCAGCAGACAGAAAGTTCCTCTAATGCTCAGCCCATTGTTCTCAAAACTGCTTTGTACTATGAAGGGCTTTAAAAATTGCCTTGTTTTTCTGCCTGCAGCAGGGACACTTCTCATCAGTAACTATCAACACATATGTATACACCAGTTAACAATGAGGACTTTCCTCTCAACTTCCAAAGTAACATGTTAAAGAGAATAAAAGGGGGCCGGGCGTGGTGGCGCACGCTTGTCATCCCCGCGCTTGGGAGGCGAAGACCCAAGGATCGCGCAGGTTCAAGCCAGCCGTGCTGGTTTAGGAGACCCTGTTTCCAAATAAAAGTATAAAAAATAGGTCTGGGAGTGTATCCCGGAGGTAGAAGGGCTTCCAGGAACCCCAGTACCACAAAAAAAAAAAAAAAAAAGAGGGAGAGAATAAAAGGTGGGCACAGTAGCACCCACCTGTAATCCCAGTACTTGGGACGCTGAGACAGGAGTATAGCAGGTTCTCGAGGCCAGCCTCAGCAATTTAGACTCTCAGTAATTTATTAAGATTCTGTTTCAAAATAAAATATATAAAAGGTTGAGGTGTTGTTCAGAGTTTCAATGCCCCTGCGTTCAATTTCCAGTCCCAACAACAACAACAACAAAGGCTTAGGTACAAATCCTGGCTACATTACCAAGATTGGAATTAGGGTAACGTTATCCAGGAGTCTAGGGTCCCAAACTTCGGGCAGCCCCTACTTGAGGGTCTTCCTCCTGCCCAAACCATTACAACCTGTGCAGATTTCTTTTTGTTTTGTTTTTTTAATTGAAATAAAATTCACATAGCATAAAGTAACCCATTCTGAAATATCCAACTCAGAAAAGCTTGGTACCGTCCCAACATTATGCGATTATCACATGTATCTAGTTCCCAAAGATGATGATCATCTCAAAGAAGACCCCCTAGCCGGGCGTGGTGGTGCATGCTTGTAATCCCAGCATTCGGGAGGCTGGAACCTGGAGGATCGTGGTTCGCGCGGACAGCCTCAGCTACTTAGTGAGGCCCTCTGCAACTCAGTGAGACCCGGTTTCAAAATCAAGAATAAAAAATAGGGCAGGGGGTGTAGCTCGGAGGTCAAATGCCCCTGGGTTCCATCCTCAGACCCGCAAAAAAAAAAAAAAAAAAAAAAAAAAAGACCCCTACACTTTTATAGCAGTTAATTCCTGTTCTTCTCTGCTCCAGATCCTGGTAGCCACCGGCATCCTTCCTGTTTCAACAGATTCATCAACTCTGAACGCAACATGGGCATTTGAGCAGAGGTAATAATAGCTGATTTATCTGGGCCAAGACACCATTTGAAGAGTTTTGTGTGTTTCAATTCCACTAATCTTCGCAAAAACTCAAAAAGGTGGGCATTCATATCCACAATCAAGTGATATTATTATTATTAATAATATTATTATTAATCACTATTTATTTACCTGTAAAATGGAGAAAATGGCGACACACTAAGCACCGCCTTTCGGTTAGTGTGAGAGGTGTTCCAGGCCAGGATTGATTGACACACAGATTCACCTCAGAAAGGTGGGCGGGACTTCCGGCGACTAGACGGAAGTGGCTGCTTGAGATGCTCCTTGGGATAGAGTCTAATTATTGACTAGTGCTGCCTTGCCTGGCCAGAAGGATGGATGAGGTGGCATAAATAACATTGATTTGCCTTCTTTCCTTCCTAGGCAATTGAGAAAGGGGTGGGGGGAGTAAATACAGGCCCTGCCTCAGTACAGTACACGAGGGAGGCTTCCCCATAGGAGGACAACGATGCAGTGAAGACAGTCTGCGGGTGTTAAGGGCAGAAGCATCGGTATTAAAGACAAAACCCAGACAGGTGTAGTGGTGCACTCTAGATAGGCCAACATTTAGGAGGCAGGAATAGGCTGGTTCAAAACCAGCCTCAGCAATTTAGTGAAGCCCTCTGGAACTTAGATCCTGGATCAAAACCAAAAAGGAAGCTAGGAGTGTAGTTCAGAGGTAGAATGTCCCTGGGTTCAATCACCAGGTTGGGCACTATTCACCAAAATAATGGCACAGTGCATGTCCTGCTTATCTTGTAACAGGGTGATTTAGAAAATCCACTGAAATCGCTGGAGAGAAATGTCTATGCATAGTGGATATTACTGTAAGACGGATAAATGTGGAGACTGCATCTCAAAATCAGTGTTTTTTATTGTTGGTAGTACCATATTAAAAAAAATAAGCTATGTCTTTAGTCTTTTTTTCTTTTCTTAAGCTTTTAAAAATTATCATTTATTTACTCATTTTTATGTTTTTATTGGTGTATCCTAATTACATATAGTGAAAGCCAAAGTGATACATTCATACTTACACACACCATTGGTGTATTTTCCTCCTTATCCTATGTTATCCCTTAAGCTTTGAAGGAATTTCTAACCAGCATCTGAAAAGGAATCTTATTAGCTTTAGGAGGAAAGCCTTATCACTGCAGCTTTTTGCACAGTTAACTGTAGGGACACACATATGTAAGGCTGTCTGGTCAACAGTGCCATTTTAAAAGAGAATGGCTGTTCTTTGGCCACCTTCCCAAAAGTTTGTTAATTTATATCAGAAATTTGCAGAAATGGGCAGAGAAACCTTAGTGAAGAGCATGACATCTTCCTGCAGTTATGAGCCACAGTTTCTGATCTTGGCCACAAATTCTCTGAAAATGAACAAATGCTGAGGGTGCTGGCCTCTCATCTGCACCCGTGTTACTCTTGAATGGTGTAGGACTTACCTCCACAGCCTGGCCTTGGGCTCCTAAAGGGACATCAAGGATGGAGGGGATCAATTTATTAGCACATTGTAACTTCTGGTTTGGGGAATTCACTTAGCTGTCATGACATGGATGTGGAAGGCTGGAGGACCGATTGTATTTAAGGTAGTTAGAAGAAGCAAGATACGAATAATGAATGAAAACATTGAAATGAAAAGAGGAAATTATTGATTCTTGAACTTGAAATTTCTGGTTTGATTTGTCTAAGGACATGTGTGTGTCTGTGTTGGTGTGTGTGCAGAATGTGTTTCAAATTATACAGTTTAAGCTTCACTAACTTTAGAAAAATCGGTGTTATAAATTATCTCCAAGGCCACTTAAGGTTTTAATTTTATATTTGCTATTCATTTTAGGTTTATGAATATTGAATGGGAAATTGGTAGTATTAATTAAAGCCAACCCCTCTGACTGAAGACAGTGCCGGCTAACAAAACAAAACAAAATTGTCATTCAACATTCACAACACTGAACAAGTGCCAAAGAACGGTAAGTTTTACATGGGAGTCAGTGTAAGGTGAAAGTATTGTGTGGGTAAGATAGATATTTGAAGACTGATGTTGACTCTGAGAATGTGATATTCTGGGGAGAAGTGAAAATTCCAGGCGGTATGTGACGTTCAAGTGCGTGGAATGAGTGAGGTCCAAATCCAGGACTCTCAACAGTTTTGCTCAAGTAAAGTCCTGGTCACAGGTGGAACAAGCAGAAGGTCCCCTGAGGTAGCTACAAGATAGGAGCCAAGTGTAGGCTGGCTAACTGAGCAGCAGGGCTGGGCAGATGGTGGGGGGCGGACACACCTCCTTTGCTGTCCCCTCCCCCACCCCAGAGACCCTTTGTGACTCTTCCATGCTCTGTGATGTCGGCCCTGAAACTAGAGTCAAGCCCTTGCTCCTGGGGGCTCAGTTGCCTCAGGCAGCACTGCGATGCAGACCATGGAGAATATTCTCTGCTTTCTGCAAAGCCTCACTGAGCTCTGTCTGAGCTTGGGCTCGGCCATCTTGAACATGGACCTCTGCAGCACCTTCATGGGTGCAGTGGGGCTGCTCCTTCTGTACCTGGACTACCTGCTACTGAAATCGTTCTTACCCACACTGTGGAGAAGCGAAGCCCTCCCACAGGTGAGGAGGCCTGGTGACCCCAGGGGAAAGCCTCTGTTGTGCTGGCCCCACTGCCATTCTCATGATGCTAAAGGAGGTTGTGAGGCTCAGAGGGACATCCCAGATGGGAAGTCCGAGTCTTTAGGGAAGACGACTGGGGGTACAGGGAGAACTAGGGTTTCCCTCTCAGGCTCCAGGACTACCTGTGGGTGTGGTAGGGGATCAGGTATAACCCAACAGGGATTTGTGAATGCACATTGGTTTAGTGAGTTTGGTTTCTCTGAAGGAGAGCAGTCTCTCCTGCCTCTTGATCCTGAGCCCCAGTGCCAGGTCAGGTGTCCTTCACCAAGCCTCCCATTATGTCGGGCTGGTCAGGAGAGCAACGGGGACCTCTGAGAGCCTCTGGGCAGAGCCTGAGCCTGAGCTCTGTCCCCAGGACGCAGGGACCTGAGAGGGAGCACAGCTGTGACTACTGGCCTCAGGTTCTGAGTCCTCCATGAGCACAGGTCTTTTACTGAGAACATCAAGTGCACACCTCACAGCAAAATCCTTTCTTAAGCTTCTCAAAGAAGGAAAACTGAAATTATTTAATCACTTTTCAAAATTAATAAAAAGAAGGACCTAATTTTGACTAACTAAAAGTGAAGAGTTGTATGATTCTTGGATAATGAATGTTCGAGATTGCTAGACAGAAGGGTGGAAGCAAGGAGTCCTAGCCCCTTATTCTTTTCTTTTTAATTTCAGCATCCAAGTACCGTTATGAAGAGAACAGGATCGAGAATAAAAGGTAAGGTTCTGCTGAGCTCTCCAAGGCGGCCCCTGTGTCCTTTCCACGAGGTCTCAGGTCAACGATGCCTGAACAGGCCGGTTCCTAGACACGGTTTCTCTCGGACATCAGAGCCTGTGAAGGAGAGGCTCAGGGAGTCAGACCTGACAAGCTTCCCAGTTCCTGCTCTGCCCACCCACGGGTTGAGGCAGTGGTGGATGTGGCGATGGGTGCTGCCCATAGGGAGCCGGGTGAGAGGTGCAGGAAGCACTGCTGGTGGCTTTGGGGTCAAACTTCTGTCTCCTGCATTGTTTAAACCATTTCATTTCCTGGGTGATCAGCCTTATCTCTGAGCAAATCAGTGATTCTGGTGTTCCAAGTAAGTGTTTGAGTATCACATGGGATAATGTATGTGAAGGTACCTTTTTTGGTACTGAGGATTGAACTCAAGGGAATTTTTACCTCTGAACTAGACTCCCTACACATATTTTTTTGCTTGTTTTTTGTTTTTGTTTTTGTTTGTTTTGTTTTTACAGTACTGAGGATGGAATCCAGGAGCATTCAGCCTTCAAGCTACACCCCTAGGCCTATTGCTTTTATTCTTTATTTTGAAAGAGTCTCACTAAGTTGAGGAGAGCAAGGTTAGATCCCCAGCACCACAGACAAACAAAAACAACAAAACAAAAATGGGAGAAAAGATAATGTGTTTTTATACTTAAGACAACTGAAGCCTAAAGAAGGGTTGCAAAAATGTGTGAAGTCATGGTGACACACACTTGTGATCTCAGCACTTGTGTGGCTGCGACAGTTGGATCACAGGTTCGAGGCCAGCCTCAGCCACCTAGTGAGGTACTCTGCAATTTAGTGAGACTGTATTTCAAAATAAAGAATAAAACATAGGGCTGGGGGTGTAGCTCAGTGGTAGAATGCCCCTGGGTTCAATCCTCAGTACCAAAAAGAAAAGAAAAAAGTCTAAAGAGCCGGGCGTGATGGTTGACATTCATAATCCCAGTCCTTGGGAGGCTGAGAGGGGAGGATCACAGGTTATAGGACTGTCTCAGTTGTAATGAGACTCTCATCAACGTAGTGAAACCCTGTTTCAAAAACAAAAAACAACATAGGGCTGCAGCCTGGAGGTACTATATCCCTGCTTTCAGTTCCCAGTACCACCCCCCTCTCCCCGCACACACACATTCAAAGAACTACCATTTATTTTATACCTAGATTCACTTATTAACATTGTGCGTGTGTGTGTGTGTGTGTGGTACTGGAGATGGAACCCAGGGACATTCTACCTCTGAGCTAAACCCCCAGCCCTATTCCCCTCTTTCTTTCTTTCTTTCTTTCTTTCTTTCTTTCTTTCTTTCTTTCTTTCTTTCTTTCTCTCTTTCTCTCTTTCTCTCTTTCTTTCTCTCCCTTCCTTCCTTTCTTTCTTTCTTTCTTTCTTTCTTTCTTTCTTTCTTTCTTTCTTTCTTTCTTTCTTTCTTTCTTTCTTGCGGTACTGGGGATGGAACCTATGGGCATTGTAAGTTGCTAAAGGTCTAACTGTTCTAAGTTGCTTAAGGCCTCACTAATGAGCTGAGGCTATCCATGAACGGCATCCTCCAGCCTCAGTCTCCTGAATGCTTGGATTACAAGTGTGCGCCACTGCGCTGGGTTTTATTTTTAATTTTGAAACATGATCTCACTAATTTTTTTTTTTTTTTTTTTTTTTTTTTTGCGGGTTTGGGGATGTAACTCAGGGGCATTCGACCTCCGAGCCCTATTTTTTATTGTTTATTTTGAAACCAGGTCTGAGTTGCAGAGGGCCTCACTAAGTAGCCGAGGCTGTCCATGAACCGCGATCCTCCGGTCTCAGCCTCCCGAATGCTGGGATTACAAGCGTGTGCACCATGCTTGATATGATCTTACTAAATTAATGAGGGAATCACAAAGTTCCTGAGGTAAGGTTTGAACCTGAAATCTCCTGTCTCAGTAACCTCAAATACTCAGATTATAGGTGTGCCACCATGCCTGGCTGAACCTCCTTAATATTGCTGTTGACCATTTCACCTTGTCTGCTGACCCTTAGGGCTTTCTGACTTTGATATATTGTTTTCCATGAAGAAACACTTGCCCAATGCCTGTTCTTCTGCCTTTGCTACATATAACACACTGTTCTGGTTTTCCAGGTCAAACACAACACCAGAAAAGAACAAAGAAAGCAGAGGAGGGGAGGAGGCTGCTTTCTGTGGTGAAAAGGTGATTACCATTTTTCTTCTTTCAGGCTCCCTGTCTTCATTTACTCCATGCCTTTCCCCAGAATTTCGTGCAGATTTCCCTAGTCAAGGGAGGAGTAGCCATAGCAACGGGTATTTGAAGGAAGGCCTTGGGGAGAGGTCCAGAGGTGTTGAACAATATGTAGGGGTGAGCTGGCTCCAGGTGGCCACCCCCACCAGCCTCAGGCCCCCTTGCCCTGTGTAGGTCCTGGTCACAGCTTTGCCCTTCCTGTTCCTGCAGCCCCCTGGACCAGTATCCCGATACCTCTCGCATTCGGCAACTGCTGTGTCCAGACCCACTCTGCGAGGTGTGCAATAGGACAACCGCCAAGGTCAGCCGTCTGCTCTCTCGGGCCTCCCTGGAAGATGCTGAGGACACCAAGCCCCATTCCACCGTGGCTTCTGACACAGAATTGTCATCTTTTCTGTCCTCTGATATGTCAGAAATGCTTCCAGGAGATGCAATTCCAGCTCCTCCACCTGGACCTTTTCCACCTTCTCCCTCCACCTTGTCACCTAAGCAGGTCACCCCCTTGGCTGATTTGCATTCACTCTCACCACTGGGCAACTCTCTGCCACCAAGGTCCACTCCTCCTGTGAAGTGCAAATTCCCAGTGGGCTATGTCCTACCCCCGCCACGTGTTAGTCCCCGTCCATCATCTGACCACTGTCAGGGAGTCGAGTCAGTGGTCCAGCCGAAAGCCACTTTGCTTCTCTGAAGAGCTCCAGCTCTGGCCGGCTGCTGCCCACTGAGGTCTCCGTGGACAGAGGCCTGGAGGGCGCAAGCCTGGCCACACCAGCATTCTCCTGGCAGCGGCCTCATGCCCTGGACCTGTCCCCACCGCAGCTGGCGCAAACTCATGGTCCCCAAGAACTTCCTTCCTCTGAGGCCTCTTTTAGGGGGGACACAGTAGACAACCATGTAGGGCCTAGAGACCTCTCCTTTCTTAGCCCTGATGTTTTGACACTCCTGGAGAGAGAATTGAAAAATAAGAGAGATTTCCTGAAAAACAATAAGGAAAAGAAACCAGAGTCATTTCAAAAACAGCTTAAGACAGAAAACCAAGTAGATTCTGCTGGGATAATGTTAGTCAGTTGTTGGCCATCATAACTCAGGAGAGAGCAAAAGAGTTTGGAACCGCAAAGTCAAAAGGGAAGAGCCACATATGCACCAGCAAGTCCCAGATCCTGAGACCTCCGAGGACCATTTACAACAGAAGTGTATCCAATACTTCTGGGGTCTCCCGTCCCTTCACAGCGAGTCCCTGGACTCTGTCACACCTGTCTCAGCTGACTGGTCTTCGTCCTGTGTCTACTTCAATCCAAAGTCCAATGCCAGCACAATCCATGAATCTCAACCCCTTCCCCATGCCCCACCCCTGTCCCTGTCTGACATTCCACCTCAGGCCTTACCCCAAACTCTACCCCAGTCTCAGATCCAACATGTCCCTCCTGACCAGCCCTAGGCCCACATTGAATCCCCACCCCCAGAACCACAGCCACCTCTTCCATACGAGGTTGGCATGTGTGGAGTGCATTTCCATGGGCCCCAGAATGAGGCACCATCTCTCAGCCAAAGTGAAATTTACAATCTGGAACTTATTGTGTTTCAGAAAGAACAGGGCATTGTCTGGGGTTTACCCTGTGTAGTCAAAAAGTCCCGGGAAGCCTTTAGTCTTCAGGCTCCTGAGTTGTCATTGGTCAGGCATTCCTCCAAGGGCCAGCTTCCAATCTCCATCCTTCCTGGAGATTATCCCCTCAGTGATGAACTTCGGAGAACACTAGAACATCACCTCCGAAAGAGGCTGATCCAACACCGGTGGGGCCTGCCCCGCAGGATCCATGAGTCTCTGTCACTGATGCGTCCCCTGACAGAGGATCCTGAGAGATCTGAGCGAAAGAGCAGCCATGGCCTCTCTTGGATCTCTCTGTATACGTGTCAGAGCTTCAGCAACGCAAATGATTTTGACTTGGGCCAATGCGGAAGCTTTCATGACACCTCAGAAAACATCCCTCAAGAGGAGGGAGTGGACAGAGAAGAGGATCATTATCCTGCCACTAGCACAAAAGATCACCTGTTGAGGGCTCAGGAGGGCGTCCAAAGAAAGCTCTGGACTCTGACTCTGAGAAAAGCCCAGAAAGTTCCTTAGAGAATCTTTCAAGAAAAAACTCAGGGTCCTCAGAGGTGAAGCTAGGTCAGAAAAATCTGACAGATAACTTAAAAACACATTTAAACAAAAAATGTGATGCAATCAGTGAGGCTTATATCCCCTTCAGTGTGGCCAGATCAAGGCGTTCTTTGACACGGGAATTGCCTATGCCTGAGAAAGACCCCGGCCAAAGGAAACACAAAGAGTCGGCGCTCCCGGTGGGTGGGAAGAGCTGCGTCGATACCTCCCAGGATATTCGCTTCCTTTGTCCCAGCAAATACAAGCTGATGGAAGACCATATTCACACTTTCCAGGTGAGGATGCAGCATGGCCTTCCCCACAGGGTCCAGGAATCCATAGACATTTTCAACCTTAGAGAGGAGCCATCTCAGGATATGGATAAGCCTGTCAGAGTTATCCAAGGAGGAATGGATGGATCAGAGACAAAGACAGACAGCTCCGGAATGATGTGCACTGCAGCATAAGCTCTTGTGTCAGAGGCATCGCCGGTCCATGCCCAATAGGGAACTCCATCCTCATCCCAGCCTCACCTGTAAATGTGGAGTTGGCCAGGGTTCTCCAGGTGGCCCTTTTTGCTCAAGGCACTGTGTTGGGAAATTTGTCCCTGTTATCTAAACACAAATGCATTCTCTACAATTTGGGGGATAAAATTTGCTTCCCCTCAGAATTTATTCCTTCTTGAAAATACTTAGTTTTCCCAATAAATATTATGTTTACATGGTGGTTTTTTTTCTGTGCATTTTGTTGGGTCCCTGGGTTTGGTGTTCCTCAGGCCTTGTGCCCAGGAAAGGAAAAGCTTGTTCTGCTCTGACGGATTGTCTGTTTGGACTTTTAGAAAGTGAGCAGACATAAGGGCTATCATGTGTCTACAAAACCCATTTGACTTTTCTGGTAATGTCTGGGAAAGTAGCTAGCTCTGCTTGCAACCTCTTAGCCCAACCTGAATGACACTGTGGGGCAGCGCCCACCTCCCTTCATGGGTGCTTCAGAGCCTCAGTGCAGTGAGGTCGCAGGTAGTCTATACCTGAAGAGAGGGTCAAGGACAGGAAATAAAGTAAGTGGCGTAGTCATTTTTAGAAGCAGCTTTCAGTGATTGGAGGAGCTCACAGGAAGCTGAACCTTACTTGGGAATTCTGGGGTGTTGTGGCAGTGGATCCTGGGTAATTGGGGTGGGGTCCAGGAACAGGGCAGATGCCACTTAAGCAGATCTCATGAAGAGCTTGTTAATGAGTCTTGGAAACATACTTTGAAATTACCCTTGTGGGGGGTCGTGGGACTCTGGACCCTGTGCCGAACTGCGCATAGCATGCCAGACCCCTGGAGAAACCGGACCCAGTATCCTGGGTTCCGGGCGGGGGTCGCGCAGGGCACGCCAGCCGGGGCCCAGGTCGCAAGACTCTGGGCCCTGGGCCAAAGTGCGCGTAGCACACCAGACCCCTGGAGAAACCAGGGCCAGTAAGACGCTGGGTTCCGGCGGGGGTCGCGTGGGGCACACCAGCTGGGGCCCAGGTCGCGGGACTCTGGGCCCCCGGCCGAACTGCGTATAGCACGCCAGACCCCTGGAGAAACCAGGCCCAGTACCCTGGGACCCGGGCGGGGGTCAGGTGGGGCAGGCCAGCTGGGGCCCGGGTCGCGGGACTCTGGGCCCCGGGCCGAACTGCGCGTAGCACGCCAGACCCCTGGAGAAACCAGGCCCAGTACCCTGGGACCCGGGCGGGGGTCAGGTGGGGCATGCCAGCTGGGACCTGGGTCGTGGGACCCTGGGCCCCAGGCAGAGTAGTGCAGAGCACTCTGGACCCATGGGGAAACCAACCGGATTATAGTGCTACTGAGTGAGTGCCTGATCCCACTACCTCCTCAAACCACATATACTGTCTTCTCTTATTTAAAAAAAAAAAAAAAAAAGGAAAAGAAAAAAAAAATATTGGAGAGGAGTTAAGAAAGCCGTTGCCGATGCCAGGACATTGGAGATGCAGACAAAACTTATCTAAATGCACTGGAACTTATGGAAAAATTCCCCGTGAAGGAGGACTGCTTTTTCTCTATATTGTTAAGAATCTTGGACATCACCTTTAAGGAGAGAGTTTAGCGGAGACCAAGGAGAAAGGCGGTGTTGAAAGAGGTCTGCGCGATGGCGGTGGAGACTTGTATTCAGGAGAAGCAGAAACCGGATCCTACCAACCTTATTTTTTTGGAGAAATTACACCAAATGTCGAATGCTACCGTCACACATGCTTAGGAACACTGGACAACAGAGTGGAAAAAGAGCCTGGGAAGGATTTGAAATGGTGGAGGCAGTGGCAATGGCAGTGGCCAGTACTCAGGGGAGGCAGAGATCTGATACATTAAACCTGGAACCTTTGAAATAATAACCTCAGAGACAGTGATCGGAGCCTGCTGAGGGGTTAGGCGGGTGCCGGGGCCAGTGGCCGACATCGGAGCTTACCGTGAGGCAAGGCCACTACTGAGGCCTCCGTGGCCGGGATTGGAGCCTGCCGAGGGGTTAGACCAATGCTGGGGCCAGCGAGGCCGGCATAGAAGCCTGCCGTGAGGCAAGGCTGGTGCTGGGGCCTCCAAGGCCGGGATCAGAGCCTGCCGAGGGGTTAGGCTGGTGCTGGGACCAGCGAGGCCAGCATTGGAGCCTGGCATGAGGCAAGGCCAGTACTGGGGCCTCCAAGGCCAGGATAAGAGCCTGCCAAGGGGTTAGGCCGGTGCTGGGGCCAGCGAGGCTGGCATCGGAGCCTGCCATGAGGCAAGGCTGGTACTGGGGCCTCCAAGGCCGGGATAAGAGCCTGCCAAGGGTTTAGGCTGGTGCTGGGGCCAGAGAGGCCGGCATTGGAGCCTGCTGTGAGGCATGGCAGGTGTTGGGGCCTCCAAGGCCGGGATCGGAGCCTGCCGAGGGGTTAGGCTGGTGCTGTGGCCAGCGAGGCCGGCATCAGGGCCAGCCATGAGGCAAGGCCGGTACTGGGGCCTCTGAGGCCAGGATAAGAGCCTGCCGAGGGGTTAGGCCAGTGCTGGGGCCAGCAAGGCCAGCATCAGAGCCTGCCGTGAGGCAAGGCTGGTACTGGGGCCTCCGAGGCCAGGATAAGAGCCTGCCGAGGGGTTAGGCCGGTGCTGAGGCCGGCGAGGCCGGCATCGGAGCCTGCTGGGAGGCATGGCCAGTGCTGGGGCATCCAAGGCTGGGATCGGAATCTGCCAAGGGGTTAGGACTGGTGCTGGGGCCAGCAAGGCTGGCATCGGAGCCTGCCATGAGGCAAGGCTGGTACTGGGGCCTCCGAGGCCAGGATAAGAGCCTGCTGAGGGGTTAGGCCAGTGCTGGGGCCAGCGAGGCCGGCATTGGAGCCTGCTGTGAGCCAAGGCCGGTGCTGGGGCCTCCGAGGCTGGGATCGGAGCCTGCCAAGGGGTTAGGGCGGTGCTGGGGCCAGCGAGGCCGGCATCGGAGCCTGTCATGAGGCAAGGCCGGTACTGGGGCCTCTGAGGCCGGGATTGGAGCCTGCCGAGGTGTTAGGCCAGAGCTGGGGCCAGTGAGGCCGGCATCGGAGCCTGACTTGAGGCAAGGCCGGTGCTGGGGCCTCTGAGGCCAGGATTGGAGCCTGCCTTGAGGCAAGGCCGGTACTGGGGCCTCTGAGGCCAGGATAAGAGCCTGCCAAGTGGTTAGACCGATGCTGGGGCCAGCATGGCCGGCATCGGAGCCTGCCGTGAGGCATGGACGTTGCTGGGGTCTCTGAGGCCGGGATCGGAGCCTGCCGAGGGGTTAGGCCAGTGCTGGGGCAGCGAAGCCAGCATCGGAGCCTGCCCTGAAGCAAGGCCGGTACTAGGGCCTCCGAGGCCGGGATAAGACACTGCCGAGGGGTTAGGCCAGTGCTGGGGCCAGCGAGGTCAGCATCGGAGCCTGCCATGAGGCAACGCCGGTACTGGGGCCTCCGAGGCCAGGATAAGAGCCTGCCGAGGGGTTAGGATGATGCATGGGCCAGTGAGGCTGGCATTGGAGACTGCCGTGAGGCGAGGCCGGCATTGGAGCCTGGCTGTGAGGCCTGGCTGGTGCTGGGGCCTCCGAGGCCAGGATAAGAGCCTGCCAAGGGGTTAGGCCAGTGCTGGGGCCAGCGAGGCCAGCATCAGAGCCTGCCGTGAGGGATGGCCGGTGCTGGGGTCTCTGAGGCCTGGATCGGAGCCTGCTGAGGGGTTAGGATGGTGCTGGGGCCAGCGAGGCTGGCATCAGAGCCTGCCATGAGGCAAGGCCGGTACTGGGGCCTCCAAGGCCAGGATAAGAGCCTGCCAAGGGGTTAGGTCAGTGCTGGGGCCAGCGAGGCTGGCATCGGAGCCTGCCGTGAGGCATGGCCGGTGCTCGGGCCTCCAAGGCCGGGATCGGAGCCTGCCGAGGGGTTAGGCCGGTGCTGGGGCCAGCGAGGCCGACATCGGAGCCTCCCGTGAGGCAAGGCCGGTGCTGGGGCCTTCGAGACTGGGATCAGAGCCTGCTGAGGGGTTAGGCCAGTGCTGGGGCCAGCGAGGCCGGCATCAGAGTCTGCTGGGAGGCATGGCCAGTGCTGGGCATCCAAGGCCGGGATTGGAATCTGCCAAGGGGTTAGGACCGGTGCTGGGGCCAGCGAGGCTGGCATTGGAGCCTGCCATGAGGCAAGGCCGGTACTGGGGCCTCCGAGGCCAGAATAAGAGCCTGCCGAGGGGTTAGGCCAGTGCTGGGGCCAGTGAGGCCGGCATTGGAGCCTGCTGTGAGCCAAGGCCGGTGCTGGGGCCTCCGAGGCTGGGATCGGAGCCTGCCAAGGGGTTAGGGCGGTGCTGGGGCCAGCGAGGCCGGCATCAGAGCCTGCCATGAGGCAACACCGGTACTGGGGCCTCCGAGGCCAGGATAAGAGCCTGCCGAGGTGTTAGGCCAGTGCTGGGGCAGCGAGGCCAGCATCGGAGCCTGCCCTGAAGCAAGGCCGGTACTAGGGCCTCCGAGCCAGGGATAAGACACTGCCGAGGGGTTAGGCCGGTGCTGGGGCCAGCGAGGTTGGCATCGGAGCCTGCCATGAGGCAACACCGGTACTGGGGCCTCCGAGGCCAGGATAAGGGCCTGCCGAGGGGTTAGGATGGTGCATGGGCCAGTGAGGCTGGCATCGGAGACTGCCGTGAGGCGAGGCCGGCATTGGAGCCTGGCTGTGAGGCCTGGCTGGTGCTGGGGCCTCCGAGGCCAGGATAAGAGCCTGCTGAGGGGTTAGGCTGGTGCTGGGGCCAGTGAGACTGGCATCGGAGCCTGCCTTGAGGCAAGGCCGTTACTGGGGCCTCCGAGGCCAGGATAAGAGCCTGCCGAGGGGTTAGGCTGGTGCTGGGGCCAGCAAGGCTGGCATCGGAGCTTGCGTTGAGGCAAGGCCGGTACTGGGGCCTCCGAGGCCGGATAAGAGCCTGCCGAGGGGTTAGGCCAGTGCTGGGGCCAGCGAGACTGGCATCAGAGCCTGCCATGAGGCAAGGCCGGTACTGGGGCCTCCAAGGCCAGGATAAGAGCCTGCCAAGGGGTTAGGTCGTTGCTAGGGCCAGCGAGGCTGGCATCGGAGCCTGCCGTGAGGCGAGGCCAGCATCGGAGCTTGCCGTGAAGCATGGCCGGTGCTGGGGCCTCCAAGGCCGGGATCGGAGCCTGCCGAGGGGTTAGGCTGGTGCTGGGGCCAGCGAGGCCGACATCGGAGCCTCCTGTGAGGCAAGGCCGGTGCTGGGGCCTCCAAGGCTGGGATCAGAGCCTGCTGAGGGGTTAGGCCAGTGCTGGGACCAGCGAGGCCGGCATCAGAGTCTGCTGGGAGGCATGGCCGGTGCTGGGGCATCCAAGGCCGGGATCGGAATCTGCCGAGGGGTAGGCCGGTGCTGGGGCCAGCGAGGCCGGCATCAAAGCCTGCCGTGAGGCTAGGCCGGTGCTGGGGCCTCTGAGGCCGGGATCGGAATCCTGCCGAGGGTTTAGGCCGGTTGCAGGGGCCAATGGCCAGCATCGGAGCCTGCCGTGAGGCAAGGCCACTCCTGCAGCCTCCAAGGCCGGGATCAAAGCCACCTGAGGGGTTATGCTGGTGTGGGGGCCAGCGAGACCAGAACCGGGGCCTCCCATGAGGCAAGGCCACTGCTTGAGCCAGCGAGGTCTGGATCAGTCCACTGAGTAGCCAGGCCACTACTGGGGCCGTCAAGAGTGGGATCGGTACTTGCAACGTAGCATGCACAGAGAAATATCGCAGAAAATATAAATCAGATGCTTCTCCTAATCAGCAATAACTAGGAGGAAAGGGGCAACAGGAAGAGGTTGAGCTATAGAAAGGGCCCTATAGTGAAGCAATTAATGTGACCAATCAGAGGGTATGTAATAGTGGAGGACGGAGCCTCTTTAAAACGCAGGAGGTTCATAAACAAATGTATCAAAGTTAATCACCAAAGAAGCATGGGATGGAGAAAGGGGGAGGGAATTGGATGGGGGCTGGAGGAGGGCTAATTGGATGATGTGTGCTTGTATATCCTCTCAAGTCTTGTACTCCAATGTGATTGATATATGACTACAATGCACCAATTTAAAACATAAATAAATTAATTAACAAAAATAAATTAAAAAAAAAAAGAAAAAAGAAATTACCCTTGTGGTTTCCCTACTAAAAAGTCACTTATGGCAAGTGGATTTTCTGGATGAATATATATATGTAGCATTCATTCATTCATTCTGCCTGGACTGATGACATTTTTGTAGAGCAGCAGGTCACCATATGTCAGTGTTGAAGATGTTGACCAGGCAGTCACCTTTCTCCCAGGGTAGAAAATAAAGCAGAGATTAGCAGGGTTGATGCCAGTCACCTGCGATCCCAGGACTTAGGAGGCTGAGACAGGAAGATTGCAGCTTCAAGCTAGTATCAGCAACTTAGTGAGGCCCACAGGGACTTTAAAATAAAAAAAAAGAGCTGAGGATGCAGCTCAGACGTAGAATGTCCTTGAGTTCAATCCACATTACCATACACACACACACACACACACACACACACACACACACACTCCTACGATTAAGGTAAAGATTGCCCTAGAGTGAGTGGGAGAGTAATTAGAAGAGACAGAATGACCTTGCTGGTGGAGACAAGCTTAAGCCCCATCACCACACGCCATGAGCTGTACCTTCGTTTCCTAGTGTGACCGCGTCAGCACCTCCTCCAAGCTGACCAGGCATGGCCCAGCTCACTGCTGTCACCCTGGCAGAAGTGCACTTGGAGCTGCGTTTTGAGCACTAGGACCATCCCCTCCTCAGGGAGGGTGACCTGTGCCCGCCTTCCATCCGTGCTTGGTGACCACATGCAAGATACTGGCCTCACTGTGGACAGTCCACCTGTCCCCACAGAGGAGCCGCCTTTGATCTTTATGGGCTTCATGGAGCCATGGTGGATCTCCAGATCACCTGCAGCTCGTGCTCCAGAGGTGAGTGAGTCCTAGCCTGTGCACCAGGGTTCCAGATTTTGGGGGGGTTCACCACAGACCTGCATTTTTTGGCCAAGACTCTGCATACACTTACTCTTTTGAGTGTTATTGTAGGGTGAAACATGGGTTTTTCTACCTCTGGACTATACCCTCAGCCCTATTATTATTTATTTTGGACACAGGGTCTCACTAAGTTGATAAGAGCCTCACTAAGTAGCTGAGTCTGGCTTTGAATCTGTGTGGTCCTCCCGTCTCAGCCTTCCAAGCGCTGGGATTACAAATGGTGCCACCACGCCCGGCTACATTCACTTTTAAAATAGGGGTCTGAGCTGGGCGTGGTGGTGCACGCTTGTAATCCCCGTGCTTGGGAAGCTGAGACAGGAGGATCACACGGGTCCGAAGCCAGCCTCAGCTGCTTAGTGAGGCTCTCAGCAACTTAGTGAGACCCTGTTTCAAATAAAAATATATATATAAAAAAAAGGTCTGGGAGTATAGCACAGAGGTAGAAAGCCTCTGGGTTCCACCCCCAGTACCACAATAAAATAAAATAAAATAAAATAAAATAAAATAAAATAAAATAGGGGTCTGTTAGGAATTCAATCTACTTATATGTACTGGGTCTCAAAAAAATAAATTGAGACTCCCAGAGGCTCTGTTGTTTTATTAGTGCATTTTAATTGTACAGAACAATTGATTTAATTGTGCCAGAGGGCTCTTGAGTTGGGGTTTTTTTTTTCTAGAAAATTGGTGAATGCTGGATGCAAAAACAAAACAAAATAAATGTCCACTATAGCCTCCTCATTCTACCATACTTCCATCTTTTCCAGAGGTGAGTTATGGAATCTCAGTATCTGAAGTTACCATTGCAGTTAGGAATTAGATTCTGCAGAGGCTCTGGAAAGGGACCAGGACAAGCGAGTGATAGAAGTAGAAACTCAGTGGTGATGCCAGCTCAACATACTCACCATTCACCTATCTATGAGCTTTTGCTCTACAAAAATGTCCCCAGTCCAGGTAGCTTGCATGCATGCATGAATGAACAAATAAGTAAAATTGACAGAAAGGCAGCCACTCCCTGCACATGACCTCATGAAGACTGACCTGCCAGTCATCTGGCCTCTCAGGTCCTTTTTCATTCCCTTTTAGGGCCCTTTACCTCCGTCTTAGTACACTTACCACCATGACCTAGAACCTGGCAGCAGGAACCCTCTTCTGTCAGAGTAATAGAGCCTGACATCTGCCCTTTGGGGTCAACCCCAGCCTTCTAGCACATGTCCTCAGTTTGTCAATTTGCAAAGCTGGGCCATTACTTTTGCAATTACTTGTCTGTCCATCAAATTGTCTTTATTTCCTCCCTCTTCAAAGCAAGTTTCAGGTTCTCAGACGCAACCTACATTTTCAAAGCTCTGCTCCAAATGGGCCTCAGTTCAACTTAATACTTTCTATTAAAAGTCCCATCTCTCTCTGTCTTTTCCAGAAGTGACTTTCTATAAGGGACTGATCACTATTTGTTTAAATCTTATATGTCTTCTGAAACCACCAAAATTCCTGATTAGCCCCAATACTAAGTGGCCATTATTCACTCATTCATTTCATGATAATGATCCTGCACCTGTTATTCTCAGTGAACGAGCCCCAGGGTCACTGATGCCTGAGTTACTCTCTTCCAAACTACTCACATCTCCTCCTGGTCTGTACTTCCCTCAAAATGAGGCCATCTCCACTTACTCACAGTTCACACAGAAACTAGAACCCATCAGATGGGAGCTTTAAATTAAAAAAAAGGAAATAAAGAAAAAAAAGAAAGAATCCTCCCAAACTAAAACCTTCAAAACACTGTATTTAGCTGGTCATGGTGGCGCACACTTGTAATCCCCACATTCAGGAGGCTGAGACTGGAGGATCACGGTTTGCTGACAGCCTCGGCTATTTAGTGAGGCCCTTTGCAACTCAGTGAGACCCGGTTTCAAAATAAAGAATAAAAAAAAATAGGGCTGGAGGTGCAGCTCGGAGGTACAATGCCCCTGGGTTCCATCCCCAGTACTGCAAAACAAACACACACACACTGTATTGATTCCTCCTTTCTTGCTTTCTTCCTTAGTCCTTTTTTCCTTCCAGGATCCAGCCTTGAATAAATGATACCACCTTTCCCAGTCATCCCTTTGGCTCTTCCTTCTCTTGATGAGAAGCTCAACATCTTTTACTTGTAAAAGCTTTTTATTACAAAAGTGTTTAAATGTACACAGGGCAGATGCAACAGTTTCCTTCCCCATGCATCCTCCATTCTACCTCTGCAATTATTTGGCATTAGTGCTGCACCTCATCCTATTATGAAAAGTCCAGAGTCCATTTCAACACCTCGCCATCCATCTCTCAGACGATATACTGTGTGTCCTCTACCAGTGCTCTCCCATTCCCGTGGGTTTTATTCACTCAAGGACTGCACCACAGCAAATGGACTCCAAGACACTGGTAAGACACAACAGTGATGAACGCTATCCTCTGACAGTAAGACTCTGTCTTTCAGTTAACATTGGGAAGTCATTGAGTTCTTTCCCAAACTCCATACAAGAAGCAATCTTTCCAAATTCATATTACATTCCTATAATCACATAGTAAGTATAGCATTAAAATATAAATGTAGAAAACTGTACCTGTTGATAAAAATTCAAATTGAGTAACATGTTTTCAAATGGAAGAAAATAATTTTTCTTGTCATGCGGTGTGAGTTGTGGGCTTTCACACAGTGGATTAATTTTTTCTCTCCTGTCTTAAATGCCATTAAAAGTAAAAGATCATATGAAAAGATGCTTGAATTCATTAGTCATCAGGGAAATATAATTTGAAATCATTAAGAGCTACTATTTTATACCCACTAGAATAGCTAGAATAAAAAAGTCAGATAAGTGTTTAAGAGAATGTGGGAAATTAGAAGACTCACATATTGCTTGTGGGAATGTAAACTAATGTGATTGTTTTCCATTTCCCAAAAATGTTATGCATAGGGTAATCACATCCAGAAATTCTATGTCTAGGTATACACACATGAAAAAAACACAAAAACTTGAACACTAATAAGAATATTATTCAGAAGTTAGAAAAAGCCCACATATAATAGACTAATGAATGGGCAAACTAAAGGTACTATATTTAAACAATTGAATATTATTCAGCCATTGAATGGAATAAAGTATTGAAATATGGTCCAACATGGATGAGCCTTGAAACGCTATGCTAAATGAAAGAAATCAATTGCAAATGGGCACATATTGTATGATTCAGTTCTTATTAAATGTCCAGAAAAGGAAATCTATAAAGATAGAACGTAGATTAGTGGTTGCTTAGGGACGGGGAGATGAGTGAGGAGTGAAAACAGGTGGGTACAAGTTTCATTTTTTTGTCATTAAAATTAACTGATAGCCAGGTGTGGTGGCGCACACTTGTAAACCCAGCCCTTGGGAACCTGAGACAGGAGGAGCGCACAGGTTTGAAGCCAGATTCAGCTACTTAGGTCTCAGTAACTTAGTGAGATGCTGTTTCCAAATAAAGTATAAAATAGGTTTGGGGGTACAGCCCAGAGGTAGACAAAGTCCCTGGGTCCCAGCCCCAGTACCACACACACAGAAAAATTAACTGACGATGAGCCTGGAATGGTGATGCACACCTGGAATCCCAGTACTTGGGAGACTGAAACAGAGGATTGTGAGTTCAAGACCCTGATTCAAAATAAAACATAAAAACAACGGGCTGGGGGATGTAGCTCAGTGTTAGAGCATGCCTGGATTCAATCCCAGTAATAAGAAACAAACCCCAAAAAGTTGAAGATGGTTGTACAACTCTGTAAATATATTTAGAAATCATTATTCAATTAAACCCTTGAATTAGGTGAATTGTTATGATAGTGAATTTGCATTAGCCAACTTTCTGTCACTGTGGCAAAATATTTGGGAAAATCAACTTAAGGCAGGAATGACTTATTTTTGTCTCATGATTTTAGAGATTTCAGTGCACGGTCTCTCGGCCTCACTGCTATTTGGTGAGGCAGAGCATCATGGTAGGTAGTGTGTGGCTGAGCAGAGCTGTGCACTCCATGACAGCTGGAAAGGGGGGAGAGAGAAGGATGGAGGGAGAGAGAGAGAGAGAGAGAGAGAGAGAGAGAGAGAGAGAGAGAGAGAGAGAGAGAAGAGGTCAGGGATACCCTTCCAGGGCACACCCCCAATAATCTTCTTTCAATGAGGACCCACCTCCCACAGTTTCAAACACCTTCCAACAGCCTAGTCAAACATGAACCACCAATGGATTGACCTCCTGCTGAGATCAGAGCCTCAGGATGCAGCCCCTTCCCAAATCCCACCTCTGACCACGGCTGCACTGAGGACCAAGCCTTCAATACACAGGCCTGTAGGGGACATTCCAGATGAAATGAACTCTGCTTCAGTAAGACTCTTAGAAAGGGAAAGGATTAAAAAGTCTAAGTGCCTGAGGATGACAAGAGCAGGGAGACATTATAAAGGGCTCAACACAGGTTTAGCAAATGGAAGTTCTGTGGAAGAGAGGTAAGTGACTTAGTAAAGCAGAAAAAGCACCTGTAAACCAATTCCCATAAAGGAATCCCAGAAGAGACAGGTCAAGGTGGCACCAAAATAGTGCTGGGCCCTAGGAAGCAGAGTGACTCCATGTTTGTCCCTACCTTCACCCCTGCCTCCAACCTGCAATACGTGAAAATTCCCCTGGACCCCCACCATCCATTCAGCTTAGAAGTTATTTCCCCAGGGGTCCTAGATAACTGACTGACATCCTGATTCCACGACCATGGCATCCTGAAATTAAAGTTTGGTCTTAAGATAGCTAACTACTGTAGCAGCAGCCAATCACCTCCTGACATGGTTTGCTAGCCACCTCACCTGAGCACCTGTTATTTCCCTTTACGTAATGTTTGTGGGTTTTGCCTATATAAACTTTGCTTAGCACCGGGTGTGGTGGTGCACGTTTGTTATCCCCGTGCTTGGGAGGCTGAGACAAGAGGACTGTGCAGGTTGGAAGCCAGCCTTAATTGGCTAAGGGACTTTGTTTCCAAATAAAATATAAAATCGGTCTAGGAGTATAGCCCGGAGGTAGAAGGCCCCTGGGTTTCATCTCCAGTACCACAAAAACAAACAAACAAACAAACAAACAAACAAACAAACAAACAAAAACAAAATTCTCCCTTAGCTTGTACTCGGGGTCGCAGCTCCTAAGTGAGTGTTGGACTGCGTTCCTAGCCTGGCTAGCTTTGACTGCAAATAATAAACTAATCCTCCAGATCTGGTGTGTCGGTCTTCTCCTTCCTCACAACTCAGAACATTAGAAATCAGGAGTTAGATGTTATAAAAATGTTTTCTTGAAATTTTTGTTTTATTCTTTATTTTATTAAAAATGGGTTTTGGGATATTTCCCCTTAGTAGTTTGTAAAACCTGGCTGAAATATTAGCTGTTTCATGTGTGAAAGAGGATCCTAGATTCTCTCGTGGGGCAGAGCTGGAGACAGTTATTTTAAAGTTGGCACAGAGCATTACTGG
This sequence comes from Muscardinus avellanarius, assembly GCF_963383645.1. Lineage (NCBI taxonomy): Eukaryota > Metazoa > Chordata > Mammalia > Rodentia > Gliridae > Muscardinus > Muscardinus avellanarius. The sequence goes on from NC_137799.1 coordinate 88,108,695, forward strand.
GGCCAAGGGAATCGAAATAAAAAAATTTGAAAGGTTAGATAAATCTAAATACAACATAGTCTATTTAGAAAATGTATTTGCTTAAAAGTAATTGAACTTACAAAAAGGTTGCATAGGTAAGAAAATAACAGTATGCCTTTATCCAGATTCACCTATTGCTATAGTTAGATATAAATTATCCCCTAAAGAGCTTAGTTATTAATGTTTGTAGTTGATGTAATTGAGTCTGAGGGTTGTAATCCCAGTGAGATGGGGGTCCTCCTCTTACTAAGGTTATTGTCCAGTGGATCTTGATGAGTGAAATACAAGGACTAGCAAAGGGTATAGAAATATGAAAGTTTATTTTAGGTTAGGGAAAAATAGAAGATAGAGCAGCTTCTTCCCTCTTCCTTTGGAGAAGTACCCAGAAAGAGAGGGACCTGAAACCCTTGGGGAGTGGGCTTTTAAACCTTCTCAGGTTTCCATCTGTCCTACTATGATTGTCAGAATTGGGTTTGGAGGACCAATGACTAGTAGCACAGGTGCCTAACAATGAAGACTTCCTGTTTTCTTTCTCCTAGAACTTAAAACGTTGCTGACATTTTTTTTACTTCTCTACATCATATTTACCCAATGCATTGTTGTTATTGTTATGCCAATTAAGAATAAGAAAATAAAGTTATATTTATTTCCTTACTAGTGCTTTTTTTTCTTTATATAGATCTATCATTGTCTTTTTTCTTGTTTTAACGTTCCTCCTCCTACTACTTTTCTTCAATCTAGGGACACTTTACCACTGAGCTACAACCACACACTTATTTTCTTTTTGTTTTGAGACATAATCTCACTAAGTTGCAGAGACTGGCCTTAAACTTGCAGTCCTCTTGTCTTAGCTTCTCATGTAGCTAGGATTAGAAGAGTGTACCATCGTGCTTGGCTTCTTCTAACATTTTGTGTGTGTGTGTGTGTGTGTGTGTGTGTGTGTGTGTGTGTGTGGCACTGTGGATGGAACCCAGGGGCATTCTACCTCTGAGCTACACCCCCAGGCCTATTTTTTATTCTTTTTTTTGAAACAGGGTCTCACTGAGTTGCAAAGGGCCTCACTAAGTAGCTGAGGCTGGCCATGAACCGTGATCCTCCTGTCTCAGCCAAATGCTGGGATTACAAGTGTTCAACACCACTATTTTAACATTTCTTCCATGACAGTTCTGCTAGTGACAAATTTTTTCTGCTTTTGTTTTTTTGGGAAAGTTATTTACATTTCACTTTTGAAGGATCATTTCTCTGATAAAGAATTCTAGGTTTGTGTTTCTTGCAACAGTTCAATAGTTTAAATATTCATTTATACTTTTCTTGTTTGAATGGCTTATACTGAAAAGTTAATCTTTGTTTCTCTATAGGTAAGATTTGTTGACCTTGTGAATTATTTTAGGTTTTTAAAAAAATTTCTGCAGTTCTAATATAACATGCCTAGATATGGATTTTTTTAAACTATTTTTCTCATGGATTTTTAATCCAAGTTTTTATGATCATGGCTAATTTTTCATTAATTTTGGAAACGTTTCAGTCGTTATTACTTCAAATATTTTTCTGCTTTATTTTTATCTTCTCCTAGTATTACAATCACATGTATGTTACACAGTTTCAGGCTGTTCTTGGATAGTCTAGATTAAAAATTTGTCATCATTTTTTTGCATTCCAGTTTGGAAAGCTTCTATTGATATATATTAAAACACACTTATTCTTTTTTTGGCCATATGTAGTCTAGTGGTAAGTCCATAAAAAGCCAAAATATTTCATACAACAACAGAAGAACACAAACTATTTTCAAGCTCACATGAAACATTTACAGATTATTTCTTGCAGCAAACATATAGCCAACTTTTCTGGGGTTTTCTCTTTTTGCATAGTGTCCCTAATTGCTATTTTTGTGATTTTCAGGAGCATTTACCACTGAGAGTATTCTGACTTATTCAATAGAATCTGTAGTGTTTAGTTCTCCTGCAATCCAAAGGGAGGAGTAAGTACCTTGACCACTCCCTCAGCCCCATGTCCCCCTTTCACTAATGTACATCTCCAGGCCTTTGCACATGTGACGCCCTAATCCCAGGCTCTACCTCTCATTCAGGTCCATTTCCAGGCCCGCCTTCATTTCTATCTTGTCATCGCCTTTTCCATCTCACATTAAGGACCATGAAAAGCTAACTCTCGCATTTCAAATGAAAGCCACCTGGAATGGCATATGCTATAGAAGCATCAGGTGAGTTGTGTTTCATTCCAGATCTTCAAAAATGTGAAGAGGCCTTTCACCCTTTAGCTCCCTACCTTCTATGGCTATGATGGTCCTCTCAGGCCTATATTCTGTTATCTATGTTTCCTGGCCATTTTCATATTAGTGGTGAGCCCCAGAAAACCTGGAGCTCCATGTTCCAAAGAGGCTAATCCGATGCTGGTGCCGCTGGGCTTTGGTAATCGAGGCTCTAGGACTGCTGGAGCCTCAGTGCAAATCAACAGAGACATTTCAGCACAGTTGCAGACGTGCTCACTTACAGCCTTCTGAGCCTAGCAAGGATCTCGAGAGTACAGAGTGGAGTCTCCTAGGAAGTTTCCATTAGATAATCCCAACAAAGTTTCGGCTAAGGAAATACAAATGAAGAATCTTGGGCATATTCCAGGAAAGTGAGAGTCTGAGGGTTTCATCTGAGACAAAAAAGGGTCTACGTGCATTGACTTAAAGAATGACTCAGGCAATGAATTACTGAATTTCCCAAGAAGAAACTTAGGGTATCTATAAAAATAATTTTTGAATTTATGTCTGAGCAGAAAGTTTTGGCAAATTATTGCAAGTAGAATCCTGATAGGCACCTGCTGTTTGTGATTGGGTGAGGACAATACATTAGTTCCTTATAGAAGTTCCCATATCAATACACAAAGGAAAAATTTGACATCATTTATGGGTAGGGTTGACTACCAAATAACCAACTTGGACATTTTCTTTCTTCATGACAAAAACCCAGCAGATGCTAGAAAAATTTATAAGGTTTCAGATAAGTCAAAGGTGGTTTCACCTTAAGATTCTTGAATCTATATAATTCTATATGTTGAGAGAAGTCAAAATATGGTCTCTTCCTTGACTTGAATTTCCCTTGTCTATCACTCACATTTCTGGACTGGATTCCAAATCTGAGATCTTCAAGTCTCCAAGTCTAAACTTCAGCACTTTAGAGGAAGTTCTACAGTTCTTCATGGAGTCAAGGTAGGAACAACAAATTTAGTCGCCATCCTGAGTCATCCTCTCTTCGCCACGTCACCTGTGAACAAGGAAGGACAGGAGACCCTGATCCAATCACGCTCTCATCCCTGCCATGAGCCGATCGAGATGGGCAGGCACCTGAAGATGTCAGGCAGACTTCACTGCCCTGCACGCACAGCATCATAGACAAAAACAAGTCAGAAGGACACTGTACTGGACAAGAGACGCAGCCGCAGCTGCCCACAGGCATCGTCAGGTGGACAGGAGCCAAAGGGTAGGGTAATGAGTTTCACCCAGAGAGTGGGAACGTTGCAGGGCAAAAGGATTGTGGAAAATAATTCAGAATGTTTTTGCACATCCAACATGTGCAGACAGATATTCAAGGCCTATCAACTCTGTAGTCTTCAATCACTATGCAGCAGTATCTTAGCAACCAGCACATAGGGGAATTCTCAAATGACAAAAGTCAATGTAGGTAGAATAGAAACTACCCTGACCACTGAATCTTCCCAACAGCGATATGGATTCCTGAAGATCCTCCACTATCAGACCTTAAGAGTTCTACTTAGTGAGTAACATGTAAGCGAGAGAGTGGGTCACAGAGCGAGGCTCCAGGCTCTCCAGTGATGCTTCTTTGTCCTCATTGACCCACTCCTGCAGTGTCTCCAGTGGGGACGTGGAGGCTTCCTGGGTGCTACATGTCCACCGTATTCAGGGATGAGCATGGAGCAGTGGGCACCCAGGGGACCATTAATACTCAGGGTCAGAAACATCCAAAACCATGATTAAGAGCCATCCTGCCCAGGACAGGAAATTAGAAAAGTCCCTGTCACTGGAGAAACTATTTCTTCCTCAGTTACTTTAAAGAAAAGATGAGGTGATTTTTTTTTTTTTTTTAGTGGATTGATTTCAGAAGAAAAAGCACAGAATAGAGGAGTCCTCTGAAAGATGGACTCTCTTTATGAGCTCTAGGCCTTCTGAAACTCATCAGCTCATGACAGCCCTCAGGAGGATCCTGGAGAAGAAACTGGCTCATAGGCAGGAGTGTGAGGCTTTGGAATTAAGTCAGCCAAAGGAGGAACTGAACCCCACGTGGAGCCTGACAAGGAACCACCTTCTAAGTGTGGGGCTGGCTCTGACTTAAAGCAAGGGGAAAGGCCAGGTTTCTGCTCCTGCAACCAAGAAGCTGTTCCTCCAGCAGGGCTAAGATCAGATTTCCCCAGAAGGCCGTCCTTCGAGGGCCAGCTGTTATTCTGTAGTCATCCCCTCCTTCCTCTCAAGTGATCCTAAGTCCCATGCAAGCCTTACCTGTGTTCACAAGTGTCAGGTGCCTCTGTCCGGCTGTCCTCAAACCTGCCAGAGGCAGTAGGTTCAGAGACTTGCAAATGAGACATGCTTCTATGCAAATGACACAGGCTTCTCCAGAATATATAGGAAGAAGATTTCCCAGAAAAGGAATAATCTAGTCTTTGAAAAGAGCCTCTTAGGTTTCAAAATAATACATCTGTGTGTGTGTGTGTGTGTGTGTGTGTGTGTGTGTGTGTGTATGTGTGTGTGTGTGATACTAAGGATAGAACACAGGAACATTCTACCTCTGAGCTATACCCCATCCTACTTTTTTTTTATTATTTTGAAACAGGGTCTCACTGAGTTGTGAAGGGCCTTACTAAGAAGCTGAGGCTGTCTTCAAACTGTGATCTGTGACGGGCCCCGCCCATCAGCCAGTAAGTCCGAGAGCTAAGATGGCGCTGAGCGGAAATCTTCCCCAGAGCACTTAGGTGGTAAACAGCTTTCAGGAAGTGACGACAAGAGCATGAGATACACGGGAACACCGCATGCCATAGGGCAACAGCCAATGGACTGGCTGTTGCCATGAGTTGTGCACGTGAACAGTCTGCTGATTGGCTGTTGGGCTCTACATAAGGGGAAGATTTCTGGGGGGAAGGAGAGAGAAGAGAAGATTTACGGGAAGAAGATTTGCGGGAACTGTACAAGAACCTGGGGTAATAAAACTGCTTGAGGAAGATCGTGTAAGAGTCGTCACTGCGCGCGACAAGTGGTTGGCCCGTACGGGGACCTTCGCTTTGATCAGAACCTCGGCAGTCCAGGGCAGCCGGCTGGTAAGTACTCCTTGACTCCGAAAAGGGAGGAGGAGGCTCCGTTTACGGAGGGTTATTTTCCCCGATCAAAGGGGGCTCCATTAAGGAGGATATTTAGTAAATAAGGCTCGCGGATAAGCGAGGCTCGCGGAAAAGCGAGGAACAGCGCTGTATTTTCCCCGATCAAAGGGGGCTCCATTAAGGAGGATATTTTTTAGTGTAAGCAAGTTAGAGAATCGGGCTGGTCCTGATTCGACAAGATGGGAAATAGTCCATCTCACCCATTGCATAAAGCATTGAAAGCTTTGTTGAAAAGTAGAGGCCTAAAGCTTAGGGACAAGACAATACAAGATTTTCTCGAACAAATAGATAGGGTAGCGCCATGGTTTACAGTATCAGGGAATCTTTCTTTAGCAAGCTGGGATAAATTGGGAAGAGACGTAGAACGCGCCGAAGAACAAGGTATTGTCACAGGAGGGACTCGGCCGCTTTGTCGGCTGATTCGTGCCTGTTTGGAAGAAAGGCGCTTTAGAAAATTTGTGCAGGAGGGCCAGGCAGCTTTAGACGGTGTAAAAGAGGAACGTTCAACTTCCTCTAAAGTGGCCAGTGAGGAGGATTCAGAGTCAGAGGGGGAGGATGAATCTGAGGAGGAATTAGAGGCCATTTGTAAACAAGTGAAAGCTTTTGAACTGATTAAAGAGGAAATTTCGCCTCCTCCGTATAACCCTTCTGCGCCCAGAGCAGGAGAAGGTGTCTCTTTTAGTAGTCAGATGTGGAGAGATGCGGGAATTTTTTTAGCAAATCAAGCTTTCCCAGTTTTCCAGCTGCAGGAGGGGGGAAATCGTTATCATGAGCCTTTGGACTTTAAAATAGTTAAGCATCTCGCAGAGTCAGTTCGCACATATGGGTCGTCAGCTGCTTTCACTATAGCAATAATAGAGAGTTTACATCGCTATGCCATGACCCCAGGAGACTGGCAAAATTTGGTTAGGGCCACCTTAAATCCTGGCCAATATTTGGATTGGAAAGCTTATTATATAGAATATGCCACTGAACAAGCTGCACGTAATCGAGCAGCAGGAAATTCAGCCTGGGATATAGACATGCTGATGGGCCAAGGACGATTTGCTAATCAACAGCTTGGGTATCCACAACAGGTGTATGAACAAATCAACAGACTCGCTACCCAGGCCTGGAAGGCCCTCCCTAACAAAGGAGAGGTATCTGGTAACCTTACAAAGATTACTCAAGGATTGACTGAACCCTTTTCAGACTTCGTTGCCCGTCTAGTAGAGGCTGCGGGAAGAATTTTTGGGGATTCTGACGCGGCCATGCCGCTCATTAAACAATTGGTCTATGAGCAATGCACTAAAGAATGCAGACAGGCCATCACTCCTTACAAACATAAAGGCCTAGAGGTGTGGATGAAGGTGTGCAGGGAACTCGGAGGACCCTTAACCAATTCAGGACTTGCTGCAGCCATTATACAGGCCTCCGGACAACAAAGTAAGAATAGTACCAAAAATGGCAATTGTTTTTCCTGTGGAGCGACAGGACACTTAAAACGAGATTGTCCTAAGTGTAGGGCGTCCCAATCTTATCCTTCTCCTCCTGAGTATTGTCGTCGATGTAGAAAAGGAAGGCATCCTACTTTTGAGTGCCGTTCGGTTAAAGATATCGATGGCAACCCCTTGCCCTATACTGGAAAGCAATCATCAAATACTCAGACAAAAAACGGGAGGGCGGGCACTCGTTCCCAGGGCCCACAAAAATATGGGAACCCTCAGGTGTATGGGGCCATGGAGACACAGCCACCTCAGTGGCCCAATTTACAGCCTCCGGAACAGTCCGGCGAGCCACTCCAGGTTCGGCAGGATTGGACCTCTGTGCCACCTCCAGGCTGGTATTAACGCCACAAATGGGGGTTCAAATTATTGAAACAGATTTTCAAGGTCCTCTGCCACCTAATTCTGTTGGCTTACTTTTTGGAAGGTCTTCCTCTACCATGAAAGGACTTGTAGTCCATCCGGGGGTTATAGATGAGGATTATACCGGTATTATCAAAGTGATGGTTTCAGCGCCCCGGGGTATCGTTGCCATTTCCCCTGGGGATAGAGTGGCACAGTTACTTTTGCTTCCCAGTCTACATGGTATGTTTCCTTCAGCAGAGGGACGACGCGGTATTGGTGGGTTCGGTTCTTCAGGAAATGAGTTAATATCTCTTGCCTTTGATATGGGAACTCGTCCCTTGATAACCTTGGACGTGGAAGGCAAGCAAATCCTAGGACTTTTAGATACTGGGGCAGATAAAAGTGTCATCGCCTGTAAAGATTGGTCATCTTCATGGCCCACTCAAAAGGCTGCCGGAGAACTTAGAGGTTTGGGTTATGCTAAAACCCCTGACCTCAGTGCTAGGGCTTTACATTGGAAAGATCAGGAGGGACATAAGGGGCAGTTTGAACCCTATGTGCTGGAGCTGCCAGTTTCCCTCTGGGGAAGAGATTTATTAGTGGACATGGGATATTCCTTACAAAATACATCTTATTTCCCCCAAGCCCATAATATTCTCCTTCGCCAGGGCTACCACCCTTCCTACGGGCTGGGAAAACACCTCCAGGGACGTAAAAGCCCAATTCCTACTAAAGAAAAGAGTGGTCGCGAGGAACTGGGTTTTGTGCAGTAGCCACTGAGGAGGCAATTCCCATTACCTGGAAGACGGGAGATCCAGTATGGGTTCCTCAGTGGCCTCTCTCCCGTGAAAAGCTTGAAGTAACAAGGAAATTAGTACAAGAGCAATTACAGTTAGGCCATATCCGGCCATCCACCTCTCCTTGGAATACCCCGATTTTTGTGATAAAGAAAAAATCTGGAAAATGGAGGTTATTACACGACCTCCGAGCCATAAATAGCCAAATGCAGATTATGGGGCCAGTCCAACGAGGGCTTCCACTCCTCTCTGCTATTCCGAAGGAGTGGCCACTTATCAGCATAGATATAAAAGATTGTTTTTTCTCCATCCCTTTAAATCCTGCGGATACTCCTCGTTTTGCTTTTACTGTTCCCTCTATTAATCAAGAGGAAATTGACAGTAGATATGAATGGGTGGTCCTCCCACAAGGAATGGCCAATAGCCCTACCCTCTGTCAATTATATGTAAATAGTGCTCTTGAGCCCGTAAAAACCAAATTTCCAGAAATTCGGTGTATTCATTACATGGATGACATTTTGTTAACCACAAAAAATCCCTCCATACTTGAGGAGGCTTATTGTCACCTTGTAAAGATTTTGGAAACTCATCAATTATTCATCGCCTCAGAAAAGGTACAAAGAGGAGAAAATATACACTTTCTTGGCAACATTGTTCTCCCCCATGCAGTCCTGCCTCAAAAATTAATCATCCGCACTGATCAATTAAAAACCCTCAATGATTTCCAAAAACTGTTGGGAGACATTAATTGGGTTCGACCCTTTTTACAAATTCCTAACCATGCCTTGAAACCTTTATATAATCTGCTCGTAGGCAATCCTCAATTAGATTCTCCTCGCGTCCTTACCGATGAGGCCCGCCATGCGTTACAATTAGTAGAACAAGCACTTACGAAAGCGTCTCTCCGTCGAGTGACCCCTGGACAGCCATTATGGGCTTGTATCCTGGCCACTGAAAAACAGCCTACTAGTGTTCTTTGGCAACAAGGACCCCTTCTTTGGATTCACCCCAAAGTCTCCCCTCAAAAGGTAGTTGAATATTATCCCACCAGTGTAGCAAGCCTTGCCCTTAAAGCCATTCAGCAGTGCATCCAACACTTTGGCAGAACGCCCGATAAGCTGGTGGTACCGTACACTGCTCTGCAAGTACAAACGCTGGTAGCCACTATTGATGATTGGGCTATACTTATGTGCTCTTTCAGTGGTGAAATAGACAATCATCTTCCCAAAGATCCATTGTTACATTTTGTTCTGGAACATCCTCTCATTTTCCCATTGGTCACTAAAAACAAACCTGTAGCTAATGCAATTAACATTTTTACTGATGGATCCAAAACTGGTGTGGGGGCCTACCTAATAGAGGGAAGCAATCCTGTTGTCATCCAATATTCACATACCTCTCCACAACTGGTTGAATTAAATATTGTTTTAGAAATTTTTAAGAGAGTTTCTTCTCCTTTCAATTTATTATCAGATTCACAATATGTGGTTAATCTGGTTAGATCGCTTGAATGCGCGGGTCAACTCTCTTTACATACTCCTATTCATTCTATGGCTAGCCAAATCCAGATTTATATACATTTAAGAAAGACACCATTCTTTATCCAGCACGTTAGGGCACATACTGGATTACCTGGCCCTATTACATATGGAAATGATCTAGTAGATAAACTTACCAAGATACATATGATTTTTTCTCTTACTCAAATGCAACAGGCACAGGCATTTCACCGTCAATATCATGTAAATTCTAAAACATTACAACAGCGATTTAAAATCCCTCGACATCAGGCTCGGGAAATTGTAAAAACCTGTAATGCCTGTGCCCCTTTTTTACACCCCCCACATGTGGGCATTTGCCCACGAGGCTTGCTCCCTCTACATCTCTGGCAAATGGATGTAACTCACATATCTGAATTTGGAAAATTGAAATATATCCATGTTTCCATAGATACTGTCTCTGGAATTATTCATGCATCTGCTCATGCCGGGGAAAAGGCACATGACGTCGTCAATCATTGCCTTGAGGCCTGGGCAGCATGGAATATGCCTAAAGAAATAAAAACTGATAATGGCCCGGCTTATACTTCCCAAAAATTCACATCCTTTTGTTCACAGATGGGAATAACTCTAAAGCATGGCCTTCCGTACAACCCTCAGGGACAGGGTATTGTGGAACGCGCCCATCGTACTCTTAAAGAATGCTTGATAAAACAAAAAGAGGGAATTGGAACCAATATGAAACCGAAGCAGCGCCTATCCTTAGCCCTTTTTACTTTGAATTTTTTGCAATTAGATGTCAATGGCAAGACTGCTGCCGATCGTCATTTTGCCCCCTCGGGTACGAGCCAGGGTTTCGTGCGTTGGAAGGATGCCCTCACAGGGCAATGGAGGGGACCTGACCCAGTGCTCACATGGGCCAGAGGCTCTGTTTGTGTGTTTCCACAGAACGGCGCCGATCCTGTCTGGGTTCCAGAGCGGCTGACTCGTCTGGTGAAACAAAAGGATGATGAGCCATCGACTGATTCTTTTGGGGACCATGATACTGTGGAATTCCAAGGATAGGAAGTGATCCACAATGGGGGCTTTTGACTGCTTTTTCTTTTCTATTGCCTTTGAGTCATTCTGCTCAAGTTCTTCCCCGCTTAATCCTTTTACCTTTTCCCCTTAAAATTGGCACAGGAGCAAATTCTACTTTTGCAGGTTATAATTTTACTTATTAGAGCCTGACCATGGCCTTTCATTCTAACCTATTTGATCTGTGGCTTCTTTGTGGGATAAATGGCAGTTGCACGGATTTAGCTCCCCTTGTCATGATTAATGATAATGCATTTATTGCCGCTAATCTTTCTTGCGAGCTTTCTGCATATCCTACAGATAACCGGTCATCGAAATTTGACAATTTGACAAGACGGTTGCGGTTGGAGATCATCAAAACCAATACTACTCAAGTTGACCCGGTGATGGCCCGCACCTTGATGTCCTGGATCCAACAAGCAGCTCGTCATTTAAAAGAGTGGGCTGGACTGGGTGCTCTTGGTCTTTGTCTGGTCTTACTGTGTATCTTATGTCTCTACTGTCTTAGAAAACTAATCCGTCAGCGCGCTACAGATCAAGTGCTCATAGCTCAGGCATTTGCAGCCATGGAGTTGGGACAATCCCCTCAAATATGGCTTGCGGCGATGGGAAAGTCTTAATGACAGGATGCCAGCTAGGACTGCACTCGGGACCCCGGGAGGGTGCATCCCGAGGAGGGCATGCTCAACTGCATACGGGTTGCCACTGATTCTTGTCCCGTCCCTGGCAAAAGGTGGTGGGCCTAGAAGCCCCTTCCAAACATACAGGGGTTGAGTCCTCTGTCCTCTCCTGTCTGAAAAAACAAAAAAGGGGGAACTGTGACGGGCCCCGCCCATCAGCCAGTAAGTCCGAGAGCTAAGATGGCGCTGAGCGGAAATCTTCCCCAGAGCACTTAGGTGGTAAACAGCTTTCAGGAAGTGACGACAAGAGCATGAGATACACGGGAACACCGCATGCCATAGGGCAACAGCCAATGGACTGGCTGTTGCCATGAGTTGTGCACGTGAACAGTCTGCTGATTGGCTGTTGGGCTCTACATAAGGGGAAGATTTCTGGGGGGAAGGAGAGAGAAGAGAAGATTTACGGGAAGAAGATTTGCGGGAACTGTACAAGAACCTGGGGTAATAAAACTGCTTGAGGAAGATCGTGTAAGAGTCGTCACTGCGCGCGACAGTGATCCTCTTGTCTCAGCCTCCCAAATGCTGGGATTACAAGCATGTGCCACCATGCCCAGGTAAGTTAATACATCTTCTGCTTAAAAAAACCTTTTTTCCTTTTTTAAAAAAATATACATTTATTGGCTCACTCTAGTTTTACATTATAATGTAGTAGTGTGATAGGACAGTGAAATTAGAATATTGATTCTCCCCAATAAATAGTTCCTCTAATAGGAAGTAGTGTTTTCTGTGTCCTTCCCCGGGGTGTGGGTTTTCAGTTTTCCTAACTGGTGAAGGGAAGGAGTTAGTTTATCTTTTATTACTGCTTGCCTCATTTGGTTACAAAAACATGGCTAGCCTCTTGTAAGGAGACCGACTATGGCTAGGTCAGTCTTATCTTGGGGTCTTTGATTTGGTCCTTTGATCCTTTTTATATAACTTGTTACAAAGTACAAAAAGTTTACTCTAAAACTCTTCAATTCTTCCTTCCTTCCTTCCTTTCTTTCTTTCTTTCTTTCTTTCTTTCTTTCTTTCTTTCTTTCTTTCTTTCTTTCTTTCTTCTTTCTTCTTTTGTGGTACTGGGGAAGGAACCCAGGGACCTTCTACTTCTGGGCTACACTCCTAGATCTACTTTTTAATTTATTTGGAAACAGGGGTCTCTTAAGCCAGCAGAGGCTGGCTTCGAACCTGCACGATCCTCCTGTCTCAGCCTCCCAAGTGCGGGAATTACAAGCTTGTGCCACCATGCCCACCTTAAAACTCTTCAAGTCTTTCAAAGCGAGACAAATGCTTTTAAGATCAGAATGTGGCTAAAACCATCCTTTCAGCTGTTCTTTCAGTCTTTTAAACTACTATTGTATGATAGAGCCAGAAATTCCTCTTGCTGACTCCAGGAAGGTTTGGAACTGGAAGATGGGTTGGTTAGGCCCTAAGCTGTCAGAGAAAAAGCTTCCTCTTGGATTCCTTTAGTGAGGAATGTGTATCACCTGTTCCCAAGAGTCAGCCTTTCTCTCCCCTGTGAAGTGACAAACTGTGTTTTCCTTTCTTACATTACTCAAACAAATATAGAAAATGAAAAGCACATCACCCTTCTCCTCTGTCTACCTATATTGGAGTAGTTGGAACTACCAATCTTATCAGCTCTGAAAAAGGCCATAGGTTAAGAATATTGCCCTGAAAACAGTATATTATTTTCATTCTTTTTTTGTGGTATTGGGGATGGAACCCAGGAGCATCATACCTTCAAGCTACACCCACAGCCCTATTCTTCAATATTTTCAATTTTGAAACAAGGTCTCACTGTGTTGCAAAGGGCCTCTCTAAGTACTAGCTGAGGCTATCTGTGAAACCAGATCCTTGTGTCTCAGCCTCCCAAATGCTGGCATTACAAGCATGCGCCATCACGCCTGGCTTTATTCTCATTCTTAAAAAATATTGTTTCCAGATTATCTCACAGATGATGGTCATTGAATGGGCTATTTATGGACGAGGTATGCTATTGTGGACAGTGGGTTGCCCATGACAGAGCCCAGGAAGGAGGGGGATGCTGCTGAAAATGTTATGTGTGTCATAATAGTCCATCTGTAAAGCACATTTTGAACTGGGCAATGCGGTCTCCTGGCTTGTGCGGGCACCTTGAGTACAGGGAAAGCCCTCCCTGGGGACTCTCTTCAGGAAGCTGGCTTGATAGCATCACTGTAAGATCAAGAGATCACCTGGCCATCCTTTGTAGGAAGAGTCACCAGGCAGCTACCAAGAGTTTCAGAAGAGAGGAGACATAGGAAAAGAAACCTAATGGTAGAGTGAGTGGTCAGGAGAGAAGAAAAGGAGGAGACCTGGGAGGCTGAGATGGGAGGATTGCAGGTTCGAAGACAGCCTCAGCAACTAAGCCATACCCTGCTTCAAAAGAAAAAAACAGAAAGGATAGGTGTGTATCTTGGAGAAAGAAAGTCTCAGGTTCAAATCCCACTACAATAAAAAAGAAGAAAGACTGACCCCATTATTTGTACTTATACCCCCATCTTGGCCATCCCTACTGCCCAACACTCCCTTATGAAGCCTTACCTCCAGAGGCTAACAGGACTTTCTATGGTACAAGAATAGTGTTTGGTGGTAAGAGCATGAAGGATGGCTTTGAGCACAGGGCAGTGTGTGTAGGGACGTCATCAGTCACTGTCACCCCAGTTAGGGAGGATGATCTTGGATCTGTGTTCCTACCACACTGTGTCTTACACTGCAGGACTAAAGGGTGGACTGATTGCTTTTGCTGTGCAATGGAAAATTTGAAATTTGGTGGTCTAAGAAATAGATATTTCTTATATCACAGTTTTTGTGGGTTGGGAATCCAGGCAAGGGCTAGCTAGATTTTCTGTTTCAGGGTCTCTCAGGAGGCAGCTAGAATTCAGCTGGGGCTGGGCCTCATCTGAAGACTTACTGAGATGAGATACACATGTCCATGATAATTTCTGTAGCTGCTGCTCAGTTTCAGCTGCTCGAGGCCTGTTGGGCCTCAATTCCTGTCTGGCTGTGGCTGCAGTTGTTCAGAGGCCTCCTTCAGTTCTTGGCCCTGTGGGGCTCTCCAACATGGCAGCCTGCTTCATGGAAGCAGCAAAGGGGAGAGATTCTGAAAGCAAGACGAAAGTTAGAGTCTTTTGTACATTAAAAATGGAAATGATGTCCCTTGTACTTCCCTTAGTCTACTGGTAATTCACTAAGGAAACCATGAAGTGCAGCCTGCACTCGCAGGGAGAGGTAATTACACAAGTCTACGAATATCAGAAGGCAGGGTCTTTTGGGCCTTTGTAAAAGTCTTCCTCACACAATGACATCTTTTGGTTTTCACACCTGTTCTTGAAGTCACAGTGGCCAAAGGAGTCAAATAGATTTGTATCCTCACCCATACACACATCATCAATGTCAAAGATTTTTAATGGCTTGAATGAAATGGTGGCTGGTAGGAAAAACATTGGTTTTTCAACACAAACCTGAGGCTCTGGAAGGTCATTTGTGGGACGGCGCCATCCAGATTCTCATGGGGGAGGGATATTTAGCTGCATGTTCCCAGAGGGGAGGAGCTAAGCCTTGATACAGGTCCTGGGCTGAAAGAGAAAGAGAGGTCTAATGTCCTCAGCCACTCCAGTGACTTGAGAGTAAGGGTGTAAGATGAGTTCCTAAGTGGCGGGTCCTTTGCAGAAGTCCTTCAGGCAGCAGCAGGATTTCTTAAGTGGTGACATGGTGTTTGCTGAGACGACCAATAAGCCCATTAGCTCATGAACTGAAGCAGAACATGGCAGTGGCCAGCCTTGGCACACTGCTTCATAGTGCACAGCAAACCAAATAGGCGCAAGGGCTCCAGGAATGGTTATATATCCTCTACCCTCAAAAGTGGAGGCTTTGAGCCAGATTTAATTTAATTTAGAAAAATTATATATTGCTTGTTGTACTTGAGTCTTGTTGACAGTTTTGTTTCCCCACTTTGGCAGTGCTGGGGCTCAACTCCAGAGCCTTGTGCCAGGATTCTACCACTGAGCTGCACCCCAAGTCCCAGGTTTGTGCCTTATGTATATTATTTAATCTTTACAAGGCTTTGAAGTGATTGTTGGGAGAAAGGCAACCCGAGGGACATAGAAGCTCATATGTATTTACTAACTAGCATAGACAACAGAGCCCGGAATGGAGAGCTTATTCCTCATGTGAGGAATTATTTGGTTGTAAATGACAATAAGTATGAGTCAGCTGACTCATATGAAAGGAAAGAAGCTACCTGGTCACATCTGGAAGGAGGGCTGGCCTGGGTCAGCGGGGTCCATCCTGGGCCCCCTGGTGCCACTAGGGTTCATTTTCAGTTCATTTCTTGGTTTTTTTATTTTACACTGGCTTCATTGTATGGTGTTGAGTCTGAGAAATTTAGAGCCACGTCCTTCAAGCCAAACCCTCACCCAACAGTCCTTTCAAAAATCCCTTTGTTCTTTATTTTGTTCAGTTGGGTCCCATGCCCGTTTCTAGGCAATCACTGTTGCCCATTATATGGACTGCTCTTACTCTCATTTTTGTTTCTTTTTAAATCCTTTCTTCCTTTTCTAATTCTAAGTAATATACATTATCCTTAAAAGAAGAGTATGGAGAGCCAGACATGGTGGTGCAAACTTGTTATCCCAGTACTTGAGAGGCTGAGACGGGAGGTTTCTGGTTCACAGCCAGCCGCAGATACTTAGGCTCTTTGCAACTCAGTGAGACCCTGTTTCAAAATAAAGAAAAAAATAAATTGCTGTGGATATATCTTGGCATTAGAATGCCTCTACAGTACCAGAAAAAAGAAAGGGAAAAAGAAAGAAATTTGCAGTACCAGAAAAAAGAGAAAAGAAAAAGAAAGAGAAAAAGAAAGAAATTTGTAGTACCAGAAAAAAGAGAAAGGAAAGAAAGACAAAGAAAGAAAGAAAGAAAAGAGGAAGGAAGGAAGAAAGAAAGAAAAGGCTTATGGAGAAAAGAAGCCCACTTGTTCGTGGTCTGAAATTGAGAAGGGGCTAGTTCTCCAGAGAACAATGGATGGAATGTTTCTAGAAGGCGAATGAATGCTGCATGACAAATAAGAAAACCCACACAGCTGTCCATCCCAGCTCGCTGGCTCTCACTGCCCTGCCTCGCCGCCAGCTACTGAAGGTCTACTGCAGGAAGCAGGAAGGAGGCAGATTCCGGGAGGCCTGGAGGGGAAGGGGAGGCACTCAGTGGAGAGAGCTTGAGGTGGTGGGGGAGTCATTTGGAGGCGGGAAGTTTGCATCATAAACACTAAAAAATACCCCAACACCTTGCACTCCTACCCCTCTGCTCTTTCCTTCCTGTTATACAGAAAGAAGTCTCCTTGCTTGGTGCCTCCACCCGCCCAGGCTGGGATCTGTCCTGGCTTCATTTCTATCTTCTGGACTGAGCCCTGGGGACCCCTCTGTGCCCAGCATTTGGCATTTGGCATCTAGTGGAGCTCAGAAGCTTCTGGAGGAATGAATGAGCAGCAGCAAAGCTCTAGATGGGCAGCCCCAAGCAGCGGCTCACACAGGGCCCACACCGGGGGCCACACCAGGGGCGGGGCCACCAAAGGGTGCAGCCTCACTGGATGCCTGGCCAGCCCAGGGAGGACCACCTCCACTCTGCAGGACCTCCCGAGGGGTGGGGCCTAGTGCAGGGCGGGGCCCCGCCTGGCAGGGCTGAGAGGCTGCTGTTTGATTTCTTAATGGCGGCAACTCTGACCACCTTTCTCAACTCAGGCCTCTTGATGCTCTCTCCTTTGCTTCCTAAAGACAAGAGTTTGATTTGCCCCAAAGAGGAGGTTCACGGAAGGGCCCCGTCACCTGTGT
Source organism: Muscardinus avellanarius (assembly GCF_963383645.1). Taxonomy (NCBI): domain Eukaryota; kingdom Metazoa; phylum Chordata; class Mammalia; order Rodentia; family Gliridae; genus Muscardinus; species Muscardinus avellanarius. The sequence goes on from NC_137799.1 coordinate 88,125,814, forward strand.
GGTCTGCTTCCTCCGCTGTCTGAGGAGTCTTTTCTTCCACACTCTCACAGCTGCTGAATTCCTCTGGGCTTGGAAACTGCTCAGGGGCCTGGACGAAGGGCCCTGCCTGGCAGAGCCTTGATGGAACTCGAGGAAGAAGCTGCTGCTTTGAGTAACAACAGTGAAATCTAGTAAGGTCCACCGCACACTGGCTACCTGGCCCCATGCAAATGAGCTGGCTCTCAGAGCTCATTGATTACGTGGGAAGACTGACTGCCCTTGTGGACTAGAATGAACTAGAGGTTGTCCAGCTAAGGGCCGGACCTGGGGAGAACACTTAGGGCTTCCAGACTCAGGGAAACCAGTGTCTTGGAACTGCCTGGACAGGACAGGACAGAAGCATCGAAGTGCCGATCCAGACACTGCACTGAGCGCGTCAATCCCTGCCTCTGCAGGACCAGTAACTACAAGATGGAGTTCACAGTCCACTTGATTTTAGAGGCACCGACGGGTACTTTAATCCCCTCCTTCCTGGGTTGCAGCACTGAGTCCCTAGAAGCGTTAGTGGGAAGTCCTAGGAGAGACCTACTGAGGTGGACCGCGGCTGACCGCGGGGAGGTCTGCTCCTGAACACAGAAGCAGAACCACTGGGCGTGCCCTTGAAGACCAGGGCAGCGGGACAGGCCGATCTGCAGCAGACAGGGCTGCAGGCTTTTTATAGGAAACTGCCATCAATTTCCTCAAATATTGATTCACTCATGTATTTATTGAATTCCTGCCGCGTGGCTGTGTTCCTTGGTAGATAGGAACTGTAACCATGCTTGGATTCCTAAGAGGTGGAAGAAAATCCTTTGAGGAACATTTTCCTTTTAGAAAGAAGTAGAGAGCAAGTTTGGAAAACATACAAGGAAGAACCCCACCGTTCTGTATCTTGAAAACAATTTCTCTTAGCCCTTTGATGTTTCTTTTTATATATTGTTATGCTTGTCTTTTACTTATAAAGTACGTTATCATACCCATTTTTATGTTATTATAAGCCATCAAAAACTTTTTTGTGGTAACTTTATAAAGTGGTAGAATGATCAGTTCAACACTTTGTTGACATTTTGGTTGTTTCTAATTTCTAAAAAAAACTAATAATCTTACAATGTTCATAATTGCACTGGCTTATACGTTGTCTTGTTTCAAACATCCTAAGGGTATTTATTCCTAAATATTCAATTATTTTTAATCCAAGTTTCTTTCCTTGGCTTATTACTTTTTTCCTTCAATTTTCTTAGATGTTATCTACTTTTGAGCTTAGTTATTTCAGCACTGAATTCTCTGAATTTCTAGCTAATGAAACCAATTGCTTGCTAAATATCCTCAATGTAAAATCTTCCCAGGTTCAACCATTATCTTCCTCTGTCTCCCATATTATTTTTCTTCTTATATTCCTAGTATTATTAGTACTGAAACCAAGCAAAAAAATACAAGAGTTATTCTATACTCCTTCATTTTCCCCATAGTCAACTACAAGAATGAGATTTAAAAAAATATGCAGACAGAGAAATTCTGAATTTTCACAGTCTACTACCTTCCCTGAAAATACACTTTAAGATTCTTTAGGTTATGAACTATTTTTATGAATTAATTCTTAATAATAAAAATACATATTCATGAGTCGTAATGAAAACATTCCTTTGGAAGTTAAGCTATCTCATTCAAAAACAAAACACAATCCCATTCTCCATCATATTTTCCTTTTTGTTGGTACGTATTGTTATACAAACGATGATTTTCATTGTGACATAGTTATCCATACATAGAAACAATTGGATTGGTTTCACTGCCAGGACCCTGCCTCCCCTCCTCCTCCCAGATCCTCTTCTCCCACTGCTCTCCCTTTGAAGTTCACCGTATCATTTTTTTTATTTCTCTCTAGCTTCCAGATATGACAGAAAACATACTTTTCTCTACGTGTCTGACTTATTTTGCTCAAAATTATGGTGTCCAGTTCCATCTATCTTCCTGTAAATGACATAATTTCATTCCTCTTATGACTAAATGGAACTCTATTTTGTGTATTCACACTTATGTTTTCTATTTCCTTCCTTACTTCCTAGTAGTATTAACAACAGCCTCTTGATTTCCTCTTTATTTCTTGATACATTCAGTTTGTTACCATCAACATTTATTTCAGTGCCCAAATTGTCAGTTTTACCTAGTTCCTCCCGTCCAATTTCTGTGTTCTTTTGATATATGTTTATCATTTTTAATTTTTTTAATTTTTTATTTTTGATGGTACTGGGGTACCTGGAAGCCCTTCTATCTCTGGGCTACACTTCCAGACCTATTTTATATTTTTATTATTTGGAAACAGGGTCTCTTAAGCCAGCACAGCTGGCTTCGAACCTGCGCGATCCTCCTTTCTCCACTTCCCAAATGTAGGGATTATAAGCGTGCGCCACCATGCCCCGCATTCATTTCTTATTTTTTGACATCAAAAGATACTTCAGCCTCACGGCACACTTTCTTTGCACATCTTCTGAGTTCAACAGTCTATTGAGTAGATCTGGTTTCTGTAGTGTGCACACACATAATAACCCATTTTAATCTTGATCAGCTTTTCTACTTATCTGTGTATGTTTAAAATCATGAGTTCACACCGCTTCCCTCACTTGCAATCCATCACCACAAGTTGATTCTAGTTTTTTCCTTTGCCATTCTTTTTCCAACAATGAAAAATCTGGTTAGCATTATCCTCAATATGTTTAGGATCTTCTTACTCATATGTCTGTAAGTAATATTTTATCTCTACTCCTGTCTCCTCCATAGCCCTGTGTCCTCTTCTTCCCACCTTGACGTAGGCATGGATGTGTTTGGCAGCTGGTTATGCAGACACACTCTTCAGCCACAGGGACTTGGATATCTCCTACCAGGCAACTCTTGCTGGGCTCTGCCTCTGCTCTGGGATCCCTCAAGGGCCCCCTAGCTGCCTTCTTCCCTTTCCTTTTGATGTTGGTGGTTATTTTCCCTGTCTCACACAGGGATCCCAATTGGCTGTAAGATCCAATTGTTTAGAAGCTTTGATATATATGTACACGCACATATTAAACCATCACTATCCAGGTAAATATTTCACCCATTTATGTTTTTTAAATTAAACTTTTATTTTGAATTAGGCATAGATTCTCATGCAGTTGTAAGAAATATTAGACCTCACATACACTTTACCCAGTTTCTTCCAATGGTAACACTTCATAAAATGATAGCATAATATAACAACCATTTTCATTGACGTTGATATTGATATCACTAAGCTAGAGAGCACTTCTATCACTGGACAGTCCCTCATGTGGACATCTCATGGACATTCTCTTTCATTCTGCCCCATCCTCTCTGGTCTGTTTTCCTTCCTTCCTTCTTTCCTTCCTGTGGATCCAACCCAGCAGGTGCACTGTCTTAGAGCCACATCCCCAATTGTATTGTACTGTATTGTATAGTTTTTTAGACAATGTCTTGCTAAGTCGCCAGGTTGGCCTCAAACTTTCGCTCTTCCTGCCTCAGCCTCCTGTGTAGTAGGGATTACAGGTATGTCCCATTGTGCCTGACTTCTTTGCCATTTTTATGATATTGCCATTTTGGTAATATTATCACTACAATTATACTTATGTACTATATATAGTCTATAGTATACCATGTTTTGAGATTGGCCTTTTTCACTATGCTACAGTCCCTGGAACTTGATCTAGATGGTTAGAACCACTTGTCATATTTCTTTCTTTGATTCCATGGCAAAGGTGTGCTAATTTTCTTTGTCACTCATTAAAACTTGGGTTGTTCCCAGTTTTAAGCTTCTATGAATCATCTATAACCATTGTGTACAGGTTTTTTTGTGAAGACTAATCTCCATTTCTGAGATAAATGGCCAGGAGTATAATTACTGAGTTCTATGGCAGTTGCCTATTTTTTAAATGAATCTCTCGAATATTTTACATTTGTATCATTTTACATTTTTGTGCATTTACATTTTGCGTGTACCATATTACACTTCCATCAGTAATGTATGATCAAGTTTCTTCTCATCATCAGCATTTGCTGTTGTCACTATTTTTTCTAATTTTAGCCATTCTGATAAGTGTATAGTGAAAAATCATTGTGATTTTAATTTATATTTTCTGAATGACGATGGTGAATATTTTTCTATGCTTATTTTCCATTGTGTGTGTATATATGTGAAATGCACCTTTGTCCGTGTTTTAGTTGGATTTATGTTTTTACTGTTGTCAGAGTTCTTCATATGTTTTACAGGTACCCTCTGTCAAATATATGATTTGCAAATACTCTCTCGCAATTTGTTATCTTAACAGAAGCTTCTGAGGAGCAATAGTTTTAAAATTTGATGAAGGATAATTTTGCCTTTTTCGCTTATGGCTTGTGATGTTTGTTACCATGTCTAAAAACTCTTGGCCTACACTTAGATCCTAAACCATATTCTTATTTTCTAGAAGTTTTATAGTTTTGAGTGTATAGGTAAGTTTGTAATTCACTTTGATTTCATTTTTGTATGGGTTGTAAAACTTATAAGGAGTTTTTTATATTTTAATTTTTTTCTGTGATATTCATTTTCTCGACATTGTTTATTGAAAAGCTATATGTATTCACTGAGTTATTTTTGTACTTTGGCAAGAATTCCAGGAGCACATTTGTGTGGGTCGGTTAAGTTTTGAGTTTTCTATCGCATAGTCTGATTACTGAAGCTAAATAGTAAATCTTAAAATTGTGAGGACTTTTTTTTTTTTTCCAAAATTGTTTTAGCTCTACTACATAAATTGTAGAATAATCTTGTGCACAAAATTATGTTGGGATTTTGCAAGCAATTATTTTATTTTTTTATTTATTTATTTTTTGCAGGTCTGGGGCTGGAACCCAGGGACATTTGACCTACAAGATACATCCCCTGCCCCATTTTTTATTCTTTATTTCGAAACAGGGTCTCACTAAGTTGCAGAGAGCCTCACTAAGTAGCTGAGACTGTCCGTGAACCGGGATCCTCCAGTCTCAGATCCTGAATGCTGGGATTACAGGTGTGCACCACCATGCCCGGTGCAAGCAATTATTTTAGATATTTGTATCAATTTAAGGAGAATTGATATCTCCAACATGCTGAATCTTTCAACTCATGAACATGATTAGAATTGTTTATTATTTCATTATTTATTTTAAACACTTTGTTGCTTTATATTTAAAGTAAATTCCTTGTTGGCATATAATTGTGTCTTGCTTTCTAATCTACTCTGATAGTTTCTGTTTGTAATGAGTGGTTAAAATCACGTAGCATGCTCATTAATGGTCACCTATAGATATCCATGTCTTATCCCTAGAAACTGTAAGTATATTAATTTATATGGCACAAGGAAATTGAGTTTTCAGATGGATTTAAAGTAGATGTCAGCTGACCTTAAGACAGTGCAGATTTTGAATTATCCAATGGGTTCATTCTAAACATATCAGCTCTAATATCTGAGATTTTTTTCCTAGCAGGAATGAGAGAGTTTTGGAGAAATTCAAAGTGTGAGAGGATCTCTGACCTTCTATTGGTGTTATTGACAATGGGCTTCATTCTACAATTTCAAGGGTCTGAGTTCTCCAACAACCTGAATAAGCAAGGAAACAGATTCTCTTGCAGTCTGTAGAAAGGATTGCAGTCCAGACTTTGTTTACAATTCAGTGAGTCTTTATCAGACTATGACATACAAAACTGTGAGATCATATATTTGTGTTGTTTCCAGCTACTAAGCTTATAGGAATTTATAGAATCAGAAGAAGACCATGTATAATGTGATTATTGATATATTACGGTTTAAGTTTATGTTGTTATTTGTTTTTTCCATGTCCTTTGTTTTTTTTTGTATTCTCTTGGATTCATTTTTTTTATTTTTTAAAATTGGTGCATTGTAGTCATATATCTTAATGGAGTACAAGATGGTAGAGGCATACACGCACACATCACTCCTTTAGCCCTTCCCCAATTTCCACCCCAGTCCCTTCCCCTCCCTCCTTCTCATGTTCAGCTTAGTGATTGACTTTGATATGTTTGTGAATGTACATCATGTACATTAAGGAATTTTCCTCTTTCCTCCTCCAATTCCCCCCAGTTAGGTCACCTTATTTGCTCATCCATGGTTTTCTCCTTCCTTATAGAGTTCCTCCTATGACCCCGTTTCTTCCTAGCTTCTGCATATTAGGGATAGTATCCTATTTTTCACTTTTTGTGACTGACTAATCTCACTTAGCATAATGTTCTCCAGTTCCATTTATCTCTCTGTAAATGATATAATTTTGTTCTTCTTTATGGCTAAGTAAAATCCCATTGTGTATATATCCCATAGGATTTTACCGAACTCCAACTAGAATGGCTATCATTAAAAGCACATATAACAACAAATGCTGGCGAGTATGTGGAGAAGTGGGAACTCTAATGCACTGTTGGTGGGATTGCAAATTAGTACAACTACTTTTGAAAACAGTATGGAGGATCCTCAGAAGAATGGGAAGGAATTTACCATATGATCCAGCAATACCACTTCTGGGTATCTACCCAAAAGAATGTAAACCAAACTAATGCATGCATATTTATATTCAAAGCCACACAATTCACAAATTCCAAACTATAGAACCAGCCAAGATGACCATCAGCAGATGAATGGATTCCAAAACTACGGTATTCATGGTTTTTTAAAAATTATTTTTGTGCATTCTTTGTCATTTTACCCACATAGGTATCACTGGAATCAGTTACTAGTTTAGAAGAACTTCAGCAGGTTTTGTGTTATTTTGTTTTTCATGTTTCTTATATTTCTATATTGAGATTTGTCCATCTATTGGGGTCAATATCACTTTTGATTTTTTGCAAAGGTGTTCTTAGTAAGTAACCCTCCTTTCATGATGTGCTCTGGAATATGGAATTGCTGTATAGTGTTGAATTCCATTCCAATTGGATTTTATAGTGTAGTTTCTCTGTGGCTTCTTTTGCTATTATTAGTGAATTTTGATGCAATGGTTAATGTGTCAGAGTCTAAGGGTCCCGCTTTCTTTATAAGAAAAATGGGATCTCCCTGATAGTTCAGGTAGGTATGGTAGCAACAGTAGAGTATGTGGGTATATTCACTGTATTTGCTTTTGATGGGAATCAGAGCCCTATGTCAGGTGGTGAAGGTTTCCCCAGGCTATGTTGATATTGTTTCTCTTACTTGAAAGCAATTCTGATACTGGCTATTTCAATCATGGTGATGGACCTGAAGCTTTTTCCTCTGTTTTTAGACTATGTGTGCAACCCAGATGCTTCATAGGAAGAGGCAGGACCCAGGACAGTTTCCCTCACTGTGGCTCTCACCTGTGGTCATGTTATCCAGCTGCAGTCTGATAGGGTGTGGGAGCAACTGATGTTGGGGACCCTTGTACAGTGCCCACCCACCACGAGTGGATGGCCTGGGGCTTCTGAAACCCCTTCCTTGCTTCAAATTGAAGTGTTTACCAAGGATTGAGCATGACTAGACTGTGGTTGGAGCAAGGAGTTCCTCTCTTCTGGGGTGGAGGTGTAGCTCAGCAGCAGTAGAGCCACCTGCTCAATATGTCCAAAGTGTTGGTTCAATCTCCAGCACCACAAAAGCAGAATTTAAAAATCTGATAAAGAAATAAATTTAAAACCAAACAACAATAGCAACAACAAATACAGAAAAGAAAGGGAAAATATTGAACATAATAAAAAGGTTAAAAATAACAAAAATAAGATAGAAAACAAAAAGATAGCAGGGAAAAGTAAAAACATAATAAAAGAGGAAAGAATAAAAATTAAAAAAAAACAAAAGCAACAATAAAAGTTTTAATAAAAAGTAAAAATTTACTCCCATAATTATCGAAAGTCCATAATTATCAAAAACAAAAGCTGGGTATTCACTCACTTTTCTTTTGGTACTTGCTAGATGACTATAGAGGGAGTGATTTGTGGCTGGAGTTCGTTGGAACGCCTCTCAGCTGCTTTTCACACTGGAAAAAGCGATGGAAAAATTCAAGCTCCCCAGGTAAAGAATCCCTCTGGTGCTTTTGGGGCTGCATTCTTCAGGGACAGGGCAGATGGAGATGCAGAGAAGAGAGAGGACCAAATGTGGGACGCCCTGGAGCTTTTGGGTCTCTGTTCTCCAGGGGTAGGGCTTTGTTGCAGAATGAGAAAGAGGGAGCCCAGGCAGCTCTCCGCAAGCCCCCTTCCCCCATGCAAAACTCCATGTGAGTATTTATTCCTGGGACTCCAGTTGCTGGCTCCCCAGCCATGATTTTAAAGGGAAGTGCTTTCTGTTTTCTCCCTTATTGCAGCCTCCCCCCTACATGGAATTTCAGTGGTTGTATTTCAGAGTTTCCCTCCTGGGCCAAACTGACTCTAGAGGCAGCTGCCTCTGAGCCAGTGCAGTAATACTGCCACAAGGTCCTGGAAGCAAGAAAATCCAGGAACCTTTGGCGTCCAAAGCGCTGAGCTCAGGCAGTGGGCCCCATGACACTGCTGTGAGAACATGCAGGGGAGAGCAAAGAAGTTTCCCAGAGCCAGCTTCCTGCTCACATCTACTTTCATCAGCTCTAGTTAGTTCGAGTTTGTCTGTCTTATTTCTGCAGGGTGGCCAATCCTTTGAATGGAGCTCCCTGGGACTCTCCCTCTTGCACCCCAAGCCCTGCCACTACCATGCTGCTGTGCTGTCTGACTGATCCCTGGCTGGCTCTCAGTTTTCTAGGGTTAAACTCAATCCCTTGATTAAGGTATTGTTGGCTAGACTTTTACACTATAAAGCTCTCACTTTTTCTGTGTAATCACCATATTATAACCTTTGAGGCTAGTAATTAATATATCTTGTTACTCATCAAAGTTTTCATTTATTTATTCATTTATTTGTATTCATATCACCACATGGTTTTCTCTTTTATTTAATTAGTTATATTTATTTACTATCAATATTTATTTATTTTTTTTAGTGGAACTGGGGATTAAACCCTGGGGTGGGGGATTCTACCTCTGAGCCACACCTCCAGTCCTATGTTTTATTCTTTATTTTGAAACAGAGTCTCACTAAGTTGCAGAGGGCTTCACTGAGTAGCTGAGGCTGGCTGCGAACCGCGATCCTTCTGTCTCAGCCTCCCGAGTACTGAGATTACAAGCGTGCGCCACCACACTCGGCTTTCAATATTTATTTTGATGTTCATATTGTCATAGGTTTGGACAGTGGGTACCTTCAAAATGATTTCTTGGTCTTTTTGATCTATTTTTTTTTAACATCTTCCAACTTTCTCAGCCACCAACATGGATCGAGGTCCCTCTAGTATTTTTTCTGAACTAATCCTATAGTCAGTCATTTCTCAAAGAAGTCCTGATGCAATTTGTTGGCGAATGGTATTTAGATTCTGGAGGGTACAGGTATTTATCACTACTGAGATGTCATTTTTTCTTGTACTTTCTTAGTGGACAGATCTATCTCTCTATAATATGCACCTATAGTTATATCTCTTTATATATATCAAAACAATGATTTTATATCTATCATTAATTCCAATTAAACACTCATCACTACTGGGTTTGTTTTACTTGTTCCTCCATATCTGAAATTCTCTTCTCCAATGGTTAGAAATTTGGCCCTTATTCTTAAAACTGAGAGGACTTAGGATGTTTGGGAGACCAGTATTAATTCTTACTTTCTCATTTGAGGTATACCGGGGACAGTAACTATAAAATCTCAAGGCAATGAATTATAGAGCATTATTTGACAGTTGACTATGCATGTATCATCTTAGAAAATGTCAAAGGGAGTAAAAGGTTTAATTTCACAAGTATAAAATTACATATAATTTCACTGTCAACAAAAAGCAAACATCTTAATTTGATAGCTCAGGAGATAATGAATAATAATGGTTGCATTTCAAATGAAAAAATTGATTATAAAACTACCTTTGCAAAAGAAGTGTTACTGACTGACATCATGAATGCCAACAACAGTAATTGGTTCTAAGTTTTAACCTCAGTAATGCTCTGTGTCTTTAAAACATTTATTTAAAAAAGTATTTTTTTCCCACGCCGGGTGTGGTGGCGCACGCTTGTAATCCCCGCGCTTGGGAGGCGGAGACAGGAGGATCGCGCAGGTTCAAAGCCAGCCGTGCTGGCCTAGAGACCCTGTTTCCAAATATAAAAGTATAAAATGGGTCTGGGAGTGTAGCCCTAAGGTAGAAGGGCTTCCAGGAACCCCAGTACCACCAAAAAAAAAAAAAAAAAAAAGTGTTCTTTTCAGTTAGATTTTTTTTTCTTTTTTTTCTTTTTTTGGTGGTGGTACTGGGGTTCCTGGAAACCCTTCTACCTCCGGGCTACACTCCCAGACCTATTTTTTTAATAATTTTTTTTTTTTAATTTGGAAACGGTCTCTTAAACCAGCACGGCAGGCTTTGAACCTGTGAGATCCTCCTGTCTCCGCCTCCCAAGCGTGGGGATTACAAGCCTGCGCTACCACGCTCGACATTAGAATTTTTATACTTATTCAAGTGACCATCAACTCCAAGGTTTATGGCCAGCATGAGAACTGGATATAAAATGCTATATACTTTTCACATTGATACAATTTAACATTAATGTACTTTTATTTAAAGATGACATTTGATTAATTATTTATATTTCTTCCTAATTCCACATATTTTAAATGCAGTATTAAGTGTACTTTTTATGATTGCTGTCCTGAGATCTTTTCTCCATCCCCACACTTCAGTTATCATGTCTTAAAGTACATACTCATGTGCTGACCGGGCGGAATGTCTCTGAACTCTTTTTATGTCAAACAATCTACTTCTGTATTTGTGTGATGTGTAAACAGAAAGCTTAATCTTAATATGTACAAAGCATACTCCTTGTTTTTTACTGTTTTTTAATGTTTACTTTTGTTTACTCTCTCTTTGTGTGTGTGTGTGTGTGTGTGTGTGTGTGTGTGTGTGGTACTAGGGGTGGAACCCAGGGGCTTTTCTACCTCCGGGCTATATTCTCAGACCTATTTTATATTTTATTTGGAAACAGGGTCTCACTAAGTTGCTGAGAGCCTCACTAAGTAGCTGAGGCTGGCTTCGAACCTGTGCGATCCTCCTGTCTCAGCCTCCCAAGTGCTGGGATTATAAGCATGTGCCACCATGCCCGGCTTATTTATTTTTTATTATTTATTTTTTATCAAACTGTATTCTCTCATATTTTCCTTACTTCAGTCAATGCAACATCTTTCTACAGTTTCTCTGGTCCCAAACTTTGGAGTTGTCTTTGACTTTCTTCTCATTCTTATACCATGTAGTTAGTCCATCATCAAATCCTTTATATTCTCTGCAGTCTGTCCCATTTTAGCATTCCCTCCACTGTTATTGTGGCTCAAACCGCCAGCCTTCCTGGCCTGAATTATTATTATTACTATTTTGCAGTACTGGGGATGGAACAGGGGCATTGTACCTCCGAACTACAACCCTGCCCCCACCCTATGTTTTAATCTTTTTATTTTATTTTATTTTTTTTGGGGGGACATCATTTTATTTTATTTTAATTTATTATATTTTTAAAGTCAGGGCTCTTTCCATAAAGTTTATTTTTTTATTTTTTATTTTTTTAAACAAATTTTGTATTGAACATAAATGGTATACATTTAAACTATATTTGGTGCCCTCTCCCCCCACCCCTGTTTTCCCTTCCCCCCTCCCACCAATGGTTGTCCAGGTTAACCATGTCATATTCATAATTTTACACATATTCAGATGTAGACCCTCATTAATCATGATCAGCCTTCCTCCTCTCCTATCTTTCCATTCAAACTTTGCTGACAGATGAATGGATAGCAAAACTTTGGGAAATACACACAATGAAATTCTATTCAGCCATAAAGAAGAACAAAATTATATCATTTGCAAGAAGATGGAAAGTTCTGGAGAACATTATGTTAAGTGAGATCAGCCAAGCACAGAAGGAGAAGGTACATATGTTTCCTCTAATATGCCCACACTAGGGAACACAGAGGATACCAGTGGGACTCCAGTTAATCTTTTTATTTTTTGAAACAGGGTCTCACTGAGTTGCAAAGGGCCTTACTAAGTAGCTGAGGCTGTCAGTGTGCCTGATCTTCTGGTCTCAGCCTTCTGAAAGCTGGGATTACAAGCCTGTGCCACCACGCCTGGCTTTTTGGCCTGAATTCTTGAAGTAGACCCCCAGTTGTCTTCTTGCTTCCTTCCTTCCCTTTAAGTCTATTCTCTACTTTGTTTTTTTTTAAAAATATATTTTTATTGGTGCTTTGTAGTTAAACATCACAATGGAATACAAGAATTGTGAGGATTTCCAAGCATACATCATCCACTTGGCCCTTATCAAATTCCCATCCCACTCCCTTCCCCTCCCCCAATCCCACACTTGATTTAGTGATTAACTTTGATATGTTTGTTTACATACATCATGTGTTGTAAAGAGATTCCACCTTCCCCCATCCCATTCTCTCTGATTGGTCACCTTAATTGCTCCTCCATAGGACCCCTTCTTCAATCAGATTTCTTCCTATTACCCATTTCTTCCTAGTTTTTGCATATTAGGGAAAGCATCTGATTTGTTTGTTTTGTTTTCTGTGATATTTCTCTGTGTATGCCGCATTACAAGTTCTGATCCCACTGTTGAATGTCCTGGCACCGGCCTGGCCGCCTGGCAGACTCTAATCCTGGCCTCTTTGGCTCCAGTACTGGCCTTGCCTCATGACAGGCTCCATCCTGGCCTCGGAGGCCCCAGCACAGGCCTTGCCTTAAGGACAGCTCCTATCCCTATTCTCTACTTTGAAACCAGAGTGATCATTTAAATTATACATGGTATTATGCCATTTTTTCACTCCAAATTTCCAGAAGCTTCTATCTGTAATTCAGAAGAAAACCCAATGGGCTCTGAGTACCTTCCTTATGATCTAACTTTCTCCACTTCTGTAGCCTCATCTCCAGCATTCTTCCCTTTATTCTGCTGTACTACATGACTGGTTTTCTTGCTATTCTTTAAACACACCAAAAATCTGCCTACCCCAGCACCTTTGTAGTTGCTATTCCTGCAGGCTACAGTGCTCTTTATCCTGATATCTGCCCCACAACACGCCATCAGTTTTTTTTTTTTTTTCATATCTCTGCTTAAATGTCAGTTTTCCCCCCAGATCTCTGCTTAAATGCTATCAAAGGAAGCTTTCCTGGGCATCCTAAGTAAAATAGTACCTACCTCCTGAACCTTCCTGTCTTCCTTCTCCTGTTTAACTGTCCCCATAGCACTTGTCACTGTCTCAGTATATTTATAATGCAGTATTTGATGATAAAAGGGAGACACATTGCTTAGGTATTTAAAGAGATATTGTATTCCAAGATGTAGACCCGTTTACAAGGAAAGTTGCACATCACTTCAGTTCCTGGGAAATCACTTTACATCAGAAATCTAGCACAGTGTTGGATTTATTTCTTTTTTACTCAAGCTCTCAACCACCTAATATGTCTCCCCTGTTGCAGAAGGGTAAAAATATGAATTTTATTGAGATCAGTGTTTGGAATAAATGCTAAAAATAATCCCCTTCTCTCCACACCTTGTGTTTCTGTGAGTCCTTTTTATAGGCAGAGCCTGAATCCTTATTATTTAAAAGTTTGAAATTGCCGGGCGTGGTGGCACACACTTGTAATCCCTGCGCTTGGGAGGCTGAGACAGGAGGATCACACAGGTTCGAAGCCAACCTCAGCAACTTAGTGAGGCTCTCAGCAACTTAGTGAGACCCTGTTTTCAAATAAAATATAAAATAGGTCTGGGAGTATAGCCTGGAGGTAGAAAGCCTCTGGGTTCTACTCCAAGTACCACACACACACACACACACACACACACACACACAAAGTTTGAAATTAAGCATCGTCTGTAATTTTGTGGTAGAAGCAAAGAAAAAAATAAAGTTTGAAGATCATGGAGAAGGTCTTTGTTTTAGTAAAACAAGCAAGCAAGCAAACAAATAAACAAACAAGAAACCCCCTGCAGTATTGCTATTACTGTGTTGCAGAGATGAAAAGTTATGAAATATTTTTATTGTAATAGATGCCTCTTGAATTTAATAATTTTCATGTGGATTATAATTTTTCAAACAGGCAAGTCCATATCTTCAAACAAACTGCTTAAGCGTTTTAATTCACAGCGTGCTTTTTGAGTCAGCTCCATGGATTACAGAGGGGGAAAAGCCAGAGCTGTGACAGCTTTGGCCAAATCTTACCTGGCGTTCATTCGTCTTTGCTTTTTAGCTCTCCAAGGCCATAATTCTACAAGAGGCTTAATCTTGGTCACTGGAGGAGTGCCTTGGCTTGAAGCTGGGGGTGGAGCTGGGACTTACTGTGCCAATTAAAAGATCCATTGTGATTGAAAAATTCTTGGGTTGTTTCATTTGCCAGTGTAAGCAACTCACCTGTGAATTCTCTTTGAGCAGATCTGTACTGGGCTGACAATGAAGTGAACACTTAGGGTGCGTCGCAGCGCCTTCAGTGAGTATTCTCTAGTCACCACTCTTGGCCCAGTGATCCTTCTTGGGACTCAGAGAAGCTGCCATTTTCTGGCCTCTACACTCAATCCTATCACATCCACAATGCACGTATGACACTTCCTCCGTTACATTCATGAGACTTACAGCCTCTACTGTGGGTTGTCATCTCCTTCATTTCCTCACTGTAGATACAGGTCAGGCAGGAAGGAACAAGTAATTATGATGATCTTTCAATACATATAAAAGTTCTAGGCAGAAAAGTTGTAAAATATTATTTTGTAAATATTTGTAAATTTAAAATTTTTTAAAATTTAAAATTATTTAAAATTTTAAAACTTAAAATTATTTAAAGTTGTAGTGTTGTGGATCTTGTGGAACCTAAGTATTTCTTCTTTAGTCCTGGGATGTTGGCTAAGATAATACAAGTTAGTTGGCTAAGAGGCAAGTTAGTGTTGATTATTTGAAGCTTGTAACTGCGTTTTTGGGGGTATCAAAAATTGATTTACTTTCATCACTCACAAAGTATGTAGCAGATAATTTGACATTATGTATTAAAATGCTAATATTTAAGAATCAATTCTTTTAAAAATGAGAGTGAAATCAAAGCCATCCTACCATTAAAATCATTTTTCACTTACTTGCATTAAGCAGCAGAAGAGAAAGTAGAGTTAACATGGAGAATCCCAGATGTCCAATGAGAGTATGGCATTCCTGGAGGAACCAGTAAATCAGGGCCAAAGACCCCAGAGTAGAAGCAAGCGATGGCAATATTAGGGACCTCTTCATTCCCTGCCCTTGTTTTTGTTGGGAAAGTACTTTTTTCAATTGATGCTTCCTGCTTGACATCCATGTTTGAGACTTGGTTTCTAATATATAAGTGCTCAGCTTCATTTAACAGGAAAAGATAACAATCAGCAAGAAATCATAAGTCAAATCTTGCTTCAAGAATGAACTTTGGACTTCAACTTACTCTATTAAACTCTACGTTGAGTTATCATTAAGTGCCAATATTATTTGACTCTAATTTTTTTTTCTGCGCACTTACGATGGACGTACTAAGCAGGGGCACTGGGGTGCCGGGGCTGACAGCTTAGGAAAAAGAAATAGATTTTAAAAATATAGGGTTTAGCTCCTGGGCTATTCAAGAATAGCATTCTATCAATCAATTTTACCACATGGTGTTATCTGTCCAGTAACAACCTGTCTTTGAAACTCAGCAGGCTTGAAGTTTAGGAAAAGCATAAAATGAGAATGTAGAATTATACAAGTCTTTTCTCTCTTTAGATCTTTGTTGTGTTTAACAAACTTAAAGACATTTTAGTCCTTTTGTTGTCCAATTTAATTGCTACATTTTGTTGTTTTAATATTTTTCTGTGGTTTTCTTGTGGAGATTCAGGTATAAGTTATTGAAATTGTTACATTTTTAACAATGTTTTAGCAGCATGTTGGACTACGGCATAATCTTATTTACTTTATTAATTTATGTCCATCTATTTATTGATGTGAATTAGAAATTCTATCTTATATACATATAATTAATATACATAGCCTATATATAATATGCAATATATATTTATAAGCATACACATATAGAGAGGGTATATTTATGTCTAGTATATATAAATTTGTTTTTTGGGTCTATATACATAAGACATTAATTTTCAATGTGTGGATAGTCACCTGTGTTCCACTGGCATCTGAAATGAGATTTTAATGTTCTATTGCATTTCTCTTCTGAACTGATCAGTATAGTTGAGGAAATAATCAGCATTTGTTTTTTGTGCATTTCACCTGATAAAGTCCACTTGGAGCAGTTAGCATTTGGAGAACTGGAAGCAGCAGGGAGTTCCCAGAACGAAAATATAAGCTCATTAAAGACACAGGACTCAGAAGTAAGGTAGTGGCGGTGACTTGGCACTCACCTAACACAAGCAGGTTTTGACATAAAAATCTTATTCTACTGCTCTTTTTTTCCTGGCATCCAAACAAAACAAGATAATCATCTCAGCTCCCCCAAACTGCTCAAAATGGGTTTGTTCCATATAGAAATTAAAGAACTTTTTTTAAACTTGATTTTGAGAGCCTTTGTTCTGTGGAAATGGACTGAAAGTGAGAGGAAAACAAAGGTTTTATAAGTAATAAGTGGTCCACCTTATACAGTTATATCAGAGGCAAAAGGCAAATGCTAACATTTCTATAAGGAGGATTCTACAAGCAAAGCACATGTCAGAGGCAATTGATAAACCACCCCTTGTTATCTACAGGATTGGCGCTGTACAAAATTTGGGGTCATGGGTCCTTTGACAATTTATTAAAAGAGTAATATACAAATTTGTTTGCAGTTATTGGGGGTGAGGTCCCCAAAGAAACCTTAAAACAAAGACCGTAACTTTGGATTATCCTGTCTTCATTATTTATTCAGATGGGTCTCGGATGAAGACAGTTGCTATACTTGCGTTCTGTGGAAGCACCGCATGGCTCTCCTTCTTTGTAATGAACTGACATTTATTCGTGCTATTATTATCTTAGGTATGTACCCTTGACCTTCAGCTCCATGAGAGGAGACATGTCCTCAGTCCCCATGATGGGCACTTGAGTTGCTGGTGCATGGTAATCCCACAAATACTGGCTGAATGGGCATGGATTTGACATTAGACACAGAAGCTGGAGACAGTGTGTATGTATGAGCAGTCAGGGCTGGTTTCATGGCTTATTAGTCACCAGTCCAAATCACATTTCTTTTGTACCTTTTTACTCAGCACATTTAAAGCGCGTCAGGCCTTCGGCAGGCATGAGTGGAGTATCCAGAGGCTAGAAGCTAAACTGGAGGAGAAATAGAATTTTTCTCCGACGTGATTACCCGAATTGTGCTGGTGGCAGATCAAATGGAAATAAAGAAATAAATGTGTAGGAATACTAAAGAAACATCCACAAGACTTAATAACTGATTGAATTTGAGGGAATGAGGGGGCAGAGGTGTTAGTGATGGTTTGAAGGTGCCCAGGGTGAGAGTCTGGCTTTGAAGCATGTCCTTTTAAGTACTATGATGCTCAGACTATGTGGAAAATTCTATCAGCACAGCCCTTTGACTTTCTAAGTGAGAAAAAAATACTTATTATTAATGAGGAAGCTTCTCTCAGGGCCTAGAACATTCTTTTGTCAGAAATTAGAAATTCTATGAACACTTTCAGTCTAAAAGTGACTGTCTAAATTGTATGCTTCTTAGTATAACAGAATTAAATATATCTTATGAGGCCTGAGAAATTTGTTCCCAAGGAGATTGTGTATTCAGAAGACAGTTTTCATAATTCTTTCATACTGTGCTAGTGCCAATATTTCACTTGAAAGGGTTGGCACTGGTGAAGTCTGCTATTAATACTGCTAAATATACATGTGAAGAGTCATCCATCTTTTCCTCTTAGTCATAAATTGTAACCCTTGACACAACAAATATTGGTAGATACGTATTTAGCATTTTATGCTTTTTAAAAAATGTGGTAAAGTGCTTCTCATGTTTATAGAATAATAAAGACAAATAACTTTTACCTTGACACAACAGCTATGCAAGCTATTTAAATTTATGTATTTTATTTCATTGTGTAATATATCTTTGCAGGGAAAAATCAAAAGAATGTTACGTAACTATGAATGTCACTTTTTATAGAATTCTTTCTTGACAAGTCACATGAAGAATCTAGTTATACAGTGTCAAAAGACAAAATTATTAACTATTTATTTATTTATTTATTTATTAGTAAAAATGAGGGTGAGCAAAATTTATTTTAATCTGACACTGGTTTTATTTTTTTGTGCTTTTATTGATGCATTATAGTCTCGCATTATAATGTAAATCACGTTGACAATGACATACATGCATACATTCTTGGTGCCCTCCCTCCCTATTTCTCTCCTTCCTAAGCTTTTCAGGGATGCAGGAGGAGCTCCTGTTCTTCAGTACGGTTGCAGGTTAGCAATATTGATTCCACTTTTCTTTCTTCTTTTCTTAAAATTTTCCTAAAAAAATGAACTTATTTTTAATTTTTAATTTTTATTGGTGCATCATGGCTACAGATAATACAAGGATTCACAGTGATGTGTTCATAGAGGTACATAGCATAATTTGGTTTATTTCCTTCCCTCTTGTTAGCTTTACTTTCCCATAACTCTTCTGGTCTCTCTTCTATTTATTTGGAAGGGGGGTTTCTTTTCTCTTCTTTTGTTCTCTCTAGCTTTCCCAAATATGAGAAAACATACCCTGCTTCCATTCTTAGTCTTTTTGAGGAACTTCTATATTGATTGACACAGTGGTTGTACAAATTTATAATCCCACCAACAATGCACTACAGTTTTTATTTCCCTACATACTCAATAGAATTTGTCTTCTTAATGATTCCATTCTAACAGGAATTAGATGGAATTTCGGTGTAATTTTGATTCCTGGGTTTCTGAGTCTGCATGATTTCCCTTAGCATAATATTCATCAATTCTATCCATTTTCCTGTCAATGATGTATTTTTATTCTTTTTAATGACTGAGTAAAACTCTATTGTGTGTATATACCACATAATCTTTATCTATTCATTTACTGACAGACATGTAAGTTTGTTTCATAATTTGGCTATTGTGAATTGTGCTGCTACAGACTTGGGTATGTATGTATTATATAGTATTTAAATTTATTTGGAAATGGTATAACTGGGTCATATTCCATTCTTGGTCTTTTGTGTGTGTGTGTGTGTGTGGTACTTAGGATGGAATCCAGGGGCATTCTACCTTTGAGCTACATCCTCAGTCGTATATTTTATTCTTTATTTTGAATTTGCAAAGGACCTCGCTAAGTAGCTGAGGCTGTCTGCAAACCGCGAGCCTTCTGTCTCAGCCTCCCAAATACTGGGATTACCAAGCGTGCGCCACCACACCCTGCTTCCATTCTTAGTCTTTTGAGGAACTTCTATATTGATCAACATAGTGGTTATTTGAATTCTCTTTGGGTTTAAAGTTGATAATATCCAGGTACTGGCTCAAATCTAAAATCTCAGTACTTGGGAGGATAGACAGAAGGATCATAAATTTAAGGCCAGTGTACAATAACTTAGAAAAACTCTGTTGAAAAAATAAAACAAAACAAAACCACACAGCAATAACAAAAAAGAAAACATGGGCTGGGGTACAGCACAGAGGTGGATGCCTTGGGTTCAATCCCTAGTTACTCCCTACCCACATGAGATAATAATAGCACCTATATCATAGAGTTGTTTTATGGGGTAAGAGAGTTACTATATGTAAGACAATTTCTGGCCCTGAAAACTGCAATAGTTATTAACTATTTTATATTTCAGATTCATCAGGTAATGTTAAAGATTTTGTTTTAACTATCAAACATGAGTTAGAAGACTCAAAGGGAGAGTCAGATATATTTACCTACATTTTTGCTATCTGTCTTCTGTTTGTCTTCCTGATATTATATGACCACTACTTATACCATTGGATTTTATTTTAGAGACATTCCTTTAACTATCTTTTAAAGAATAGATCTTCTGGTAACAAATTCTTTTAGTTTTTCTTTGTCTGAGAATATATTGATTTTTGCTTCATGCCTAAAAAGATATTTTCATTAAACTATAGGAGTCTTGTTTCAGAATTATTATATTTCAACACATGAAAAATGTTGTGCCACTTCTTTCTGGTCTTCATAATTCCTCAGGGGGAATCAACTGTCTTTGAATTGTTTTTGTATGAAAGTAAAGTTTCATTTACCTGTTTTGAATATTTTTCTCTGTCTTTAGTTTTCAGAAGCTTGACTATAATTTGTCTTGATGTTTTATTTATTTTTATTATTTATTTATTTATTTATTTATTTATTTTACCCTATTTGTCTAGGTACTGTGGCACACATTTGTAATTTCAATACTTGGGAGGCTGACACAGGATTGCAGTTTCAAGGTTAGCCTTAGAAATTTGTTGAGACCCTGTTTCAAAATAAAAAGTAAGCTGGGCTTGGTGACGCATAATTGTAATTCCAGCATTTGGGAGGCTGAGACTGGAGAATCATGATTCAAGGACAGTCCCAGCTACTACTTAGTGAGGCCCTTTGCAACTGAGTTTCAAAGGGCCTGTTTCAAAAATAAAGAATAGCCGGGTATGGTGGTGCAGGCTTATAATCCCCGTGCTTGAGAGGCTGAGATAGGAGGATCGCACAAGTTCGAAGCCAGCCTCAGCTACTTAGTGAGGCTCTCAGCAACCTAGTGAGACCCTGTTTTCAAATAAAATATAAAATAGGTCTAGAAGTATAGCTTGGAGGGTAGAAAGCTCCTGGGTTCTTCCCCCAGTACCACCAAAAAAAAAAAAAAAAAAGAATAAAAATTAGGGCTGGGGGTGTACCTCAGAGGTAGGATGCCCTTGGGTTCCACACCCAGTACTGAAAAAAAAAGAATGGGCTGGGAATATATGTATAAAATGCTGTATGTTCATTTCCCAGTTTAAAAAAAAATTACTCCATTTCATTTCATTTACTTTCTTGATTCTATAAGTTTATTTTTTTTCCAAATTTAAAATGTAGTATTAAGTCTTATTGTCATCTTCTCCTGAACTTTTATCACATAAACATTAGACATTCCCGTTTTACAGTTCCAGAAATTTCTGAGGCTCTGCCAGTTTTTAAAAGTCAACTTTTGGGGGGTTATTATAAATGGAATTGTTTTCTGTATTTCTTTTTCAGTGGATTCGTTTTTGGTATAAACGAAGGCTAATGATTTTTGTAGATTGACTTTGTATCTTGCTATTTTGCTGAAACTATTACCTCTGGAAGTCTTCTGGATAAGTTTATTAGATCTTTTATGTAAAGGATCATGTCATCTGCAAACAAAGATATTTTCAGATCTTTTTTCCCTATTTGTGTTGTCTTGATTCCGTTCTTTTGCCTTATTGCTGAGGCTAGCGTTTTGAGTACTATGATGATTAGGAGTGGTGACAGTGGGCATCTTTTCCTTGTTCCTAACCTAAAGGGAAATTCTGTCAGTTTTCCCCAATTTATAATGATGCTGGCTTTGGGTATATTTTATATAGCCTTTACGATGTTGAGGTGGGCTACTTCTACTCCTAATTTCTTTAGCATTTTTATCACAAAAGTTTGTTAAATTTTGTTAAATGATTTTTCTGCATCTATTGAGATAGTCATGTGATTTTTGTCCTTAGCTCTATTTTGTGGTGAATTACATTTATTAATTTGTGAATGTTGAACCAGCCTTGCATCTCTGGGATGGAGTCTACTTTGTCATGATGAACTATTTCCTTGGTGCAGTTTTGAATGCAAATTGCTAATATTTTTGTTGAGAATTTTTGCATCTATGTTGCATCTACTATATTGGTCTGTAATTTTCTTTTTTCATGGTATTCTTATTTGATCTGAGATTAAGGCGATACTGGCTTCATAGATGAATATGGTAGTTTTCTTTCTTTTTCACTTTCATGGAATAATTTGAGGAGCATTTGACTAATCATATTTTGGATTTCCACATTATCTGTGGTGCTATCTCTATTTTCATCTCTTACCTTGAGATTTGAGTCTGTTCTTTCTTTTTGCTAGGTTGATGAAGGGTTTTACAATCTTATTTATCCTTTCAAAAAATCTTTTTTTTTTTTTTTTTTTTTTTTTTTTTTACGGGTTTGGGGATGGAACCCAGAAGCATTTGACCTCTGAGCTACACCCCCTGCCCAATTTTTTATTCTTTATTTTGAAACAGGGTCTCACTAAGTTGCGGAGGGCCTAAGTGCAGAGACTGTCCATGAACCATGATCTTCCAGTCTCAGCCTCCTGAATGCTGGGATTACAAGTGTGAACCACCACGCCCAGTTCAGTCTTTTGTTTTAGGAGTAAATTTAACCAAGGAGGTGAAAGACCTCTACAGTAAAAATTATAAATCACTGAAAAGGGATCCTTTAGTCTCTTTTCCCTATACTGTAGAACTATGGGATTATATCACCTAGAATGTAATATGCAACTTCTAATTATTATTTTGAAGAATTAAAAGTTCATGAAGAAGAAAACTGAAGAAGATTTGAGAAGATGGAAAGATCTCCATGCTCTTGGATAGGCAGAATAAGTATAATCAAAATTGTCATCTTTCCAAAAGCTGTCTGCCCATTCAGTGCAACTCTATCAAAATATCATGGTTATTTTTCACAGACCTAGAGAAATTAGTTATAAAATTCATACGAGAAAAACAAAACCATCAGAATAGCCAAAGTAGTTCTCAGCAATAAGAATCATGCTGGAGACATAATACCTGACTTCAAATTATATTACAAAGTGATAGTAATATAAAGAGCATGGCATCAACATAAAAACAGACAGAGACCAATAGAAAAAAATAGAAAACTCATAAAGCCAAATATCTATAACGAGTTGATCTTTGATGAAGGTGCCAAAGGCATACACTGCAGAAAACATAGCCTTTTCAACAAATGGTGTTGGGAAAACTGGCTACATGTAGAAAATTGCAATTAAATGAGTAAAGCCAATCCCAAAGAATGAGTAGATGTATGTTTTCTCTTATATGTGGAAGCTAGAGAGATATTCAGAAATAAGGTGGGGAGTGAAGGCATAAACAGTGCAATAGTCAAAATATTTCTATGAATATAAACAAAATAGCCAATTTCAGAATAATATAATGATACTTGCATATTCATGTTCATATCAGCACAATTTACAATAGCCAAATTATAGAACCAGCCTAGGTGTCTGTCAATGAGTGAATGGATCACAAAACCTTGGTCTATACACACAGTGGAATTCTACCCAGTCACAAAGAACAACAAAGTCACACTATTTGCAGGAAAATCTATGCAACTTGAGAACTGAGTATAGTCAGTCCCAAAGTATGAGTAGTAGATGAATATTCTCTCTTCTATGTGGAAGCTAGATAAATATTCAGAAATATGGGGGGGGATAAAGTCATAAAGAATGCAATAGGAGGAGACTTCCGGGAAGATGGCGACCGAGAAAAGCGGGGCTTAAGAGCCCCGCTAACAACAAATATCCATTACCACAAAATCAGCGCCTTTCAAAGCCAGAAAACAACATCACCAGAGAAACAAAAAAAATCACCAGGCTCCAGAGAGAAAGCGGACTGAGAACAGAGCCACAGAGGATATCCTCACGCCCGAGGACGCGGCAGACGCGGCAGCAGCGCCATACTGCCGGCGAATTCACGGGACGGCCACAGCAAGCCGAGGGGAGCCGCTGCGGAACAGCCAGGCGGGATTTCTCGGCGCAGAGGACATCTAAAGCTCCCAGTGTCTGAGCTCAGCACACGCTGCAGGGATTCAGAGTGGAAATCAAAACCAAGGAAAAAAAAAAAAAACGCCAGCCCAACAGCCGAGGGCGTAGCAGCGGCGCCATATTGCCACCGGCGGCAGCAGCACGGAACTCACTACAGCTACATCTGCGTACTCAAGAACAGTGAGTCAAATTGCGGGCCACAGCGGAGAAATCCCAGTACTGTACTCACTGGGACTTGACCCAGTGGGAGAGGGGCGGTGGCAGTGATATCACACCATAGGAGAATGTGCAACCTGGCACCCCCCACAGTCTAAAGCAGCCTCTATCGACTCTCTGGGTCAGAGACTCTGTGATAAAACCCAGTAAAGGAATAGTGGAGTCTGAGATACTACTGACTCGAGATCCAGAGCACCTTAAGTGAAGTCATAGTGACCCAAGGGAAGAACCCAGAGAAGGCACAAACTTCCGAAATCATGGGAAAGAGGAATAATACTGGAGCAATTAATGCTCACAACCCCACAACATCAGAACCAGATAAAACAGAAAATCAGAGATTTCTAGAAGATCAAATCAGGAAAATAACTGTAGAAATAATAGAGGTGCTTCGAAAAGAACTCAGAGAGAGCCAAAAAGAGATAAAGGATGCAATTAATGAAGTAAAGGCCTCAATTCAAAGCACAAACAACCGATTAGAACACATGGAGAACAGAATCTCTCTCTTAGAAGATGATCATTCCAAAAATGAACGCATAGTTTCTAATCTAGGAAAAAATATCCAACAGCAGGAATCTGACATTGAAGAAATATGGGCCCATTTTAAGAGAGCTAACCTAAGAATAATTGGAATAGAGGAGGGAAAAGAAAGTGAAACTAAAGGGATCAACAATCTCTTCAAGGAAGTAATAGCAGAAAATTTTCCAGACATAGAGCAAGAGGTCGATACGCAGGTCCAGGAAACTTATAGAACTCCCTTTAGACAGGATCGGAGAAGAGGATCCCCATGCCACATAATTGTCAAAATGGCCAATGTGGAAGCCAAGCAGAGAATCTTAAAGGCAACAAAAGCAAAGGGCCAAGTGACATTCAGAGGCAAACCAATTAGAATCACTCCAGACTTCCCAAACCAAGTTATGAGAGCCAGAAGGGCTTGGAGTAACATATTCCAAACTCTGAAAGAAAACAACTTCCAGCCAAAAATTTCCTACCCAGCAAAACTTTCTATCAAATTAGATGGAGAAATAAGAAGCTTCCATGACAAACAGAAACTGAAGGAATTTATGTCTTCAAAACCAGCACTAGAGAAAATACTCAAAGAGATTAACTACAAAGAAGAAATAGGTAACACACATCAGAACTAGAGAAATAAGATTTTCCATCCAACAGACAACTAAGATTGGTTATCTGTGGAGATTCATTATTTATGTTAGTCTGTTACCTATATCTAAAGGGTATTGTTTGCCTTTATTGTTGTTAATTTTTAGGATTTCTAGTTGGAATATTAATATACCTTCAGATATAGCATTTGGAAATATTTTATCCCATTCTATTAGTAACTCTTAACTCTGTTTACATTGTCTTTGGATATACAATATGTTTTTTATTTTTTAGGGAGTTTGTATACTCTTCTGTTGCCTGTGCCATTGAAATCATAACCAAGAAATCACTGCCAATTTCAATGTTGTGAGGTTTTATGACCCAGATTTTCTCCTAAAAGTTTATAGTCTTAAGATTTATATTTAGGTCTTTTATCTATTTTGAGTTAATACTTGTATATGGGATTAGGTAAAGGTCCAATTTTATTCTTTTCCATGTAATTATTATGTTTCAACAATATTTAGTTAAAAGATTATTATTTCCACCACCAAATGTTCGTGGAAACCTTGTCAAAAATAACTTGACAATATAGGGAAGAATTTAGCTCTAGCCTTTTATTTAACTCCAATGGTTTATATATCTGCCTTTAGAATAGTACTACACTGTTTCAATTATTGTAGCTTTATATGGTTTGAAATCAGAAAATATATATCTTCTAGCTTTGTTCTTTTTCAAGATCGATGTGGGTACCTAGAGTCCATATTCCATATTAGGATAGATTTTTTTTTCTGAAAAATAAATATATAAATATATGATAGTTTCACCTAAAAATAGAAAAAAATAGATTCTCTGGTAAGAAAGAAAGCAAAAAGAAATATTGAAATGTTATCTTTAAGTCATCAAAAGCTTGGTATCAGACAAATGAAACTGTTACGAGAGATTATCATTTTTAATTTTGGATAAATTGCTATAATACTAGATGTCAACTACTAAGCCAAGCATAGGAGGGGGGGATAGGGAGAGAACGGGGTGGGGATTGGGTGGGGGCTGACTGGGCAATGTGTGCATGTATGTCTACAAAAGTATGTATCCCACTATGATGTATGAATACAGTGCACCAATTAAAAATAAATATGAAAAAAAAGAATGCAATAGGAGAAATAAGGCTATAAATGTATACAAAACTGAGGGTGAAGGGGGACCCAGTGGGGAAGGTACCATGAGTTGCATACATGTATTTTTATGACACTGTACCCTAAAATTATATAAAATGACAATGTATCTGATTTTAAAAAGTCAACTTCATTTCTTATTCAGATTGAATAAGAAATTCAACTTCTGTTGTACTGTTTTCTTATTCACTAATTAATTCCTCTGTCACCTCCATTTTTCTGAACCCATACATTGTATTTTTATTTTGGTTATTATATTTCTTAGTTTTAATATTTTGATTATTATACTTTTTAGTTTTAATCTATCTTCTCTATTTTGCTGAGATTTTCTATGTCTTTTCTGAAATCCTTAAGATTTTCATTTTGAGCACATTTGTAATTACTTGTTGAAGCATTTTTATAATGGTTTTTAAAAAGTTTTTGTCAAATAATTCTAACATGCTTGCCATTTTGATGTTGGCATGTCCTCGGCTTCTTTTCTTTTTCTTTCTTCATTATTCTCATTTTAATTTAATTTAAGTTATTTCTTCTTCTTGGCATGCTGTGTTGGCTTCAGTAAAGCTGTTACTGTCTAAAAATTTTCTGTCTGGCAAGGCTTCCCTCTCCTGGAACTCTAGCTAGCTAGAGAGAGTAGCTTTATATTAGGACTTGATTTTCTTTCTTTCTTCCTTTCTTCCTTTCCTTCTGTTTGTTAGGTCCTTCTTTGTATTTGCTTTTAAAAAATATTTTCAGGCTCATTTGGAATATACAAGGAAAAGCCAAGAAACTTACCACTGCCGTGTCATTCCTTGGTCCTAAGTCATTTGCTTGTCAGCTTCCTTTTCTCCATCTTCCAGAGCCCTCTTCTATTTGTTTAGCATAAACAAATACAAGGTCACTTAGTTGTACTTAGCAAGAGTAGGAAAAAGTATATCTATTCTTTGTTCTCAGAAGTAAATTTCCACTGGATTGATCATTTTTTTTACCTTCTTGAAAGATGATAGCTGTCCTTGACTTAGTATTTGCTTACATAATACATGTGAATGAAGACTCTTTTGCTTTCTACTTGGGAGAGGATTGAACACATTTCTTGATTAAATATGGTATATCGTTCCCCAGAAAAAATTCTAGTATTTAATATCTATAACTTGCAACTCTCTGTCATAATAGGCATTTAACAAACTTGCTCTTCAAACTAAATCGTAACAGCATTACCTCTCAGCTCCAACTCTGTTTCTTTGATAATAGGAGACAATGGAGCATATCTTATAAAATAAACTTGTAAAGGGATCTTTTAGTCTCTTTTCCCTATACTGTAGAACTATGGGATTATACCACCTAGAATGTAACATGCAACTTCTAATTATTATTTTGAAGAATTAAAAGACATAAAAAGATACTTGGGAGTCAGAAGAAGAAAATATGAAGTGCTATGGCTGTTTCACATATCATATTTCATTTAGTTGAAGAATAATCCTATTTTCCAATTCTCCAAGACAAAGGGGCAGAGAGTAGTTGAGAAAAATCCTCCAGGTGAGCCATCCTTGTTTTCCTCATTTTCTCAGTGGCACATGGAGCAGCCATCATCTGCTTTGTTCAGCTCAGCTCAACTCCCTTGTTTTAATAGGTAAAGGAAATTCCCTTCATATTTTGACAATAGTTTTTAGCATCCCTGTTTTGAATTTCTTTCTCTGGGTCCTTGTAGATATTTTAGGAACAGGAAGGAACAGCCAGCCAGATGCCATTTAAAACCCAAACCTCCCAGACTAAGCTAGTCTTCAGGGAAATTTAAATCTAAGTAAAATCAAGTTTTTAAAAACTGAATTGAACAACTAAGCTGCTAAAAGAATGTCTTCATTTAAAAATCAATGATATACAAAAGCGATTTCTGTTTGAGTTTTTAAGCGTTTTCAAATTCACGTATCAGGTTCTTCTTGGTGCTTGAGTAGGTACCATCTGCTGATCTGTAACTGAGCCAGTTTTTACATTTGGGCCTAAATTTAATATTTAATTCTGATAGATGAAGTGTGCATATCTTTATAAGCAAGGCATATTTGCAGATATTTATTTAATACATTTTTGTAGTACTGGGGATTGAACCTGGGGGATTATGCCTCTGAGATACACCTCCAGCCCCATTTTTTATTCTTTATTTTGAAACAGGGTTTCACTAAGTTGAACCTGTGATCCTCTCGTCTCAGGTTCCCAAGTACTGCAATTACAAGCATGCATCATCATGCCTGACTTTTATTTAATACTTTTGTAGAACTAAGATTTACTTATTAGTAGCAACTGACATAGAGTTCTTCAAAATATTTGTTTATATATAATTACCCTAGAAATATTAACATTTGTTGCATAAAAAAACAAAAATATGCCAGGCGTGGTGGTACATGCTTGTAAACTCTGCGCTCGGGAGGCTGAGACAGGAGAATCGCGCATCCACTGCCTTAAAAGGCCCTGTTTCCAATTAAAAAAATATATATATATAAAATAGGTCTGGGAGTGTAGCCCGGAGGTAGAAGGCCCCTGAGTTCCATCCCCAGTACCAAACACACACACAAAAACCCCCAAAACAAAACTTCGAATCTTAGAACAGCATTCCATTTAGAACAGCTGAGTCTGTAATTTACCTGGGTGGATTCTTCTGACTTGAACTGGCTTTGAGAAGTTCATTCCTGTGTCCATGGTCAGCTGTGAATGGGTTAGACAGCTCTGCTGATCTTGACTGTGTTTTTTTTTATATTTAGGGCATTACCTGGGACACTGAACTGGCTCATTGCTGGTCCATGTGTCTCATCCTCTAGCAGATTAGCTCAGGTATGTCCCTATAGTAAAGGAAGGGTAGGGAGAGAGAGAGACAACAAGAGAGCACCAGTAAGACCAGAAAACACACCATGCCCCTTGAGGTCAAATTTTGTAACTGGCAAAATGTTACTTCCATTGCATTTTATTGACTA
The DNA here is from genome assembly GCF_963383645.1 of Muscardinus avellanarius. Lineage (NCBI taxonomy): Eukaryota > Metazoa > Chordata > Mammalia > Rodentia > Gliridae > Muscardinus > Muscardinus avellanarius. Next base: position 88,155,056 of record NC_137799.1, read on the forward strand.
AGCAGGTGGTAAATTTTGATGAAATAGACTTCTTTTCTTGATGGGACAAGACTACACAGTAACTTTCAAAGGCTGAAGATGAAAGTGGGAGTGAATAAATATGACCATCTTTGCAACCAATTCCAGTCTTTTAGAAAAGGATGGAGTTGGAGCTCGAACTTACTTTATGCTTCCAGACCAGGTTTCTTCAATTTTAATAGTTGTTCTTCCTAATTATGCATACCATGAATCTGAATGCTTTTTTGGATAAAAAATGGTGCTTTAGGATATGTCATGGTCCTCAGGTACTGCTCTAGATAGCTTCCATAATTCACATCTTTTTTTTATCAAGTACTTGTATTTTTCCATAAAATAAGCTTTAGAGAAACAAATTTGAAAATAGCAGATTTTATTCAGTTGAAAATGTCTGGTACATTCCAAGTGCCATCATTATAGAAAATTGTTTGAAGCTGAAGGACATTTTACTTTGCTTAACTAGTTTATTATTTTTGACTCTAAGTCTCAGAGAACTAGAGTGATAATACTAGGGTTACTTAACACCCTCTATCCTATAAAATAATTGGTATTTGTGAGAGATTCTTTTGGAAAGCAAGATATAAAATAAGGTATTAAACCCCAGGGTGTTTTTCCTCACACTGAAATTTTCATAAGAACCCCCTCACCCGTTGTTGTTACCCTTGCCTTTGTGAACTTGGAGATGGATGAAAAAGATACAATTTTTATTGAGTTGTGGCAGCTTCAATCTGTCCTGTTTGTTTGTCCCCAAATCTCTATGCCAGTTCCAAAATCTTCTCTTGCCAAAATTAGGTTTGGGAAAAATAACATATTTCGTATATGACATATGCTTGAAATTAGCAGGAAATGCAGCCAAGATTTGGAAATTAACAAGAAAAAAGTTTTTTTCTGAAAATATTTGAGAGCCAAAGAAAAGTGTTTGGCTTAAAACATTAAGGCTTTTTATTGTTTAGTAAATTAAATAATAATTAAAAATCCCATGAGAAACAGCTACAATATTTCTTTCTTTTAGTATGTGTAAAGAATTTTTCTGGGCGTGATGGCACACACTTGTAATCCCCGTGCTTGGGAGGCTGAGACAGGAAGATCATGCAGGTTTGAAGCCAGCTTCAGATACTTAGTGAGGCTCTCAGCAACTTAGTGAGACCCTGTTTCCAAATAAAATATAAAATAGGTTTGGGAGTATAGCCCCGAGGTAGAAAGCCCTGAGTTCTACCTCTACTACCACCAAAATAAATAAATAAATAAGTATGTTTAAAGAATTTTTATTTAAAAGCAGTTTGTCACAAATTTAATGAGTAGAGACTTCTGGGAAGATGGTGACCAGGAAAAGTAGAACATATCAGTCCTGCTAACACTTGGTCCCTATTGCCATGAAAATAGCGTTCTGACAAAAGAAAGTAACCAACATAAATTTGAAAAGAGCACAAGTGAAAGGTGGCAGAAAAAAAAGAAAGAAAACTACAGAGCAGATTAGAGAGTCTGCTCCTAATGGCTGTAGCCACAGGCACCATGGTGACACCATCTTGCCTCACTGCACTGGGACTGCCAGAGATCCACAGGAAAAAAAATCTATGACTTGAAACAAAGTAAGCAGCTGCAGCTCATTGGAATTGTAAGCCATCAGTTCCTCCTGCTCAAACACTGGCTACAACTTGCAGCAATGGTGGCTGATCTCACTGTGCCCTCCAGAGATCCAGAGATGTGCTCGACAACACCATAGTGAACCCATTGTCCTTGCAGGAAAATGCCCAGCATGGCTGCAGGGACTTGTGCAGCCATAATAATCTTGCAGGGTCTGTGGCTTTGCAGTTAAACCTGGTGAAGATGAGGATGGAGACTGCTGCCAGACATAGCAGAGGTACAGATTAGCAGATACCACTGAGGGGCAATCAGGCAAAAAAACCTACAGTCCTCACTGCTCAGAGTCCTAGTAGGACTTCCAAGATCACCACAGACAACCCAGTCATTGTGATAGGGAGAAGTCAGACCAACCCAGCCCTATCTGTGGAGAACAGGGACTCCTACATATACACTGAGTCTGGCCCCCTAGCACCTGCCACCTACACAGGCAGGGAGACTCATGTTCCTCATTGGTGGAAAGTGTGGAGGGTGACCTACACTTAACACTAAATCCAGCCCCATTGATACTTGACATCTGCAGAGAGAGAGACCCAGAGAACCAGGCTTGCAGCACAAAAGGTGTCTGTGGCACTCAGCATCTGCACGGAGAGAGACTGCAGAGGCAAAGTCAGCTGAGTATTCATATATTTGAAGGGTTGTTTTATTTTTATTTTTTATTTTTTTATATGTATGCTTGTTTGTTTGCTCTCTTCCACACCCCTTTCACAAGTCTCTTGTCTTGTACATACGTACTCTCTTCTATCCCTTTTCTTTTTTAAATTTTATTTTCTTTTCTCTTTGTCTTGTATTAAATCCACTTCATATTACTATACTAAGTACTTTACATTGGTTACTAGAATCCTACTACATATTCACTATCTCTAATCTTTAATATATTCATACTTTCATTTTACTTGAACCCATTTGTGGCTTTATCCTATTCTTGCATTTATGACTTCAATTTCCTCCTAAATCAACCTTTATCATTGAATACAATACAATTTGCCCTTGTATATACAGGCTGACATCTACAGACTGAGAGAAATATATCAAAAGCAACAAAGACACAAACTTCTGAAATCACGAGAAGAAGAAATAACAAGGAGGCAGTGAGCTCCTATGGCCACACAATAACAGAAACTGACAACACAGAATTGGAGAGATCACCCAAAGGACAAATCAGAAATTTAGCAGTAGAAATGACACAGGATTTCTGAAAAGAATTTAGAGAGAGCCTGAAAGAAATAAAGATGCAATCATTGAAGTGAAGGCATCAATACAAACTATAAACAATAATTTATACCATATGAAGAGTAGAATCTCACTCTTAGAAGATGATTACTCCAAAAATGAACACATCATATATAATTTAGAAAAAACAACTTGACAGTATGAATTGGACATTAAAGAGATATGAGCCCATGTTAAAAGAGCTAACCTAAGAATAATAGGCATAGAAGAGGAAATAGAAAGTGAAACCAAAGGGATCAACAACCTTAAGAAGTATTATTGGAAAAATTTTCAAACATAGTAAAAGAGGTAGACAAAATCAGAGAAAAGGTTCATCACATCATATAATAGTCAAACTTACCAACATTTTATTTTTTGTTGTTTTTTGTTTTACTGGTATTCCTGGAAACCCTTCTACCTCCAGGCTATGCTCCCAGACTTATTTTTATACTTTTTTATTTGGAAACAGGGTCTCTTAAGCCAGTGTGGCTGGCTCTGAACCTGCACGATCCTACTGTCTCCACCTCCCAAGCGTGAGGATTACAAGCATGTACCACCACACCTAGCATAACATTTTTTTTTTATTTGACTGCTCTCCTAAAAAAATTTTTTAGTGCATTATAGTAATACATCTTAATGGAGTACAAGATGGTAGAGGCATACATGCACACACCACTTATTTAGTCCTTACCCAAATCCCACCCCATTTCCTTCCCCTCTTTTTCATGTTTGACTTAGTGATTGACTTTGATATTTTTGTTAATGTACATCATGTACATTATAGAATTTCCTTCTTATCCCCTTCTATCCTCCTCTGTTTGATCACCTTATTTGATCATCTATACTACCTCCTTTGTCATCTAGAATTCCTTCTATGATACATTTTATTCCTAGCTTCCACATATAAAAAAAATCTGATTTATTTATTTTTTTGTGACTGACTAATCTTACTTAGCATAATGTTCTCAAATTCCATCCCTATAAGTGATTAATTTTGTTCTTTTTTATAGCTGAATAAAATTCCATTGTGTATAGATCCTATAGTTTTGTAATCCATTCATCTGTTGATGGAGTTTGTCAATGGGGAATTGTGCAGCTATAAAAATTGATACACATGCACTAGTGTGGTAGTTTGTTTTCCTTTCTTTTGGGTAGATACCCAGAAGTGATACTGCTGGATCATATGGTAGGCTCATTCCAAGGAAAGACTCTTAAAGGCAACAAAAGCAAAAGACTAAGTGAAATCCAGAGGCAAACCAATTAGAATCACTCCAGACCTCTCAAACCAAGTCATAAAAGACAGAAGGGCCTGGAGTAACATATTCCAAACTCTGAAAGAAAACAACTGGCAGCCCGAAATTTTCTACTCAGCAAAAATATCTCTCAAATTCAGCAGGGTAATAAAAATCTTCCATGACAAACAGACTCTGAAAGAATTTATATCTTCCAAACCAGCCCTAGAAAAAAAATTCAAAATAATTAACTGAAAAAAGAAATATGTAATACATGCCAGAACCAGAGAAACAATAATTTCTATCAAGCAAACAGCTAAGCAAAGAAGAACAAATACTACCTCAAAAAGAAGTAAAAACTCAAAATGTTAGAAATTAAAAATCATCTCTCAATAATCTTGCTGAACATTAATGGCCTCAACTCCCCAGTAAAAAGATATAAGGCGGCAAAATGGATTAAAAGACAGAATATATATATTTTCTGTCTGAAAGAAATATATCTTTACAAGTAAAGATAGTAACAAACTAAAGGTAAAGGACTGGAGCAAGGTAATCCATGCCAATACAACTTGAAGACAAGCAGGAGTAGCAACTATGATATCAGATAAGTTGGACTTTAAACCCAAGCTTATCAGAAGAGATAAAGCAAGTTATTATTATTATTTTTTTACTGGTAAAAGTAACAATCTAGAAAGAGGAAATAGCTATGGCAAACATTTATGCCCCAAACATAGGTGCAGCTACTTTCATAAAACAAACTCTTTGAGACTTTAAGTCACACATAAATCTGAATACAATAATACTGGGAGAATTCAACATCCCTTTCACACTGCTATACTCATATTCTAGAAAAAAGGTCAGTAAAGACGCCTCAGACCTAAAGACCACCATAAACATAAACCTATTAGACACATACAGAATATTCCACCCAACCTTAGCAGAGTTAACATTTTTCTCAGCTCTTCACAAAACCTTCTCCAAAATAGATCTCATCCTGGGCCATAAATTGAGCACTAGTATTAAAAAAAAATGCAACATACTCCTCTGCCTCTTTTCAGGCCAGAGTGGAATGAAACTAGAAATCAACTAACCACATAAATATGTGGAAACTGAACACCACACTGATGAATGAGAAATAAGTCATAGAAGTAAAAGAAGTAAAAGAAATTAAGAAATTTCCTAGAAACAAACAAAAATAGAGGTGCAACATTTCAAAACTCTGGGACACCTTGAAGGCAATGTTATCAGGAAAATTCATAGTACTGAGTGCACACACAAGAAGAACAGAAAATCACTAAATAAATAATGTAATGATACATCTCAAAGCCCTTGAAAAAAACAGAAACAGTCTGACCCCAAACCCAGTAAAAGACAGAAATTTATTTAAATCATAGCAAAAATCAGTGAAGTAGAGAATTTAAAAAATACAGAAAATACAAAAAACCAAAAGCTATCTTCTCAAAAAAATTAACAAGATAGATAAACAACTAGCCAACTTAACCAAAAAAAGAGAATCAATCTAAATTACTACAATATGAGATAAAAAAGGAAGTATTACTACCAACAGTGTAGAAATCCAGAAGATTATTAGAAACTACTTTGAAAAACTATATCCCATCAAAATGGAAAATGTGGAAGAAATTGCCACCTTTTAGATAAATACAACCTTTTTAAATTGAGTAAAAAGACAGAAATTTAAACTAACCAATAGCAATCAAAGAATTGAAACAGCAATAAAGAGATACAATCAAACAAAAGCCTGGAACCAGATGGTTTCCCAAGTGAATTTTATAAAACCTTTATAGAGCTAATCCTAATACTCAATCTATTTTGTAAAATAGAAAAAATGAGACTATCCCAAATACATTCTATGACACCTTCATCACATTAATATCAAAACCAAATAAAGACAGCTCAAGGAAAGAAAATTACAGGCCTATATCATTATTAACTTAGACACAAAACTGCTAAACAAAATACTAACAACATACTTTCAAAATGGTATCAAGAAAATCATACACCTTGACTAGGTAGGGTGGTTCAACATACAAATATCAGTTCAGTAATTCATCACATAAATAGACTAAAGACAAAAATCACATGATCATTCTAATAGATGCTGAAAAAGCATTTGACAAAATTTAACAATACCCATTTATGCTAAAACAAGACAGGAAATTGGAATAGAAGAAACATATTTCAACATCATAAAGGCAATATACAATAGGCCCACAGCCAACATCATATTAAATGAGGAAAATTTCCTTCGAGAATTTCCCCTAAAAACAGGAACAAGACAAGGATGTCCATTATCACCACTTCTTTTCAATATAGTACTTGATACTTTAACCATAGTAATAAGACAAGAAAAGGAAATCAAAGGAATACAAATAGAAAAGAACTCAAACTTTCACTATTTGCAGATGACATGATGCTATACTTAGAAAACCCAACATACTCAACCAACAAGCTTATAGAACTGATCAACAAATTCAGCAAAGTGTCTGGATACAAAATCAATCTTAAAAAATTAAAAGCTTTTCTGTATCCCAACCATAAATCCACTGAAAAAGAAATCCAGAAAACACTTCCACTCAGGATATACCACAAAAAATAAAAAACTTAGGAATAAACCTAACCAAGGAGGTAAAAGATCTCTACAAGGAAAACTGTAAAACACTGAAAAAAAGAAATTGAAGAAGACCTTAAAAGATGGAAAGATCTTCCATGGTTTTGGATAGGCAGAATAAATATAATCAAAATGGCCATTCTTCCAAAATTGATCTACAGATTCAACACAATACCCATCAAATTACCAAGGTCATTTCTCACAACCATAGAAAAATCAGTCCTTCAATTCATACGGAACAACAAAAAACTCACAATTGCCAAAGTAGTTCTCAGCAACAAAAACCATGCAAGAGGCATTACGATGTCTGGTTAAGAATATCTGGGTTTGCTGATTT